>NC_053155.1:19489194-20237786 GCF_016835505.1 Polypterus senegalus
AAAAGTCCAATAATTATATTTATTTTATAATAAAGTGCACAAAGCACCCTCTACTCCCAAATACTCCAATAAACAATAACAATAACAAATCCTCCACTCCCAGACGCTTAGCCACCCTGCCTCCCAACTCAGCTCATCGCCTGGGAGCCCCATAGTCCTTTTATATTCCCTGACCCGGAGGTGTTCCTTCCCAACAGTCCACAAGTCCTTATTCCTTCCGGGTCAGGGTAAATAATGTTTCTCACCCGAAGCCGTCGCTCTTCCTATGACGAACTTCCGGGTCATAGGGCATGAAGAATTCTTGGTCCTCCCTGCAGCTCCCTCTCGTGGCCCCATGGCATCCAGCAGGGCGGTGCACAAAACTACATGGTCCATAATGCCCTGCTGGTCTTCTGGGGACCTCCATGCTGCAAGGAGGGCTCCACCTGGCGGCTTGGGGTATTGGCGGGGTACATGGCCGGCCATATCTTAAATGTAATAAGTTTATTTTTAAGAAAAATAATAATATAATTTGAAGTGTGCATCTGTTGTTAAACCACTGTGTCTGTGTTTGATTCAATATGTGTGCTAATAATGCCTTTAAAAAAATATATTAGTATGCACGTCCCACCAGCACTTGTACATGTTTGGAATCATCGCAAATACATACTCAAACAAAATGAGTTTAGGGTGTTCTTACAGGTCTGACGATATATCTGACAATCAGCACACTTTTGTGTACAGCATGATTTGTTAAAGACCATGGCAGAATACAACTTATGAAGAAACAACATTATAGAGATAAAAGTAGGATAGGTGCCACCTGAAGCTAAATGTCAAAACTCCACCTATGGTGGCTGCTGTGAGCAGACAAGTGAATCAGAAATGTATTCTACTGCTTCCAGAATGCCTCAAAACATGCAACACACATTTTCTTACTTGAAACTTCTGCAGCTTTAAGGAAGCAGAGGGTGATAGTGTAAGAAACCTTACCTGAATTGGTTGATGTTAAAAACAGTGTTCCATAGGGGGTCTGGGCTGGTGCCACTGCTATTTTTCATATAAATGATTTGGATAGGAATATACTGTAAGCAGCATTATGGTCAAGTTTGCAGATGTTTCCAAGATAGGCAGATAATCTGAAATACATTGAATCATCACAGAGGGGCTTGGACAGCATACAGGCTTGAGCAGATTTGTGGCAGATGAAATTTAATGTCAGTAAATGTAAAGTATTACACATAGGAAGTAAAAATGTGAGGTCTGAATACACAATGGGCGGTCGGAAAATCGAGAGTCCACCTTATGAAAAGGATTTAGGAGTCATAGTGGACTCCAAGCTATCAACTGCCAGACAGTGTTCAGAAGCCATTAAGAAAGCTAACAGAATGTCAGGATATGTAGCACCTTGATGTGTGGAGTACAAGTCCAAGGAGGTTCTGCTCAAGCTTTATAACACACTGGTGAGGCCTCATCTGGAGTACTGGGTGCAGTTTGGGTCTCCAGGCTACAAGGACATAGCAGTGCTACAAAAAGTCCAGAGAAGAGCGACTAGGCTGATTGAGGGCTACAGGGGATGAGTTATGAGGAAAGATTAAAAGAGCTGAGCCTTATACAGTTTAAGCAAAAGAAGATTAAGTAGTGACCTGATTGAAGTGTTTATAATGATGAAAGGAAATGGTCCAGTGGTTCAAGACTGTGATTTTAAAATTAGTTTATCAAGAACACGGGGACACAGTTGGAAACTTGTTAAGGGAAAATTTCACACAAACATTAGGAAGTTTTTCTCCACACAGAGAACCATGGACACTTGGAATAAGTTTCCAAGTAGTGTGGTAGACAGTCGTTCTTTAGGGACTTTCAAAACCCGACAATGTTATTTTAGAACAGGGGTGCCAAAGACATTGATCGCAATCAACTAGTAGATCGCAAAGGTAGTGCAGGCAGATCGTATTGCATTCAAAAAATTTTTTTATAAACGTTAGTCTATCATATATCCTCCCTATGGCATTCGCCACATGATTGACATACAGGGCGGCCAGTCTGAGATCTCTTTTCTTCTAACACACTGGTCATCCCGCACTCACGATCAAAAACGTGTGAACTACTGCAAAACTACAAAACTTACTTCCGAAAAGCGATCTGAGAAAAAGAAAGGAGAGGGAACTAAAATCGCAATTAATCGGACAGCCGTCATTTTTCACTCGGCTGAATTCAAAAGCAAAGGCAGACACACCGAAGCATCATTCCCGGTGAGTCACTTGATCATTAAGCATAAGAAGTCCTTCCAAGAGCTACCTCCTTGACTCCATTATTCGGCTCTACTTATTTATGCGAGTCAGCCTTTTCCCACATGAAGATTATCAAATCTAAATACTGTAGTGACCATAAATGTATTGAATTGTTATTGCGACATAAAGGTTATTCAGTTATGCAAGGTATGCAACATATATTTTATGTATAAAGTATACTCAGTATATATATATATATATATATATCATTTTTATTATTGGTAGATCATTTCGACTTGGTCATTTTAAAAGTAGCTTGCAAGCCGAAAAAGTGTGGGCAGCCCGTTTTAGAAGAATTAAGTGGATAGGACTGGTGAGGTTTGTTGGGCTGAATGGCCTGATCTTGTCTAGATTGTTTTAATGTTCTAATTTTGTCATGTTTAAAGTGGATGTATTTGGTAAGTCTTAAGACTTTTGTTTTCATGTTTATATCATTTATAAAAAATGCTTCACTTTAGAGCCCAATTTCATGTGGCAATCATGCACTAAGACTAAGGGCAGTAAACTTTAGTGATATGTAGTTTGTATTTTTTTTTTACCTCTACACTTTTTTGCTTTCTAAACCAGGCAATGCAAGGTAACTCACCTAGTTTAACAAATAGCATTATTAATTGAATATTAAATGTTAAAATCACAAGACAGCCAATTCTTTAAACCTTACCATATTAATAAAATGTGGACTTTTCCAAACATGAATCTCACTTAAAATGGCTTTCATGCCCGTATCTCTAGTAACATCTGGAAAGGTCAGGGTAGCCAGTGACTACATGAAAAAATCAGACTTAGATAGATAGATACTTTATTAATCCCAAGGGGAAATTCACAAAAAAAAATAAAATGAAGTCATACACGGAGCTGCTGGAATGGCTGCCACTTGTGGCGGTGCCTGAGTCACTTATCTGATAAAAAGCATAAACAAAACTAATAAAAATAAAAGTAATTAATTTTATTCAAATGATGTACAAAAAATAAAAATTACAAGACAAAAAGGTGTCAATTATTTCTACATAATTGTGTTGCTGTAAAGATTCTGCTATAACTATTTAGGCATAAATTTCTCTTACATCTCTTTCAGTTAAAAATGGGGTCAAATTTGACTAGCAGAAGAAAACACATTTTTAATTTATTATAACAAGGGTTCACTTAATTAGCTGTACTGAGCTTTTTAAACTTTAAATTATTGAGTTTGGTTTGTTTTCATTTTCTTTGTAATGTTAAAGCCATGTCACATTACACGTCTTTTCCAGTGAATTTCAGTTGTAACCTTCATTTGCATGAATCATAGCAAGTTGTTTCAAGTCGGCAGCGAGCTCCTGTGAACCCAACCACGAAATACATGTTCCGTGACTCACTCCAGCTAGCGCATAACTCACTCGCCCTAACAAAAACAGACAGGTTTGAATTGTCTTTAGTTGTAGAGACGGCTCTGTGTGCATGAGAGTCGACAACTAATCAATGCTCAACTGGAAGTAGAACTATATAATGCAGTGATAAGGAATAAGGAATAAGGAGCATGGATGTTTTGGATCTCACAAACAGAAGTGAAATTTGTCTGTATTATGACTCATATTTTACATACCACGGCAGAATGGAAAAAAGAATTGTGGCTGAACTATCTGTACCCTTTGTACAACACCAGCTCCGTCAGGCAGCATGCTCTTCTGCTGGCTGGTCGGCACACAGTCAGTAAATGTGACGTGTTCAGCAATTTTCATTCATGTTATTGACATATTTTTGTGATGAGATCGGAAACTGCTGCCAACAAATCTGACCTCACCAATGACTAGAAGTTACGTAATGACAAGAGAAAACAGCCTCACCATGGGTGAGGAAATATTGGATATTTTTTCAAACAAGTACCATAAAAATCAACTTTAAATACATGCTAAAATATTTTAAGTTCTTAATTCAACTCCTGTTTCTCTTCTCTGTTCCCTCCAGTTTGACCTGAAACCACCCATGTCTGGATTGAACCAAACCAGTACTGTCGTCCCAGAATTTCTTATTGTTGGATTTCCAGGATTCAGAGACCAAGAAAGTAGACAAACACTGTTTGGAGTCTTCTTCACGGTTTACCTCTTCACGTTGCTTGCTAACATGCTGTTAATCGCCATCTTTACATCTGACAGAACGCTGCACACCCCAATGTACATCTTAGTGTGTGGTTTGGCTGTTCTTGATATCGCCATCAGTACTAACACTGTGCCCAGTCTGCTAATCTTAATAATATTTGAATACCGAATTGTGCCTTTAGCTGCTTGTTTTACTCAGACGATGTTTCTGAGTGGACTTTTCTCAACAGAGTGCTTCCTCCTTACACTAATGGCTTATGATCGCTATGTTGCAATATGTTACCCACTCCACTATCCTAACGTAATGAGTAACAGTCACATCACAAAACTAATGGCTTACTGCCCAGTGTTTGGGTTTCTTTCTGCAGGTATTAGCTTGGTTCTTGTTCTCAGGCTTTCATTCTGTAGGACAACTAATGTCATCTATGCCTTTTGTGACTTTGGTTCTTTGTTGTTCTTAGCCTGTGGGAACATTCAGGTTACTAATTATGTTGTGTTATGTATTGCTTTGAGTGTGTTGTGTATCTCCTTACTGTTAATTTTCTTTTCCTATCTAAGGATTACAATCTCAGTTTTCAAAATTGCCAATAAAGAAGGACGAATGAAGGCCTTCTACACGTGTGGCACACATATGCTTGTGATTTCTGTCTTTTTCCTCACTGCTGTAGGAGTCATGTTTTCAGACAGGATTCCTTCAGTATCCATGGACATCCGTATTTTGGGAGTCATAATACGGAATGTGTTTCCAGCATTAATGAACCCATTAATTTACTGCTTGAGGACTAAACAGATTAGACAGAGTTTTGTTAAAATGTTAAAGAAGATTACAATTTAACAGATGGAGTTCCTTTTTCTTTAACCTCCTTAGCATTATGTATACCTCCAGAAAAATGAACATGTGAAAAACATGTTGTTACATGTTACAAAAACACGTATACACTGAAACGTCAACATAAATACAATAGGGAAGGTCTATCTAGTGTCCCCTGCTGTACTGTTGCAGATTTAGTATATAGCTTTTTCAGTGATATGTTTTGAAACAGTCACCAATACTCAGTCCAATGTTGCGATCAGGACGGTATAAGTGTGTTTTTTTTGCATTTTGTTCTTATAGTCTTTTTTCTGTTGCTTGTTCATGAGAAGGTGGAATATCAGTGCTTGATCCGCATTATTGACGCCGCTTATTGTGTTATTCTAGGCTACTATAGTGCAAGGCTTAGTGACTACCACATTTCAAGTCACGGACATCGACATTTGTTGCATTGTGAACACTGCCTTTTGTCATGTAGATACTGCACCCCACTGCAGCTTAATGCCACTGAAGTCACCAGTCGTATCCTGGCTCTTCAGTTGTATAGTGATGTATCTATCAGTTTTTCTGTTTGAATCAGCATCTGATGATCAATTCACATTGCTTGATTCAACTAATGGTTTAGTTTTAGTTTGTTATAAAAGTGGATTTACAGTTTTTTGTTTACACAATTTGGTTGAAGGATATGTCCCACTAGTGAATAATAATGATTTACTATAAAGTGGCAAAACACATAAAAATATTCATACAGAAATTTTGGAGAATGATTTTATTTTATTACCATGAGTATTATTCAAGCTTAATAGAGTACACTGGATCATAACTGGTTAACCCGAAAGAAACTCTCAATTAACTGTTTTTACATAGAATTCTGAGCCTGGGGTTAATGCTAAGGAGGCTAATCAGTAAAGATTATTAATGGAGTTATGTACTTTTATCTTCTGACAATTTGTGACACAAAATTTAAATAAGTAGGTTCAGTCAATGAATACATGCATAGATGTAAGTAATTTAAATACAATCATGCGTCAACAATCAGCTCCATTTGGGATCAGTCATCTGGGCATAAGTCAAATTGGCCATATGTTGATCATAAAGTGTACAGGTCATTGCAACTGAGGCACTGTGGGTCTGGTGTGGGTCACCAGTGTGCATACTTTGCCAATATGATGTAACACAAGCTATATCTTAACGTATTGGCGACTGCACACCTGGTCCATGTTTGTTGACCACTCGATTATGCCACCGGTGGATTGCGAATTGCTATCATTAGTGGGTCATGATGTGGGTCATGATGGTTCACCTAAGTTATCTGCAGGGTTGGGTGATATTTTCCTGTTTCCAGTTAAGTTTGTTTCACCAAAGAGGAGGTTTACATTTGCTGTTAGTGTGCCATCAATAAATTTAAAAAAGGCAAAACTGGGTTGTGGGACCAAAAAAGCTGAAAAACATTGGTGTAAGGCAGGTGGTACAGGTCAAATGCATAAGAATTAGTCATGTGAAGTGGTGCCAATCAAAACAAACCTTTAAGTGCCTACCAAGAGTTAGAAAATATATGAGACCCTGTGAAAATAATAATAATAATAATAATAATAATAAGGGAAGATTTATTACTAAGGCTAGTTTTGGAATTATTTGTTTTTCTATGGCCCTCGGTGGTAAATATGAATCATCTTAACTTGGTTGGCTGTAAATCAACGCATGGTTGTATATTTTCTAAAGGATATGTTAAGGAAATAAATGTTTTGTCTAACCGTGTAGAATAGTTCACCTTACATAATTGCCATGAGTTCTATGGTACCCAATAAATTGTTCTGGAGTAACTGATTTGCTTGCTCTCTTTGCCTATAATTCAAACTGGTGAATCTAAAAAGGCCTGCCATGACATAGTCTGGGTGATATGTTAATCCATTTTAAACAAGACTGACCAGGAGCAAATATACAGTATATGTGTGTCTGTAAAATGATAGTTTCCATAATTGAGAGAAGTGAACACTTCAGACTGAAGGGATGAATGTTCTCTTTTGTGCAATTTCTATTTATTATTTAACTCAAGAGGATGTCTTTGTGTTTGTCATCTGAGGAATAAAACACGAAGATGAACGTACAAGCTTCAGACAGAAGTCATCCTAATTGAAAATAAAGATGAGATGTTTAACACTAGAATTACCAGAGCCCATGAGAAAACTCGTAAATCCGGCCCACCTTAAATCCGTTCGCACCTCTTAGTCAGCGTCTTTCGTCCTGTAAATGTGCCGATTAAGACAAGCAGTAAGCAGCCTGCTATTCCATCCCCCCACTGTCGTAGAACGTTCACAAAGTTCTCCCAGCTCATGCCTTGTTTGATTATCTGGGAATGAAGTGCTGGAGTTTTAGAGTGGAAATAATAGATCGTTATTTGGAACACATCCATTTCATGTGTGTTCTGTTTCTACAGTAATCTCTGTAAACACATTGTTAAAACGGAAACTTTTTCATATTTTAGTAATAAATGTTACAAAATATAGGCATAAACTATACAGTGGTGTGAAAAACTATTTGCCCCCTTCCTGATTTCTTATTCTTTTGCATGTTTGTCACACAAAATGTTTCTGATCATCAAACACATTTAACCATTAGTCAAATATAACACAAGTAAACACAAAATGCAGTTTTTAAATGATGGTTTTTATTATTTAGGGAGAAAAAATCCAAACCTACATGGCCCTGTGTGAAAAAGTAATTGCCCCCTGAACCTAATAACTGGTTGGGCCACCCTTAGCAGCAATAACTGCAATCAAGCGTTTGCGATAACTTGCAATGAGTCTTTTACAGCGCTCTGGAGGAATTTTGGCCCACTCATCTTTGCAGAATTGTTGTAATTCAGCTTTATTTGAGGGTTTTCTAGCATGAACCGCCTTTTTAAGGTCATGCCATAGCATCTCAATTGGATTCAGGTCAGGACTTTGACTAGGCCACTCCAAAGTCTTCATTTTGTTTTTCTTCAGCCATTCAGAGGTGGATTTGCTGGTGTGTTTTGGGTCATTGTCCTGTTGCAGCACCCAAGATCGCTTCAGCTTGAGTTGACGAACAGATGGCCAGACATTCTCCTTCAGGATTTTTTGGTAGACAGTAGAATTCATGGTTCCATCTATCACAGCAAGCCTTCCAGGTCCTGAAGCAGCAAAACAACCCCAGACCATCACACTACCACCACCATATTTTACTGTTGGTATGATGTTCTTTTTCTGAAATGCTGTGTTCCTTTTATGCCAGATGTAACGGGACATTTGCCTTCCAAAAGTTCAACTTTTGTCTCATCAGTCCACAAGGTATTTTCCCAAAGTCTTGGCAATCATTGAGATGTTTCTTAGCAAAATTGAGACGAGCCCTAATGTTCTTTTGCTTAACAGTGGTTTGCGTCTTGGAAATCTGCCATGCAGGCCGTTTTGCCCAGTCTCTTTCTTATGGTGGAGTCGTGAACACTGACCTTAATTGAGGCAAGTGAGGCCTGTAGTTCTTTAGACGTTGTCCTGGGGTCTTTTGTGACCTCTCGGATGAGTCGTCTCTGCGCTCTTGGGGTAATTTTGGTCGGCCGGCCACTCCTGGGAAGGTTCACCACTGTTCCATGTTTTTGCCATTTGTGGATAATGGCTCTCACTGTGGTTCGCTGGAGTCCCAAAGCTTTAGAAATGGCTTTATAACCTTTACCAGACTGATAGATCTCAATTACTTCTGTTCTCATTTGTTCCTGAATTTCTTTGGATCTTGGCATGATGTCTAGCTTTTGAGGTGCTTTTGGTCTACTTCTCTGTGTCAGGCAGCTCCTATTGAAGTGATTTCTTGATTGAAACAGGTGTGGCAGTAATCAGGCCTGGGGGTGGCTACGGAAATTGAACTCAGGTGTGATACACCACAGTTAGGTTATTTTTTAACAAGCGGGCAATTACTTTTTCACACAGGGCCATGTAGGTTTGGATTTTTTTCTCCCTAAATAATAAAAACCATCATTTAAAAACTGCATTTTGTGTTTACTTGTGTTATATTTGACTAATGGTTAAATGTGTTTGATGATCAGAAACATGTTGTGTGACAAACATGCAAAAGAATAAGAAATCAGGAAGGGGGCAAATAGTTTTTCACACCACTGTATAATGTGTGAAGCCTGAAGTCCAAAGATCAAATAAACACTTTCACAAAAGGTTCAAGGGCAATACAACAGCTTCCGTGGTGTAGTGGTAAGATTTGCTGACTTGTAATTTAATTCACTGTTGTCCAAGGAATTCGCAGCACTTTTCTGCAGCACCAAAATTCTTAAGCACCTATTCTTCTGCATTTAGCTTATTGATAGTCCAACTCTCACAGCCATGCATCAATACTAGAATCGCCATAGCTTTAACGATATGGACCTTCTTTGACAATGTAATGTCTCTGTTCTTTAGTGTCTTGTCTAAATTTGCCATAACTGCCCTTCCCAGAAGCCAAACATTATTTAATTTCATGGCTGCAACCACCTTCTACAGAAATTAAACAGCTCAAAATTCATTACTGCTTTTATTTCCTCTTTGTCTATTCTATATGTAAAAACACCTTAAATGAATAATAAGAGTTTAATAAAGTAATCTCTAAAGTTTGTGCGGACAGCTCACGAAGAACAAATTTATTGATTGAGTAAATAAAACAAAATTAAGGGATATAAAGAAGGCCATGTAAGGAAAGACAGCCTATTGGCTTTGAAGGAGAAGAAAATAAAAAAAAAAGTAACTGGGACCTATGTTTAAATCGAGTAACTCAAAGACTGGCTTTCTGCAGCCAAATGACCATTTAGTACATCGTTCAATTTTGACCATACAGATATGACTGAAAATATTAGTTTCCTTTCACTTCTTCTATTAATTAAAGCTCAAACTGATAATAGTAACTGTTATCCATAATTCTTTATATCATATTTTAATAAAGCAAAAAATTGCTTTGATTGCTTTGATTTATGTTGTTATGCACTTACCATTCTAATTAGTAAAAAAAAAATGAAAATGGCATGGGCAAAAATATTAGTACACTTTATGAAATATTTCAGCACACAGACTTTGGTGACAATAAGCACTTTCTGTAGCTCTAAATGAGATTTCTACATTTCTCAGCTAATAATTTGGTTCACTCTTTTTCAGTTCTCTCATGTCTGATGGACGCCTTCTCAGACCCACAATTTGCTTTCAACTTATGTCCTAAGAAACATGCAATGTTTATTTTTCTCCATTCTTGGGTGCTTTTGGAGGGTTGTTTTCAGGTCATTGTCCAGCAGGAGGACACAGCTTTCAAATAATATCTTCTGATTGTATTGTATCCTGCAAAGATTCAAAAAAGCAGCATCACTGAGGCTCCTCAATGTTTCACAATTGAGATAACCAGCATCCACTTGTAAGATGAATCTTGAGTGGAGCTGTGTCATCCACCAACGCAGTAATCAAAACACAATAGTATTTACACATCAAAAGGGTTTAAAAAGTTTTGGACAGGCTTAGTCAAACTCCTTGCTGTGACATGGCCTGATACAAGCAATTCATTTTGATATTTTTTATTTTTATTTGATATACTTTATTAATCCCCGATGGGATTTTCACACGACCGTTGGAAGTGTAAGCTATGGTCAGCAGTTTATCCTGGCCGGGACGCCCCAGTAACAGAAGGATGGGTGAGGGAAGCTTATCAAGGACACTGCCTCCCTCAGGACGATAGATGGCAGCTTCCCTGGACTGCAGTGGTGCCACGAATGCTATGGGAGTTGGAGTTCGGCAACACAGTCCTGCTTGGTACCGTGGGTGCTGCCAGGAGACGCTGCAGGGAGACTGGGGATTCCCTACTGTTTAAATAGCCCGTAAGTATTTTAAAGTCACAGGGACGGAAGCACAGAAGTAATCCTGGGCTGAAGAAGTTACAAGTTCTCCGTCTGACCTGGAAGTGCTGATGTGGACGGAACAACCAATGCTCTTCCAGGTCAAGGACTATAAAAAGTACTAATGGAGACTTAGCAAGCAAGCCGGAGTCGGGAGGAGTAGGACAGAGCTTGCTGGGAGGTGTGGTAGAAAGAATATTGTGTAGATTTATTGCTTATTTACTTGTTTATGGTGGTTGCAGTGATTAAAAGGCACTGTTTCTTTGTGCTTTAACCCTGTGTCTGCATATCTGTTTGTTAGGTTTAATGGGGCGACAGCGACCCCTGGCGTTCACAGGAGTAAGAGAGCAAAATCAGCCATTTTACAGCACACATTGAGCAGTTTTCACGTTAAGGGCCTTGCTCAAGGGTCCAACAGCTCATTTTCAAAATCCTATCACTGTTTCAGATTTAATACAGTTTGCCTAGCAGACAAAGAATGAAGTGGAGGATGCAATAATCTATCTGCTCCACAAGGCTTAATCTCACCTGGACAAAGCTGGTAGCACTGTGAGGATTATGTTTTTTGGATTTCTCCAGCGCCTTCAGTACCATCCAGCAATCTCTGTTAAGGGGTAAACTCAGAGATATGCAGGTGGATGAGCCTGTGGTGTCCTGGATAATGGAATATCTGTCAGGCAAACCGCAGTTTGTGAGACTCAAGGACGGCTTTTCTGATATTCTTACAACAGTTTGGCAGTGATGACACAGGTTCAGTCCTTCCTCTCTGTCTTTTAGATGAGTCGAACCCTAGACTCTCCCTTCTGTGGTGGTGGGTACTGCGAAATCTAACAATTCAGAAATCAGTTTCCAGTTTACATTTGTCAGAAGCCTAAAAATAAAACTAACAGTTCAACATTTCAGTGCTCTGGATCACAAGGTGGTGTGGTCTTTAACTGGCATTGAACCTGACATATCTGGAGAATGACTCCATTTTTAAATATCCAGAATTGACAGTTATATTATCACAAGCCAGTCTTAGGATTTTGTTACCTGATTCCCTCCAGTCCATCTCCAGTGTGATATGGTTTTTAGGCTAAGGTTTCGTTAGTGGGCCATGGTGGTCTGGTTTCATGACAAAGTGCTGTACAGCTATGACAAGCAAGGGATGGGACTTCAGACAATAAAATGGCATAAAGCCACTTGGAGGATATATATAAAGCACTCGTTCATTGGTTTAAGAAAAAAATTGCATGTACTTTTTGGCCTTATTACCTTACTGTAAAAAAATGGTATCTTAACCAATTACAGTTTGTAGTGTTTCTAAAAAATGGTGTATCTTCCATGCAGTTTTCCATTAGCACATTCTGTAAAGTTTTTAATGTCTTGATTTCCACTTCTCCTTTCAGTTATATAAACAAAACCTGGTCTGAAATTAAAATGAACGAAGTTTTGTGACCAAGAAAAATTCTTAGTTGTCTTCATACATATTAAATATCAACGTACTGCATGTCTTAGGGTTTGTATGTTGTCACAGTTGTGCATGGATTTCCACAAGCTAGTGAAACTTTTCATTGTATATTTTATTACTTTGTGGTAGAAATTCTGTTTTAAACGCTGGACAAATTCACTGTCATATAGAGACAGACGTTCATCTCTGTATCTATGAATCTGTTTATTTGATTTGTTGTTCTTCATGCATAGCTCTGTTTTTTCAAGCTACACCCTTGAAATTTTGTGCAAAGCGACTTCTCACTAGCGATCAGGTTTGTAATCTTGGCCCCCAAGAGAAGTGGCAAGAAACACCACAGTGTTATCTATCTACAGTGTTGCTCTTGCAATTCGCACATCAGGGATTAGTGAAGAATTTCCCTTTCACACTTTTTGTCATGGCCGGTCTCTGAAGTTATGTATTGCAATTTGGGATAATCTTCTCATCATTATATCACAATCGCTGCCTGGTGCTGTCATATTTGAAGCCACATATTTCATATTTTTGACTTTAGTCTTGTCCATCCTGGGCCCATCAGTAATGCCTTTGTGTTGGAGCAAATGATTTGTATCCCCACATATCTCATATGTCTCATAATAAATTGGATCATTCATTTTATTTAGTCTCAAATTAGCAGCAAAGTTGGTAAATAATATTTGAGCAAAGCCAGGAACACAGAGATAAATTTTCCATATCATAAGTGGAATAAAATGCTGCCGACAGAGAAACAGTCCTACATAATTTGTGATGGTAATATGAGATCTCGATTTGAAGCAAGATATCACGGTCGATTCTGGCCCATTACATTTAACTTTTTTTTTAATTAAACATTTCTCTTGCCATTTATGTCACGACTGCAAGCCATTATCTCCACCCATATTTATTGCAATATGTGGTTATTTACACTACAAAGAAAAACCCAATGCAACTGTATAAGAAGACCCTTTCCTATTCTAAAAGTAGTTATGTACTAAATGTAACTCGCTTAATAGATACATTTCTTTTATTTCCAAGTCAGATTTATTATTTCTCAATTATAGGATAGATAGATAGATAGATAGATAGATAGATAGATAGATAGATAGATAGATAGATAGATAGATAGATAGATAGATAGATAGATAGATAGATAGAGTGGTGTGGAAAACTATTTGCCCCCTTCCTGATTTCTTATTCTTTTGCATGTTTGTCACACAAAATGTTTCTGATCATCAAACACATTTAACCATTAGTCAAATATAACACAAGTAAACACAAAATGCAGTTTTTAAATGATGGTTTTTATTATTTAGGGAGAAAAAATCCAAACCTACATGGCCCTGTGTGAAAAAGTAATTGCCCCCTGAACCTAATAACTGGTTGGGCCACCCTTAGCAGCAATAACTGCAATCAAGCGTTTGCGATAACTTGCAATGAGTCTTTTACAGCGCTCTGGAGGAATTTTGGCCCACTCATCTTTGCAGAATTGTTGTAACTCAGCTTTATTTGAGGGTTTTCAAGCATGAACCACCTTTTTAATGTCATGCCATAGCATCTCAATTGGATTCAGGTCAGGACTTTGACTAGGCCACTCCAAAGTCTTCATTTTGTTTTTCTTCAGCCATTCAGAGGTGGATTTGCTGTTGTATTTTGGGTCATTGTCCTGTTGCAGCACTCAAGATCGCTTCAGCTTGAGTTGACGAACAGATGGCCAGACATTCTCCTTCAGGATTTTTTGGTAGACAGTAGAATTCAGGTTCCATCTATCACAGCAAGCCTTCCAGGTCCTGAATTAGCAAAACAACCCCAGACCATCACACTACCACCACCATATTTTACTGTTGGTATGATGTTCTTTTTCTGAAATGCTGTGTTCCTTTTACGTCAGATGTAACGGGACATTTGCCTTCCAAAAAGTTCAACTTTTGTCTCATCAGTCCACAAGGTATTTTCCCAAAGTCTTGGCAATCATTGAGATGTTTCTTAGCAAAATTGAGACGAGCCCTAATGTTCTTTTTGCTTAACAGTGGTTTGCGTCTTGGAAATCTGCCATGCAGGCCGTTTTTGCCCAGTCTCTTTCTTATGGTGGAGTCGTGAACACTGACCTTAATTGAGGCAAGTGAGGCCTGTAGTTCTTTAGACGTTGTCCTGGGGTCTTTTGTGACCTCTCGGATGAGTCGTCTCTGCGCTCTTGGGGTAATTTTGGTTGGCCGGCCACTCCTGGGAAGGTTCACCACTGTTCCATGTTTTTGCCATTTGTGGATAATGGCTCTCACTGTGGTTCGCTGGAGTCCCAAAGCTTTAGAAATGGCTTTATAACCTTTACCAGACTGATAGATCTCAATTACTTCTGTTCTCATTTGTTCCTGAATTTCTTTGGATCTTGGCATGATGTCTAGCTTTTGAGGTGCTTTTGGTCTACTTCTCTGTGTCAGGCAGCTCCTATTTAAAGGATTTCTTGATTGAAACAGGTGTGGCAGTAATCAGGCCTGGGGGTGGCTACGGAAATTGAACTCAGGTGTGATACACCACAGTTAGGTTATTTTTTAACAAGGGGCAATTACTTTTTCACACAGGGCCATGTAGGTTTGGATTTTTTTTCTCCCTAAATAATAAAAACCACCGTTTAAAAACTGCATTTTGTGTTTACTTGTGTTATATTTGACTAATGGTTAAATGTGTTTGATGATCAGAAACATTTTGTGTGACAAACATGCAAAAGAATAAGAAATCATCCATCCATCCATCCATTTTCTAACCCGCTGAATCCGAATACAGGGTCACGGGGGTCTGCTGGAGCCAATCCCAGCCAACACAGGGCACAAGGCAGGAACCAATCCTGGGCAGGGTGCCAACCCACCGCAGGACACACACTAACACACCCACACACCAAGCACACACTAGGGCCAATTCAGAATCGCCAATCCACCTAACCTGCATGTCTCTTGGATTGTGGGAGGAAACCGGAGCGCCCGGAGGAAACCCACGCAGACACGGGGAGAACATGCAAACTCCACGCAGGGAGGACCGGAAGCGAACCGGTCTCTAACTGCGAGGCAGCAGCGCTACCACTGCGCCACCGTGCCGCCCAATAAGAAATCAGGAAGGGGGCAAATAGTTTTTCACACCACTGTAGATAGATAGATAGATGTGAAAGGCACTATATAATAGATAGATAGATAGATAGATAGATAGATAGATAGATAGATAGATAGATAGATACTTCAGTATAACTAAGGCTCTAGAATGGAAAATGCACTTACCTAACATTTTAAGCAACTTCAGTAGTTGAGTGAAAACACAGAAGATTATTCTCTCAAGAATACATTGAATGAGTCATGAGATACTGAATGCACTGGTGACATTTTTTAATGAACTGTGCACTGACACAGAACAGCAGGCTTGATGTGAGTGTCTACAATTTTACATTGTAAAAGGTTCTGTATATACAACATATTTGATGACATTAATTACTACATTGATGGCTTTAGCTGATATAACTTATTGGCAGAGAATAACATACTGCATTTTCGATTCATACAGTAACTCCTTCACATTCGTGAGGGTTAAGGGCAGAAAACCCCCATGAATGTGAACATTTAAAAATGCTTTGGCTCCCCTATAACACAGACAGACATACTGTGTGATTAGGTAAGCAGACCTGTTTTAAACAAGTGGAGCAATAACATTGTCTTGTTTTATTATGCTAGAAATAATATTCACATTTCCTAATATTGTAACGGTGCTGACAATGTGCATCAATTGGGATGAGTCACCCACTGTTTGAGCTGCTATTCCTTTACTAACAGCAATAAAACGCCTATATAAACTGCAAACCTGCAATAGTGAGCTGTCCTTTTAACAATATTAAGGCACCTTAAAGAGCCATGTAAAGACCAAAAGATCCATTCCGGAACTTGGCCATGATGTTATATTGGTGTCAGTAAGTATAAAGTGATTAGAATTGCACATACATATCAGTTAAAATTTCACAGTACGGGATGTCAGTCATTGGCATGGTATACAGTAGTGTCACATTCTGTTAAGATGTCCGCTAGCTTGGCTCAGTACCCTTCAGTACAGAGGGAACAAAAGCACCACAGCAGAGGGGTGACGTATTATAGAGCCTGATGGCTGAAAGTAGAAATGACCTCACATAGTCAGTTGTCTCAATCTGTTAATAAATGTGCTCCACAGTTTAGCCAGGAGCTCATGCAGGAGGTGACATTCATTGTCCAGGATAGTCAGCACCTTCATAGGATGCCCTACCAGTTCCTCTAGCAAGTCCCAGCATGACTCCCAAGATTGAACAAGACTTTTTAACCAGTTTATTTAGTCTGTTGGCATCACGTGCACTAATGTCATTTCCTCAGCACACTACCACATAGAAAAATAAACTATTTATTATTTCACTATGTCTTATTTCTATTATTTGTACACTATTTATTATTTATTTAGCAATCTTTTAATTCTATTACTTTGGCATGGTTTATTATTTCTTCTTCATTAATTATTTCTAGTTGCACATTTTTTATAACAATTGCATCAGACAAAATGTGTCTATGATTTTGCTTGCCACTGTACAGTACATTACTATGAGAGCTTTATTTGTCTTTTAATAATTAACTACATATTTTCACAGCAACACAGCCAGTGTTAAATACAAAATTTACATGCATATGTAACAAACCCACATATTTACATATACACATTAAAGGATTACTGTGTAAAAGTGTAACATTTAATTAGAAATTGCTGGCTTTGTTATGTTATTTACTAAACTCCAGAGAGTAAAACACTTCTTGCTCTGTCTTAATGGTTGTAATCACCTCCCTGGTGCAGCAGTTCCCAAAAGACACAATCCTGGCATAAATGACTACATCTGTGGTGGGCTCACATTTACGTCTGATTAGTGGTTCGTGAACAACTGGTAAGTAAATGCTCTTTGGTTTACTTAGAAACGTTCAGACATTTAAAAATATAAAACAAACAAAAGACCAGTATTCTTTGATTTATTGTATACTTAATAGTTCAGAATGATTTTAAACAGTTATTGGATAAAAAGATAATCAGAATTTTAGATGTAATACATAGCATAATGTGTAGACCAAAGTGTTTTGTTCATTATTTAAAGGAAATCCAAGAGGAGTTGCTTATTGCTGGAAGCAAAGCTAAAAGTTATAAATCATGAATTGTTTTCATGAGTTAAATAATTAGGAAAAACAATGAAAAATGTCAAAGATAAATGAATACATCATTTTAATGTCTGACTGATGTTCTATGAGGGACACCTTTACATTTCTATTATTTATGATTGCTATTTTTAAATTGCCTCTCGTTTTTTTTTACCTGAGATGCAGTGAACATATATGCAGGGTTATCATAAAAAAACTGCACACAGATAGAAGTTTAGAGTATATAAGATAAGTGGGTCTCAGAGACCCCAAATCTGAGACAGAACTGCACTTCACATTAGTCCCGGGTTCAAAAGCTTTTTTTTTTTGTTTGTTTTTTATTTAAAAAAATACCTTCACGCAGACTTTTTTCTCAAGTCCAACACAAACCATTCTCTCTCCAGATGATCATTGTCCCCTTCAATGTTGACTCTCTTGAATAAGGCAGAGTATTTAGTTTTATGCCTAACCCAAGAGTACTTCTGGCACCAGAACAGCGCCACCTGTTCTCGGGCAACAGTCTCCCTCTGTACATTTGTTCATTCTGCCTCCCAACTGATGGAAGGAACAGCGCACATCCTTTCTGGGATGCACATTCATCTCTGTTTTTCTTCATCCTTTATTATAGTCTCTTGGCTGGTTAAGGGAGACCATGCAACCCAGATGGGATGTCTGTTCTTCCATACTATCTGTCATATACAGATCCTGGTTGGGAAAGGAAATACCAAGGATTTTCATCGGGCTCCTCCATTCCCTACTAAATCATTTACTATACTGACTTCCATGTCAATCCCAGCCAGGAGGCCAACTCATCCATAACGATAGATAGATAGATAGATAGATAGATAGATAGATAGATAGATTTGAAAGGCATATAGATAGATAGATAGATAGATAGATAGATAGATAGATAGATAGATAGATAGATAGATAGATAGATAGATAGATAGATAGATAGATATGAAAGGCACTATATGACAGATAGATAGATATGAAAGGTACTATATAATTAATAGATAGAACTTTATTTGACCAAATGGAGAAAGACTTTACAGCAGGGTTCTTAAACTCTGGTCCTGGTTTTCATTCAAACCCTTTTCCTAATTAGTGACCTGTTTTTGTTGCTAATTAACTTCTTTTGAATTAATTGTAAATGACTTGATCTTGAAGACTCAGACCCCTTAAGACCCCTGCGAGATACAAAATGAGCCAAAACATGACCAGCAAACTTTGTCCATCACACAGTATCTGAAAATAAAGAAAGATCTCAAAGGTCTCAGGAATGCTGATCTGCTCAGGTCCACAAAACATTGTAACAGTCTGCTCTTAGAAAAGAGAAAATCAACAATTTGAGAACTTTCTGCTATTGCACAATGAGAGCAGCAACAAGCCATGGAATAAAAGAACAGATTTAATTAACGACAAGACTCAGAGCCTAATTAAGTGACTTTGAGTTTGATGCCCTGACTTAGATGGTCTTCGGTTGGCTCACTCACTTCACATTTCATTTCTGTTTAATGAAAGAAATGAAACAATTCAGAGGGACGAAGAGAAAATTCAGGGAAACAAATCTTAAAAAACAAATAAATTAAAATTAAGTCAAAAGAAGTTACTTAGCAGCAGAAACAGCTCACTAATTAAAAAAAGGGTTAGAATGAAAACCTGCAGCCACTGCGGCCCTCCAGGACCAGAGGTTGAGATCCCTGCTTTACAGAAACTAAAGAAAAATTGAAACATTATAACAAACCCCCTCACCCCCTGCAAACACACACAAGCACTTCTGGCTTGGGTAATGATTATAGAGCTGTTACTTCCTCATAACAGTCTTGTAGGTGGGATTAAGATGGATCAGACTGTGGTCAGATTTGCCCAGTTGTGCCACAGGTTTACATTTAATGGCACTTTGCATTTAAATAAAGCAGGTTCAGTTTGTTCTACCCTCAAATGAAATATGGCATATGCTGATGGAAGTTTGTCATTGTTTCTTTGAAGGTCCTTTGATTAAAGTCACCACATATTCAGAATGATTTATCTTTAGAGTGTTGGTAACAGAGTGAATACGTTCTATTGCTGAGGGGCGAGTGTAAACATTCATCAGGATGATGTCATTTGTGTCTTTTTAGTTCCCTTCCTGCCTTTTTTCCACTCCATCTGATCATATCAGATGAAATCCAGCCAGCTTTACAATTGCACCTGAAATAAGAAGTTTAAGCCAGTTCTCCACAATCTCCAAAATGACATTGTGCAGTGACTCACCATGAGAGGTGACAGATGACAGTTCATCCATCTTACTTGAAAGCATAATATCATGGAAAATTATTTGCTTTTCACACAGACCCTGAACCATAAGTTCTTCTTTACATGTATGTCCAGATTTCTGCTTACCACACATAAGAACTGTCAGTCACAGTGTCCCCAGTAGATGGTTGGGACTTCAGCCACTAGGGTATACCCTTACTCATATACTGCTCTTCCAGTAAAAACTACCCTACGCAGAGATGCTATTGGAAATGACTCTCTTCACCTCTTCTGACCTGGAATTAAATAATAAGCTCTTACTTCCCCAGTTTTAGTGTCTTCTGCAAATTGCACATGTTTACTAACTACATCGGAATCAACGTTATTAATCAGGAAAAGTTACAATCCCAGTACAGTCCCCTGACGGACTCCACTGATGACCATCACTCCACATTAATATTCTCCTCTTTTCTGTATTTTTTGTCTTCTTCCAATCGACAACTTGAGCTCAAGTTCAGTCAATTACTTCTGATGCTAACGGCTTCTAGTTACACATTTAATCTTTGGTGTGGGACTGTACAAAAGGATTTTTTAAAGTTTAAATAAATTATGTTGTATGTATTCCTTTTGTCAACTACTCTGGTAGTCTTCTCAAAAAAATTTAAAAGATTGGTTTGTCAAAATCGTTTCATAAATCCATGTCAGCTGTTATTTATGTGTTTTTCATATTGGGGAAAAGTGTTTTTAGGAAATTCAACATGGCTAAACACAACTCACAATGAAAACATTATTCAAGTGTTGCTGCTTTCTTTTCTCCTCAGGTATAAATGAATAATGTCTGGACTGAACCAAACCAGTTCATTTGTCAAAGAGTTTGTCATTACTGGATTCCTGGGTTTCAGAGACCAAGAAAGCAGAAAATATTTTTTTGGAGCTTTCCTCACAGCGTATCTTTTCATTCTTGTTGGGAACATCCTGTTAATCGTTATTTTTCTATCTGACAGAACACTCCACACGCCTATGTATATATTAGTCTGCGGTCTGGCTGTTCTCGACATCGCCATCACTACTAACACTGTTCCCACTATGCTGGTCCTGTTCACATTTGAGTACAGAGTTGTGCCGTTTGCTGCTTGTTTTACTCAGACAACGTTCTGGTTGGGTTTGTTCTCAACTGAATGCTTTCTGCTTACCCTAATGGCCTACGATCGCTACATAGCCATTTGCAATCCTCTTCACTATCCTAATTTAATGTACAACAGTCGCATTACAAAACTAATGGCCTGCTGTTGGGTGGTTGGCTTTCTTTGTGCCATCGTTACTGTGGCTGTTCTTCTCAGACTCTCATTCTGTGGGTCTAATAAAATAATTCACTGCTTTTGTGACTTTGGTTCTTTGATGTTTTTGGCCTGTGGGGATATTCAAATTACTAACTATGTTGCGTTAGTCCTTGGTTTGAGTGTGCTGCTTATTCCTTTGGCGTTTATCCTTTTTTCGTACGTGCAGATAATGTTTTCAGTTGTTAAGATCGCCAGTACTGAGGGACGAATGAAGGCCTTCTACACTTGTGGCACACACATGCTGGTCATTTCAGTCTTTTTCTTGGCAGCCGGTGGTGAATTTGTAGCGATCAGAATTCCGGGTACATCTGTGGACACCCGTATAATGATTCTAATCATACAGAATGTCTTTCCAGCTGTAACTAATCCAATAATTTACTGTTTGAGGACTAAGGAAATCAGAAAAAGCTTTCTTAAAACATTAAAGAAATTAAGAGGTATAACAGATCATGAAGTGAGCTAATTTCAATGAGACAGTTGTCATCATCTAAGAATTTCATTTTGCTGTTTTTGATTGTTTTTTTAATAATACAAACACAGTATTTTCTTACTTCCTGCCATATTCCTGCTTGTGTTTGAGTTTGCTTTCTGACTTACTTCCATTGCTGCCTGCATATTGAGCCTATTGAATCTTATTATGTTATATTGTCTACTATTGCATTGTGCTCTGTACTTGTATTATTACTTTTGTACTGTTGCATTGTATTGAGGATTACTGTGTTCTGTTCTGTGTGTTTTATTGTATTTACCCCTTTTCTGTCACACAATGCACACCAAACCTTCCAGGAAAGGGGTCTCTCTCTGAATTACCTTTCCCTAAGGTTTCTTCCATTTTTTTTCCCCCATAAGGGTTTTTTTCCGAGTTTTTTCTTGTCTTCTTAGAGAGTCAAAGCTGGAAGGCCACTCTTTGTGTAATTTGGGGCTATACAAAAATAAATGGTATTGTATTGTATTGTACTGTATATTCACTGCTTTCCCACTGTTCATTTAAGAATGTTAGTTTACACATAAGTGGCTACATCAGCAAATGCCATGTTATATATTACATTTTCTAACCCTCTAATCCAATTCAGGGCCATGGGCTGGCTAGAACCCATCTAGTTAACACTGGGCACAAGACAGCCTTGAAAAATGCCATTCCTACAGGGCCCATACACATAATAACAGTGAATAAAGATTATTTAACCTGTAGGACTTTGGGGATGTGGACAGTGGGCTGGAACACCTGAAAAAAAAAATCACACAATGTCATTGACAAAAAGGAAACTCTCTGTGTATAACAAGTAAGAGAACGATTTGAACCCAGGACACTCGATTTTTTGTACCAGCAATGCTAACCATTGTACTATCATGCCAACATATAATCTTAAATTCATTTTCATTCCTACTTGGTATTACATAAATAGTTTAGAAATGTACAATTTGTGTGAACTATAACATACCAAACTAAACTATAACTACCAAATCAAGTCATCAAGTTTCCGAATGCACTTGAATGTTATACCATGAAGACATTTTCTTACTTGTTTTATTTACTAAGGTGTTGCACATAACAATTCAAAAAACAATACATTTGAAGTTGTGGTGTCAGGCTGCTGGACAAAGGCATTAAACCATTTGTTTAGGGGATAACAATAAACATCATATTTTAAATTTACTACCAGGAAATATGAAATACTTACTGATCACATTTTAATTTTTGATGGGTGGCACAAGCAATACTTCAGAGCAGCAAATCTTTAAACACATTAAGTGGTAAAAAATGTGGATGTGAGCGTCAGTAGGCTTTGTGCCCTATAAACCAAGTTACCTGAACTATTCTATAAAATTTCTGTAATTACAGTAGACCCCCACAAATACACGGTTCAGGGTTCGCGGACTCAGTCGTTCGCTGATTTTTTCCTTAGAACCTAACTATTAATTGTTAGTGAAAAGCAAATATCTTCCGCAATTTTTTATGGCTTTTTTCATGGCAATACTGTGCTGTAGAGAGAACAGCAAGCAATCACTGAGGGAAACACGGTTTGGGATGGTGAAAGTAGCCAATCTGAGAGCGTTATTCATTTCTCCTTGCTGCTGATTGACTGCTGCCCTGTGACGCAACTCCAGCTGAGTGTCCTCGTGTTTTACATGTTGTTATTCTATTCATTTTGCTATTCTTAAACGCACAAGATGTCACTAAAATGCCCTGCACCTTCTAAGGCTTCTGGCACTGAGCCTAAGCACCAGAAGAAGTTTAAAACACTCCAGGAGAAGGATTTGCTCTGGGAAGTAAAAAGTTATGCTGCGTAGCACGCCACTATGGCATTAACGAAAGCACCGTACACTGCATAAAGAAGCATGAGGCAGCAATCCAGAGTACCGTATTTGTAAGTTTCTGTGATAGTGGCAAAAAGGTGACAACTTTAAGGAATAAAAATATCGTCAGAAGAAGACCTGTCCAAAGATACGACTCCTCCTGAAGTGCCTGAAGAAGGGGTGCCACCTGAGGAGTTGTAAATCCTCTGCATCGTACTGCACAGCATCATCATCATTAATATCACCATTGGTGAGTACCTGTATATTTTATTGTATTTTAATTAAATTAAATTATGATGTATTTACTCTACTTATAACAAAGAAAATTACAGCACATACTAAAGAAAACACTCTTGCATGAATTATAGTACGTACAGTATAGCGGTAAGATTGGTATTTTACATTCTAGCACAGCTGGAGATATAGTACAGTATGTACAGAAAATGGTTTACCTTTACATTCTTTTTTTAGGTAATGTATTATGCTGAGTTTGCAATGAAATTAAAGTGCTTTGAGGACATATTTAGGGTTTAAACTATAAAAATAGGCATTTAAAAGGTATTTTTTAACCACATCCAAAAGTTGCGGTTTTTCACAATTTGCAGGTGCTCTAGCAACTGTAATATCTTAATTTTGGACCATGCTCCCCCATATCCTACAACAACATTTATTTCTATAGCACGTTTTCATAGAAATGATGTAGCACAAAGTGCTTTGCAAGATGAAGAAAGAAAAAAGAAAATAAAACATAAAAATTAGGCAATACTGATTAACAAAGAATAAAGTAAGTTCCGACGGTCAGGGAGGACAGAATAAACAAACAAAAAAAAAACTCCAGAAAGCTGGAGAAAAAAACAAAATCTGCAGGGGGTTCCAGGCCATGAGACCACCCAGCCACCTCTAGGCATTCTTCGTCACATAAATGATCTCAATCAGGCCTCATGGTTTTCAGGTGTCACATGGAAGAATTAGACAATGATGGTCATGTGGACCTCTGGACTTCAACCCATCAATGCAGGGACAGCATGATGCTTGATCAGGTGGTGGTGGTGCAGATTGCCACCACAGGAAACTGAAAGAGAACAGTAGAGAAAGTAGGGATTAATACAGATTTTGGAACCATGAAAAAATATGATAATTAAGTGCATATACAGAATATGAAGGTTACACTGAAATGAAGGTATGAGAAAGCCAAGTTTTTGTTTTTTTTATCCTAGAATTGTGTTTTTCCAATGTACCTTCTGCTGGTAGATGCTGTTGTTTAAATACCCTTCTCCTCTCAGATACTGAATTTATACTGTTCATCTCTACTTAGATATGTTTATTTTTGGTCACAAAATCATCCCCCATTATTTTGGCTTCTACTTTGTGGGAGACCTTGAGGGCCTTTTTCCATGACCAGATTATATCTTACCCCTCTCACCCAACAAAGAAGCTTGGGCAAAAACTTGCTGAAATTACTGAGTTTTAGATTTGGACCAGGTATGGAGTGCTTCCATCACTGGAGTTTTATAGAAAAATAATAATTTACAGACTCAGTATTGCCTATTACTAAAAACTCTTTAACATTTCCTTGAACACAAGGACAAGACTGGACACGATTTGCACCCTCTCTGGCAGTGTGTCTGTAGATCATCAAGAAATAAATGACCAGTTCAAGTCATTTTATGCATTCTTAACAAATCTGAATCATTTGATGCTCCATTACAAATAAATTATTTTTAAAGCATTCAGGTTCCATCCATCTAACTTGAGCTTAAAGCCAAACTGGGAGAATACTATCTATTGAGGAGATTATTCAAGTCATTAAATCTATGCAGGCTAGTAAATTACCAGGGACTATTGGCTTTCTGATAGAATTTTATAAACCTTTCTCCTTACAGCTTACACATTTTTTGTTATCATTTTTCTTGGAATCGTAAAACCTCTAGGACTTTACCTCCTAGATTCTTCCAGGTCACTGAATCACTGTTGCTTAAAAAAGGTAAAGACTCGTTGGACTGTGATTCATATTGTACAGTGTCACTTCTCAATGTCGATGTTACGAGGCAGGGATGTCCACTTTCTCCTTTGCTCTTTTCTGTTGCTCCTCTTATCATTTCACTGAAAAATAGTCAGGACATACATGGAGTTATTAGAGCCAAGTGGCCATTTTCAGCTGTTAGCAGATAGAGAAAGAATTCTTGAAAGTTACAAGTGTATCCCTTCACAAAAGTATCAGAAAAGCAACAACTGAATTTAGCGGTGAATGAACTGAGAGAGCTGTATTAGAAAGATGTACAATTAAAGACGATCATTCTCTCTCCTACTTGATACTTAAAAAAAACACACACCTGGCATTCTTTCTGTAAGAATGTTACTAAATCATTATCATAAAAGCCCAAGGTTATTTTACTGTGGCAATCAAAGCTGCTCAAAACTGCAAACAAACTGGCTTTACAAAACATTTTAAGGTCCTGCTTCACTTACTAGCTATATAAATGACTCTGAATGCTGCTTTTCCTTTCAACTTTCTCAGGATACACTGCACTTGACAAAACTTTCAGGCTTAAACCTACCACCTGTATTGGCCAGTTGAAAATGTTGAAGTATCTCTTGTGAGAGGTGAAAAATATGCATATTCTTTTCCAAAAAAATTTAACTTTGTTAAAATTGTGATTACCTTTCTGTTGTTATGTTCCTTAGGTTAGGGACTGAAACCTTGGATTGAGTAGGGACTCTCTCAGTTGTGTTCCGGTTTGCTTGGGCTGCTGTCCTATCATTTAATTGTTTCATTCCTGTTTGTGTCTTTTGTGGGTTATCTGCTAAAAACAAACTACTCTTGGCACCAACAGCAGCTGCCCAATCTCTGCTTGTTTGCCTGTACAGTTGGTTCCAACATATCCAAGCTGCTTTGTTGTGTTTCTCTGCTTTTAATCATAATCAACAAATTTGTTTGGGTGCCATACATGTATCTGTATAAGAAATTCATAGTTTTTGATGTTGTTAATGATGGTAGTCACATGCCATACACTTTCAGCAGTAAATGCAGTCTGTTTAAAACAACTCAGACAAATTATTTGAAATTTCACTCCTAGATACACCCAACTCACCTATCATATGTAGATGACTTACATATGTTAAATATTTTAAGGCCTATTAGGTGCATCGTCTCTTGGTGTCCAGTAGATCTGTGAGACCTGCCAGTCCTTATATTAAAAAGGTTTCATCACTATTATGGCTGTTCTACATAAATCCAAAAGATCTCCACAGTATCTATTGAATTATATATATATATCATAGGAAGTTTTTTTTCTGCATCTTAGGACAATGTATCAATAATATTTTTTGCCATTTTACAGATGTTTTTACAGGTGCTCAAATCATCTTTTTAATAATTAAACTGTATTTTTTGTTACTGTCTTTTAAGCTCCAGGGAGCAAATCATTGGGACTCCCTTGAAACCCGTTAAAGCTTACGTTTATTCTTAATGACTATAATCACCTCTCCAGTGAAGCAGTTCCCAGAAGACTTGACATTGAAATAAATTACTGCATTTGCAGCAGGTTCTTGTTTATTTCTGATTAGACTTGCAAGAAAGGTGGTAAGTAAATTCTTGTTAGTGACATACGATGAGTTCTTTAATTTAAAAATATAAGATAAAAAATCATTATTCTTTATTTTATTACATGCTTATTATATCATTACTTGAAATGGCTATTAATAGGATAATCTAGGCAATATATGTTATATATAGCATAAAGTATAATCAAGGTTATCCTGTTACCATTTGTAAAATATTTTCCATAAAAGAACAAGCAGAATGTCAAATATAAATAGAAACAAAAGAAGTATTAACTTCTTCTATCTTTTTCTGAATTAAAGGCTCTGTAAAAACAGTCAAAGATTCAAAATACAAATTATCTTGTTTGACTAATGTTTAGATTTCATGTCATACGTGACATTTACTTACATGCAGCTACAAAAAAAATATTTTTCTTACAAAATGTGTAAAAAAGCTCAAAGTATAATATCATAATGTGAACACATATTTGTTAAGTTTACAAGCAGACCCCAAGCCTATCTGATGTCTCCCCTGAGACCACTGTCCTGGGGCCTCATGTATAAATGGTGCGTATGTACAAAACGTGCGTATGTACAAAAGCGACCCTGGATGGGCAGATGGATGGAATAATTAAACGTGTACTATGAAGATAATTCAATGTTCTTTAAACGTTTTGAAGAATCATTGTTCTAAACTTATAGATTGCTTGACATCTATTACAGAGCTTATTGTGTGGCGATTGGGTACTTGGAGAAAGAAAAAGGACAGGAATTGGGGGTTAATATGTTTGAAAGAGATGGTACTACTGCAATAATATATTTAATCGAAGGTCTCGCACAGCGCAGCAAGCATCTTGCGGGAGGCAGGAACAATCTCTGGATGGGGCGCCAGCTCATCACTATCACTGCGCCACCATGTTCCCATGTTTAATAACATGTTTTAATTGCTATCATCATGAATATGATATCAAGTATACATCTCTGTATTTAAATTATTCAGAGAACTGTAATATCATGAATGTAATGGATTCTGTGTCCTGTTGGAGGAAGAGAAAGCCCATTTAAGAAGCATGTAGTGATTCACACACACAGAGCATATAGAAAAACAAAGCATTTAACGTGCTACTTTAGTTATGAGAAACTAGTAAATAAAAGATTTTAAGGTGAAGTTTATTATGTTCTACTTTAAGGACAAAATAAACTACGTGATTAAAGTTTAAATTTCGAGATTAAAGTTAAAGGCTTTTTTCCCACTGTGTGCCTATTTTTATTCTTCTCTGTACCCTAATAAGCTTCCGTTTGACTCTCAGACGGTGGGCTAAGACTTGATTTTCATGGCGACTTTGATATCTGACAACTTTTTTTATTTCGGGCACTGTGAGACTGTGTGAACTAGAACTTCAAGTTTCTCCGACACTTTATGTCACTCGATCAACTTCTTTTTGTTGTTTATACCACTGTTTAAACCAACAAATAGTATGTATTTCCTTGCCTTCACTTGGTTTTCACTGAAATTCTATTTCCCCCGTGCTTTTTCCATTGTCTTTTCACAGAACGCTGAGCTTAAGGGCTATTTAGATTGATTTGCATATTCAAAGAGGCGTAATTCTAGGAGGAGTGGTGGCAGGCGTGTGCACGTGTGTTACTTTTCATTCTGACCGGGATTTATGTAGAACATAGAAGTTGCCGTAAGCACAGATTTATGCATCTGGATTTTTTTTGTGCATACGCACATTTCCGCTTTTGTCCGTATGCCAAGTTTTAGCGTGAATTCTATGAACGCCGTTATGCATGGAGCCCCTGTTGTTCAAGGCAAGAGCAGAGGCAGAGAATGACAGGGAATCCAAATGTGGCCTCCCAGCTTTTAATCATTATAAGAAGAGGGGGAAGACGTGTCCGGAGGCAGGAGGAGAGGAGGAAAGTAAAGAGAGTGGAACTGAGGGTAGGAACTTAAGGTCTAAGCAAAGGTTTATGGATGTGGTGAGAGAGGAAATGCAGGTGATGGGTGTGATAGAACAAGATGCAGAGGACAGAAAGATATGGAAAAAGATGTGGCAACCCCTAACGGGAAGCAGCTAAAAGAAGAAGAAGAAGATTGTTTCCGGTTTCTATCAATCATAATGTGTATGGCATCTTAATATAAAAAAAAACCTATGAGAGATGTTCAAAAAGGTTCTGCACTTTTTTAACTCTATTTATTAAGAATTTCAAAAACAAACGACCTCACTTTTCTACATAGTCACCTTCCTTTGTGAAGCAATTTTCCAAGTGTCGTATCAACTTTTTAATGCCATCAGCAAAAATTTTTTTTGCCTTCACCATTTCCAACGAAAATATAAAAGTGCGGAATCTTTTTGAACGTCCCTCATATTTTGAGTATGTTTTTCTATGTCTCTCAGAATAAATAATAGTAAGTAAACCCAGTAATATAGTAATTAAGCAAATTATTTGCATAGTATTTCATATCATGGTGCTTGAGTGTAGCACATGTGTCAAACATCTTGTACTTAGATCTGTTCACAGGTAGCCACTTATGCACACCGCGTCCCCACCCATATTTCAAAGTTCTTTTTATATGTTGCAATAAACTCACAAGTCAGTCAGAAACAATAATGTCATTTGTACATACCCAAAGGTGGCTTCTTTCAAATAAATCATTCTTTTCCATACTGTCTGTTCTCTTTTATTAGTGAAATATGTGATATGCACACGTATATGCAGAGGCAAGAGCACATCATAGCTAAGTGAATCTGCTTTAATCAAAAATTGTGCCACATACAGTGAAAGGCTCATTGACAATGGACAGCTGAGGATTAGGGCATTTCAGTGAAGTATAGCTGTCTATGATTATTCCTTCAGACTGATATATATATAGTGTGTGTGTTTGTTTGTAGAAATATATATTTTTCTAAGAAATTAAAACATATATAACTGATACTTCAATACTTGTTCTGAGAGATTGTTTATGTGCAATAGACACATAAAAAGGGGGGCAACCTTGAGCCAAACAGTCTAAATTTACAATGCTATGAGAAATGTCATCTAAACTTGGCATGATGGCAGCTGGCAGAATAAGGCACAAAAGGAACGTGACTCTAAGGGTTTGCATTATAAAATGTCTTGGTTAGGTACTGTACAATTCAGTTTTTTGAAGACAAAATCTATAAAGCAGCAATTGTTTTGTGTTTTATTTAGTTGATCTTGGTGTAAACAAAGGTTTTTAATCATACACTTTCTTTTAAAAATTTGAAGTGTTGGACTTGCTGCTCTTCAGCTATTTGCAGGTCATTTATTACATGAGCAGACTAATGGCCATTTATTTTTGGGTATGTGATTTAGACACAATAATGCCAAAAACCCCTTAATGCACAGTTTCTTATACAAGGGGTCACGGGTTGCTGGTGTTGGGTGGTGTAGGGGCTGTGACTCATCATTGGATTTATTGGGAATGTGTTGTGAATTGTTTGATAGGAATGAGTTGCGGTGAGTTGTGTAAACAATTGGCACTGCTGTTCTATGAAGTCAGCGGTTATTCTCCAAGGAGGATAACTCCCTCCGCTAAGACTGTCAGCTACAAGTCTCTAATGGAGACACCCTCCCCCTGCTCTCAGTTTCCGTGGCAAGTGGGAAACCCAACAATTTGACGTTTGTCATGGATTGAGTCTTGAAGACAGTAAGAAGGGCAAGATTGGGTCGAAAGAGAAAAACATTTAAGAAACCCTGCCTTAGAGTGTCAAGGGTTAAATAAAAAAATTAAAGCATTCTTTTGCTGTCTTAACGAGAACATCAGTTTCTGTGTTCTGAAGCAGCTTGTGAAGTTTTTGCAAATGTACAGTTTAAGCAGGCATCTTCCAATACAATTAGTAATATTAAATGAATTCTCAATGTCTCATTTACCTTTTCGCCTATTCAAATAATTTCTAATAATGAACAACAATTCTGCTTGATTACTCTACAAAACCACATACTCTATGGAAATACAATCTCTGGAAATTCTTCATTTTTTGAGAGATTTGGCTCAAGCACCTGTTTAAATTATAATGAACATAATATATGACTGACTGACATTTTAATTTAAAGGCTGAATAGCATTACAACTGTAAAACAGGAAGAGAAAAATGAAGAGCATGTGGCAGTGGCCTTAAATAAACCAGATTTTGGCTCATGTTTTAAAAGGGAGTGTAGTTCTACTAGCTCTTAACACTAGAATTACCAGAGCCTACGAAAAAACTCGTAATTCCGTCCCACCTTAAACTGCTTCTTAAATCCCTTCACACCTCTCCGCCAGCGTCCTTTGTTCTCTAAATGTGCTGATAAAGAGAAGCTAGGAGCAGCCGGCTAATCCATCCCCCACCAATTTAGAACGTGCACGAACTTCTCTCAGCTCATGCCTTGATTGAGTATCTGGGAGTGAAGTGGAGTTTTAGAGTGGAAATAATAGATCGTTGTTTGGAACACACGCATTTCATGTCTGTTCCGTTTCTACAGTAATCTGTGTCAACACATTGTTAAAACAGAAACTTTTTTTATATTCTAGTAGTAGATGACAAAATGTAGGCATAAACTATATAATGTATGAAGCCTGAAGTCCAAATAGCAAAGAAACATTTTCACAAGAATAACACAATTGCACTTTTATTCAAACATATAACTGCAGAAAGAAAAAGCCGCCTTAACATGCGACATTGACACCAGTTTACTATAACTGACTCTGTGGTTCAATAGATACAGCCCCGCTTGGGAATCAAGGGGTCACGGGTTCGATCCTGCGCCCCTCCCTTTTGAGAAGTAAACTGTTCTTAGTCTTACTGTTTTAGAATAAAAACATACATTTGATTCAGTCTGTAACAGCCGGTGCAATGTATGATCTTTGTAAAGGTTAGCTTTTTTTTTTTTATTCACTTTTCACTCTCTCAGTCGCGTTCAGAATCAATCCATACAACCCCATCTGACACGGCTGTTTTCACTAAAGACGCGCTATAGCTCTGCAGTGTACCACGATGCATACTAACGCCCCCCCACCCGGTTCTGACACACAGACGCTGGCGAAGCTGCCTTCTTCGTATCTCACTGTCACTTGATTTTCTTTTTATTCAGTTTTATTGAGTGTTCCTGCCAGTCCCCGCATGTTGCTGTATGCTGGATATGTTCACATGTATTGTCTCTTTCTTTCAGGAGTGTAATAGAAACCACAGCATAGAGAGAAGTGTGTACACTGCTTCTTACAGGAAAAGGCGATGGGAAAAGTGCACTTGAATAAAAGTGCACTTTTGTTATACTTTTACACCAATATATGTTCCTGTGTTTGAACGACACGGGCAGATGGGGAGTGTCTGATGATTGCATATAGCGCCGAAGTTGGTCTTTACCATTCTTTCTTCTGCATGTCCTGGGGTGCAAAAGAAAAAGCATGCATCGTGGTACACTGCAGAGCTATAGCGCGTCTGTATTCTGTTTCTTTTGTACTCCAGGGCACGCAGAGGAGAGAATAGTAAAGAGCAGTAAGTTCGGCGCTATATGCAATCATCAGACACTCCCCATCTGCCCGTTGTTTTGTTATACTTTTCAATACTTTTATACTGCTCAAACGGGCATGCTCAAAAAATACACGTGTAATGCCACGAAAAGTGCACGCAGACACTTCATTTCGCAAACAAAACAAGTGCACTTTTATTCAAAACTACCTGTATAACCAAAAAAAAGAAAGCATGATACAGTAGGCGATTGATACGACATCTTGCATGGTGCAATGCTAAGAAGTGCAGATTTTCATTCCGTGCTATATAAAATCATCACATTCAAATATTAACAGTTCCCACACACCCAAGGACCGTCCTTCCTACATTTACGACACGTGTACTTGTTGCCGTGTACACACCTCTCTGTGCTATGGTTTCTATTACACTGAATGAGCACCTGACACTGTACTTTCTTCCCTGGGGGAAGGTCCCGCATCAGAGAATTTCCAGTTCCTGCATAAATTCACACCCGATCTGACGCTGTTCGTTTTCAAATAATATTGCATTAGTGCGATTATATTTTCACATATATTGTCTTTCTTTCAGGTGTGTAATAGAAACCACAGCATAGAGAGAAGTGTGTACACTGCTTCTTACAGGAAAAGGCGATGGAAAAAGTGCACTTGAATAAAAGTGCACTTTTGTTATACTTTTACACCAATATATGTTCCTGTGTTTGAACGACACGGGCAGATGGGGAGTGTCTGATGATTGCATATAGCGCCGGTTACTGGTCTTTACCATTCTTTCCTCTGCATGTCCTGGGTGCAAAAGAAAAAGCATACAGCAACATGCGGGACTGGCAGGAACACTCAATAAAACGAAAAGCAAGTGACGGTGAGATACGAAGAAGGCAGCTTCGCCAGCGTTTGTGTGTCAGAACCGGGCGTTAGTATGCATCGTGGTACACTGCAGAGCTATAGCGCGTCTTTAGTGAAAACAGCCGTGTCAGATGGGGTTGTATGGATTGATTCTGAACGCGACTGAGAGAATGAAAAGTGAATAAAAAAAAAAAAAAAGCTAACCTTTACAAAGATCATAAATTGCACCGGCTGTTACAGACTGAAATCAAATGTATGTTTTATTCTAAAACAGTAAGACTAAGAACAGTTTACTTCTCAAAAGGGAGGGGCGCAGGATCGAACCCGTGGCCCCTTGATTCCAAGCGGGGCTGTATCTATTGAACCACGGAGTCAGTTATAGTAAACTGGTGTCAATGTCGCATGTTAAGGCGGCTTTTTCTTTCTGCAGTTATATGTTTGAATAAAAGTGCAATTGTGTTATTCTTGTGAAAATGTTTCTTTGCTATTTGGACTTCAGGCTTCATACATTATATAGTTTATGCCTACATTTTGTCATCTACTACTAGAATATAAAAAAAGTTTCTGTTTTAACAATGTGTTGACACAGATTACTGTAGAAACGGAACAGACATGAAATGCGTGTGTTCCAAACAACGATCTATTATTTCACTCTAAAACTCCACTTCACTCCCAGATACTCAATCAAGGCATGAGCTGGGAGAAGTTCGTGCACGTTCTAAATTGGTGGGGGATGGAATAGCCGGCTGCTCCTAGCTTCTCTTTATCAGCACATTTAGAGACAAAGGGCGCTGGCGGAGAGGTGTGAAGGGATTTAAGAAGCAGTTTAAGGTGGGACGGAATTACGAGTTTTTTCGTAGGCTCTGGTAATTCTAGTGTTAAATCTCCTTTCCCTGTGTTTGCATATCTAAAAGCACCAACCGCAGCTTACATGTCTGTCTGAGGTAGGAGAAAAATCCTCGAGCACCATTTCAGGTCCGCTATCGTTTTACAAATGATCTTCAGACTCCAGCAATATGCATATGAAAGATTTTATTTGTCTAAGATTCCTTATAAGCACAACCCAAGATAAAGCTATTCTACTGTTGAAACTCACTTTTACGCTGAAGTTACCTTTTTAAACAAAAGCTTTATAAGATGGGCAGCACAGTGGTAGCGCTGCTGCCTCACAGTAAGGAGTCCTGGGTCCCCGTGTCCATGTGGGTTTCCTCCGGGTACTCCGGTTTCCTCTCACACTCCAAAGACATGCAGGTTAGGTGCATTGGCGATTCTATAGTGTGTGCTTGGTGTGTGTGTGTGTGTCCTGTGGTGGGCTGGTGCCCTGCCCGGGGTTTGTTCCTGCCTTGCGCCCTCTGCTGGCTGGGATTGGCTCCAGCAGACCCCCGTGACCCTGTAGTTGGGATATAACGGGTTGGAAAATGACTAACTGACTGGATTTATAAGATTAATCTAATTACACAGAGGCTGCATTTACATATAACTCATATTTGGTTGAATACATGCTCTACAAAGTAAAGTATTATGGCCTAAAGCTAACTTATTTTTAGAGAGTCATGACACTGACCCAAAGGGGATGCATTGCAGAAAGGTACCAGCTAACTTTAAACCAGACAGACAAAAGCCAGTTTAGAAGAACCATCGTTATTTGTCACTTGTTCTAGAATAAGATGAGCACAGCTGCATCCTTAAAACAATAATAGCTTGCTTAAGATTGTTAAAAGACCTTATGAGCCTAAGAGTACAAGATGCTTAAATGTTACAAAAAGGGGGTTCTCTAATAGTCAATCTGTCTGTCCGCACGAAAAAAACTCAGCACAATTATTCATCACGGACATTTCCAGAGACACTTCAATTTTTGTTGTGATATCTTGGGTAGAGCATGTAGTGTAAATGTCAGAAATTTGAAAATCTCCCATTGAAAAGTGCTAGCAAATTTGTCTTTCTTACAAGAGTGAACTATTCTGCGCAACTTCAGTTATGGGTTTGTTTTCCATTTCAAATTCACCTTGAAAGAGGTTACTTCAGGTTCTACATCTTTAATATTTCCTTTTTGCTCGCCAGACACCTGTTCCTGACAGCAAAACAAATCCCCAGAACAAGTTAATAAAAGGCTGAGAGGCCATTTATGCAGGAGCTCATTTCTCCTGCTGCTTGAGGTATATTAAACACAAAAAAGCAAAAAGTCACTAATCTAGAAATAAATGTAAGTGAGCAGGAATAATATAGGTGTCTATTTCTATTACAATGAAAACGAATTCATGGCTGCACTAGCTGCACATTATAATGATTATTTTGAGTTCAAGTCAAGTGGCTTTTTTGTCATACCATCCTTACACTATATTGCAGCATACATATACATAAACACAGGATAAGTGTAAAGAACTCTACTAAATAATAAATTGATACATAAATAAATAGACTAATAGACAGCCCTGGGTGCGGGGTGGGGGGGAGGGATGCATGTGTTCAGCATAATGGTACAGGAGATGGTGTTTCCAATGTGGAATGTCCGGAGTCTCTCTGTCAGGAAGTCCAGGATCAGGTTGCATAGGGAAGTGTTGTAGTTTCACTAACTCAACTGAACTATGAGGTTCTGAGGGATGATGGTGTCAAAAGCTGAACTGAAGTCACTGAAAAGCATTCTAGGATCTCTTTTGGCCAGAGGGGCAAATGAAGAATAGATAATATGGCATATTTATTGGAATGGTTTGGGTGATACGCAAACTGGAGAGTGCCATGTGATAGAAGTTTGCCTTTCAAATGGCACAAAACTAGCCTCTTCCTCACTTTCTCTGACACTATAACTCCAGACCTGCTCTCCAGCAAGATTCCAAAACACCCAATAATTTTAGCTTGAGACTTCTACGGAACTTTTATTTCTTTATTGAGTTCTTCTTCCAAAAATATCAAGTTTAAGAAATTTAAAATGTAGGATTAGTCATATCTACCACCAATAACTAACAACAGGACAGCAATTGATGGCATTTTTAAATCACTTGCCGCCTACTGTATATATTTCAAGACAAGATCATATATAACATTTAACTTTGTGCTTTTGTCTGTCTTAACAGTCCACATAAAAGAAGTCTAATTTCTTATATCTAGGACTTTTAATATGTTTGGAAGTTTACATACTACTTATTTCAGAGGTTTGTTGCCGGAGTATATCATTTACAGTTTTTATTGGTGAGAATTAACGTATATTCAAATGTGTTTTGTTAAAGAACCCAACCTTCTGTTCGATTTTTTTTTTCTCTGCCATGATACTTTGAAGAAGGTACATGGGCGTCCTCCACCTAAAGGGGCAAATACAGAACAGCCAAGTTGGAATGTCACATCTGGCGATGGCTTAAGACTCTTTACTTTGTATTTTCTGCAACACTACTGTACATAATCATTTGAAACACCACAAGTCTATCTGGGCTACACTTCTATCTATATACATTATATTGTAAAGACCTGTTGTATTTAATGTAGTCTACTAGCACATGTAATTGCATCTGTTATCTCTCATCATTTTGGATATAACAGATTTTTATAAAAGTCATAAACAAAAACGTGATACTTGAATCTTGGATAACGTAACTAAAATATATATATATAATGCATCAATTTTCAGTTCAGCTAACTCAATCTCTGAACACACCTGAATGTTACTCCGTTTTCTTATTTGTTATACTATGGCATCCATTCAACTAAAACATTTAGGTATTTGTGTATTATAACAAATTAAGTATTGTATCTCTTTCTGTTGTCTTTTTAATCTGATCTGTTATTCTGTGAATTATTTTGCTTTATAACATAAAACTAAAAAGTGTTTGTCTATTGACTGTATTACACCTGGGTATTTCTTTACAGGCATCCCATATAATGAGAAAAAAAAAAAAAACTCTCACATTATCACATCCAAGATTTACAGATCGGGGTTGCTATGTACATATTATTTTATGTTTGGATTACCTTTTTTTATTTAATATCCACTTTTAATAACTGAAGCAAGGAAAAGTACCTAATCATTACTCTGAAAATGTTATTGGTTTCACAAATCAAATTCAGCTTGATAACTGTTTATTACACAGACATCTTGAACAACCTAGTCCAATTCCTTAACTCAAGTATTCATTTTTTTTTCTTTCTCTCTTTAGGCCTGACCATTAATGAGCAATGTTGGGATCAAATCAAACCAGTTCAGCAGTCAAAGAGTTCATCATTACTGGATTCCTGGGTTTCAGAGACCAAGAAAGTAGAAGATATTTGTTTGGTGTCTTCCTCACAGTTTACCTCTTCATTCTTGTTGGGAATATTCTCTTAATTGTTATTTTTCTATCTGATAGAACACTCCACACCCCTATGTACATATTAGTCTGTGGTCTGGCTGTTCTTGACATCGCCATCACTACTAATACTGTGCCCAGTATGCTGGTCCTGTTCACATTTGAGTACAGAGTCGTGCCGTTTGCTGCTTGTTTTACTCAGACGACGTTCTGGTTGGGTTTGTGTTCAACCGAATGCTTTCTCCTTGCCCTAATGGCCTATGATCGCTATATAGCCATTTGCAACCCACTTCATTATCCTAATTTAATGTCCAACAGTCTCATCACAAAACTGATGGTATGCTGTTGGGTGTTTGGCTTTCTGTGTGCCATCGTTACTGTGGCTGTTCTTCTCAGGCTTTCATTTTGTGGGTCTAATCAAATAATTCACTGTTTTTGTGACTTTGGGTCTTTGATGTTCTTAGCCTGTGGGGATATTCAAATCACTAACTATGTTGCTTTAGGCATTGGTTTGAGTGTCCTGCTTATTCCTATGGCATTTATCCTTTTTTCATACATGCAGATAATATTTTCGGTCATCAAGATTGCCAGCACGGAGGAGAGAACGAAAGCCTTCTACACGTGTGGCACACACATGCTGGTCATTTCTGTCTTTTTTTTGACGGTCGGTAGTGAATATGTCTCAGGCAGAATTCCTGGCACATCTGTGGACACTCGAATAATGATGCTAATCATACAGAATGTCTTTCCACCTTTAAGTAATCCAATAATTTACTGTTTGAGAACTAAAGAAATCAGAAAATGCTTTATTAAAATGTTACAAAGTTGCAAAGGACAATGAAGAGAGTTCATTTCCCTGAAATGGATATCATCATCCCACACAATGTGATCACTGTTGATTTTTAAAAAATTAAAATTGATAGCACAAAGCTGTGATCTCTCACTTTATGTCACATCAGGTCTTTGTTTCTGTGAAAATTGCTTCTTGTTCCTATGTATCAATGAGCTTTCTCCCAGATTCCCAAAAACATGCTTGTCGTGTTAATTACCAATTCAAAATTCAACCATTTATTTGTTCGTTGTTTTTTTGTGTTGTTGCAAGGTAAATGTTGGTCAGACATTCAAATTCCATTTTTTTTCAGTGAAAATGTCAATAAACTTGAATTTGAACTTGAATGCAGTATTTTGGAGAAGGAAATGCAAAATTTTACAGAGAGGGGGATGCTAACAACCACAGTCAGAATTTGGTTAAGACCATGTTTGAAATTCACTATCGCATAATTTGAAATATCTAGAGATTACTGTATTTTTAAGATTTTATTGGAAATACCAGCAAAACTTCAGAGTGGCTCCACATTAAAAACAATAGCTGGTCAAACAATGAGAAATGTGTTAAACCCCAACAATTATTAATAGTTTCTCATTGTTATTATTATAATCGAATTAGCTCTACCAAGTAATGTAGTGGACAGAGGGACTTTAGGGACTTTCAAAGCAAAACTTGGCCTGTTCTTCTCTAGATTGATATAATCATCTAAAACTATTTGCAGTCTTTCCGATGTCCCACAACTCTGAATCACTGATAGGAGTTAAAGCACGTTATTAAACATGGGTTTCACGGCACAGTGTGCGACCTTCGATGAAATAATTTATTGCAGCAGTACTCAGGGGCTGCTCTAGGCTTGTGGCCCGCCAATGTCAATATGGTATCTTATGCACGGTGGATGGCCACGTCCATTGCGGACACTGCATAGCCGCCTCGTGCTCATGACACAAGCATTTAACTTTTGTCGAAATTGGCCGCTGCATTTTTAGCTGTGTCGTTATTTTCTCTTTCTGTTTTATATTCAATATATATTGGTGTTGCTGCCCCTGTAGTCCCTGCTTTTCTTTCTCCAAGTAACCGATCGCTACACAATCAGCTCTGTAATAGACGTTAAGCCATCTGTAAGCTTACGAGCGCTGATTCGTCAAAACGTTTAAGGAACATTGAAATATCTTCATAGTACATGTTTAATTATTCTATCCTTCACGGCAGTCCCAGTGAAGAATATAGATTATTTAAACGAAGTTAAAGTTTTATCTGTATAATATAATACACATATTTTGCTGCATTTCATCTTAAAAATGATATTGTCATCATATGTAAATACACGCTTTATAAAGTGGCGCAGGTTGTGCAATATTATAACTGTAGTGCAAGTTTACAGTGGGGTGATTGTAGTTATAAATACAAACAGTTCTACAAGGAGCAATTGATTAAGTGCGTTTAAAGTTCTTAGGATGAAACTGTTTCTGAACCGCAAGGTCCGTACAGGAAAGGCTTTGAAACATTTTGCTGTGGCTGAGGTAGCATGTGCTTGAAGCTGTATACCGATAATTCTCTTTCCGATCAGCTGCTGCTGTGATTCACACTCAGATACAGTGATATAAATACTCTGAGTGGTGCAGTGAGAGTAATATGGAAAAAGATGATCCGCTGTGGCAACTCCTAACGGGAGGAGCTGAAAGAAGAAGAAGAAGAAGAAGGTGCAGTGAGAGTAACAACGCTAAAGCAGTTATGGTATTTGGAATACTATGGCTATTCCCTGGACCATTATATTATTACAAGTTAATTACAATCAGATGCATTACACTAATAAACAATATGTGGTTAGTTTCAGTGTATTTATAAAGCCGCGTCAGCAAAATAAGGAGTAACCACACAAGAACAGTAGCATTGTTTTGACGCTGGGTGCTGCCATTCTGCAAAACTTTCTTTTTTCTGGAGAACTTGCGTACGACAAGGTATGAGGTACCGTGGAAAAGTGCGTGGCTTTATGCCAAGTGTAGGTTTTATACATCGCGATTTGAACGTGGAAAATTTCTTATGCAACATTTCTGTTGAACATTTCAATTTGAATCAACACATCATGTTTATTTCCTCAATAACAGTTTTATAATAGAGTACATTCTAAAACTGGTTATATCCCATTTTCATCATTAAGAAACAGTAATGCTAAGACACTGTTATAAAAAAAATCATTAGATTATGTAAAAATAAAGAACAAAAATTGTTTATAAAAGACTAGCAAAACTATCAGATTTCATATCTTTAAAGTTATGTCTCCAGGAAACACAACAGACAGTTTCAGTTCCAAAAATAGTTATGAAACATTCTTCAATCTGAAGAACATTATTTCCATTTTCAAAAAATATTCCTAATAAAACTATTGATGCAAGAACTGTATAACTGATAATACTGGCAAATTTAAATGAGGTACTAATTTTTCAGACAAAACAATTATATTTAGTAACATTTGTCAAATGGGAGCAACAACATTTTTAAGATTCACAACAGAAATATTACATAGTTTTTCCAAAACTAAAATCTAATCAATCCTAACAGTATTAAACAAGGTCAATTAAAAATCAAGTTTTAATTGTATAGCATAATCAGAAATTTTACACCCAAAGCTATATGTTTTACCTAAAAAATTATGTACAAATAACAGTCCCGAGGTGTGACATGTCATAGGAGTGATATAACAAAGGAGTGAAACCTCAGATATACATTTCAAAGGAGTGACAACCATCCAATCAACCGTCCAAGTGGCAGGTGAGGCGACAGCAATGTTTTTGATGAGCGTAAAATTTTAATCATAATTTGTCACTCCATCATTATATTACCCCAATAAAATGTCACTCCTTTGTTATGTCACTCCTATGAAGTGTCACTCCTTCGATACAGACCCAAAAATAAATAACAAAATATTTGTTTATATCTACAATCCACAGAATCAATTATTACAGTTTGCTGGAGGAGAGTATCTTAAAGTTTCAGGGAACTTGTAAAACTAATGCAGTATTGAAAAGTAGCAACAAAGGCTTTGACTAAACAATGGTGGCATTTGGCTGCCATTTTTTGAGAGGGAGCAACAACAAATCATTTTTATATTTTTCAATTTTCCTCTGAACATCTGGATCATTTAACACTAGAATTACCAGTGCCTACGAAAAAACTCATAAATCCGTCCCACCTTAAATCGCTTCTTAAAATCGGTCACAGCTCTCCACCAGCATCTTTTGTCATCTAAATGTGCTGATAAAATCAGGCTACACGCAGCCGGCTATTCCATCCCCCCACTGACTTAGAACGTGCACAAACTTCTCCAAACTCATGCCTTGATTGATTTTCTGGGAGTGAAGTGGAGTTTTATAGTGGAAATAATAGATCATTATTTGGAACACACGCATTTCATGTCTGTTCCGTTTCTAAAGTAATCTGTGAAAACACATTGTTAAAACAGAAACGATTTTAATATTCTACTAGTAGATGACAAAATGTAGGCATAAACTATATAATGTATGAAGCCTATCACACAAATACTTTCACAAAATGTACAAATCTAACACAACAATTGCGCTTTTATTCAAAAATATAACTGCAGAAACAAAAAGCTGCCTTAACATGCGACATTGACACCTGCTTATTATGGCTGCCTCCATGGCGCAATAGAATCAGCTGCCGACTGGGAATCAAAAGGTCGCGAGTTTGATCCTGCACCACTCTGTTTTGAGAAGTAAACTGCTCTTAGTCTTGCTATTTTAGAATAAAAACATACATTTCATTTCAGTCTGTAACAGCTGGTGTCATTTATGATACTTGTAAAGGTTAGCTTTGCTTTTTTTAATTTATTTTTGGGTCTGTATCGAAGGAGTGACACTTCATAGGAGTGACATGCATTTTATGTGTGTTCTGTGTGTACAAAGATCTGGGTAAGTGTAGGATGAAAGGAAATGCAAGGCAAGAAATACTGAACACATGCCTAAAGCAGACACTTAATCCATGTTATACTAATAATGATGTGAAGTGTGTAATGTGTGAAGACTTTAGTCCAAATATCAAATAAACATGTGCGCTTTTATTCAAGAATATAACCAAAAAAAAAATGCGTTCAATCATCAATGAGTTAAAAACTGAAGATCAAATGTCAATCGACAGGGAGTTTACACATATTCTTGAATGGTGCAGAGGTAAGAATCACTCAAAATGCAGAGCACCCGGGCTCGAACCCAGGACCTTCGGGTTAAGGGGTGTTGAAGCACTTTATATCATGTGCTGTTGAAGTAGAAGGGGACAGATGTTTTGCCCATTCACATTTTAGAAAAAGACATTTAAAATGTTACTTGTCACATTTTGACATTCAGGACTAGTAAAAGGCTGGATACAATTTACATTCTGATCAGTTGTTAGCTGGAGATGTGTTACAGATTACAGTAACAATGCAAATGGACATGTGGACCTCCAAGCGTTTTATACTTAAGTAACAGGCCACAATTTGAAAATGCCATACATGTCAGCTTACAATTTACTAATTATAACTTAGCTTTCATTTTGGCAATTTCATTAAAAGGATGATTGTCATTACCCAGTGGTTCTCAACCTGTGGGGCAGGCCATATGAAAAATACTTCTATTGAAACCAAAACAAATGAATTTAAACTACATTCTGATACTAGAAAAATAAATATAGAGTTAGATAAATGTCGATAAAAGTTAAGTAGGTATAATAAAATATGCATCCATGATATATCATTAATTAAAAAAGAACAAATTAGTATTAATGGACTCCTTTCAAAAAAACGTTATGGGGACGCAATTAAAACTGTTATGAAAACTCGGGTCGCAGGTACTTAAAGGTTGAGAAACGCTGTCATAACCAAAGACAAATTTATGACTTACACCACACAAAAATATGCCAAAGAAATTTGGGCAGAATTGTTTTCCAGCCAATCATCTATAACTTAGTTTAACTGTAAATGTGAGTGGTCAGTTAATATGGGGTTAACTGAGTAATAGTGCATGTGGCACTTAGCTCTCAGACACTTGAAGGAAAATAGTTTGCTTTAGGACCTTCTAATGTAGTACTGGTGGAGATGGGGAGAATAAGCACATAATATATATAACACACACACAGATATTTGACTTGTTTATATGAGCTGGACTTCTTACAAAGAGGGCATGATTAGTAGTGAAAGTTTCAAAGATGCTGTGTGTTAGAAATAAAGTATGATTTACCTCTTTGGCGAATTGTTTTGTCCTTTTTACTCCTCCTTTTGGAGTTTTTTTTTCTTTCTTTTCCTTTTTTTCTTGCGCATTTACTTTGAATTAGGATGAACTGAATGACTCAAATGAGCTTGAGGTGATTGAAGTTGAAGATGAAGAATCTGTAGAAGGTGGCTTTATGTAGGAGTCAGTGTCCTTAATCGCTTCATCAGTGTTCATTTTAGCTACCACCAAAAATAACAAAACAACACATAAAAGGTCTGAAAATGCCATTACACTGTAAGTTGTGCTCTAAGGTTATTAAGCATCGATTTATGTGTTGCATAATCATGATGTTAAAGAATTCAATAAATATGTCTCAGTCATTTGAAAATAAAAGGAATTTCAAAACTAGACATTTTCATTTAAGTCACCTTACTAGTTCAGGATTTCATTATCGAATTATTAGGTGAATTAACAAGGTTACAGTTGTTTACTTTTGAAAAAAATGTGTACCGATTAATATTTGGGCTTCAGTTATTACAGGTTCACAGCAGCATGTCAATTGAATAATTTCTTATTCCTGAATAAAAGTACACATGTTTTGTTATACCTTTTGTGAAAGTGTTTATTTGATTTCTGGACTTCATTCTTCACACATTCTACACTTCATGCCCAACCACTCATTTATATGGACCAATGCTTTTATTAGTGCACCTCCTCTATATCCACTCCCTGAACTGCGGCCAGACATAGAGGCTCTTTGGTTTGGTGAATGTCAATAAGCAGTTTCTTGGTTTTTCCAATGTTAAGATGTAGATAATTTTCTTTGCACCAAAAAACAAAGTTTTACGCCTCACTCCTCTCCTTCACCTCATCAGACCAAAATTGTCAATACACCCCATAAGGGAAGAAACATCTGAGCATTTCTGCAAGTCACATAACTGGATGTTATAATAATAGTCGGAGGTATGTAAAGAAAAGGAGACAAGACCGTTCCTTGTGGTGCTCCTGTGTTGCTCATATTTGTATCAGAGACACATTCCTTCAGCCGCACATACTGTGGTCTGTCCAACAGGTAATTATCCAGGACACCATAGACTCATCCACCCAAAAGTTTCTTAACAGAGACGGCTGGATGGTATTGTAGGCTGTCAGCTTTGACTAGAATAAGTCTTTTGGAGCAGGCAGATAATTGCATCCTCCACTCCAATATTTGTCCAATAGGCAAACTGCAGTGGGTCCAGGTGGTCTTGTATTGTCCAGGACCAATCTCTCAAAGTTCTTCACAATGTGTGAAGTACAGTAAATGCCACTAGCCTGTAGTCATTAAGTGAAGAGGTGCCTGCTTCCTTTGGACGAGGAACAATACAGGATGTTTTCCACAGCAGTAGCACTTTCTGGAGCCTTAAAGACAAACTGAACAGGTGAGAGAGGGCATTACAAAGTTGGTCATCACAGACCTTAACAACTGCAAGACTGACAACCACCTGATTGATGGGAGTTCTCCCATCTCAGCAGAAGACATCTGAAGCTCTGCTAGAGTGACCATTGGTTTCTTAGTTGCCTATTTTACTAAGGTTGTTCTTGCCTGGTTACTCACTTTGACAAGATGGTCAACTCTAGGAAGTGTCCTGGAGATTCCAAGCTTCTTCTGTTTCACAATTATTAACTGGGCTCCTGGGAACACTCAAAGTTTAGCCCTGTGTCCTGATCTAAGCCTCACCACAATTTGATCGTAGTGGTCTATAGAGAGTACTTTGCACTTTATAACTTGATCTTATTTACACAGGTACATGTGTCTTTACAAACAATGTGTAATCAATTTAGTTTCAAAGAGATTTACTCAAATCAAGTTCTAGACTCATCCCAAGGAGAATTAAAGCAAGCAGAATGCACCTGACCCAATCTGAAGTGTCACAACAGAGGCAATGAATACTTATGTATATGTGAAATTTCAGTTTTTGATTTTTAATAAATGTGTAAAACTTTCCAAAAACATGTTTTCACGTTGTCAGGATGGGTTATTGAGTGTAGATTGATGAGCAAATATGGTAAATGTATACATTTAAATTTAAATGTACAACACAATAAAATGTGCAGAAAGAGGTCTCCATTTGTATAGGAAGCAATTTGTTTCTTACATCCTATAAAAATGTTCTACACACTGTTTGCCACTGTATTTTACTACAACAACTGTAGGTGTCTTTTTAATAATTATGCTACATTTTGTGTTAATAGGTTTTAATCTCCTGAGAACAGATCATTGCAACTCCTTGGTATCCATTAAACTGTGTGTTCTTTCTTAATGACTATAATCATAGCAGTTCCCAAAAGACTCTAACCTGAAATAAATTACAACATTTGCAGCTCATTCCTCTTTATTTCTAATTAAGCATAAGAGAAAACTGGTAAGTAAATGCTTATTGTTACTCTTATAGGATAAGTACCTTAACATAAAGAAAAACAATAAAAGATTGACCAAGTTTATCTTATTGCATGCTTAATGTTATATAATTATGACCCTTCTCAGGAATAAGCAAGCTTACAAAATTGTATACTATTATTCATAACTGGCTAATCTAACCGTCAAATGTAATATACAGCACAGTATGTACTGTAGTAGCCTCTTATCCAGTCATTTGTAAAATATTAACTATAAAAGAATATGCAGCATTTAAAATACAAATGGACACAAAATAAATTACTATTAACTTATCATACCTTTTTCAGAATTAGATGCTTTGGAAAGACAAATATACAAAGTACAAATCACTTTAATGTTTGACTGATTTTTGCAATCTGTGGGATTTCAAAATATGACATTTCTTTAAACGCAATACAAAAATCAGCCACTTCTCTTATATAAAGTGCAAAGGAGCTCAACATTTAAAATCATGTTTTAATTTGTCAATGTGAAGATAAATTTGTAGTTATAAAAGTGGTAGAATTGCTAGACCCCTAGCCAAATAGATGTCTATCCTGAGATCACTGACATGGAGTTTACTGTAAGAGCAGAAGGAGGGAATTACAGGGAAATCGATGTTTGTGGAGCTTTTATTGGCCTCACAATTTTTAATCACTGTAAATTATATCTGGTTTCCATGATTTCTACTGTGCCTGGCGTGTGAAACTTTTTAAAATGTTTTTTTGAGTATGTTTTGTGTGTGTCAGAGAAAAAAAATAACTAAAACCATTAACACAGTAATTAGGTTAATGTTCTTGGCAAAAATGTAATATATATATATACTGCTCAAAAGAATTAAAGGAACACTTTTTAATTAGAGTATAGCATAAAGTCAATGAAACTTATGGGATATTAATCTGGTCAGTTAAGTAGCAGAGGGGGTTGTTATTCAGTTTCAGCTGCTGTGGTGTTAATAAAATTAACAACAGATGCACTAGAGGGGCAACAATAAGATGACCCCCAAAACAGGAATGGTTTAACAGGTGGAGGCCACTGACATTTTTCCCTCCTCATCTTTTCTGACTGTTTCTTCACTAGTTTTGCATTTGGCTACAGTCAGTGTCACTACTGGTAGCATGAGGCGATACCTGGACCCTACAGAGGTTGCACAGGTAGTCCAACTTCTCCAGGATGGCACATCAATACGTATCATTGCCAGAAGGTTTGCTGTGTCTCCCTGCACAGTCTCAAGGGCATGGAGGAGATTCTAGGAGACAAGCAGTTACTCTAGGAGAGCTGGAGAGGGCCATAGAAGGTCCATAACCCATCAGCAGGACCAGTATCTGCTCCTTTGGGCAAGGAGGAACAGGATGAGCACTGCCAGAGCCCTACAAAATGACCTCCAGCAGGCCACTGGTGTGAATGTCTCTGACCAAACAACCAGAAAGACATCATGAGGGTGACCCAAGGGCCCCATGTCCTCTCATGGGCCCTGAGCTGACTGCCCAGCAGCATGCAGCTCGATTGGCATTCGCCATAGAATACCAGAATTGGCGGATGCACCACTGGTGCCCTGTGCTTTTTACAGATGAGAGCAGGTTCACCCTGAGCACGTGACAGAAGTGAAAGGGTCTGGAGAAGCCATGGAGAACATTATGCTGCCTGTAACATCATTCAGCATGAGCAGTTTGGTGGTGGGTTAATGTTTGTCTGGGGAGGCATATCCATGGAGGGTCACACAGACCGCTACAGGCTTGACAAAGGCACCTTGGCTGCCATTAGGTATCAGGATGAAATCCTTGGACCCATTGTCAGACCCTATGCTGGTACAGTGGCTCCTGGTGCACGACAATTCCTGGCCTCATGTGGTGAGAGTATGCAGGCAGTTCCTGGAGGATGAAGGAATTGATACCATTGACTGGCCACCACACTTTCCTGACCTAAATCCAATAGAACACCTCTGGGACATTATGTTTTGGTCCATCCAATGCCACCAGGTTGCACCTCAGACTGTCCAGGAGCTCAGTGATGCCCTGGTCCAGATCTGGGAGGAGATCCCCCACAACACCATCTGTCATCTCATTAGAAGCATGCACCGATGTTGTCAGGCATGTATACAAGAACACAGGGGCCATACAAAGTGCTGCGTACAATTTTGAGTTGCTGCAATTAAATTTTGGCAAAATGGACTAGCCTGCCACATAATTTTTTCACTCTGATTTTTGGGGCGTCTTTGAATTGAGGGCTCTGTAGGTTGATCATTTTCATTTCCATCAAACGATGTGGCATCCTTTCGTTCCTAACACATTACCCAGTCTATATCAGTATAGATATCCAGGAGGATTTCTTTTTCCCATTGAGATCTGATGTGTTTTCAAAGTGTTCCTTTAATTTTTTTGAGCAGTTTATTATATATAATATAACAGTGCTCAAGTCAGGCAAGTCCTCAGAGCCATTTACTGTTAGTTAAAAGTGGCGTTCATTATTCGATTCTTCTTTTTTTGTTCTGAAGCAGCTTCTAAAGTTTCTGAGAATTTATAGTTGTAAGTAATAATAATAATAATAATAACAATAATGTTTTATTTCATACACTCAAGGACACTTTACAATTCAAGAAACACAATAACAAGACAACAGAAATTACATACAAGAAAATGAATAATACTCATTGAAGAGATGTGTTTTTAACAGGAGTTTGAAACGTATAATAGATTTTTCCTTGCGAAAGCTGAGATGAAGAGCATTCCAAATTTTAAGGGCCATCACACTAAAAACTCTGCCACCCATAGTTACTAACCTAAATATTTAGGTACCGTGAATAAGTTAGCGTCCGATGATCTTAATGCACGAGCAGGAGTGTAAGGAAGCAGCATCTCAGACAGATAATGAGGGGCTAAACCATGAAGGGCTTTAAAGGTGAGAAGAATAATTTTATATTTGATTCTTGAAAAGACTGGTAGTTTTCTACCCAAGCAAATTATATTATTAAATCCTTCCTTAATGCATCATTTACTATTTTTCATATACTTCTTATAATTTCTTCTAATGAACACCATTCCTGCTTGACCACTCTTCCCACTAAACACTCACATAATCTCTTTTTTCCTCAGCTGTGTATTTTTTCTGAAAGATTTGTCTCGAGCACCTGTGTATAAAGTATGCAGAACTCCTAAATCAGAATACATTTTTTTAATTTTTTATTTTTATTAATTTTATTACAATCCATACAAAGCAATCAAGATTTTACAAAAAGAAAAATTGAGTTAAGAACAGATCGATCCCCACCCCTGAGAGAGAGAGCAAGCCAAATAACGTTAAATTTAAGGCTTATAAACATACCTAATTTAAAAAAAAATTCTCTGTGCTTTATGAACTTATTTTAAAATATTACTGATTAGATCCTGCCATGTTTTGAAAAAGGTCTGTACGGATCCTCTAACTGAGTATTTGATTTTTTCCAATTTTTAAATAATATAACACATCGGTTTCCCACTGACTTAAGAGAGGAGAGTTTGGGTTCTTCCAGTTTATCAGAATGAGTCTGCGTGCCAAAAGTGTAGTGAATGCAATCACAATTTGTTTGTTCTTCTCCACTTTAAGCCCCTCTGGAAGAACCCCAAACACAGCTGTTAATGGGTTAGGAGGGATTGTGAGTCCAAGGCTGTCTGAGAGGTAATTAAAAATTTTTGTCCAGAATAACGTTAATTTGGTGCAGGCCCAGAACATGTGACCCAGTGAGGCTGGGACTTGATTGCAACATTCGCAGGTTGGATCATGTCCTGGAAACAGTTTGGAGAGTTTTAGTCGAGACAGATGTGCTCGATATATAATTTTGAGTTGTATAATTGTATGCTTTGCGCATATGGAGCTTGAGTGAATTCTCTGCATTGCTACTTTCCACTCCTCTTCTGATATATTAATTGAGAGATCATTTTCCCAGTGAACTCTTGGATCTTTGAAAGGGAGGGATTGTAAGATGATTTTATATATTGTAGAGATGGAGTCTAACTCCTTGAAATTGAGCAATAATTTTTCCAGCATGGTTGAGGGTGCATGATGAGGAAAATCTGGAAGGTTCTGTTTAACAAAGTTCCTGATTTGAGGATAGTGAAAGAAATGTGTAGCTGGAATGTTAAATTTGGAATGTAATTGTTCATAGGATGCAAAGACGTTGTCTATATAAAGATCTCTAAGCAAGTTAATTCCAAATTTTTTCCAGATATTAAAAACTGCATATGTTTGTGAAAGTTGAAAGAGGTGGTTCTCTTGCAGAGGTGCCACAGATAGAAGCTTCTCCGTCTTAAAATGCTTTCTACATTGGTTCCAGATTCTAACTGAGTGGAGCACAATTGGGTTATTAGTGTATTGCCGATAACGTGTGTTTATTGGAGCACAGAGCAAGGATTACATTTTTAGCCAATGTACAGGCATTCTTAAAGATTTAGATTATTTATGGCGAACAAAAAATTGCTGCATTGAGAAATATTTAGAATGGATTTAAGGCATTCATGAACATAAAATATATGACTGACATTTTAATATGAATTCTGAAAACTATTGAAACTACTTAAAAAGTATTAAAACTAGTTAAAGGAAAATGAAAAGTGTGTGGTACTTAGTCTTCAATAAATGTGTTTTTAGTTCAGGTTCTAAAAGGAAGCAAAGTGCCATATTAGCTCTTAAATCTCTTTCTCGCTTGTCTACACAATATGTAAAAGCTTTCACTCCATGTCTGTATGTCTGTCTGTCTGTCTCCAAGAAACAACTTAGCACATTTATTCATTAAGGAAATTTGTTGAGGGAGCATGCTGTACAAATCGGTTGAAATACTAAACATTTCCAAATCAAAAGCACTGGCAAATCTAATAATGAACCCCCCTTTACCCCTTAACTACTTTGATTTTCTGTACAGAAATATAACGTTAGGATATCCTCATCTTTTTCTTCAGTCGTGCATGTGAAAATTTTAACTTCAAAAAAGTAAACTGAACTAATTCGAGAAAGATAAATGGATCAGCAATTCATCAGAATGCTGACCCAAATCAAATAAAAAAAGTATTCAAGATTCCCTGTGTCTGTTTTGAGAAAGGTGGGAAAGGTCTGTTGAACTTAGCAAGTGCAGTTTATGATTGGGCAACTACACCCTTTGATACTGTGCCAGGTCAGTTTCGTCATTGAAACTTACATGGAGAGAGACCATTTTGGGTAAGCAACATTTCCCTTATGAAGATCTTTATTGTCATTTTGCACAGCTGGATGGTGGAATATATTACTTCATTAGAACAATCAAATATAGATTTAAAGTCTTGACAAGTGAACTCTGAACTGTGTTAAACAGGCAATTTATATTTTTTTAGATGTTAATGCAAAATAACCTAACGTATCAATTCTGGGCACTTTGCAAGCAGCAACCTTTTTACAGAATCTCTGTAATCTCTGTCACTGTGTTTCTTTTTTTCTGAACTTATTTAAAGAGCTTCTGTAAAAAGCCAAATTTCCCCCTGGGGACAAATAAAGCTTGTTCTATCTACAGTATCTATCCACCTATCTATGAGTATTCTTAATATTGATGCGTTTGATGATTTAGCATCTCTGATTTGGGTTGAAATATTGAGAAAGTAAGTTCACAAAGCATGTCTGTTGCGTAAATGTGCCACTATTAACGTACATTTTCACCAGAAGCTTTACATTGCAATTCTAAATGCAGACAGACCTCTTTGTGTGAATGAATCTAAAACAGTTCTTCTGGATTGAGGAAGTATTCAGACCCCTTCACTTTCCATACACTTTATCATGTTGTAGATTTAATTTTAAACTGATACCTTTGATATTTTTACCCATCAAACTACAATCAATAACTCCGCAATTTCCAAATTAATTAAATATCAAAACCTAAATTCTCTCATACTGAATACTTTCTGTATATAATCTCTTGAACTGACAAGAAAGGTGACACTCACAAACCCCAAATTTTTTATGTCGGAAACTCTTACTTTTTCAGTTTTTCCCTGTGTTAATTTATAACCATGCTATTAGTGACAAAGATATTTGTTTAAACAAATGTGTTCTTAGCTGTTTAAAAAATTCTTATGTTGAAGACGACTGTGTGTTATCATTTTTTAGCATTTATTCAGATAACTATAGTAAGTAAACAATTTTGTTATTTCTGTAGAAATTTCTTCCAATTATTTAATTTTCAAAACTATAAGGATTAAATAAATAATTAAAAATTAACAAGACTGGAGTGTCAGGAAACAACAGCACTATAAAAAATACAAAGACCAGAAAACTTTAAACAATGAGGTAATTAGCAGCATAGAATTTACTCAATGTTACTCACAATTGTAATTATAAAGTCGTGTGCAGGGTCAAGTCACATATATTTACCATTTTAAAGACAGCTAAAAAAACTAAAATTCTAGGTTGGCCAAGTAAAGAATATACATAGAATAATATTGGTAAATAAATAAGATATTACTGAACTTTAAATTTTACTTTACCATTTACAATGGTCTAATTGGACTTGTAAAATATTTTTTAAATGAATGTATATTTAACAATAATAAAATTAATTTTTTTTTGACAAATTTAGGCCCATCCTTTTAATAAATCCTGGTGCCGCTATTATTGTAAAAGTTAGTTTACAATAATAAAAAAAGTAAAAAAAATTGAGCACCTATTTTGTATGACCATCTCCTGGTCAAAGGTCATGCCACCTTCAGCAGGTGTTTCAGTCTTTTTCATGGACTGGCGAGTTTCTCTTTTTGGCATCTCCTTTAATGAAAATGTAATATGGTTGAAAGCCAAGAAAAGCAAGATTAGTGTCAAAGCCAAGAACCTTTTCAGACAGGCATACATTCAAATTACCGGTTTAGATTTCTCTGGTTCAGGTTCACATTCTACTGAGTGATCATCATCTATAATGAAGACACCGGGCTTTTCTTTAGCGGTATGTTTTGTTGCAGAATACATGTTTTGCTTCTTTCTATTAAAAGAAAGGAGATAGTGGTGTGTCTCCGTGATGGAGAAGCAACAATGATCCACTGAGAAAAAGGCAGAGACACACACTGATTGGATAATGGGGGCCAATAAGTGCCAATGCCGCATTATGGCTCTGACTTTTCAGTCTGTCTCTGTGAAATAAATGATAGATTCCGGTGATGAGTATATTTCATGAAAGCTTTTTCTATTTCCTGGCTTTCGTTGTCTGATTCCATCAGATGATCTATAATGACCAAATTTATTTTCTCAGAAGGGAGAAGTTAATTGTCACATAAAGACTTCAGGAGCCCATCAATAAATTTTAACTGCTAAAATTTAGCAGATACCTCGTCGTACATTTTTCTGCCAGCAACTATAAAACAATTATATTTTGAAAAGGACAACATGATTCGAATGTTCCAGTAATTTTTTTACATAATAGAATTTACTGGAACAGAATGGCCAAGAGAATTTTAGCAAAGGGATGTTGAAGGCGACCATCAATCTTTTAGAATCCATACGGTCATGTAGCATAGTCTTTTAGAAGAATAACTCACTGGTGAGCTCTATAAATGGCAGTATATTTTAAAATATCCTTGTATTGGAAATATCATCCAATTGATATCGCATAGATATTTCTAGATCAAGCAACACTGTGAGACAGCACAAATTATAAACATGCTATTAACTAAATACAAGTAATAAGGCCGTAAATGTGCTGGCAGAGCAACCGACTTTTAGTGAGTTACAGGGAGTTCAGTATAAACTGGAATCTGTTAGGAAGACTGTCTGTAGCTTTTTTTCTAGGTAAAAAGATAAGCCATAAATAATCTGTCTTGGGTCTGGAAACACAGTATATTGCATGTCTTATCTATATATATAAAAGTCAATGTATGTGTGTACTTACGTATGTACTTGTTTCCTGCAGAGGCATTAGCTCTCTTGGAAATGTGTTCTTTTAATATTGTGGCTTATTAAATAATTAAACAATATCATAATATACCAGAAAAGGCGTAATCCCTCCCATAGTGATTACGGCGGTACAAGAATCACATGAGACAAAATATCTTTTAGCTTACATTTACTGACGTTTTACGCGGTTACAGACGGGGAGGCATATGGACAGACTTTTATCCAGGTGGGAATCTGGATCATCACAGTCAGCCATTTTCTCCGTCCCCACGCTGGGAGGTTTTTCAACAACTTTGTGTCGACACAGCCTCGAAGGGTCTGGCCACTGTCCAGACCTTTTATATGGTTCTTGCTTCATTTGCTGGTCTTCTCTGTCTCCAAACAAGGGCTGAATTCCTCTTCCCCAAAATACAGACCTATCATAGTGCTTACATGCCGATTCTCATTCTCCCAATAAGGAAAGAAGATTTGTGCTGATAGAGGACAGAAATACCCTAACCTGTGTTTAAGCTGACTATACAAGCCTCCAGTTGTCTTTGGCTATCTAATCCAATGCTTGGCTAGCACTTCTAACTGCTGAGCCCCTGTGTGCCACAGTTAACATGCACATGTGAATAAAACTCATAACAGTATTGTCCAGATATAGTGACATAAAGAAACATGTAGTATAACAGTACTGTATGTATGTTCCAGCATCACTTCCGAACGGCTGGAGTGATTTTCATGAAACTTGGTACACATGTTTCTCATTGGTGAACTAACAATACTGTAGGGTGAAATCAGTCCTCACCCACCCTCTTCTTGGTAGGGTGGGGGTGATCTTGTATGTGTGTTATCATCCAGTTGACACTCGGAACAACCACTAGAGGGCGAACTGGAGGTGACTGCCAGCATTCTTTATGTTTGAGCGCCACCACGCCCCTGTTGCTTTTGAAATTAAATACAGCTGGCCGGTTCTGGGCATCAACTGGATGATAACATACTGTACATTAAAGACCACAAGACAAGCACATTAGTGAGTCTTTATTGTTTGTTAATTTATTTTTACTTTTAAAATTGTGGTTTTTTTATGTTTTTCTCAAGAAATTAAAAAAAAAACATTTTATTTTCCTCCCGGGCAACGCTGTATACAATAGTATATAGTATACAATATATTTGAGTTTTTTTTTAACTGTATATTTAGGGAACTATATATTTCCTTATGTTAAAAATACAAATATATATATATATATATGTTACATTATACTGAAAAATATGTACACATTTTTTGGGTTTACTGCAATTTATTTAATTTCTGCAAGATACTGTAATGTTATTTTCAGTCGGAGAAATCTGTCTGAAGCGTAGGCACGACTCCTGGATTTAAACATAGTAAACAAAATGGGATGCTATCATGAAAAGTGCCCTCCATCCCCACCAGGAGACCCTCACTTGGATCATTTCTAACCACAGGCTCATTCCACCACTGTGTGCTAAGAAGCACCTCTGGGGGTCTTTTCTGCCCACTGCTGTCAGGCAATTCAGTGGTTTCTCCTGATGCACTCTTTAAGTTCATTGTGAAATAATGACATAATATACAGTACATTGATTTGTTTTTATTTATTTGTGTATTTATTTATTTATAGATTGATTGGCTGTATTATTTGTGAGTCTGTTTCCTTGTTTTTTATGTTTTTACTGCTGTATACATCTAAATTTCCCCATTGGATTAATAACGTTGATCTAACCTAATCTAATCAAACTAATCTAATAACATTTCAGCCATTGTATAGCTTTTCCTCTTTTTTGGTTAATAAAAAAATATTTTATTCTGAAGCATTTAGAATGGGTATTGACAACAACATGAAATAGGGATTGACTGACAGTTTAATATTAATAAAGAAAAGCATTAAAACCGTATAACAGCTAGAAAAAGAAAGCATGTGACAGTAGCCTTAGGTCCCATTCACACTTGAGCATTGAAAATTTCCAGCGAATGTTTGCCATTTTTCAGGCATTTTAATTTTCTTTTACCATTTTGTGGGTTGTTAGGTGTTCAAGTGTTGTGAAGTGATTGTTGTGTCTCCAAAATGTCTTCCATGACTTTAGTGCTTTCTGGAAATCACAGCACTGAAGCGAAGGTGTTATCAGCACAGATATGTGTTGAGAGTTACACAACTACAATTTAAATAATCCTATTAATCACACTTTTTTTAACTTGTTAAAGCTTTATTGAAGTTTTTCCAAATCAACCAGCAAACTTAATAAACTTTAATAGATGTTTCGGTCTATTTTAGTCTTCCTGGTATTAAAATAATTCAAAGGCGTTTCTTTCAGAGCTGTACAACTGCAGAGGTGCAAGTCTATAAGCAATGCCAATGTCAGTTTATTTATAGAGGAACATCAATAATGCTGTAGCCAAAGAGCTTTACAGTAAAATATACAATAAACATAAATAAATACAATAAAAACACAATACAAACCAGCAGTAAATTGAAACAAACAAATCAGGAAGGAACCATCAATCTAGTTTTAAACAGTTCAAGTGAAGATAGCTCCTTAACATAGAATTACCAGAGCTTACGAGAAAACTCATAAATCCGGCCCACCTTAAATCCATTCGCACTTCTCCGCCAGCGTCTTTTTTCCTCTAAATGTGCCGATTAAGACAAGCAGAAAACAGCCAGCTATTCCATCCCCCACCGTCGCAGAACATTCACTAAGTTCTCACAGCTCATGCCTTGTTTGATTATCTGGGAATGAGTGAACTGCTGGAGTTTTAGAGTGGAAATAATAGATCGTTACTTGGAACACATGCATTTCATGTGTGTTCCGTTTCTACAGTAATCTGTGTAAACACATTGTTAAAACAGAAATTTTCATTTTTTTTCACTTTTATTCTCTCACGATTGCTATACATACTACCGCGCTAGGGATCTGACGCTGTTAGTTTTTATTTGAAACTGGGAGTAACTGTGGATGTGAGTGGTGTTTTGAGGTAACTAACTGAGCTAACTTTTACAAGTACCATAAATTTATACCCAATGTCCCATATAATTGTCTCTTTCTTGTTTTTCTCCGTGCTGTGTCAACATCATGCACCAGAAGGCGTGAGCTTATTCAGTGCAGCAGGATAAATGCACATGTACTGTGCAAGGCATGCTTGGGGCCACTGTGAAAAGAAGAGTGTTCATGGCTCATATTGCAGAGGAACTTTGTCGTTGCATCCTACTAGAAAAGGCGATGGAAAAAGAAAAGGAGGATGCAACATCGACAAGCTTCTGTTCCAAGACAGCCGCTTCTCCAGGAAAGTAAACTGAGTCAGTGTCAAGTGCCCTTTCAATGTAATAGAAACCACAGCACAGAGAAAAGTGTGCACACTGCAACAGGTACACACATTGTAATATAGGAAAGACGGTTCTTGCACCACAGAGAAAAAAAGAAAGAGACAAATATATGGGACATTGGGTATAAATTTATGGTACTTGTAAAAGTTAGCTTTTTTCAGTTTTATTCTGTCAATGACGATGACACTCTAAAGCCCCACACACAGTTATTCCCAGTTTCAAATAAAAACTAAAAGTGTCAGATCCCTAGGGTGGTAGTATGTATCGTGATTGTGAGAGAATAAAAGTGAAAAAAATATGAAAACGTTTCTGTTTTAACAATGTGCTTACACAGATTACTGTAGAAACGGAACACACATGAAATGCATGTGTTCCAAATAACAGTCTATTATTTCCCCTCTAAAACTCTAGCAGTTCACTCACTCCCACATAATCAAACAAGGTATGAGCTGGGAGAACTTAATGAATGTTCTGTGACGATGGGGATGGAATAGCTGGCTGCTTGCTGTTTGTCTTAATTGGCACATTTAGAGGACAAAAGACGCTGGCGGAGAGGTGAGAACGGATTTAAGGTGGGCCAGATTTACGAGTTTTCTTGTAGGCTCTGGTAATTCTAGTGTTAAGGTAATTAGGTAAAGAATTCCACAGATGAGATGCAACAGCTGCAAAAGCCCAATCCCCCTTAATTTTAAACTTAGTACGAGGGACAAAAAGAGACAATTGACCAGTAGATCTAAGCTCACTGGATGGATGCTGTATAATGCACAATTCAGATAAATATGTGGCAGCATACCTATGTATTCATTTACAAACCAGCAGCAAATTTTTTAAATCAATTCTGAAAGTAACAGGTGGCCAGTGTAAAGAGGCAAAAATTGAAGAGACAGAATCAAACTTTCTTGACTAAACCAAAAAATGAGCACCAGCATTCTAAACCAACTGCAACCTGCATATCAGGGATTTGCTGATCCCAGAATACAATGAGTTGCAGTAATCAAGCCAAGATAAGATGAAAGCATGAGTAACTTTTTCAAGATCCCTAGGAGATAAAAAATAGGCTCAACCTTGGCCAAAAGACAAAGCTGGAAAAAGCAATTCTTGACCCCAGAGTTGATCTGTTTCTTAAAAGAGTGGTTACTATCAAAAATAACCCCAAGATTCCGAACATAGGGTTTGCAAAAGTCTGTGAAAGAGCCAAGGAGTTTAAAACCAATTTGAACTTTGGCAGGAGGACCGGCTATCAGCACTTCCGTTTTATTTTGATTAAGATCGAGAAAATTGTCAACCATCCAGAATCTTAGTTCTACAAGGCAATTGTGCAGCTGATTCATTGAAAGGGTACACATAGAAATATAGACTTGCATATCATTAGCATAACAATAAAAAGAAACAGTAAATTTCCTAAAAATACTGTATATCCTATAGTATGAAGATAAATAGGAAATAAAGTAGGACCCAGAATGGATCCCTGAGGAACACCATATTCAACAGGAGCAGTAGATGAAAAAGAGGAATTGAAAGTCACTGAAAAGAGTCTGTCAATAAGATATGACCTCAACCAGTTAAGAGCAGCCCCTTTAAGCCCCACCAGATGCTCAGACCACAACAGCAAGATTCCATGGTCAATAGTGTCAAAAGCTGCAGAAAGGAAAAAGAAGACACGGACTGCTGCCCCACCAGAGTCGGAGAGATGTTTTAAATACTTTCCGGAGGGCAGGCTCAACACAATGAAAATGGTAGATCTCAGATAAATTATTGGCATTAAGATGATCAACCAATTGATTATAAATAATTCTTTCTAATATGTTATCCAAAAATGGCAATTGGGAAATCCGGTGAAAATGAGCTGACACCAGTATCTAATTTTGCCTTTTTAAGATAGGGTCACACTACTGCATGTTTAAAAGATGAGAGCACAACCCCCTCACTAATAGAACCATTTTTAATACCCAAAAATACTAGACCCAAGATATCAAAAGCTTCCAGTAAGAGGCATGGTGGAACAACCTCAAGAGGACAAAAAGTAAGTCTAAGTATGTCAATAGTCCTTTTTACATGTGAAAGGGAAACCACTTCAAAGGATTCCAAGACAATGCCTTGATTAACAACACAAAGTACATAACCCATTGGAACAACGCCAGAGCAGATAGTATCGATTTTACTGACAAAGAATGAAAAAAAAATTCTTAACTCCCTAATGGAAGTTGAACAGAGAAGTCCTAAAATGCCATGTGTAAGAACAAGATCAAGGGTGTGACCAAGAGAATGAGTTGAGGCTTGAATATGCTGGGTAAAATCAAATGAATCCAATAATGATAAGTCTTTGATCAAATGTTTACATTGACAACACATATGTATATTAAAATTGCCAACAATAAGTAGTCAATCATAGGAGAGTGAAGTATCGGCCACAAAATCAGAAAATGCAGAAACAAACGCATCATTAATTATAGGAGGCCTATAAAACCACAGCACACAGCAAAAAGGAGGAACTACACACTTTGAAAAGTTGCAGTTCGAAGCTACTAAACGGACCCCTATTAAGGCTCTTACACAGAAACAAACTTTTAAAAACAGTGACAAGTCCCCCTCCATGATGAGACAGCAAGACACAAGAACCCCAGCCTGGGGAAGAACTGCTTGTATTAAATCAATCATTTATAAAGTTATTTATTACATTGGAGCTTGTGCAAGACCACAGTTCATCCAGCATTTCACTGACTTTTGTCATAGTAAAAGTGTGTTTTCTCTGTAACTGAGCCAGGACTAGGAAGTAAGAGCACAGTTTTATATGTCACACTCTTCCCCTCAGCTTTGTTCACTTGTATAACTAAGCAATCTTCTGTTTGAGCCTCCATCTGTGTCAACATGCTGTTTACCGGAAACAATGCTGAACAATTGAAAAATTGAAAGGCTACAATGGAAAAACCCATCTAGTGAGCCTTGAATTTGAGTCAACAAACCAGCAGAATGTGATTGGTTACAAATGTAAACTTGCGACCCCAAAGGTAATAACCGTGTGCTTCAACTGCCGATTTTATCCCCAGACATTCCTTTTCGATAGTAGGATAAGTACGCTTACAGTTTAAATACATAACAAGGTTGTCCTGATCATCAATAACCTGAGATTATACAGCACCCAAACCAGATGTGTGTATTGGATTCTGTTGCTATAAAAAAAGTACAGTATGTCCTGGGTCATATACTGTAGCTCAGGGTTCTGCTTCTCTACTCTTCTCTTTTTTTTGCCTGCGTAGATTAGGAGTTTCCCACTTCACTGCAGACTTGTCCAACAGGAACCGGCAGCAACTTAGTGTAGGAATGCTGCAGAAACCCTCTACCAGCACTTTATGAGCATTACCATTCATTTCAATTGAACAAGTTATTGGCTGAAACTGTCCGAAAACCAATACTGAAAGGATTTTTCTAAACTACTCCCTGCTAAAATGCTTACATGTGAATATTGTCATTGAAAATAATGGCAAATAACTTTACTAATAGTTTAGGATCTTTCAGGTCTACAGTTAAAAATCTAAAAAACATTTGTGTGTGAATGTGCAATTAAAACATCGCTTTTTGGTTTAGCTCTATTAGCACTTAAACCCATTTTATAATTAATTCAACTGAACCATTTTTGTGAGTCATGAATATTAAAACAATTTAACTTGTATATCTCTTCCTGTCATCTTTTTAAAGCAAACTCTTAATGTGTAACTTATTTTATTCTATCTTGAAAATATGAAAGTACAAAGCTGTAGGTCTGTTGCAGCTAGAGCATTTCATTTAGGCATACGAAGTATTGAGGAATGATTTTTCACATTATACCAAGATTCGTTGAAAGGATGGCTATGTAAGTTTTATTTTATAGTTGGGTTTACTTTTTAGTCTGTATGTCTATCACATAATTTTTAACAGTTGAAGCCAGACACAGTACTTTGTCTTAACTCTAAAACTGTAAATTCTTTCTCCTGTAAAATTTTGTTTACTCCAACTGATTCACTCAAGTCTTGCTATTTTCTTCCTTCTCTCTTCAGGTCTAACCATAAATGAACAATGTCCAGGTCGAACCAAACCAGTTCCTTAGACAAAGAGTTCCTTATTACTGGATTTCCGAATTTCAGAGACCAAGAAAGCAGAAGATATTTGTTTGGAGCCTTCCTCACAGTTTATCTCTTCACTCTTGTTGGGAACATTCTTCTAATCATAATTTTTATATCTGACAAAACACTCCACACCCCTATGTACATATTAATCTGTGGTCTGGCTGTTCTCGACATCGCCATCACTACAAACACTGTGCCCAGTATGCTAGTTCTATTCACATTTGGGTACAGAGTTGTGCCATTCGCCGCATGTTTTACTCAGACAACATTCTGGTTGGGTCTATGCTCAGCTGAAGGCTTTCTCCTTGCCCTAATGGCATATGATCGCTATATAGCCATTTGCAACCCACTTCATTATCCTAATTTAATGTACAACAGGCACATTATAAAACTCATGGCCTACTGTTGTGTGTTTTGCTTTTTTTGTTCAATCGTTACTGTTGCTGTTCTTGCCAGGCTTCCATTCTGTGGGTCTAATCAAATAACTCACTGCTTTTGTGACTTTGGTTCTTTGATGTTCTTGGCTTGTGGAGACAATCAAATAACTAATTATGTTATGTTCATCATTGGTTTGTGTGTTATGTTTATTCCATTGGCATTCATCCTTTTTTCTTATATGAGAATAATATTTTCGGTTCTCAAGATTGCCAGCACTGAGGGACGAATGAAGGCCTTCTACACATGCGGCACACATATGCTGGTCATTTCTGTCTTTTTTTTGACAGCCAGCGGTGAATTTATAGCGATCAGAATTCCTGGTACATCTGTGGACACTCGTATAATGGTTCTAATCATGCAGAATGTCTTTCCATCTTTAACTAATCCAATAATTTACTGTCTGAGAACTAAGGAAATCAGAAAAAGCTTTCATAAAATAATGAAGAAAATTAAGATTTGTAACAGACAATGAGCAGAGTTAATTTCCCTGAAACAGATATCATCATCATCTAACACTTTCTGATTATTATTGATAGGGTTTTTCTTTTTTATATAAACCAATAATACAGAGTCATTGGTGTCTCCCTTTAAGCCACATCAAGTGTTTGTTTGTGTGACGATTTTTAGTTGTTCATTTTTGCATGGGTTTTGCAAAGGAATGTGATTTTTTTTTTATTATAATAGATGTTATATTTCTTGTTAACGTGTTAAGAAGGATTACAGATGATGTATTTAATGTAAAAAATGCTTAAAATGTAAGTGCACTCTGTCTAGTTGACCTGGGGCCTCATGTATAACGCCGTGCGTAGAACTCGCACTATAACATGGCGTAAGCACAAAAGCCGAAATGTGCTTACGCACAGAAAAATCCAGATGCAGGAATCTGTGCGTACTCCAACTTCCACGTTCTTCCGCTACATAAATCCCGATCAGCGTGAAAACTAACACTCGTGCACGCGCATTTTGTAACGCCCCAAATCCTCCCAGAATTACGCCTATTTGAATATGCAAATCAATATATTTCGCCGTTAAGCGCAGCCTTCTGTGAAAAGACAATGGGAAAAGCACGGGGAAAATATAAGAATTTCAGCGAATACCAAGTGGAGGCAAAGGAAAAACATACTATTTGTTCAAATAAACCGTGGTATAATCAACAAAATGAAGTTGATCGAGTGACATAGCGTGTTGGAGAAACTTGAAAGCTCACATTCACAAAATCGCACAGTGCCGGAAATAAAAAAGAAGTCACATATCAAAGTTGCCGTGAAAAGAAGAGTTGTAAGCCCACTGTCCACTGAGTGTCATATGAAAGCTTATTATTATTATTACAGAGAAAAAAGGCACACGGTGGGGAAAAAGCACGAAATGTCAACTTTAATCTCGAATTTTCCACTTTAATCACGTAGTTTATTTTGTCATTTAGTAGAACATTATAAACTTCATCTTAAAATCGTTTAATTAACCACTTTCTCAAAATTACATCGTAATTAAAGTAGCACGTTAAATGCTTTGTTTTGTATTTGATCTTCTACTGTATGTGCTCTGTGTGTGTGAATCACTACTTGCTTCTTAAACTGGCTCTCTTCCTCCAACTGGACACAGAGTCCATTACATTTGTGATATTACAGCTCTCTGAATAACTAAAATACTGAGATGTATACGTGATGTCATTTTCATGATGATAGGAGCTAAAGCACATTATTAAACATGTGTTTCATGAGCCTCGTGCTCATGACAAGCATTTATCTTTTGTCGAAATTTGTCGCTGTTTTTAGCTGTGTTGTTATTTTCTCTTTCTGTTTTATATTCAATATATATTGGCGTGCCCCCAAGAGTCCTTGCTTTTCTTTCCCCAAGTAACCGATCGCCACACAATGTGCTCTGTAATAGACGTTAAGCCATCTGTAAGCTTAGCGCCGATTCTTCAAAACGTTTAAAGAACATTGAAATATCTTCGTAGTACATGTTTAATTATTCTATCCTTCACGACACTCCCAGTGAAGAATATAGATTATTTAAATGAAGTTAAAGTTTTATGTGTATAATTTAACAAACATATTTTGCTGCATTTCACCTTAAAAATGATATCGTCATCATATGTAAATACGCGCTTTATAAAGTGGCCCAGGTTGAGATATTATAACTGTAGTGCAAGTTTACAGTGGGGTGATTGTACTTATAAGTACACACAGTTCTACAAGGAGCAATTGATTGAATGCATTTAAAGTTCTTGGGATGAAACTGTTTTTGAACCGCGAGGTCCGTACAGGAAAGGCTTTAAAACATTTTGCAGTGGCTGAGGTAGCGTGTCCATGAAACTGTATACCGATAATTCTCTTTCCGATCAGCTGCTGCTGTAATTCACACTCAGATACAGTGATATAAATACTCCGAGTCGTGCAGTGAGAGTAATATTGAAAAAGATGATCCGCTGTGGCAACTCCTAACGGGAGGAGCTGAAGAAGAAGAAGTGAGAGTAACAATGCTAAAGCAGTTATGGTATTTGGAATACTATGGCTGTTCCCTGGACCATTATATTGTTACGAGTTAATTACAATCAGATGCATTACACTAATAAACAATATGCGGTTAGTTTCTGTGTATTTATAAAACCGCGTCATGAAAATAATGAGTAATCACACAAGAACAGTAGCACTGCTTTGACGCTGGGTGCCGCCAGTTTGCAAAACTGAGCGGAGAACTTGCGTACGACAAGGCATGAGGTACCGTGGAAAAGTGCGTGGATTTACACCAAGTGTAGGTTTTATACATCGCGATTTGAACGTGGAAAAGTTCTTACGCAACATTTCTGTGCGTACGCACCGTTTATACATGAGGCCCCTGTTGTTTTCTGTATTAGCAGTCTGATTAAACCACACAAAAGAGGAAGTGTTAGTAGGTACAGATGGAGATTTCTATGCAGTCAAAGGAACAGAAAAACAACTTTGCAAACAAAGAGAAATTAACTTTTTTAGATGAGTAGAATTTTTATATATTTTAAATATGTTCTAATGGTAATTTTCTGAACCTACTACTTGCATAAAAAGTGAATCCCTCAAAACATTGGCAGTCTGTGCATGCACACCTCGTGAACATGTGCTGATATGATCTGTGCATATGGAGAGAGAGGTGATTGAGGTGTTTACCCTTGACCCTGACAACCCCTAAAGGTAAGTAGCCTCACGATCTGAAGAAAGAAAGAATGAGGAAGAACACAGTTGCAAAGAAGATCCATGCTGACTGAACATAACACATATTGGATGTGTTGGCAGGCATCGTCTATGACATGTCCTGAAATATTCCAGGTTTTGTTCATTGATTTTGCCATATCAACTTAATTTTACTTGCTTTCCTTTTTTAGCACATTAGGAAAATTTAAGAATTTTAAAGATTATAATGACTGAATAAAATTTTATTACCTGCTCCCCTTGTTACTGTATCTTGCCATCTGGGGTGCTGTATATAACAAAACAAATACATGTTCTAAAAGGATAAGGGAACCACAGTAGCAGTCAGCTCTGGGTGATGTCGGTCCATAGTCACAGGAGTAAGTTTACTACATTGGTGAGCCATGTCTCCTTCCAGACCAGTAGAGTGCAAAAATAGGTGGAGAACATATCTGTGGGTCTGTATAACAAAGAACCTCATTCTGAGAATACAAGAATCTATGTTTTAGGGTAGGGTCACCCCAAAACCCTCCATGAAAAAACAGGTTTTCCTCCTAGATTTCTAAAAATATGCTTGTCAATTTAAATTTCAAAGCTAATTGGACTCTTTGTACACGTGAGCTCACCTGTGATGGATTGGTACACTGTCCAGGGATGTTTCCTGGCGGTCCCCCAGTGTTGCCTGAGTATGCACTAGCTCCCCCACTGAATGGATTTGAGAATGTTGTCATGTAATAAAATTGTAAAATTACCAAATAATTTAGTCCAATTTAGGGTTGTGGAGAGTTGGTGCCCATATGTGCCCATAGTAACACTAACACAGGGTTAATTTAGAGTCACTAATTAACTTAAACTGCACATCTTTGAAGATTGGTGATAAAAATCTGAGTGCCTAGAAAAAATGTGTAAACTCTACTGAGACAACCATTGAAACGTGATGCTGGTCTATGCAAAGGCCACTTTGAAACACATGATTCAGAAACAGAAACATGTATAGCCTAACATTAAATCAGAGGCAGTTAACATTTTGATGAGTAATACTGGTGTCAAAAGGTTTGTGTAACCATAACAAGAAAATCTATGTTATTTATAATAAATAACATAATATAGAATGGAAAAAGGATGCTAAGAATAGAGCTTCCAGGCAAAAGGAAAAGAGTGTGAATGTGGTGAGAGAAGACATGAAGGTGACAGGGGTAACAGAGCAAGATAGAGAGAACAGGATGATATGGAAGAAGATGATCTGTTGTGGCGACCCCTAATGGGAGCAGCCAAAACAAGAAGATGTGTATATATATAGTGATAAGGTTTCTTCTTTAAAAGAATAATACTCCAACAAAGAAAAAGTTTTGGGGACCGTCCCCATATATTGTCGTCCAGACAATCAAAGAAAACACGATTCAAAGTTTTAAAAATAAAACAATGAACAATCTTCCTTAGAAAAATGGCGACTTTATAGAGGGAAGGATTATGGGACAGGAAATGGTTGGCAGTAAGTGACGTTTGAAAACAGGAACCGGAAGTGACGTCATCAGGATGGGACGGAGGTGATGTGAATTGAACCGGAAGTGACGTCATCGCGGCCATTTTGGAATCCGGAAGTGGAGGAGTTATTTTTCTTCCAGTTTTCTGTCGGGCAAAAGAGATTCAGGTAAGTACCACGTGACAACCCTCTATCTCGCGATGTTTCACTCACCTTTAGGCTCTTTGACTGCCTCCTAATCGCACATGTGTGACAATATATATATTTATAAGTCAAGGTATCTTGCTATCCAATTGGTTCCATTGTCATGCATTTATTATAAAATAAATCCAACAAGCAGAAATTAAAGCAAAGAACACATTTATTAGCTAATTGTGTACATTTCTAATTTAAATAAGGAAAATGAAAGGCAACTGGACAATTCTTCTCTATATCACTATTTTCAACCCACTTTATTATCTTAATTTATGACAAAATTTAATGACAAAAAGTTGCATTACAAAACTGATGGCCTACTGTAGGATTGTTGACTTTTTTGCAATCATCACTATAGCTGTTCTTCTTAGACTTTCATTCTGTGGACCCAATCAAATAGTTCATTGCTTTTGTCACTTTGGTTCATTACTGTTTTTGGCCTGTGGAGACATTCTTGTAACTAACTATGTTGGGTTTGTCCTTGGTTTGAGTGTGTTGCTTATTCCTTTAGCGTTTATCCTTTTCAACTACATGCAAATAATATTCTCACTTGTTAAGATTGATAGCATTGAGGGACAAATGATGGCCGTCTGCACTTGTGGCACATCCATGCTGGTCATTTATGTCCTTTTGTGGCAGTTAGTGGAGAATTGGAAGCAAACAGAATTTCTGGTACCTCTTTGGACACCCATATAATAATTCTAGCACCAGCCACAATACACAAATAAAAATTATTTTCTTCCACCTTCCATAAAGTGTTGCCCTCTGCCTCCCAGCTTTGACTCGGATACATGAGACTACAAACTTTCTTTTAAATCTGGAATTGCTTCCAGTGTCATGCCAAGGTCGTCCAGAGCACTTCCAGGTTGTGTGGAACCAAGGCAGTCTTCTCCGGTAGAGCCCTCTGGTGGTATCCAATGACCCTGACATCGCTGCGTTTCTGGACTCCTACTTCCATGCCATGTCTTAATTGGGTTCAGCCTTGAGAAACACTTCTACCTATCATGTGGGGGAATTAACTGCTACCAGTATGCCCTTTCACCCCATCTATCCATTATGGCCTTCACTCCAGGAAAGAATCCATCCTTTATCCCGGTCAGGATGCCTGTCCTTGCACCTTAGCACATGCAATACATAATGGAATAAAAACCATCTAAAACAAAATGAAAGGCTTGTCTTAATCATACTTAATAAAATAAAATTAGATATTTAAAAATATAGCAGTCTACTACAGTAAGGAGAAAACAAGACAGCTTTACTGAACTCTTTACCTAACTAGTCTATTCTTTATTAATCATTGAGAGTAGATTTTTATTTAAGAATATAAGCATCTCTGCATTTTCTGAAGACCTCTTGACATCCACTGTACTGAACAGGCATGCGCTGTCCAAACTCGTACAAGGAGCGCAAAGGTAGACCTTTTCCTGCTTTTGACAGAGTAGAAAAGCCACTTTTATTGCTCATCCAGATAGCCAGTTGCTCTGTGCTGGTGATTTATCCTTGTAGCAAACTTCATTTTTATCTTTATTGACAATTTCCTCATGCAGGGGCTTCGTTTTGGCCTCTCGACAGTACACTGTTGCTCTGAGCACATCCGCTTGTCTCCAAGACATCAGCACTAAGCAGTTTATGTGCTTTTTATTTGCCATCATCAGTGAAGTACCTTGGTTTAATTTGGAAAAAAAGAGAAACATCTTGCTAATAGTAAACTTTATATAATAATATTTGCACTTATTATACATGTTTAGTATTATTTTGTTTTATTCAGGTCTATGACGGCATTAACTATGCTTGTAACGTTCAGAGGGCCGATTACAATTTATAACTAATTAATATCAACTTGATAGCGACTTACCTTTATGTACAAGCCCGGTAAATCCCTGCATCTTTTTTCTCCCATTTATCTGCACATTCACTGAAATACTAATAAAAAAGACTTTAGTCAAAACATCTAATTTATGGCTTACTAATTATAAAAGTACATAACATTAATACATAATTATTAATCCCTACCGAATAACAACAAGTTGCCTTTCCACAACAAAAGTGCAGGTGTGTTTTCTTGTGCCCCATAATTCCTTGCATTTAGTACCTTAAAGCTCAAAATAGCACAGTTTCAAACATACATAAACCCTAACTAGTGTAAGGTTTCCAAACTCTTTTGGGACTATGAGCCTTGTGTTTTGGGGTGCAAGACAGGGACTCACACGTCACACTAGTTACATCAGTACAACATGTGTGAAATAAACCGACTCCAGTCGTAACAAAGTGTTGTGGAAATGGCCCGTATATTGTCCGATAGACAAGGTCAAACAAAAATGATGAACAAACAGTTAAAAATAAAGCATTTATCTGACAACAGATAAAAGGCAAACTGGGCTATTTATACTAAACAAAAAATGGCGACAGGAGTTGATGTCTTCGTGATGAGGCAAAGGAAATGACGTCATCTCAGCAGGGTTTGAAAGAGGAAGTGGAGGCCTGGCCATTTTGAGTGCTGGAATGGGTGCATGTATGGTTTTTTGTCTTCTTTGTTGCTGAGAAAAGAGAGAGACGTCAGTAAATTTCAATAACCCTTCATCTCGTAATGTTTTCTTTAACTTAGGGCTTGTTTGCTGCCTCCAAATCGCGCGTGTGTGACAACTGTTACAGACTAAAACCTCTTTTGTCTTACCTTGGATCGACTATCATGACCACTACATAGAGAGGCACAGATTCTGTGCTGCTGAATGTTGTTGCAACTGCTTTGCAAAGATTGTGCTTTCAAGGTCCAAGGTTGCTTTATTTAGTCACGTTTACACAGGAAAACATGAAATTTGCCTTCTCAGTTGCATCTAATAACAAGACAGAAAGAAATATAACAAAACAAATAGAGACAAGACAGGATAAGGTAAGGCAGTTGGATAGTGCATATTTACACATAATGGTTACAGGATACATACTGTATAAAACCTTAATTATTTTCTCCGATATTCCTTATTATGGCACTAAGAAAAGAGGAATTTCTGGAGTGACTTGAGTGGGTGTTTAAAGTGACTATCCTTCCTGATTTACTGAAGTTAAGTTGTACATGTAACGGATGTCTGTTATCAATTGGGATGATTTCCACTTTCTTTAGTATTGTCTTCTGACACACACTTACCAAATCATCTACATCAGCCCAAGTAACTTCAGCTACATGCTAGTAATCTGCTGGACCTTTTTTAAATTTTGGTTTGTCAGACAACTAAATCAGGCAATGAAACTGAAAGTGATAACAGACTGAATCAGACTGCGATAAAAGGACAACACAAGGTTTTTTGTCTACCTTAAATTGTTTGAGTTTACGGAGGAGAAATAAGCGCTGAATGCATTTACAGAATATTTTTTTTTTGTATTTGAATTCCAGTTAAAATTGCTATCTAGATTAGTTCCTAAGTATTTATATTCATTCACTATTTCTACCTCCGCCCCCAAAACAAGAAACAACAAATATCATTTCTTCGGTCTTTTTAACATTCAGAGTGAGAGAGTTTTTGTTGCACCAGTTTACCTTACAGTCCACTTGATTTAGATGGTGGCTTTCATCCTCCCCAGATATGCGTCCTATGATCAGGGTGTCATCAGCATACTTGATAATGGAGCAGTGGCCATTGTCTCAGGACACTGGCGGACTGAGTAAATAGTAATGGTGATAAGACACACCCCTGCAGACATCCTCTGTTTGAATGAATTACTTTTGAAAAAGCGTCCCTCACTTTGACTGTCTGTGAACGATTTAAAAGAAAATCCTGAATCCATAATGTGATAAATGGGTTTACATTCATACCATTCAGTTTCCCAATCAGTATGTGAGGCTGTATGTTATTGAAAGCTGAAGAAAAATCCAGAAATGATCAAGAAAAGTGTAGACTGCTTTGTAGAGTATTTTGGACTGACTCAACACTTTTGTCAAGTGCACATTCTGGATGCATGGTGGTCAGTATAACATCTGCAGCAGATGCAGTCAAAAGAGCAAACCTTTCTTGATATCTTTTCGAAAGGTGCCAAGAGGGAAACCATATTTTCCAATAATTTCCCTTGTTTAGAAGTCAAGATTGTCATGTTTTAGTCAGCTGCATAAGCCTAAATTACCTGTTTTTGCTCCAAAAGAGAGTGTATAATATGTACTGTTCCATCTTGTCTCAGCGTCCTGCTGTAACCTTTTCGAGGGCAGGCCAACTTATATTTGAATATCTTCAAATCAAGAGTAAGCAAGGGGAGAGTGCTTGAAGTGTACAATTATGTGTCTTCCTATAGCCACTGTCTGAAGTGACGTGTTGTGAACAGACTCCTTCATTCATCACCAGTTGAAAGGCGTGTCTATGCATGGCAATCTATGTAAGCCAAAATCTGTCATGGCCTTTGTAATATTATTAAAATTATCACATAGTATGACATCCACTTTCTCTTTTGTAATGTTCCAGGCTTGGATCATACTGTTAGATGCAGCAACTAAAGCTTCGGCTGTACGTAAGACAGTGAATTCTTGGCAGTGGAGAGTCTCTCGTTTCGGTTCAAAGTTTTCATTTATTCATTGTGCAGTTAGGCTCAGCATTGACATAGGAGACTTAATTTAGTGACTCCATCTTGTAGAATGCTTTTGATATGTGTGCGCACAGTTTGAAGCAATGTCTAGAAATTGCATGTGTCTCGGCAGAGGCGTTTAAATCTAACATCTTCCACAAATGACCATGGTTGGTTGTCAAGGCTTATGAATTCCATAATTTTCCTAGTTATGTCTTTAGCTTTCTTGCTATCAGTATAATAAGGATAAAATTTTCTAAGTGTTGCTGTTTTTAAAAGCTGAGCGAGAGTTGGCAACTTTGCACATGGTACTTCTTTATATTCTCAGTGTTCCCTTTGGTGCTTTATTCAGATGCTGAATAAAGTTTGTATTGTTGAAAGTTTTAGTGGAGAATCCTCCAAGAACAACTTCTTTTGCACAGATATTACAAACTGCAAATTTGTTATCTTTTGTAGAAAGATGATAAAACTGCCAGACTGATGAGGACTTGTCAGAAATTTGTCTCACATGCTTTCTGTCATCCAAGGATCAGCCAATTTGCAGATCACTATTCGAGCCATTTTGAGTGAAAATTATACGATTTTGATCAGTAGACAATCAATTAGAGCGCCTTTAACCTTGATACATGCAATACACTACACTTAGTACAATAAAACATATAAAACACTACATGTAAATACGGATTCAAAACAAATGGAAAAATATACAATGTCCCAGTTCCCCAGAAAGATAATGTCAGCCACCAGCTCACACCTACATCCTAAACTCAGGGTAGCCTTTCTATTTGAATGTTTATGGAAAAAAAAACAATTCAGTCTCACGCGCCTGGGGAAATACTGTGTGATTAGATCCAAATGCTCCTCATTCTCTGATTTCTCATGGTTCCTATCTGTCTTTGAGGTTGCAACACTCCATGTCTGTTAATACAAATAGGCTCTGAACATCTCCAAAATAGAAATATCCAGCTGATATGCCCATTCAACCTCATACTTTTACCAGCTATTGTCAAGGCAACCCCTTGCTGCTTATCGACACATTTACAAGACAAGAGACTCTGACGGAGAGGTGTGAAGGGATTTAAGGTGGGCCGGAATTACAAGTTTTTTCGTAGGCTTTGGTAATTCTAGTGTTAAGACACTAAAGTAACCAGGACCGTGACACTATGTGAGAGTGTAACAACTACCTATGTTGCATTCTGTGTATTCTCTTGCTGGAGACTATTGACATCACAGCAGCACCTTATAGAAGAGGAGACTGAGAAGAACATGGGTATGGCTTGGTAACACTAAGGGAAAGCCAGGCACCAACATCACAAGACAGGACCTAACTTTGAACCCACAAAGAAAGCTAAAGCAAGGACCGAGAAATATTTAGCACCGAGATCTTGATGCAAATGTCAAAGCGTTGCGCTTGGTATGGGTGCAACTACAGCCAACAGCACAGGATATGAGCCACTGGTGAATGGCCATCAATAATCTATGTTCCTGGAGGGGTGAAAAGCCTTAGTTTTGAATGCCTCAGTGGGCCCTGCCACAACCTCTGAATTTGCAGGTCTGAGCATAGTTGTGAGATTGGGTGGTTTTACGTCCAATTGAGCTACAATTAAATCCGTCATTCATTAAAAAAATGGCTTTGTATGACTGTTCATTTTAAGCTATTTCTCTTGAAATTTGTGTGCAATTTTGTAAATGCTAAAAAATGTCGATTTGCTTTTCCATGCACCTTTAGCCTAGAAAAACTGACTAAGTCATCACGTCTGTTCTTTGAGATGATATGAAGACTAACCCTTTCTTGTTTGAATGGCATATTTATGCTAAAACATTAAACTACTTAATGCATCAAGCATTATTTTTAAAAAGGAAGAAAATGTGTAGAAAATGAATAGCAAAGTAAACTTTACTTTACTTTCATCTCAACCATATATACAAGTATGGTGAGAGTGACTAAAGAATGAAGCTCACAGTTCACTGTGTTCACATAGTGCAAATAAGTCAACTCTGTGCACAAACATGCAGCACATACACAGATCCATTCAACAGCAAGTTCCACAGATCGGTGTAGTGACAGATCTTTTGACATGATAGATAGAGTGACTTGGGCATTAACTGGAGTGAGATGTAGGATTTGAAAAAGAACACAAAAGAACATGGTCACTTACTCCATGTGTTTATGGTTGTCTAAAGAAAAACTTCCTAATGTTTGTGTGAAATTTACTCTTAACAAGTTTCCAGTGGTGTCCCCATGTTTGTGATGAACTCATTTTAAAGTCACCGTCTCAATCCACTGCACTAATTCCCTTCATATTTTTGAACAGTTTAATCATGTCTCCTATTAATCTTCTTTTGCTTAAACTATAAAGGCTCAGCTTTTTAAATCTTTCCTTATAACTCATCTGCTGTAGTAATGGAATCGGCCTAATTGCTCTTTTCTGAACTTTTTTCAGTGCTGCTATGTCCTTTTTGTAGCATGGAGACCAAAACGGTACTGTAGTGTTTAACAGACCTATGGGTGCCATGGTTTTAAGCTTTGGCAACTTACAGTTGATTTTTCCACGTTTACGCTATAAAATAATGCTTGTTGATTATTGTGAATGTCATTTAAGTAATGGTACTTTGTTGCTAGTTTGTTGCCATTTTTCTTGGGGGCGTCGCCATTTTTTGGGTCTTTAAAATTCCCATGTACATTGTTTCTTGGAGGCGACAGCCCATTGCTAGCCACATGATTGCTAAGATTATCGTGCAAACCCTGTTTAAGTTGGCATTGTGGTAAAAATTGCATCTTATCTTTAGGATAAATTTCAGAACTTCTTGCACCTGAAAAATGATTATGGTTTGAACATTTGCCTTTCTAGTGTGGAGCTTTTGACTTTTAGTAACATGTTTTGCCTTTGGTTTTTTTGGGTAATTTTGTCTTCCTAGTGTCTGATCCCTGCTGTTGTTTACAAACCATGACTAGGAAATTTTCATTTGCTCTTCATTTCTTAGTCTTCATCTGAAATATTATTATCCACATAAATAAAAGAAACTGTCACCTATTCTTGTATATGACATAAAAATTAATTTGCTTCCTACATCCCATGAAAATACTAACATTTGTCTATATTAATGCTTGCAAATGTACATTATTAAGACTTTACAAATTACTCTGTATTTTTGTGTTACTATTCACTGAGCTCCAGGGAGTAAATCATTGCAGCCCCATTGCAACCATTAAACTTTGTGCTCATTCTTTATGCCTGTAATCACCTCCCTGGTGAAGCCGTTCCCTGAAGACACGACCCTGACATATATGACTAAGTCTGCAGTTGGCTTATCATTTATTTCTGATTAGTGGTGAGTGAGCAACAGGTAAGTCAATGCTCTATAATTTTATTGAACATGTTCTTTAATTAAAAAAATGTGATATAAACCAAATGTTATTTTTATCCTGTTGTGTAACTGACATTATATTATTAATTGAGTAATTGGGTAACAAGAAAATCTACATATTAGAAGAAATAGAGAGAATAATATAGAGTTTAAATGATCTTGTTATCCGGTTGTTTTGAGTGTCTAGCACTTATTGTAAAAGAATTCCAACAAGTAGAGTTTCACATTGTTTTATCAGATTACCTAACGTGAAAGGTATCAACTAACCTCTTGGGTTCTTTTTTTAATTGGGGGATAGGAAATGTTAAGATCACTCAGATACCTGTAACCTCTTACGTGTTTCACTATCCATATTGTACTCTGCATATCCAGCCCTAGGGACCTTGAATGGCAGGCTGCTCACTGACAGGGTTTCTCTATTACCAAAACTTTAATTCAAACCAGTTTTACCAGCCATAGAAGGATTAAAATATTGTCTGACGTAGTACAAGAAGAGGCAACAAAATGAAATCGATGCTGAGTATTTCACATCTGTTACTGGTGGTAAATTCAGGTAGATGTGCTACAGGAGACTCCCTTCTTCTGCTCTATTGGCATTCCCAAACTCCAAACGAACCCCAGCTTTAGCTTTGGAGTTACCTAACAGTTCAGAGTGGGCAAACACAGCTATGGTGTTAGCAAATGATTTAATACTTCTCTTGTTTTGTGCCATTGATTACTTGTTTCCAGATCCAGGAATAGAAAGATGGTCACAGAAGCCAAAGGAGATGTTTCCTGAACTGAGGGTTTTTTTATGGAGTGAGATCTGCCATTCTTGAAATGTCTTAATTGTTGTTACAGTGCTAGGAGGAAGCTTCCAGTCCTCCTCCTCCTCCAACTATGGTTTATAATCAAATTTACAATCTGACTTTTTCAATAAGATTCAGAGGGTGGGTACTGAGGAATAACTGAATGTCAACCATCTCTAAAATGTGAGAGTGGTGTTTGTTCTCTTTTTTTAAAACAACTGGCAGAATAATAGTGCAGTGGTTGCTGGGTTCGAATTTAAGCACTTCAATGTCTGCAGGCAGTCTGCATTTTTTTTTATGTGACATTCAAGCCCATATCCAGGCATATGCAGGTTAATTAACAACTCTAGACTGAACTGGGAGAAGAAAGTGACTCACTGGCACCATGTTAAGGACTGGTCCCTGAAGTGCTCCTGATGTTCTAGAATAGCCTGCAGTCCCAATTGACACTATATGGGTGTCACAAATGGATGGCTGGTCTGTATCATCTGCTTAGTCATACAAAACCTTTGCTGCTTCCTGTGTATGACAATACATTTGTTATCTCCTTATGTTGCCTTTTTAAAGTGATCTGTTAATGTGTTAATTATTTAATTGCACCTTCAAAACTCGAAAGTGCAGGGCTATTTGCCTTTAAATTGGATAGAAGCTAGATGTTGTTATGTCATGTGTTGGCTGGGATTGGCTCCAGCAGACCCCTGTGACCCTGTAGTTAGGATATACTGTAGTGGGTTGGATAATAGATGGATGGATATCATAATAAAGGTTTGCAGAAAATACTGCTGTGTGCTTTTTATTTTATATTATATTCAGATTTTTTATCCAACATATTTCTTTTTTTTTTTATTAATTTTATTGCAATCCATACAAAGCAATCAAGTTTTTAAAAAAAGAAGAATTGAGTTAAGAACAAATCGATCCCCACCCCTAAGAGAGAGAGCAAGCCAAAACGGCGTGAAATTTAAGGCTTGTTAACATACCTAAATTAATAAATTCTCTGTGCTTCATGAACTTATTTTAAAATATTACTGATTAGATCCTGCCATGTTTTGAAAAAAGTCTGTACAGATCCTCTAACTGAGTATTTGATTTTTTCCAACTTCAAATAATATAACACATCGGTTTCCCACTGACTTAAAAGAGGAGAGTTTGGGTTCTTCCAGTTTATCAGAATAAGTCTGCGTGCCAACAGTGTAGTGAATGCAATCACAGTTTGTTTGTCTTTCTCCACTTTAAGCCCCTCTGGAAGAACCCCAAACACAGCTGTTAATGGGTTAGGAGGGATTGTGAGTCCAAGGCTGTCTGACAGGTAATTAAAAATTTTTTGTCCAGAATAATGTTAATTTGGTGCAGGCCCAGGACATGTGACCCAGTGAGGCTGGGACTTGGTTGCAGCATTCACAGGTTGGATCTTACCCTGGAAACATTTTGGAGAGTTTTAGTCGAGACAGATGTGCTCGATATATAATTTTGAGTTGTATAATTGTATGCTTTGCGCATATGGAGCTTGAGTGAATTCTCTGCATTGCTACGTTCCACTCCTTTTCTGATATATTAATTGAGAGATCTTTTTCCCAGTGTCCTCTTGGATCTTTGAAAGGAAGGGATTGTAAAATGATTTTATATATTGTAGAGATGAAGTCCTTGAGATTGAGTAATATTTATTTTTATCTAACATATTTCTAATAGTGCTTTCAACCCATACAAAAATAAAATACATGTAAAATATATATTTTTTAAATATATTACTAGTTGTATGAATATATTTTACAATTTGTTATAAAATACATCAGGGATAAATATATTACACTATTTTGCATAATGCTAAAATTGTAAAATAAGTATTTGCTATTTTTGTATGTTGCAATATATTTTACAAAGGATAAAGATATATTTCCTAATATATTTTAATATACTAGGAGTAATACAGTGTGTGATACATTTTCAAAAACTATTACAATATATTTTGAAATACAGTAATCCCTCGCTATATCGCACTTCGACTTTCGCGGCTTCACTCCATCGAGGATTTTAAATGTAAGCATATCTAAATATATATCACGGATTTTTCACTGGTTCGCAGATTTCTGCGGACAATGGGTCTTTTAATTAATGTACATGCTTCCTCAGTTTGTTTGCCCAGTTGATTTCATACAAGGAACGCTATTGGCGGATGGCTTAGAAGCTACCCAATCAGAGCATGTATTACATATTAACTAAAACACCTCAATGATATAAGATACGTTTCCCACGCGGTGCTTGATTGTTTGCTTTTCTCTCTCTCTGACATTCTCTGCGCCTGACGGAAGGGGTGTGAGCAGACGGGCTGTTTGCACAGAGGCTGGTAGCTTAGAAGATACGGACGCTCCTCTAAAAAATGCCGCCTTATCGCGGTGCTTTGGCATACTTAAAAGCCCAAAAGCACGTATTGATTTTTTGATTGTTTGCTTTTCTGTCGCACGCTCTCTCTCTCTGACATTCTCTGCTCCTGACACGCATTCTTTGAAGAGGAAGATATGTTTGCATTCTTTTAATTGTGAGAAAGAACTGTCATGGAGCACAGTTTAAACTTTTGACTAAAGGGTGTTATTTCATGTCTAGAGAGCTCTAATAATGTTAACAGTGTGGGAGAGTTTATAAGAGTTTAAAATATATAAAAATAACCATACAAACATATGGTTTCTACTTCGCGGATTTTCATCTATCGCGGGGGGTTCTGGAACGCAACCCCCGCGATCGAGTAGGGATTACTGTATACTGTAAATTCTGGTTCTAATATACTGTGAAACATATTTTAAAGTTTATATTTCAAGATACATGGTATCTTTGAATATTGCGGTATATTTTAAAATATATTAACCTTTGTGTGTTGTAATATATTTTACAAAAATTAAAAATGTATTTCCTATTATATTTTAAAATACTAGGAATGATACACACACTATGAAATACATTTTTAAAAATTATTGCAATTTAATTTGAAATATACTGTAAATTCTGGTTATAATATACAGTGAAATATATTTTAGAGTTTATAGTTCAAAATCCCTTTTATTTTTGTATATTGAAGTAACTTTTAAAATATATTAACCTTGGATGGAAAATGTCATCTATCAGATACCTCCAGGGTGATTCTGAAATTGAAATATGGTCTACATGAAATTTCACTGTAACACAGCGCAAATAATGACATTATTATTATTAGTACTAGTAGTAGTAGTAGTAAAAGTACATCTATCCATTATTCAATCCGCTATATCCTAACTACAGGGTCATTGGGGTTTGCTGGATCCAATCCCAGCCAACACAGCGTGCAAGGTAGGAAACAAACCGTGGGCAGGGTGCCAGCCCACCACAAGGCGCACACACACACAAAACACAATTTACAATCGCCAAAGCACCTAACCTGCATGTCTTTGGACTGTGGGAAGAAACTGGAGCACCCGGAGGACACCCACGCAGACACGGGGAGAACATGCAAACTCCACACAGGGAGGACCCAGGAAGTGAACCCGGGTTTCCTAACTGCGAGGCAGCACTGCTACCCACTGCACCACCCTGCCGCCCAAAAGTACAGTAAGTAGTTAGGCTATAAACTGAAGCCTGCATATGCTGGTGTTTTGACCAACTTGAACAACTTTTATTGAGTTACAGTGAGTTCAAAGTAAATTACAATTACTAGGAAAACTGTGCCTAGGTTTTTCCAGGTACAAGCATAAGCTGTAAATGATCTACCATGGATCTGGACACACAATGTAGTGCATGTCTTTTAAACAACCTATCTGGACATGTGTGTCTTACAACATATTAACGGAAATGTGTGTTTTCTTAAAATTCAGATATCTTAAAATATGTATTTGAACTACATATATGATACATTTTATTGAAATTTTTGTGTAAATATTTTTTGGTATATTACAATATATTTCATTTTCATAAGGGAGGACCTGTGTAAAAAGACAATATTTCATTTTATCTATAATTTTGTAATCTTTCTCAACCAGCTTGCTCAATTACTGGATTTCAGATGAGCATTTGGTAGGCTGTCCACGTCCATTTCCTTCCTTGTGCAGTGCTGCTAGGAAAAGCTCCTCCTCGCCTCATCATGCCCCAGAGTTGTATTTAATGTAATTTTGAATGAATGAATGAAAACTTCCCTGAAATATTTCTATTTTCTTCATTCCTGCCTCAGGTCTGACCATAGATGAACCATGTCTGGATTGAATCAAACCAGTTCTTCAGTAAAAGAGTTCATCATTACTGGATTCCTGGGCTTCAGAGATCAAGAAAGTAGAAGATATTTGTTTGGAGCCTTCCTCATGGTCTACCTTTCCATACTCATTGGGAACATCCTGTTAATTGTCATTTTTCTATCTGACAGAACGCTCCACACCCCGATGTACATATTAGTCTGTGGTCTGGCTGTGCTCGACATTGTCATCACTACTAACACAGTGCCCAGTATGCTAGTCCTGTTCACAATGGAGTACAGAGTTGTTCCAATCTTTGATTGTTTTGCTCAGACTACATTGTGGGTGGGTTTGTGTTCAACTGAATGTCTTCTGCTTGCCCTGATGGCCTACGATCGTTATATAGCCATTTGCAACCCTCTTCAGTATCCTAAATTAATGTACAACAGTCTCATCATTAAACTGATAGCATGCTGTTGGTTGGTTGGCTGTGTTTGTGCAACCATTACTGTGGTTGTCCTTCTCAGACTCTCATTCTGTGGGCCTAATCAAATAATTCACTGCTTTTGTGACTTTGGTTCTTTACTGTTTTTGGCCTGTGGAGACGTCCAAATAGCTAACTATGTTGTTTTAGTCATCGGTATGAGTGTGCTACTCATTCCTTTGGTGTTTATCCTTTTCACCTACATGAGGATAATATTCTCAGTTGTCCAGATCGCCAGCGCTGAGGGACGAATGAAGGCCTTCTACACCTGTGGTACACACATGCTGGTCATTTCTGTCTTTTTCTTGGCAGTCAGTGGAGAACTGATTGCAGTTAGAATCCCTGGTACATCCGTGGACACCCGTATAATGATTCTAATCATACAGAGTGTCTTTCCATCTTTAACAAATCCAATAATTTACTGTCTGAGGACGAAGGAAATTAGGAGAAGCTTTATTAAAACATTAAAGAAGTTAAGAGTTATATTGGACAATTGACAAAGTTGATTTTACTGAAGCAGCTGTTATCATTGAACATTCTTCTGTGGCCATTAATATTTATTTCTCATTTTTAATGATATAAGGACTAAGGGTTCTCACTTTATACTTTCCTCAGTCATTGTCCATATTGAGTCTCCACCTTATCCCTATGGATTTTCCTCTAACACCCCCAAAGACATTTTTGTCAGGTTAACTGACATTTGTATTAATGACATGTATATTTGTGTAATGTAAATGAGTATTTAGTCTTATATACTTATGTGATGCCCCAGAGTAAATATCACAGTTAAGATGAGCAATTAATAGTTAATAATTAAAAAATTCAGTTATTCAAAGTCCATCCAGGCTTGGGTTCTTGGGTCAGGCACCAAATCCTCTTGTTGTCTTCATTCCTTACTAGTCCATCCCACCGCTGCCAGCAAATTGTGATGCCCCAGGGTGACCACAGTCTTGGCTTCACCTGTTCCTGGGACATCAATAGTCAGAAATCAAGATGGACTAGTGTAATGCGGACACAAACAACAACACTGGTGCAAACAGCGCTCAGGGCATTTTATTTCACAATCAAAAAACAGTGTCCAATTAATAAAGTTCAGTGCTGATTCTTCATTAAATAAATAATCCAATATATACGGAATAAAAACCAGTGTAAATGTGGGAGACAATTCAGTCCATAAATAAATAAAATGATCTAAACAAAAGTTAAAATTAAATCAAGAACCCCAGAGTCAAAGTCAGATACTTACCTTCTCTTCTCCTACGTGTCTCAGTGCACATCTTTCTCTCCTGTCTCCGTCACTCACCCTTCGGGTTTCCTCAAAGACGCTGAGACACCGTCATGCATGGTCATCCATTAAATGGCTGCATACCCTTTGGGAATCCATGGTGACACAGCCGTCCGGGTGGGCTGCCCTCTGTTGTCCTGGGGAAGGTAGTGCCTTGTGGATGCTCTGTCTCCCGGTCCTTCCATCCAGCTGGCATTCCAACCAGGTAATGACTTTGGCAGCCATCAGAATATATATATATATATATATATATATATATATATATATATATATACTGTGTATATTGTCACAAATGCGTGAGTAGAGGCCGCAGACGGACCTTAAACCGCTTCGAAAGACATTCGCCGGCAGGGAGTGGTGGGGTACTAACCTTTCTCCTTTGTCTTCCAGGAAAAAAGACGCTCCGCCATTGTAATCTTCCCGCAGTACGTCCACTTCCGCCCTTCCTCCGCCATCTTCCTTGACGTCAGCAGTCCCATCCTCCCTCACGGTTCCTTCCCAGCATTCCTCCACTTCCGGCTCCTCCCCTATAAATGGCCGCCGACGCCTCTGAATGGCGTCGCGCATATGAACTGTTTTTGTTTATATCTTGACCTGTTTTGTTTATTGTGGAGTGTCCGCAATATACGGGCCGGAAAACCCCAAAACTTTACGCTGTTTCTTGCCTTTTATTTTACAATATATATATATATATATATATATATATATATATATATATATATATATATGTATAATGTGTGTGTTTGTATATATGTGTTTAACTTAATTAAAAACAGTTGCAGGAAAACTTCTAAAAATGTCCTGTCTTAGGATATAATAAGAGTCTGTAATGGAATCATAGGACTATATATATGTTTACGGCCACCCTTACATATTCTTACAAAATGCTGACTACACAAAGTTCTGGGTCCTGGAAGTCAGAAATAAAAGCACATTGTTTAAAAATGACTAACCACAACACACTTTTCTGTAACAAAATAAATAAGTGACATTACTGTGTGAAGTTCTTTTATTTTATTTTAATACCAGCCTGTCTCTAAGCTCAAGAGGCAGGCTTTCAGACCTGCACCGGCCCATAATGTGGCTCATGCTCAAAAACTACAAAAACTTCAAAATAATAGGAGAGGATGAGTGTAAATGTCTTGCTTGAAAGACAAAAACAAAACAATGCTCCATTAATTTAAGGAATTTATTAATAAACTGAAAAGAAACACAAATGGCAAAGGAAGGAAAAAAATAACACAAATTGGCAAACAGGACTCTAGTTGCAGATCTCCAATGCTCCACTCCATTGAGGAGGTTGTTGTTTTATTTTATACAATGGTGATAACGCCTGGTTATACTATGGTTAAGGTGGGAAGAGAGGGGGGCAAGGCACTGGCACACTGACTCTATAGATAAATTCTTATCTAAGGTGTTTAAGACCACTCACTACTATAACTAAAACATAAAGACATTTAATAGGATACCTTGAAACTCCCCACAAAGGTGCTGTTGAAACACAACTTTTAAAACAAATATTTTGTTTATATTACACTACCGTACAAAGTTTTCCTTCCATAATTATTAAAAGTGCAAAAACTAAGACAGATGTAAAAAAATCTTTACAAATATTTTAATAAAATTTAAAAACAACACAGTGCAGTTTAAAATAGAGTACCTAAAAACACTATGTCCATATAAATTAGGGTTAATTTACAACTAGTCAAGTCAAGTTGGGGAGCATGCACTGGTACAGTGCATTGCCACACCCACTATACGACAAAACAACACGGGATCCCAGTTTGCAACCCCCCAGGTAGACACACGGTCCAGTCCCACCCTCCGGAAATGACTCTCTATCTGCTGCAGCCAGGTGTTACGTGGGCGACCCCTTGGCCTGGTCCAGCCTCTCGGGTCCCCAACAATGAGGATCTTATGAGCTGGATCACCCTTGGGGAAACGCGCTGCTTGGCCGTCGTGCCGTAACTGACGTTCCCTCACAATGCAGGTAATGTGCCTTATTCGGGACTCCATAAGCAACTGCTCATTCAACACAAAGTCAAACCAACGGTACCCAAGGATTTTCTACAGAGACACTGTACCAAAGGAGTCCAGTCTTCGTCTCAGGTCACTGGATAGCATCCATGTCTCACAACCATATAGCAAAACAGGAAGCACCAGGACTTTCAACCCTAACTTTCAAGATGGTGCCGACTGGTGTGGCTGGCCGTCTGCCCATTTCGTTAATCTATGTTTTAACCTTATTTTTATGTTTTAGTTTATCCCAACGGTAAAGTAGTAAAAATAGTAAAATGTGTCCAGGCAGCGATTCCACATAAAAGAAAGTGGTAGAAGTGATCAGTGAAATAGAGAAAAATAAAGAAAAAAAGGTAAAAAGATAAAGTCATACACGGAGCTGCTGGAATGGCTGCCACTTGCACGGCGCCGGAAATGATGATACTAGCCATTATCAATGATTCTATTAGTGAGGGATCTGTGCCCTCATTTTTTAAATATGCTGCGGTTGTCCCTGTCTAAAAAAGGCAGAATTAGATTCTAGAGTTTTAGCCAATTTTCGCCCGATTTCCCAACTGTCATTTCTGGCTAAAATATTAGAAAGAATTATTTATAATCAATTGGTTGATCACCTTAACTCCAATAATTTATTTGCGATCTATCAATCTGGCTTTAGGCATTATCATGGTGTTGAAATGGCCCTCCTAAAAGTATTCAATGACATCTTTGTTATTTCTGACTCAGGTGGTGCTGCAGTCCTTGTCCTCCTTGACCTGTCCGCTGCCTTTGTCACTATTGACCATGAGATATTGCTGTTGTGGCTTGAACATCGTGTTGGGCTTAAAGGGGCTGCTCTTAACTGTTTCAGATTATATTTAACTGGTAGACACTTTCAGTGACTTTAAATTCCTCTTTTTCGTCTACTGCTCCTCTTAAAGATGGTGTTCCTCAGGGATTCATTTTGGGTCCTATTTTATTCTCTATATACCTTCACCATATTGGGTGTTTTTAGGAAATTTAACATTTCTTTTCCGTGCTATGCTGATGATACTCAGGTTTATATTCCTGTCTGCAACTCTGCAATAAATCAACTACACAACTGTCTTTCTGAACTAAGATCCTGGATGGCTAATAATTTTCTTGATCTTAATTTAAAATAAAACGGAGATGCATATAGTGGGTCCATCAGCTAAAGCCCAAATTGGTCTTGGACTTCTCAGCTCTTTCACTGTCTTTTGCAAACCTCAAGTCCGCAATCTTGGACAGTAGCCTCTCTTTTAAGAAACAGATTAATTCTGTAGTCAATAGTTGCTTTTTCCAGCTTTGTCAATTAGGTAAGATCAAGTATTTTTTATCTTCTAGGGATCTTGAGAAAGCTACTCATGCTTTTATCTTTTCTCACCTTGATTACTGCAACTCGCTGTACTCTAGGATTAGCAAATCCCTGATACGCAGGTTACAGTTGGCCCAGAATGCTACCGCTTGCTTCCTGGTTGGGGCAAGAAAGTATGATTCTGTTTCTCGAATATTAGCTTCTTTACACTGGCTGCCCGTCAGTTTACGAATTGATAATAAAATCTTGTTGCTAGTTTTTAAATCTTTACATGGGCTTGCTCCTGCCTATTTATCCGAATTGTGTGCTTTACACCAGCCATCTAGAGTGCTTAGATCTTCTGGTCAGTTGTCTCTTGTTGTCCCTCGTACTGAGTGTCAAAATAAGGGGGACAGAGCTTTTGCAGCTGCTGCTCCTCGCCTGTGGAACTCTTTACCTCATTACATAAAGGAGTCATCTACAATTGAACTGTTCAAAACAAGATTAAAGACTCATTTCTATTCACTTGCATTCCTTGACCTTCAGTAATACTGATGGTTTCCTCATTGTGATATATAACATTACTTCTATTTATTATTTATTTTATTTATGTTCATATATTTTTTTTTCTATTTATGTTATTTATGTTAATGTTATGTTTTCTTTTATTCTATTATTGTAAAGCACTTTGGCCACAGCATTCCTATGTTGTTTTAAATGTGCTATATAAATAAATTGCATTGACATTGACTCTAAAGACTTGGACCTTCGTCCTTATGCATAGACATCAGGAGCGCCACACACCCATTTCCAGCGACCTCATGACCCTCCTATGCTCTCCCAATCCGTCTACTGACTTCATAGGAAGAGTCACCAGAGACATCAGTGTCACTGCCAAGGTAAGTAAACCTCTCAACAAGGTCAACACTCTCTCTCTGCAGACAGACACTGCTGATGGCTGTGCCCAAGAGGTCATTAAAGGCCTGAATCTTGGTTTTTATCCAGGACACTCACAAACCTAGACACTCAGACTCCTCACTCAGTCTCTCGAGTGCCCCAACTAGAGCCTCCATTGACTCCACGAAGATCACAGCATCGTCAGCAAAGTCAAGATCCGTGAATCTTTCTTCACCAACAGATGCCCCACAGCCACTGGACCACACGACCTTGCCTAACACCCAGTCCATACAAGCATTGAACAGAGTAGGAGCAAGAACACACCCCTGACAATCCCCAGAATCAAGTGGAAAAAATGCAGAGGTGTAGGCGTAAAACCAGACTGTTCCGGTCGCTGGTAGGTGAGCAAGTGATCACGGATCCTATTGAGGACAACAATAGCAAGGACCTAACCTGGCACAGAGCAGCGTTATCCTCCTGTAGTTGCTTCAATCCAGATGATCACCCTTCCCTTTCCAGATAGGGACGCCAAGTCCCGTTTTCCAGTCAGTTGGGATGATGCCAGTCTCCCAAATGGAAGCAAAGATTGCCTGCAATGCCAGGAGGACAGTCTTACCACCAGCCTGGAGAAGTTCACCCCAGATACCACAGATCCCTGCAGCCTTTCCCCACTCAGCTGTTTCACCACCTGTGCAATCTCAGTGAGACTGGGTGGTTCACAGCTAATTGGAGAATCAGCCCCAAAAACCGTGGACTCAGAGATATCCAACATCCTAGCCAGAGGATCAGCTTTGAACAACTGCTCAAAGTAGCCAGTCCAGCGGGTCACAACTGCAGTGTCATCCATAAGGACCGTTCCATCAGCTGCCCTGACTGCGACTCTTCAAGGAACAGATTCAGATATACGTAATGCTTTGATTCCTCTGTAAGCAGGACATGGGTTGCTAGACCACAGATGGTGTGTCTCTTGCTCACAGATTCCTCTAACAAACGCCTCTTTATCTGCCCTCAGAGCCCTCACAGCCATCCTTCTCAGTTCCTGGTACAGACCAGAGTTACCATTGAGTCGTGCACTGCAACTCCTCTCAATGATATTCAGGGTACCCTGCGAGATGAAACACCGGTAACATCAACACAACCCTCAGCAACCTTCAGGGTCTTGTCATGGAAGGTCTCCCACATCACATTAGGATCGGCAGTCGTACCCAGATCTGAAAGTTCCTCACACAAACTGCATGCAAACTCATTAGAAACAGCCTGGTCTTGGAGTCTGGCCAAGTCCAAGCTCACTTTTCTAGTAGGTGGTAACTTACTGGACCTAAGCTGGATCCTAAGAGTAGTAACAAGTCCATGGTCAGAATTCACAAACTGGGCACTTCTGTAGACTCTGCAGTTTTGCAAGAGCATTCAGTGTCTGCCCACGAGGATGTGATTGATCTCCTTCACCGCACCACCAGTATTGGAGTACCAGTCTAATGATGCAGTTCAAGGTGCTGGAACTAGGATCCAGTGATTCGCAGCCCCTGACCTTTTGCAAAGTCAAGGAACATGGAGGCACTTTCACCATGGTCACCAGACTCATGGGCACCAAGACAATCCTCATGGCCAGCCCTGTCAGTGCCAGTGGTTGCACTGAAGTCACCTATGACCACAGGAGTGTCACCTTGTGGGCACCCATCAACCACTGAGCGAAGCTGCAAATCTCTCATCGTGTTCGTAGCATACACTGAAACAACAGACAAGGTACCAAGGGAGTGCCGTATTCGGAGTCCCATAATACGCTTGTTGAAAGGAGTGACATCGGACACCATCGGAAGAAGCCAATCTGTTACAGCAACAGCTACTCCCCGAGTATGACAGCCATCAGACCGACCAGACCAATAAAAGGTGTATCCACCTACAGAGATCTGGCCAGTCCCCGGTCTGCGCACCTCAGAGAGTGCCGTCACTGAAATGCTGAGTTTACGCAGCTCCTCAGACAGCAGAGGAAGATGATCATCTTGCCGGAGAGACAAAATGTTCCATGCGTCCACACATATGGGCTGCCTCAAATTAGGACCTGAGTGCAAAACTAGTTACAACCAAAACTAAATAAAGTGCATATAAGAGTTCCAGTGTGTCCCTGAGGATTATTTATTAACACTAGAATCCCTGAAACCTATGAAAAAACTTGCAATCCCTGGCCTCTTTAAATTCCCTTGCACCTCCCCATCAGACACCTCACACCACGATAAACAGACTTCAGATGGGAGAAGTTTGCAACTGACTTCCGCTCCCTTGGGGTGCGGGTATGGGATAGCAGGTTGCTTGCTGCTTGTGCTGATCGACACATTTGCAAAACAAAAGACGCTGATGGAGAGGTGAGAAGGAATTTAAGGTGGCCCAGGATTATGAGTTTTTTCGTAGGCTTCAGGGATTCTAGTGTTAACCTCAGGACACTTTGAATTGATTCAAACAGTGACATTCGTTTGCAGAGCTGTAGTTTGGATCCATCTTTTTTCACCTATCCTTATAGAGTTGTGATTCTTTTATATTATCCTTTTAAAATCAGTTGTATCCATTATAAATATTTTTTATTTCAGCAAAACAATCTTTACAAAAAAAAAATCTGTCCTCTGAACTATTTGCAACTGTAAATTATTAACATTTTTTATTAATTATGACATAGTGCTTTTGATTGTGACCTAGTAAGCTCCAGAGAGCAAATTCTTACAACTTTTTTGCATCCTTCTGACTTCTTTCTTTGTAAAGGCTCTAATCACCTCCCTGGTGAAGGACTTCCCAGAAGACAATCATGAAATAAATGCCTACGTCTCCACTGGGTTTTCATTCATTTCTCATTAATCAGGGGTTGAAAGATTGGTAAGTACATATTATTTACCTTTGTTTAATCTTCTTCTTCTCCCGTTAGGGGTTGCCACAGTAGATCATCTTTTTCCATAAGGACATATTTACTTTTGTTAAATGAATTTATTTATTAAACCAAAAAATAATAAAACAAGGACAAGATGATTATTCTTTATTTTATATTCTTGACAGTATGTTAACTAAAAATAAAGAGTGCTGATCATTTTAAAATGTGTACATTTTTGTGAGGATCAGACTATTGATTTTAACAAGACTCTTGGATTATTTGGGTCCTTTTGGTTTATTTTTATTAACATGAGGCACCCATCAGCAGTACACAAGGGTATCCCTAACATCTCCTGTATTTCACATCACACAGAACAATTATGATGCTGGCTCTTTTCAATCAAATTAGTAGAATTTTATAGAAAACACAATAAATCATGTATGTAATTGAGTCCATATGGATACATCTTGTTCAATTTACAAAACCAAAATGTCTCTTTGCACAACAATCGGTTAGCTAAAATCGCCTTCCTGGGGACACAGAAGCAATATCAGAGTACAAACATTGAAACATCTGGAGGCAAGAAAGATGTAACCACAGTGAATGAACTGGAGTTTATATATAGAAACATATTAAGCTACCCTTTTTTGAACAAATTTTGGAATAGATGTCAAAATTGCATATTGTGCCTTGACAGGTTCCTTAATTATAGCTTAACAAGCAATGGTTAGACCAAGAAATCAAATCTCACAACAGGGGATTTCAGTATGAGAATCACTTGTTAGTGAAATTCTGGGTTAGATTTCCCAAATGCAAAACAGTTTGTGAACATTTTGAAGAAGAACTAATTTGTTTTTTTTTTTTGTTTTGTCCAGCGCCTCCTATTTCACCGGTACGAGAAAAGACAAAACCCCTCACATGTTAATAGTGTTTGTTGCATCTTGATGTCTAGTTATGCAAGTTGTTTTTGGGTAACCCTCTAGCTCCAAAAAAAAAAACCCCATTTTTAGGCCATTTGTGGATTTGTTCAGGAAATTACACCTTATGATGAAGAGTAAAGCGATAGGTGTCTTCAGAAAGAACGATCAGTTTGACCTGAAGTTTTGCATGTCATGTCAACCAACCCCTAAAGGTATAAGAGAGGTGAAAGACACTCCTTTTCAGAAAACTTTAGAAAAATGGGAATTTCATTTTTCAATATTTTGAGGTATATTTTTGATATTTGATTCTTTACTGATGGCCCTAGCTTTGTAAGTCCCGCTCTCTGAGGGTTAAAAATGACTAATTCCAAAGATAAGAATGTGGGGTATTATTTGAGATCTAAGATTAATGATTACGAACATGTTATTTTTGATTTTTGATCCTTCACTAGGGATCTAGCAATTTTTTAACCTCTACCAGAGGGTTAAAAATGACAAGGTTCTATTACAATTTAAAATATTTAAACTTTAAACATTTAAACTGAAGCACACATCTTAATATTTCAAATATTTGTTGCAAGTACTTACAATGTTTATTATGTACTTTTACCTCATAAAGTAAATCATTACATTTCATGAACACCCTAAATTAGGCCAGCTTATGTTAATTTAGACTTTTTTATTTTATGAAAGGCATTTATGTGAGAAATACTATTTAGACTTTTTATTTCAGGAAAGGCATGTGAAAAATACTAACTTTTTTGGATTTGCATTTGAAATTCAGCAAGTGATCCATAATAACCCTTGGTTTTAGTAATATGCTGGAGTTCTATGAGGAAGCAACAAAAGCACAAGATCAGAGAGGTGCATATGAGATTATTTGCCTTGATGTTCAGAAGGCTTTTGATAAGACACCACATGAAATGGGTTAGTGTCATGTCATGTCATTTTCTAACTCGTTAATCCACACCAAGGTCACGGGTTTGAGAGTTGAAGCCAATCCCAGTTAGTATTAGGCACAAGGCTGGAACAAAGTCTGAAAAGAGTGTCACTCCATAACAGTGCAAAAACACACACACACACATACTCAGAACACACTAGGGCAAATTTGGCTTTGCCAGTTCACCTAACTGCATGTCTTTAGACAGTGAGAGGAAGCCAGAGTGCCTGGAGGAAACCAACATAGACATGGGGGGAACTTGCAAACTCCATACAGAGGAGAACCGGGAAGAAGGGTTAGTGATCAAACTAAACAAAGTGGGAATCCATGGTGCATTTTGTAGGTGAGTACAAAACTGGCTCTGACACAGGATGTGAAATGTTGTGGTGAGTGGGACTTTATCAGATTTCGTGATGTGAAAGGGGGTCAGTACTGGGGCCACTGCTCTTATGAAAACACACAAACATCCCGGGCAAGAAAATAATCAATAAGCTAGTTAAGTTTGCAGATGATAGAAAAGCAGATAATGTAGAATTAGCTAAATTGTTACAGAGGGACTTGAACAGCATACAGACCTGGGCAGATTTAAGAGGATTTTTGATATAAACTGTAAGTAAATGTAAATGTATCACACATGAAAAGTACCCCTCATGAGAAGGCCCTTGACAGGCATCACATCATTAAAAATCCCACATAACCCTGGAGTGCTTAGCCCAAAACAACGATGAGGAAACATCATGCAAGGTCACTACCTGCAAGATGAAGGGTGAGGGTCAGGTGCAAGGCTAGTTTAGTGGCAGGATTAGCCTACATAACCTAGATAGGCCTAGATAGCCAAGTTAAAAATGAAAAAAGACAAAACAAAACCTCTAAACTTTTATGTGTCTGACTTGTCATTTGATGTTTCTTTAAAACCGATGGTGGAGCCCCCAGAAGTTACCGTATTTACTCACATATAAAGTTGGTTCTGGAAACCCGAAAAATTGATGATAAATTCAGACCCAGACTTATACACCTGTTCAGACATGTGACATTTAAATTAATATTTTTTTACATCTTCTGGCCTGCTCCAATCTTGCATCAGTTTTTCTAATGCATCAAATTTTGCTGCAGTAGCACAGTTTGCTACTTCGACAATGTTTAATTTAAAATCAGATTCATATTTTCTTCTGATTGTAGATAAGGGGTGCTCTTATGATAAAGGTGTATGGGGGTGTGAGATACAAAAATCACAAATCAGTGCTACCGTTGCTTCAGTTATTACCAAGTGGTCATGTACAGTAGGTACAATACAAGGCAGTGTACTCTGTGGTTACTCTCTCAGGTGGGTGTTAGCGTATCATAATCTCTTGGACGAATAGTGTGAGTTTTCAACTTATACGACAGACATTATAAAATACCAGAAATTATACAGTAAAATCAAGTCCCGACTTATCCGCAGGAGAACTTATCCGCGAGTTTATACTGTAATTTTTTTTCCAGGGATGCTGCTGACTAGAGTTTTTGTTTTCTTTTCATTGTCATCTGGCCATAGCTTAACAATTATCTTAAAAGAAATACCAATTAACCATTTTGGAACTGCCTTTTGTTTCTGTGTGTTTAATCTTTATGTGTATGCATTAAGTAATTGTGAAGTCTGTAATTGTATTTTACCTGTAAAATTGATAGAATGCTCTGTTAAGGGTGCTATACAAGAACAAGCTGATTTGAGTTTATTGACCATTGGGTATGCCTTCAAAACAAGTACACACCTAGCCACTGACACAAATCACTGTATATCTCACCTCGTCTCCCTGGTGTACATGCCAGATGATCATGCTCACTAATGTTTGTGCATATGCATATGTGTGACCAACTCCATGCCATCTCCTCTCCAACCTGTGGTTTCTTGTATCTATTGGCATCTCCTTACCCTCTCCTCAGCACCCAGAGTCTTGAAACTTATTCCAGCTATGCCAACTCTTCTCGTTTTTTTCGACAAAACATACAAAATCTATTTCCATACACAACGTCTCTTTACTACCTCATATAGATGAACACTGATCCACCTCAGTATTTGTAAGCATTTAATAATTTGTTAACATCTGAGCAGTTTTAATAGAGAGAAAAAATCCAGAGTGGTCTCCCCTAGACTTTCTTGTATACTCAGATATGGGGATGTAGTGTATATTTGAGGAGTAAACAACAAGACAATGATTAAATTTTTATATTATGTACATTAAAAAACCATCAACAAGAAATCAAATCAAATTAATAATATAATGAACAATTATTATACAGTAAAAATAAAGTTGAATAAATAAGCTGCATAAATAAAAAACTGCCACTTCTGGTTAGAGGAAATAGCTGAAAAGTTGATAGAAATGTACATTTTGTACCTAGTTACTTGTATGCAAAATTTGGTTGAACTAAGTGAAAGCGTACTCAAGTTATCGTGTAACACAAAGACATAATTCCAAAAAATATATTTTTGGACTTGGGGGTCTAAAAAGTTGAGTTTCATCAACATCTCGAGGTCAAATTTTTGGACGATTACAATACTTTCCCAAAGAAAGTAAATCGGCCTCGGGGAGGTCTAAAATGCCAAGATTCATCAAAATTTTTGGATGGTTACAATACTTTACCTGTACTTTGTATAAGAGAAAGTACAAATAACAGAAAAATCCTATTTATATTAGAACTTGCAGTGTTCACGTATTAAATTATGTAAAAAGTAATTAAGGACAGATGGATGGACAGCAGAGATTAACTAAAATGACTATTAATTTATAGAATGTTTTTGTAATGTCTATGTTATGTCATATCATTTGTCTGGATAAAAGGAATGAGGAAACATAACTCACTGTAGCTCTGAATTGTTTCTCTATTTAATTGACTACTGGAGCTTCTTTACTGAGCTTCTGTTGTTTTATTGTGTTTTTTCCTCAGGGCTGACCACCAACTTACAATGTCTGAATCGACTCAGAACTTTTCTTCGGTCAAAGAATTCCTCATTACAGGATTCCCGGGGCTCAGAGACCAAGAAAGTAGAAAAACATTGTTTGGAGTCTTCTTTACAGTATACCTCTTTATTCTTGTAGGAAACCTTCTCTTAGTCTTCATTTTTCTCTCTGATAGGACCCTCCACACCCCTATGTATATACTGGTCTGTGGTCTGGCTGTTCTCGACATTGCCATCACTACTAACACTGTGCCCAGTATGCTAGTCCTGTTCACATTTGAGTACATAGTTGTGCCATTTGCTGCTTGTTTTACTCAGATGACACTTTGGTCGAGTTTGTTCTCAAGTGAATGCTTTCTCCTTGCTCTAATGGCCTATGATCGCTACATAGCCATTTGCAACCCACTTCACTATCCTAATTTAATGTACAATAGTCTGATCATAAAACTTATTGCCTTCTGTTGGTTGCTGGGCTTTCTTTGTGCACTTGTTGGTGTTGCTGTTCTTCTCAGACTTCCATTCTGTGGGCCCAACAAAATCATCCACTGTTTCTGTAACTTTGGTTCTTTACTGTTCTTGGCCTGTGGAGACATTCAGATCATTAACTACGTTGCTTTATCTATTGGCTTGAGTGTGATGTTCATTCCTTTGGCATTTATCCTTTTCACCTATGTGCAGATAATATTTTCAGTTGTTAAAATTGCCAGTGCTGAGGGACGAATGAAGGCCTTCTACACTTGTGGCACACACATGCTGGTCATTTCTGTCTTTTTCATGGCAGCTGGTAGTGAATTTGTCTCAGTCAGAATTCCCGGTACGTCAGTGGATACTCGTATAATGATTCTAATAGTACAAAATGTATTTCCAGCTTTAACAAATCCGATAATTTACTGTTTGAGAACTAAGGAAATCAGAAAAAGTTTTATTAAAAATTTTAAAAAATGAAATGCTATAAAAGTCCATGAATAGAATTACAGGTTACAGGGGCAGTTATGATAACTCACCTTTTTCAATGATGTAAATAAAATCTTAAATCATTACCTGTGTCATGGTCTTGTCGTTTTTGTTAGTATTTGTTAATGTTTTTCCCTAAACATATCTGCCATGGTGTGCTGCATTTACTTCTCCATCATCTTTCTCAATCCAGATTAGACTCTACTGTATTTATTTTCCTTTTTCCTTGTTTTCTCATATTATTAAACTTCCTAAAAATCTACAGTGTTTAAGTAAAGGTGATGTAATTAGGAAAAAAAAGAACAATGAAACTTTGAATTTGTAATAATTTCCTCTCAGGGATTAATAAAGTACATCAATAAAAAAAAGTTGCCTAAAACTGTGTCTGAAATAAACTGGCACTTCCATGTAGAATTCTTTCAGCTATGTGATATTTGAGGGGTTTCTTGCGTTCTTACTCCCATCTCAAATCCCTCAACAGCATCTTGATGGGATTCAGGCCCAGGCCTTGAGTTGAACATTCCAAAGCCCTCCTTTCTTTTTTCAGTCAATCCTTCATGGTTTTACAAGATTGTTTAAGGTCATTGTCATGTTGCAAAGGTCCACATTTGGTTATGCTTCAGTCATCTGGCAGATGGTCTCATGCTATACTCATGCACCCTTTATTATAATGAGGTGGATGCTATGATGGTAAACTACCCGGACCGTGATGTGGCAAAGCAGCCCTAAACTATAACATTTCTACCATCATGCTTTACACTTGGTCTCAGGTTCTTTTGGTCAAATGCTGTCTTTGGTTTTCACTAAACATATCTTCTGGTAGTCTATCTATCTATCTATCTATTGTTCCACCTGGACCTAATTACAGCTAACGAGCATTCAAGTATTGACCAAATATAAATATCTTACTAAAGAAGTTCTATTATTGGTCAGAGGTTTATAACACATTGATAAGTTTCTGTGAAGTTACACAAACTACAAACTACAGTATTCTCAAATGTTGCATTCCCTTTTTCAACCAGTACAAAGAATTCATCAGTCACTGTTTAGCAAACATCTCATTAGAATTAGAACAGAGCACATCCCAGTAAGCAAGCATCTGCTGGTCCACTGTCTGTTTTGGGTTGACCAGTCAGCAGGCTGTAAGGGAACCAACAGCTGGGGTGCAGCAGCAAGCCGACAGAGTTTTCAGTTGGTGGTCCATTGTTAGTTTAGTGGTGGCTGGCTGCTCAGTAGTTACCGGATCACCAGTGGCTTATAGCTGCTAGAATGCTTGTGGTAACCATTCAGAGGGTTAATATCGGTCCTCTGCTGGCTGGCTGCTGGATAGCCAATCACTATTATACTATAGTTGGTGGCCCTGCGATGGTCCACTGGGATCATTTATCGATTGTAAGGTCAACAGACAAAATGTTCATTAATCATCCACTGCTTTATTCCCAGACAAACAGTCCTTTGCCTAAATGTTATCATATTTTACCTAAGGTGAATATGCAAGGAAAAATAGCTAAAGACATAACTGGGTCATAGTTTGGTAAGTTCCATTGGATTCAAACAAAACAACTTTGAAATTTAGGCTGAGTATATAGTATACAGTGCATCTAGAAAGTATTCCCCAGATTTGTGCCTCGAGACAATCCTGTCTCGGAGGTCTACAGACAATTCCTTTGACTTCATGCTTGGTTTGTGCTCTGACATGAACTGTCAACTGTGGGACCTTATATAGATAGGTGTGTGCCTTTCCAAATCATGTCCAATCAACTGAATTTACCATAGGTGGACTCCAATTAGGCTGCAGAAACATCTCAAGGATGATCAGGGGAAACAGGATGCACCTGAGCTCAATTTGGAGCTTCATGGCAAAGGCTGTGAATACTTATGTACATGTGATTTCTCAGTTTTTTATTTTTAATAAATTTGCAAAAACCTTAAGTAAACTTTTTTCACGTTGTCATTGTGGGGTGTTGTGTGTGGAATTCTGAGGAAAAAAAATTAATTTAATCCATTTTGGAATAAGGCTGTAACATAACAAAATGTGGAAAAAGTGATGCACTGTGAATACTTTCCAGATGCACTGTATATCTTACTGATGTCTTGCTTGATGATGACTGGCTTCTGACGTTAAAATGCCTGTTATAAGTGTCACACCACTGCTGAAATAGTGAGAGCCCCAGAATTCTGCTATCTCCTCCTATGGTGTTGACACTCAGATGGTGGGCTGCAACTTGCCTTTTCATGTTGACTTTGATATCTGACCACTTCTTTTTTATTTTGGGCACTGTGTGACTTTCTGAGCTTGAACATTTGAGTGCCTCAGCAATGCTGTGTGACACTCCATCAATTTCCTTTTGTTGCTTTACCACTGCTTAAGCCACCAAAGAGTAAGTTTTTCCTTGCCTCCACTTCACTGAGGGCCTCAATTTGCATTCACTGAAGTTCTTTTTTACACGTGCTTTGACCCTTGTCTTTTAACACTAGAATCCCTGAAGCCTACAAAAAAATCCCGGCCCACCTTAAATTCCTATTGCACCTCCATCAGCATATATTGTTTTGTAAATTTGTCAATCAGCACAAGCAGCAAGCAGCCTGCTGTCCCATCTGACCCCACCACTTGATGGATCTCAACTTGGGCAAAACCTTATCTGCTTGTGTGGTGCCTGGAGTTGTACAGGGTGAATAATCAGTATATCGTTTTTTGGAATACATGCATTTCGTGAGTGTTCTGTGTATACAACGAAATGCGAGGCAGGAATTGTTGAACACATAACTAAAAAAGAAATGTTTTTCATATTTTAGTAATAATTGACAAAATCTAGACATGAAGTGTATAATGTGTGAAGACAGAAGACTAAATATCAAATAAACACTTTAGCAAAACGTACAATTTTAACAAAACAAGTGCTCTTTTATTGAAGAATATAATTGTAGAAAAAGAAATTGGGATAGGGTATAACACTGACATGACTGCTGCATGGTGCAGCGGTAAGAGCTGCTGAGTCTTAATCAAGATGTCGCTGGTTCAATTCCAAGCATGAACATAGTGAGTTGCTCTTATTGTTGCTATTATAGAATAAAAACATACATTTGATTTGAAACTGTAACAGCCGGTGTAAATTTATGGTACTTGTAAAAGTTACTGTTTTTTTTTTTTTTTCAATTTTATTCTCTCAGTAACGTTAACGTTCTCCCGATCTGACACTGCTGTTTCTTCTTCTTCTATCTTCTAACACTGTTACACCATGGAAGACCCAAAGAGTGTCTGATCTAAAGAGAACATGCCGGAGAGCTTATCGTAAATCGAGAAAAACTAAACTGATTATCCACTATTAGATATTGATGGTTAAAATAATAGAATACAACAACACAGTCCATCTTGAAAGGCGGTGTTATTTCTCTAGAATTATAAATAACAATGCTAGTAATCCCAGAGTCTTATTCTCTACAATTAATCGTCTGCTAAATTCAGGTCACTCAAAGGAATGCCTTCAAAATACTTTCAGTGAAACTTGTGAGGCTTTTGCTGTATTGTTTAATCAAAAAATGTATGATATTAGAAACAATATACTACATATCCCCAATACTAATCCTCTTAAACCCCAGTACTCTGTTATAAACAAATTAAAGTCTTTCACCAGGATAGATTTACCTGATTTATATAAAATAATTTCTCAACTGAGACCCTTCAGCTGCATCCTTGACCCAATACAAACAAGTTTTTTCAAAGAAGTATTGGGTGTGCTAATTGATAGCCTTCTTGACATAGTAAACTCGTCATTAAATGCGGGGGTCTTTCCAGACTGTCTTAAGACTGCTGTAGTTAAACCCCTGCTGAAGAATAATAATCTTGACTCCTCTGCTTTTGAAAATTTTAGACCCATTTCTAACCTGCCTTTCTTAAGTAAAATTCTAGAGAAGGCAGTCATTATGCAGTTAAATAACCACCTCAATAAACCTGCTATTCTTGATAAATTTCAGTCAGGTTTTAGAACAAATCATAGCACAGAAATTGCACTCGTTAAAGTAGTAAATGACTTGCGGGTAAATGCAGACAGAGGCCATTTATCTGTTCTCATCCTCTTAGATCTGAGTGCTGCATTTGACACCATTGATCACAACATTCTTAGAAATCGCCTTAGTCAGTGGATGGGTCTCTCTGGCAGGGTCCTAAATTGGTTTGAATCTTACCTGGCAGGTAGAAAATTCTTTGTTAGTTGTGGTAATACTTCAAAGACACATGATATCCGATATGGTGTTCCACAAGGCTCTATCCTGGGTTCGCTGCTCTTTATGATTTACATGCTTCCGTTAGGTCAGATTTAATTATCTCGGGGCATAACGTGAGCTACACTCAGCTGTATTTATCAATAGCACCTGACACAATGTCTCACTTGTGTTTCCGAATAGATGAGTAGTAATTTTCTCAAACTAATTAAGGAGAAAACAGAAATTTTAGTGATTGGCAATAATGGATATAATGAGGTTATTAGAAATAAACTTGATGCATTAGGATTAAAAGTCAAGATGGAGGTAAAGAATATAGGGGTAACTATTGACTCTGACCTGAATTTTAATTCACATATTAAACAGATTACTAGGACAGCATTTTTTCACTTAAGAAATATAGCAAAAGTTAGACCTCTTATAACATTGCAAGATGCTGAAAAATTAGTTCATGCTTTTGTTTTAGTCGGCAAGATTACTGTAATACACTCCTCTCAGGACTACCCAAAAAAGACATCAATCAATTGCAACTAGTGCAGAAAACAGCTGCTAGAATCTTAACTCGGAAACGAAAATCCAAGCACATCACCCCAGTTTTGATGTCACTACACTGGTTACCTGTGTCATTTAGAATTCACTATAAAATACTGCTTATGGTTTAGAAAGCCTTAAATAATCTCGCTCCATCTTATATATCGGAATGTCTTACACCTTATCTCCAAATCGTAACCTTAGATCTTCAAATGAGTGTCTACTTAGAATTCTAAGAGCTAAATTTAAAAAAAGTGGTGAGGCGGCCTTCTGCTGTTATGCACCAAAAATATGGAATAGCTTACTTATAGAAACTCTGCAGGCTAATACAGTGGAGCACTTTAAAACACTGCTGAAAACACATTACTATAACATGGCTTTCTCATAGCTTCATCTTAGTTTAATCCTGATGCTCTGTATATTCAATTAATTATCATTATTATTCATAGTGGCTCCAAAATCCGTACTAACTCCTACTTTCTCTTCTGTTCTTTTTCTGGTTTTCTGTGGTGGTGATCTGCGCCATCACCACCTAATCAAAGCACCGTGATGTCCTTACATTGATGGATTAAAGGCCAGAAGTCCACATGACCGTCATCATCAAATTCTTCCATGAGAACCCTGAATACAATAAGGACTGATTGAGGTCATTAATCTTAGGTAAAATGCCCAGAGGTGACTGGTTGGTCTCGTGGCCTGGAACCCCTGCAGATTTTATTTTTTTCTCCAGCCATCTGGAGGTTTTTTTTTTGTTTTTTCTGTCCTCCCTGGCCATTGGACCTTACTTTTATTCTGTGTTAATTAATGTTCCCTAATTTTAATTAATGTTGCCTTTTTTCTCTTTCTTCATCATGTAAAGCACTTTGAGCTACATTGTTTGTATGAAAATGTTCTATAGAAATAAATGTTGTTTTCACATAAAGACGTGCTAAAACAGAGGTGAACTCAGTTGAGGATGAGGGTTCTACATCGGAGAAAGATAACAGAAGCCCACCCCACAAGAAACGCCCACTCACATATAAGAACAATGCACCTTCAGATGGCTCTGTTTGGATGCAGCAACATGTCAGGTGTCATCTTGCCAGTCAATTTGCCACATGCGTGTCCTTCAAAGAAAAAGCAGGGCTTACAGAGCTTGCCAAGGTATCGTGAAAAGTCTTGTTTGTAATTATGTTTTGTGATGGTCTTTATATGAAAAACATTTATTTGTTACTTATATAAAAGCCACATCAAATGTTGTTTACCTATATTTATCTACTTATCTTCCTACAGTGTGAAGTCGTAAGTAGACTGCAGAGCATCGATAGGGGCATGCCGACAAAGTACAGGTATAATGCTATGAAAAGTGCATGCTGACACTTCAGTATGTGAGCAATGGTATGAGAATGCAGTCACACTTCTTTTTTTGGGCACATACACCATCCAGATCTAAACACTAGCCTGGAGAGTCACTCATGTACTGAAGAGTTTATAGCTGCTGTTGCACTTTTGCCATCACTGTACTTTGTCAGCGTGCCCATGTCGATCAAACACAGGAAGCTCTTGTGGACAAAAGTCGAGAACAACTGCAGGCAGACACCAATAAAAAAGTATAAAAGCAATTTCAGTTATTTTTGGTGGCAGAGAGACTCTTACATTTCAGATAATAATTTTTTTTCTTTCTCAGTTTGCAGTCTACTTGTGACTTTATGCTGTAGGAAGATAAGTAAATAAATCGAGGTAAATAGGTAAATAACATTCAGTGTGGCTTTTATATAAGTAACATTAAAATGTTTTTTATGTAATAACCATCAGAATACATAATCAAAAACAGGACTTTGCACAAATCAAAAAAAAATATTCAAATGACAACACATGTTCAAATGGCATAGTGTTTTTTTTGATCTTGCCTGTATTCCACTCTGTCTGTATTTTCAGTATCATGCATTATAACACGGAGTACAGGCAAGATCTGGCATAGCGTTTTCAAATAATGATGTGTGCGTGCGCGAGAGAGGCAGAGACGGATTCAATCTCATTCAAGTGGTTACTGGAATATAAAATAAATACTTTGCAAAGGTATAATGAAACAAGTGTGCTTTTATTCAAAAATAAAGCTGAATAACAAAGAATTCAAGCGACAACAAGATACTAAGAAGACATGATTCACCAGCGTTTGTGTGTCTGGTTCTACCCCTTCAGCTATATCTTTTACAGGTTGCAAAATTTTACACCAGCTGTTACAGACTGAAATGAAAGGCTTCTTCTTTTTGGGTGCTTACACTGTCAGCACAGCACTGTCAGATCTAAACAATAGCGTGACGAATTGCTTGTGTACTGAAGTGACGTTAGCTGCAGGTGGAAGGTGTGGTGCCAAGCAGAGTTGCGTTGTGGTGCAGAGCAGTCTATTAGCCAGTTAAAGTGCTGTGTAGAAGCTGTCTGCTGCTACAGTCCTGCCTTTGTCCAGTCTGATAGTGGTCATGGGACATTGTATCATTGATTGCCAGTATAACAAAAATAGTTCTGAGCAGGCATCAGCCACAGAGCTGCTCTGGTGAGGCTTTTGCTGTATTTTTTAATAAAAAATTTAATGATATTAGAAATAATATAAATGCCATCAACTGAAAGAGGGAGAGGCAAGTTTGATGTACCACGTCAACGTCACTGAGAGAATAAAACTGAATAATAAAAAAACAAGCACTAACTTTTACAAGTAGCCAAAATTTACACCGGGTGTTACAGACTCAAATCAAATGTTTTTATTATATTATAGTAATAATAATAGCAGCTCACTACTCAAAACACAGAGCGCCCGATCTTGAACCCAGGACCTTCAGGTTATAAGGCAGCAGTTTTTACCTCTGTCTATTCAAGAATACATGTTTTTAACTTATTGACAGCCACATGTAAATCAAATATTTTTTCTTTGGTTATATTCCTGACTAAAAGTGCACATGTTTATTTAATATTTGGACTAACGTCTTCACACATTATACACTTCACGTCATTACTAGTATAACATTGAAAAAGTTTCTGTTTTAGGTATGTGTTCAGTATTTCTTGCCTCACATTTCCTTTCATCCTACACTTACACAGATTGTTGTAGACACAAAACACACATGAAATATATCTATTGCAAATAATGACATATTATTTACCCTATACAGCTCTAGACACCTCACACCATGATAAAGAAACTTGAACTGGGAGAAGTTCGCAACTGACTTCAGCTCCTTCAGGGTGTGGGTATGGGATAGCAGGCTGCTTGTTACTTGTGCTGATCGACACATTTGCAAAATAAAAGGCACTGATGGAAAGGTGCAAAGCAATTTAAGGTGGCCCGGGATTACATGTTTTTTCGTTGGCTTCAGGAATTATAGTGTTAACCTCAGGACACTAACCAAATAGTTTAGATTAAGGTTAGGATTAAAATTTTAGAATTAGGTAAAACAAGTTTTTAAGATTAGGGAAGGAAAGGTAAGTTTAATATTAGGGATTGGAAAAAAATAATTGGTCCCATCCAGTGATTTTAAGTTTAGAGTTTTGGACAGTCTAAAATCAAACCTGAATATTTTTAATTAAATTAAGATTACAGCTAGTAGAGGGTTATTTGAATGAAGTCAAGTAAACCAAGTGACAAAAACCTGGATACCAGCTGTCCAGTGGAGCTCCTGAATCGTGAAGCAACAGAGGTCTGTAGCTGCACACATATCTAAAAAAAAGGAACCAGGGATCTCAGGTTCAGAAATGAGATGGAACAGGATCAGGAAGAAGATGTTTTAGGGCAGCAGTGACATATTTATTCCCATTAACCAAAAAGTAAAACATTGTAGTAAAAAAAATCTGTCAGTTTGATAAATGTCAAGATTATAAAAACACTAATCGTGAAAGTCATATGCCAAACCCAGGCACAACACAGAATCATGGTAGCATAACATGTGTGGAGTAACACAATACCAAAATTAATGCACGACAAAAATAAAGGACTGTTCTTTTACAATCGAATGTTTGTGTCTGCCTTCGATTGAGATTTTTTTATACAGTCTTGAATTAATTCAAACAGTGATATTAGTTTGGAGAGCTGTGGTTAGGATCCATCTTTTTTCATCTATTCTTATAGAGTTGTGATTCTGTTACATTTTCCTTTTAAAATCAGTTGTACTCATTTTAAATATTTTTTTATTTCAGCAAAACAATGTTTGCAAAAAAGAATCTATCCTCTGAACTATTTGAAACTGTAAATTATTAACATCCATCCACCCATTATCCAACCCGCTATATCCTAACTACAAGGTTAAGGGGGTCTACCGGAGCCAAACCCAGCCAACACAGGGTGCAAGGCAGGAAACAAACCCCGGGCAGGGCGCCAGCTCACCTCAGGGCACACATACCAAACACACACACACCAAGCACACACTAGGGACAATTTAGAATCGGCAATGCACCTAACCTGCATGTCTTTGGACTGTGGGAGGAAACCGGAACACCCGGAGGAAACCCATACAGACACGGGGAGAACATGCAAGGGAGGACCCGGAAAGCAAACCCAGGTCACCTAACTGCGAGGCAGCAGCACTACCCACTGCACCACCGTCCTGCCAATTATTAACATTTTTTAGTAATTATGACATAGCGCTTTTGATTGTGAGTAAGCTCCAGGGAGCAAATTCTTACAACTCTTTTGCATCCTTCCAACTTCTTTCTTTGTAATGGCTCTAATCACCTCCCTGGTGAGGGACTTCCCAGAAGACAACCATGAAATAAATACCTACATCTGCAGTGCGTCTTCATTCATTTCTCATTAATCAGGGGCTGAAAGATTGGTAAGTACATATTATTTACCATTGTTTAATCTTCCTCTTTTGGCTGCTCCCGTTAGGGGTTGCCACAGCGGATCATCTTTTTATTTGGGTCCTTTTGGTTTATTTTCTATGCTTCCTTTAACATGAGGTACCCATCAGCTGTACGCAGGGGTATCCCAAACATCTCCTGCATTTCACATCACACAGAACAGTTATGATGCTGGCTCTTTTGAATCATATTAGTAGAATTTCATAGAAAAAACAATAAATCATGTATCTAATTGAGTCCATATGGATATATCTTGTTCAATTTACAAATCCAAAATGCCTCCTTGCACAACAATCGGTTAGCTAAAATCGCCTTGCTGGGGACATAAAAGCAATATCAGAGTACAATTATTGAAACATCTGGAGGCAAGACAGATGTAACCACACTGGATGAACTGGAGTTTACATATAGAAACATATTTAGCAACCATTTTTTGATCAAATTTTGGAATAGATGTCAAAATTGCATATTGTGCCTTGACAGGTTTCTTAATTATAGCTTAATAAGCAATGGTTAGTCCAAGAAGTCAAATATCACAATAGGGAATTTCAGTATGAGAATCACTTGTTAGTGAAATTCTGGGTTAGACAAAAATTGAAAACAGTTTGTGAACACTTTGAAGAAGAAATACTCCCGTTTTTTTGTTTTGTCCGGCACCTCTTATTTCACTGGTATTAGAAAAGACAAAACACCCTCAAATGTTACTAGTGTTTGCTGCATTCTGATGTCAGTTTATGCAAGTTGTTTTTGGGCTATCCACTATATTTAAGCCTCTAGCTCCAAACCCCCCCTCATTTTTAGTGGATTTGTGGAGGAAATTACACCTTATGATGAAGAGTAAAGCGATAGGTGTCTTTAGCAAGAACGATCAGAATGACCTGAAGTTTTACATGTCACATCAACCAACTTCTATTGGGGAATGAGAGGTGGAAGACGCTCCTTTTCAGAAAACTTAAAAAAAAAATAGGAATTTGTAATATAGGCATGTGGAGTTTTGTTTTATAGTATTTTGAGGTATATTTTTGATGTTTGATTCTTTACTGGTGGTCATAGCTATGTAAGTCTCACTTACATTAAAACATTAAAAAAAATGACATATTTCAAATATAAGCATGTGGGGTATGATTTGAGAACTAAGATTAGTGATTACGAATATGATGTTATTTTTGATTTTTGATCCTTCACTAGGGACCTAGCAATTTTTGGACCTCTACCACAGGGTGAAAAAATGGGAAAGTTCAATTACAATTGAAAATATTTCAATTTTAATATTTCAAATATTTGCTCTAAGTACTCTTGTTCATTATGTACTTTTACCTCATAAAGTAAATCATTACATTTCATGAACACCCTTTATTAGGCCAGCTTATTCTAATTCAGATTTTTTTTTATTTTATGAAAGGCATTTATGTGAACGAATACTAACTTAGTTGGATTTGCATTTGAAATTCAGCCAGTGATCCATGATAACCTTTGGTTTTTTTAATATGCTGGAGTTCTATGAGGAAGCAACAAAAGCACTTGATCAGAGAGGTGCATATGAGATTATTTGCCTTGATGTTCAGAAGGCTTTTGATAAGACACCACATGAAATGGGTTAGTGTCATGTCATGTCATTTTCTAACTCGCTTAATCCACACCAAGGTCACAGGTTTGAGAGTTGAAGCCAATCCCAGTTAGCATTGGGCACAAGGCAGGAACAAAGTCTGAACAGAGAGCCACTCCATCGCAGAGCAAACACACACACCCAGGACACACTAGGGACAATTTGGCTTCACCAATTCACTTTACTGCATGTCTTTGGACATTGAGAGGAAGCCACAGCTTGTGGAGAAAACCAACGTATACACAGGGTGAACATGCAAACTCCATACAGGGAGGGCATGGGATGAAAGGTTAGTGATCAAACTAAAAGAAGTGGGAATTAATTTTGTAGGTGGGTACAAAACTAGCTGAGACACAGGATGTGAAGGGCTGTGGCGAGAGGGACCTTATCAAATTTAGTGATGTTAAAGGGGGTCAGTACTGGGACTACTGCTTTTATGAAAACACAAACTCCCTGGGCAAGAATACGATCAATAAGATGTTTAAGTTTGCAGATGATAGAAGGGCAGATAATGTAGAATGAGCTAAATTGTTACAGAGGGACTTGAACAGCATACAGAGCTAGGCAGATTTAAGAGGATTTTTGATATAAATTGTAAGCAAATGTAAATGTATCACACATAGGAAGTAAAAAGATTAAATTTGAATATACAATGGTGACTTGAAACTTGAAAAGTACCCCTCATGAGAAGGCCCTTGACAGACATCACATCATTAAACACCAGGGTACCTTGGCCAGTATAGCGTTACTGAGACCCAACCCCTGGGACAAGATCTGGGTGTGGCATTTGCTACCAGACCTGGTAGTTGGTCAACCCACATAACAGTGGTGGGCTTAGCCCAAAACAGAGATGTGCAAACATCATGCGAGCTCACCACCTGCAAGATGAATGGTGAGGGTCGGGTGCAATGCTAGTTTAATGGCAGGATTAGCCAAGAAAGACCAAGTTAAAAATCAGAATCAAGAGTCAAAGCAAAACCTCTAAGATTTTATGTGTCTGACTTGTCTTTTAATGTTTCGTTAAAACCGATGGTGAAGCCCCTAGATGTTTATTTTTTTCTGGGGATGCGACTGACTGAGGACCGTCCTTTCTACGTTTATGACATGTGTACCTGTTGCAATGTACACACTTCTCTCTATGCTGTGGTTCCTATTACATTGAAGGAGTGTCTGACACTGACTGACTCAGTTTGCTTTCCTGGGGGAAGCAGCTGTCTTGGAACAGAAGCTTGTCGATGTTGCATCCCTCTTTTCTTTCTCCATTGCCTTTTCTTGTAAGAAATGATGACAAAGTTTCTCTGCAAGGTGAGCCAAGAACACTCTTCTTTTCTCAGTGGACCCTTGTATATGCCTCGCACAGTACATGTTTGTTGATCGCCACCAGGTCAAGCTTGTTATAGCACAAGCAACTGGCCACCTGCATGCTTCTGCTCACACTGAACGAGCTCACGCCTTCTGCTGCACGATGTCAACGCAGCACAGAGAAAAAAAGAAAGGGGGTCTAAAACGTCGAGATTCATGAAAATCTTGAGGTAGAATTTTTGGACGATTACAATACTTTCTCTAAGAAAGTAAATCGGCCTTAGGGAGGTCTAAAATGTCGAGATTCATCGAAAGTTTTGGACGGTTACAATACTTTACCTTTACTTCGTATATGAGAAAGTAAAAATAACAGAAAAAATCCTATTTATATTAGAGCTTGCTGTGTTCATGTATTAAATTATATAAAAAGTAATTAAGGACAACATTTAAGCAGTTTTAATAGAGAGACTCCCCTAGACTTTCTTGTATACTCAGATATGGGCATGTATATTTGAGGAGTAAACCACAAGGCAATGATTATATTTTTATATTATGTACATTAAAGAACCATCGACAACAAATCAAATCAAATTAGTAATATAATGAACAATTATTATACAGTAAAAATAAAGTTGAATAAATCAGATACATGAATAATAAACTACCACTTCTGGTTAGAGGAAATAGCTGAAAAGTTGATCGAAATCTACATTTTTTACCTAATTACTTGTTTGCAAAATTTGGTTAACCTAAGTGAAAGCGTACTCAAGTTATCTTGTTCACACACAAGCACACACACAAACAGACATAATTCCAAAAATGGTATTTTTGGACTCAGGGGGGTCTAAAACGTTGAGTTTCATCAAAATCTCGAGGTCGAATTTTTGGATGGTTACAATATTTTACCTTTACTTTGTATACGAGAAAGTAAAAATAACAGAAAAATCCTATTTATATTAGAGCTTGCTGTGTTCATGTATTAAATTATGTAAAAACTAATTAAGGACAGATGGATGGACAACAGTGATTAACTAAAATGACTATTAATTTAAAGAATATTTTTTGTAATGTCTACGATATCTATCATATGATTTTTCTGGATGAAAGGAATAAGGAAACATAACTCACTGTAGCTCTGAATTGTTTCTCTATTTAATTGACTACTGGAGCTTCTTTACTGAGCTTCTGTTGTTTTATTGTGTTTTTTCCTCAGGGCTGACCACCAACTTACAATGTCTGAATCGACTCAGAACTTTTCTTCGGTCAAAGAATTCCTCATTACAGGATTCCCGGGGCTCAGAGACCAAGAAAGTAGAAAAACATTGTTTGGAGTCTTCCTTACAGTATACCTCTTAATTCTTGTAGGAAACCTTCTCTTAGTCTTCATTTTTCTCTCTGATAGGACCCTCCACACCCCTATGTATATACTGGTCTGTGGTCTGGCTGTTCTCGACATTGCCATCACTACTAACACTGTGCCCAGTATGCTAGTCCTGTTCACATTTGGGTACAGAGTCGTGCCATTTGCTGCTTGTTTTACTCAGATGACACTTTGGTTGGGTTTGTTCTCAACTGAATGTTTTCTCCTTGCTCTAATGGCCTATGATCGCTATATAGCCATTTGCAACCCACTTCACTATCCTAATTTAATGTACAACAGTCTGATTGTAAACCTTATTGCCTTCTGTTGGTTGATGGGTTTTCTTTGTGCCATCGTTACTGTGGCTGTTCTTCTTAGACTCTCATTCTGTGGGTCTAATAAAATAATTCACTGCTTTTGTGACTTTGGATCTTTACTGTTTTTGGCATGTGGGGACATTCAGATCATTAACTATGTTGCTTTATCTATTGGCTTGAGTGTGCTGTTCATTCCTTTGGCGTTTATCCTTTTCACCTATGTGCAGATAATATTTTCAGTTGTTAAAATTGCCAGTGCTGAAGGAAGAATGAAGGCCTTCTACACTTGTGGCACACACATGCTGGTCATTTCCGTCTTTTTCTTGGCAGCTGGTAGTGAATTTGTCTCAGCCAGAATTCCTGGTACGTCAGTGGATACTCGTATAATGATTCTAATAGTACAAAATGTATTTCCAGCTTTAACAAATCCGATAATTTACTGTTTGAGAACTAAGGAAATCAGAAAAAGTTGTATTAAAACATTTAAAAAAATGAAATGTTATAAAAGCCCATGAATAGAATTACAGGTTACAGGGGCAGTTATGATAACTTCACTTTTTTCAATGATGTAAATAAAATCTTAAATCATTACGTGTGTCATGGTCTTGTTGTTTTTGTTAGTATTTGTTAATGTTTTTCCCTAAACATATCTGTCATGTTGTACTGCATTTAACTCTCCATCATCTCTACTGTATTTATTTCCCTTTTTCTTTGTTTTTTATGTATGCTTCATATTATAAAACTTCTTATAAATCTACAGTCTTTAGGTAAAGGTAATGTAATTGAGTAAAAAAGAACAATAAAACTTTGAAATTGTAATAATTTATTTAACAAAAAATTAACAAATGCCATTTCAGTCTCTGGAAAAAAAAATTTCCCTTTGGCTCTAATTACAGGTATTTCCCCTTCAAGATGATGAGGCTGAGTAGAGGTTCTGAGGCTAAGCATCTGCGCTTGTATCTGGGAGGTTGCTGGTTCAAATCTCATTACTGTCAGAAGGGATCCTACTCTGTTGGGCTGACCCGGTGCTCTGACCCACCAAAGATCATGTGAAAAGTGAATTTACAAGCTTGTTTAGGGCTACTGTCATGTTGCAACGGTCCACTTTTGGTTGAGCTTCAATCGTCTGGCAGATGGTCTCATGCTATACTCAAGCACCCATTATTATAATGAAGTGGATGCTATGACGGTAAATTACCCAGACAATGATGTGGCAAAGCAGCCCTAAACCATAACATTTCTACCAACTTGCTTCACACTTGGTCTCAGGGTCTTTTGGTCAAATGTTGTCTTTGGCTTTCACTAAACATATCTTCTGGTAGTGTAGACAAATATCTATCTATCTATCTATCTGTTATATAGTGCCTTTCATGTCTATCTATCTATCTAATATATAGTGCCTTTCATATCTATCCATCTAGTGCCTTTCATCTATCTATCCTTTCATTCTATCTATCTATCTATTACATAGTGCCTTATTTATCTATCTATCTATTTAGTGTTCCACCTGGACCTCAGTGGGTATAATTACAGCTAACGAGCGTTCAAGTATTGAGCAAATATAAATATCTTACTGGAGAAGTTCTAGTATTGGTCAGAGGTTTAAAGCACATCGATAAGTTTCTGCATAGCTACAGAAACTACAAATTACAGTATTGTCTCTTCAGAAAATGTTGCATTCCATTTTTCAACCAATAAATGTCAGCACAAAGAATTCATCAGTCTCTGTTTAGCCAACATTTCATTTTGTCTTCGATTCACAACTCCATTAAGAGAATTAGGGGAGCATTAAATTATACAAGGATATTTTTCACTGGCATAGAAAAAGAGAATTACCCACTTCTGTGTCATGTCTCTTTCTTTTTTAGATTTGCATCCGTTATGCAGGCTTTATCAAACACACTGAAATTAATTGCATATTGCTTACAGATTTAAGGCACTTGATTGTTTTGTAATCAATCTTTAACAATATAATGGTTCCCTGTTATGGCCAGACTATTTCAGTTACCATGGCTGCTTTAGCGTTGTTAGAAGACATCGAAAATGGAAGAATTAGAACAGAGCACTTCCCAGTAAGAAGGCATCTGTTGGTCCAGTGTGTGATTTGGGTTGGCATGCCACCAGTTAGCAGGCTGTTAGAGGACCGACAGCTGGGGTGCAGCACCAAGCCAACAGAGTTTTCAGTTGGTGGCCAACTGTTTGCTCACAGTAGTTACCGGCTCATCAGTGACTTGTAGCCACTAGAATGCTTGTGGTAACCATCCACCGGGTTAACATCGGCCCTTTGCTAGGTAGCAACCACTTTTATAGTTGATTGCCCTCGATGGTTCACTGGTAGCATTTATTAATTGCAAGATCAACAGACAAAATATTCAGTGATATCTGCTGCTTTATTCCCAGACAAACAGTCCTATATCATATTTTACCTATGGTGATTATGCACCAAAAATAGCTAAAGATGTAACTGGGTCACTGTTTGGTAAATTTCTTTGAATTCAAACAAAACAACTATGACATTTAGGTTGAGTATTTAGAGATGATATTGATTTCTTGCTCCATGATGATGACTGCCTTCTAAGTCAATTTAGATTTCCAAGAGCTCTCCTCTTGGAGCTGTATGCTGAACTGAGGCAGACTTTAAGGAATTGTGCTCTACCTGTTCCTTTGCAAGCTCAGTCCAGCCTGTGAGTGTGACTGCCACGCTGTAACACTCCATCAATTATCTTTTGTTGCTTAAACGGCTGTTTAAGCCACCAAATACTACACTTTTCCTTGCCTCCATTTCACTGAAGATCTCCATTTGCATTCACCGAAATTCTTTTTTACAAGTGCTTTGACCCTTTTCTTTTAACAAAACACTGAATGGAAGGGGCTAGTTCATTTGACTGAAGTGATGTTACCAGCCTAGCACACCACAGTGTAGTACAGGGGTCTTCAATCACAGTCCTGGAGGGCCGCAGTGGCTACAGGTTTTTGTTCTAGCCTGGTTGCTTAATTAGAAAGCAATCCTTGCCAATAATTTAATTGCATGGCTTGTTAGTGCTTTAACTCTGTAAAGTCAGGTAATTCTCATATCCTAGGTTTTTTTCCCCTTACTAATTATATCATCCAAATGATTTGAAGGCTGAAATGGATGAGTAATTTTCAGTCCTTCACTTTTTTCTCTTCACTTTCCTTCCAAGTATTTAATTAAACCCAATAGTGCATGATAAATACACACGGGTGTAAATGGTAACAAGCTAAATAGAGAAATGCTGGTCTCTTTTGTCATTTGCTTGTTATTGCTAATTAGGCGCAATTACAACTGAGAATACAGCTGCTTAAGACTAAAATAAGCAATAAGGGTTCAAAATCTTAACAAGCGAGACAACTAAAGTGAAGCAGAAGTGTTACTTGAGCAATAAGTGCTTCTTATTAAGCAATTGGATTGGAGCAAAAACCTGCAGCCACTGCGGCCCTCTAGGACCGTGATTGAGCACCCTGGTGTAGTAAATCATAGTAGCCATCACAGAGTTGTAAAAGCTATGAAGGATGTGACTTCCCACTTTAAAGGAATGTAGTCTAGTGAGGAAGAAAAGCTTGTTCTGAACTTTCTAATATAGTTCCATGATCAGGCCAACCCATCATTGTTGTGGACCCCCAAGTACTTGTAGGAGTGGATCACCTCTACATCCATTCCCCAAACAGTGACTTGACATAAAGGTTCTTTGTTGCAGTGAAAGTCAATAACAAGTTCCTTGGTTTTGGTTATGTTAAAATGGAGATAATGCTGTCTGCACCAAGAAACAAAGACCTTCACCTGACTCCTCTCCTCTGTCTCACCCCCTTTATCAATACACCCCATAAGTGCAGAATCATCATAGAATTTCTCCAAATGATAGGACCTGGTGTTGCATTTATAGTTGGAGGTTTACAGAGTGAAGAGGAAAGGAGACAGCACTGTTTCTTGTGGTGCTCAAGTGTTGATCACATCTGTATCAGAAACACAAACTGCGGTCTGACTGACAGACAGTCTATTATCGGGCACAACTTAAACTCATCTACCTGCAAGTATGTGAGCTTACCCCTTAACAGGGATGGCTGGATGGTATTAAAGGCACTGGAAAAATCAAAAAATAGAATCTTCACAATGCTGCCAGGTTTGTTCAGGTGAGAAAAAGTCTTGTGGAGCAGTTAGATAATTGCATCCTCTACTCCAAACTTTGTTTGAAAGGCAAACTGCAATGAGTCCAGATGGTCTACCAAAAGAGGACTCATATAGTCCAGGACCAGTCTCTCAAAGGTCTTCATGATGTGAGGCATAAGTACCACTGGTCTGTAGTCATTAGATAAAGAGGCTCTGTTTGGAACAGGAACAATACAGGATGTGATATGCAGTAGCATTTTCTGGAGCCTTAAGGACAGAAATAACAGATGACAGACGGAATCACAAAGTTGGTTCAGCATAGGTCTTAACACTAGAATCCCTCAGGCCTATGAAAAAACTCGTAATCCTGGCCCACCTTAAATCCCTTCAAACCGCTCCTTCAGCATCTTTTGTGTTGTAAATGTGTCGATCAGCACAAGCAGCAAGCAGCCTGCTATCACATCCAAATCCTCAACTCAAGTCACAAAGAAGATTCTCAGTGCTCAAGTGGTTTATCTGGGAGTGAGGTGCCTACAATTGTAAAAGGGTAAATAATATATTGTCATTTGGAATACATACATTTCATGTGTGTTCCGTGTCTACAATGTAAACACATCAGTGAAACAGATAAACTACTTGAGCACTAAGAATCTTCTTTGCAACTTGAGCTGTGGTGGTTGTAGGATGGGATAGCAAGCTGCTTGCTGCTTGTGCTGATCGGCACATTTACAACACAAAAGACGCTGATGAAAGGTGAGCCGGGATTATGAGTTTTTCATAGGCTTCAGGGATTCTAATGTTAATAACTCAAAGACTTACACCATCTGGTCATGCAACTTTACATATGTGTAGGTTACTCTGTTGTCTCCTAACTTTGTCTACAGTTATGTAGGAGTTGTTGATGTAGCAGGTATGGAGTAGGGAGACTGGTCAATGGGAGAAGATGACAGTGGGAGGGAACATCTATTAAATCCCCTTCTAGCACCTTATCTTTGAAAAGCTTGAGTCTAGTAAATACACTCAGTCCATTCGAGACATCCTTCATGTTATTTTTAGTGAGTTTGCTTACTGTTTTATCTTTGTAAGCTTTCTTTCCTTTACACGGACTTTTCTTAAGCACTCGCTGTGTGTCTTCCGGAGCTACTTTGTCGCCAAAGGGTATAAGAATGTTTCTCAAAAAAATATCCAATGACTCCAAGAAAGCTATTGCTAATAATGGCAGTTTTTATCATCTTTCTGTTGCTTTTACTGTTGTACTGTCGTTTTTTTCTATTATTATCTTTTTTTTATTGGTATTTCAGGAATGAATTTTGAAATGCCTACAATGAATAATGTAGGTTTATGGCCATCAGTATAAATTGATCCTTACACAACTTCCTCATCTGTGGTCTTATGCTCCTTCTTTATGAGTTTTAAGTCTCAACATATACCAGTTCTATTTTTAAATACTTCCACTTACATCAGTCTTTATGTTCAATAAAACAGACCATCCTGGTACACTGGAAAAAGCTCGGCCTACAAACTGAACAGGGCCAGAAATGGACCAGAGAGACCCAGATAATGAAAGGTTGAAATTAGCAGGTCATGATGTGGCCATTTTGTTAAAAAATGTGAAAATTAGGCAATGAGCTAAACATGAAGATTAGGGTATCAGTTACAACCACAAAAACAGTTCCGGTCAAATCCTGCTTTGAAAATTGGACTGTTCAACCAAAAGGGCAGTTTTACTACTTAAATATTCTGTTAAATGTAGTACAGGAAGCTAAACTTTTGAGCTGTGACTCTTTGAAATAATTGATTATTTACTCATAATAATGTGTTTTAATAATCATGCATGTGAAGCTTATGATATATAGAAGTGAGAATAGAATAAAAAAATCGGGAAATATTATGTAAATAAGGGTATATTTTTATTATATGTTGCAGGATGTTAAACTTGAAAATAAGCTGTTAATTTCATAAGATATATTACTCCATCTCAATGAATTTAGATCTAACAAAGCATTCAACGCCCCCTAAATCAACAAAGGCCTAAACTGGAACAATCTTGTCATTCATAAACAGTTAGGTGAGCAGTACAAGCAAGAGTCTATACAGCTGAGGGCCCAGTCCTCCATACTGAAGTACTTGCAGGCTGCCACAATTTAAACAGGCCATCTACACCATGTACAGTATCTCTTAATATCCTTAAATTGTATTCAACTAACTTTGTCCAGTTTGTATTTCATTACTTTTGTTAATTGCAACACAGCTTTTGATAATGAAAAAAGAATGCACCTTTGTAACCATTTTCAACTGTAAATTGTTAGCTTTTTGTGACTTTGTAATAGCTGCAGTTTGCTTTTGATTGTGGCTTAGTTTTTGATTTTTATGATTTTATTTTAAAATCAATTTCACTCATTTCAAATTGATTTTTAAATTCATGGATTGTACATATGTAATAATTGTTTGCAACTTTAAATTATATTTTCATTTCTTTGTAATAACTATATTGTGTTTTTGACTATGGCCACTTAACACCCTGATGGTAAATCCTTCAAAGTTCTGTTATTTTCTGTTTTTGTTCTTTGTTTTTTTTTCTGGAATGACTTTAATTATCTCCCTGGTGAAGAACCTCCCAGAAGACTCAACCCTGAAATAAATACTTACATCTGTTGTGAGTTTACATTCATACTTGATCTGTTGTGGTTGAAAGATTGGTAAGTAATTTCATTTAATTAATTGTGACTTTAAAGAACAAAATAAAAGATAAACAATTGATTAAATGTATACTTGAAAATAAAAATATTTCAGTTAGCAGTTGGGTAACAGTATAATGTGAACTTTATAGAACAAGTTATCCTAATATCCAAAACATAATTCAACAAATGCTTGCAATAATGCTGAGCATGTAGCAAATGTTACAATGCAGAAAAATATTTTAGGATTGTATTAAAAAGTAATACTGTATGTAGCAACAAATAGACAACCAAATTAGTGAAATACAAAATGTGGACTCATTTTAACTTGTGATTAACATGCTATGTCAAAAGCACTCCAGCAATGGAGCTTCACACTTTTATTTCCCATGCTTCTTTTTATGCACCCTGCAAATGTACACGTATACTCAACATTAACAAAAAGTTAAATAACATATTACGTCTCTTAAATACAAAATCCAACCCTGTTTTAAAATTAGAAATGTACCAAAGATGTCAAAATTGAATGATTTACCTTGATGGGTGCCTTGTTTGTAAATCTATGATAAGCAGCCCTACTAGACCCCCAGCTTCATCTTGGACTATTGCTGTGTGTCGAAGTCCGAGCAGGGAGTTAGTGATGAGTGTGTGAGCAACAGGCTTTTTAGTCTTTTTCACATATTTTTTACATTTTCTTTTTAGCCTGGGAACCTGTCAACCGAAAAATAGTTTAAGCTTGAATGTAAATGGATAGAAAAATGGATATTAGCCTCATAAATTAATAACCAATATAAGGTGATGAAGGCTGAAACTATTTTAAAAAATGTGGCTTTTCTTACTTGTACTTTACATGGCATGCAAAGTCGAGTTCAGTAAAAAATTACAAGGAATGTCATTTTATTTAGCTCAACATAACCTAAAACCAAGATATTAATTAAAATAATTTTAGTTTTGATAGAAAAATTGAGAATAAAAATGCATTAGGGGGTCCAATCAAGCATGTTCTAATTAGGTCAGCTCACAGTCAATTTGAAGAAGAAAATGTGTTTAATGCCTTTCATTTTTCATGGTCTTTTGGGTGGCTGAAAAAAAATCTTTGATTCTCTTCCTTGTGCTAAAATCTTGTTGTGACTTTTTGTTAACGTATCACACATATTGTTTAGAAATTAACATGTCATACTTCATTTAGCATTAATAAGTATCCTTTCAGTAACATGAAAACTTGGTTTAATTTTTAATAATGAACATTTCTGCTCGACTTCTCTAGCCTTTACTCAATTAAAAACAATTCCATTACTCAATTGAAATTTAATGTGGTTTGTCAAGACCAAGACATCATGTTAGATAAAAAAACAAACAAACAAGTCATTAGGCATAAGTTTGTACAAATAAATACAGCATAGGAGTAAACATGAGACATATGATATCAGATCATACTTGCTACATATGTATAAATATTAAACCACAATTAATACTCAGGGAAGAATTTTATACACTTGGTTCCCATATGTTAAATCTGGAAACCTTACTAGAAATTTGGATAAAGGAACTGGTTGCCTTTTATTTAAAGTAATCTGAACCTGAGTTCTGATGGCAACAGCTCTACATATAAATATGGTGGGTGAGTTTGTTCCATGAGGATCCACTCTGCTTTCTGCAATTCATTTATTTATGAACTAGGTCTGCCATATTTGACTGTTGGCACATTTACTTCGTTGTTCTATTTCACTTTTTCATTAATAATATTTTTGCTGCTAATATTAAGGTTTTTAAACAAAGCCAGTGGAGAATACGTTAAAATAGACTGTATACAAGATTTGTAGAAAATGGCCAAGATTTTAAGAAAATTTGCTAAAAAGATTCAACATTTAGCGATATCTCAAAATTGCATTTCATATTATCTGAAAATGAAGTATAGATATCTTTAAATATGTCTATTTGACGATATTATAAATAAATTTTTTGATATCTCAAATGAATTTTAATATATCATAAAGGATAAGTTTGGTATTTTTCAATAACGACAACTGTCTTGGCTTGAAAACTGAACGTATTTTGTAAGTTTTTAAGCTTTTCCTCCATTCTCCATAGACTACAATATAAAGTGCCAGTGCAGTGCAATTTTTTTTTTTAATTTATAGAAAGTGATCAAATTTAGTATACAGTTTTGCATTTCAAATTCATAAATAGCATATTTGTAAAGAAATAACTTTGACGCGAAAAATACAAAACTTATCCTTTAAAATGACATGCAGCTATCTGATAAAATATTTTGAGTTAACCTGAAATACGTCTCAGGTATCCAAAAAGCAATTCATCAAATCTCAAATTTCAATGGGACTCTCTGTCATTATAAGCTATCTTCAAATAAATCTGAGATATCTTGAGTTACACAGGAAATTTTTTTAAGATATCTTGAAAGACACTTGAGATATCTGAAAATGCACAAAGTTACATCTCAAAACAGTCTAAATGTTATTTTAAGATATCTGGAATGAAACCAAGACATCTTGAATGCGTTTTATATACCTTCACGTTAACTTACATCTTCAATTGATTTCCAAATCTTCAAAATAGATGTTTGCTGTGTCTGAGATATCTTCAAATTTATTTAAAGATATGTGAATTCTTATTTGAAGCTATCTGAAATACATTACAAGATATCTTATAAGAAAGAGATCATTCCAAATTATCGCAATATCATTTTTAGCTGTCTAAAATACAATAATGCAAAATGCATTTTCATATATCATAAAATAGACAAAATGTCTCTGACAGAATAGGGAATTTAACTGACAGACATTATGAGGTAATTTAACATTTTTCAGATATCGTAAAATGAGTATGAGGTCAATTTCTGATATATGGAAATGTATTTGAGATATCTTGAAATATAAAGGAATATATTTTTGAGATATCCTAAACTGAGTTTCAGATATTGATAAAAGTGAACTGCATTTTACGAAATCTAAAATTTATTGTGCGATGTCTCTTAATATTAATACGTTTTCCATTGGACTCATCTTCCCAAGACAGTGAAGCCATTATTGTCCCTTTTCCCTGTGTTTTCATTAAAATTCACTTTTCACTCTTGGATTGCTTTAGGATATTTTTAATTTTCAAGTACCACCTTAGCAATTGTGAGTATCTCTTGTTGACAAATTGTTAATTTTCTAAAATGTAGAATCTTCAAAAAAACATTTGGTAACATTAATTTGTAGAAAAAAACGTTTCACACAACTTAACAAAATAAATTAACACTGGACCATGACTGGTTCTTTTCTCCTTCATTAGACACAAAATCACAGAGTTATCAGTTTTTAAAATTAACCTCGATTCATATTTACTGTGCCATCCATTGATATATAGAATGTACATGAGAGGTGACAGCCCTGAGGAGATCCAACTGATGTGAAAAGCACGTTAGGCAGACGCCTTTTACTGTCATTTTTTAAATCCTGTCTGTTAAAAAGTCAATCAACCAAAATCACAATTAAAAACCAAGTTATTTTCTTTATTACACCTCTCTGCAAAATTGAGTGATTGGATGGTACTAATATCTGAAGAAATGTCTACAGACAGGAGCTTCACATGAGCCTTGATAACCACCAACTGCTTATACAATGGAGGAACCAAAATCACAGTAGTGTCTTCTGTCCCTTAGTTAGACTGGTAGGCAAACTGAAATAGAGAAATCCCAGAGTCTTTTAGATTTATTTTTATTCATTTATTTTTTTATTTAGTACCAGATATTTTAGAGCCAATAATCTAAAATTGTTTCTATTTTCAGAGCTTTTGATGTGACCTGTTGAAATTATTGCAGCTTGTTTCCTCAAATTTGGGCTTTCCGCTTGTAAAAAATATTGTATTAAGTTTATTGATTTATATTTATTCTCTACTTGTTACCCTGTGCATTAATATAGCCATGCTATACACATATATGCTTTTGTGTATTATACTATGTGTATGGATTGTGCAAGAGGGAAGTCGACGATGGCTGACCCAAAGACACTTATGGACGTATGGACATGCCATAGTGGCGACACCTTTGAAAAGCATGGCAAAATATTACTCATTTTGTGGAAGTGGCCAATAAAAGAGATTAAGCCGTTATGATAATAATTAATACTTTTCTGTTAAAGAGTAATAACCCTGACAACATCTTCAGGTCAAATTTGACCTAGATTTATGCCTGACATCAGTAAAAGTACCCTACATTTCAAATATTTTTACTGGTAATTCTCTTTTTCACAAATAGTTTCATGCATCACCAATCATGATATTTTTCAGGACTTGAATTTAGGAAATAACTTAATCTATGAAATGTTACTCAAAAACAAGGTTTACTACAGATGCATTACTCAAGTTCTGCTTCTTTCTCCTTTCTCTCCTAAGGTTTAACCACTAATTGACAATGTCCGTGTTCAACCAAACCAGTTCTTCAGTGAAAGAATTCCTCATTACTGGATTCCTTGGGCTCAGAGATCAAGAAAGTAGAAAAACTTTGTTTGGAGCTTTCCTTACAGTCTACCTTTTCATTCTTGTTGGAAACATTCTCTTAATTATTATTTTTATATCTGAAAGGACACTCCACACGCCTATGTACATATTAGTCTGTGGTCTGGCTGTTCTCGACATTGTCATCACTACTAACATTGTGCCCAGTATGCTAGTCTTGTTCACAATGGAGTACAGAATTGTGTCATTCACCGCTTGTTTTACTCAGACGACGCTCTGGTTGGGTCTTTTCTGTACTGAATGCTTTCTTCTTGCCGTAATGGCCTATGATCGCTATATAGCCATATGCAACCCACTTCGCTATTCAAATTTAATATACAATAGTCTCATCATGAAACTTATTGCATACTGTTGGGTGGTCGGCTTTCTTGGTGCCATTGTTACAGTGGCTCTTCTTCTCAGACTATCATTCTGTGGTCCCAATAAAATTATCCATTGTTTTTGTGACTTTGGGTCTTTGCTGTTCTTGGCCTGTGGGGACATTCAGATTATTAACTACGTTGCTTTATCTATTGGCTTCAGTGTGCTGTTTATTCCTTTGGCATTTATCATTTTCACCTACGTACAGATAACATTTTCAGTTGTTAAAATTGCTAGCGCTGAGGGACGCATGAAGGCCTTCTACACTTGTGGCACACACATGCTGGTCATTTCTGTCTTTTTCTTGGCAGCTGGTAGTGAATTTGTCTCAGCCAGAATTCCTGGTACATCAGTGGATACTCGTATAATGATTCTAATAATACAAAATATATTTCCAGCTTTAACAAATCCAATAATTTATTGTTTGAGAACTAAGGAAATCAGAAAAAGTTTTATGAAAATAGTTAAAAAAATGAAATGTTATAAAAGCCCATGAATAGAGTTACAGAATACAGGGGCAGTTATGATTACTCACTTTTTTCAATAATGTAAATAAAATCTTAAATCATTACCTATATCAAGGTCTTGTTGTTTTTGTTAGTATTTGTTAATGTTTTTTCCCTTAATACATCTGTTTTCGTGAGGTCACAAGAATAGGCTTGTGGTGTCATGGATATCAATTTGGATTAAAGTCATGCATCAGGTATGTCATAAAGGAGTCTGTTACTCTTATACTCAAGCACCCTCTTGTACAATAAACAACAACAACATTTATATATAATTAAAATACAATAAAAGTAAGGTGTGATGGCCAGGGAGGACAGAAAAAACAAAAAAACTCCAGACGGCTGGAGAGAAAATAAAATCTGCAGGGGTTCCAGGCCACGAGACCGCCCAGCCCCCTCTGGGCATTCTACCTAACATAAATGATCAGTCCTCATTATATTTAGGGTTCTCATGGAAGGACTTGATGATGACGGTCACATGGACTTCTAGCCTTTAATCCATCAATGTAGGGACATCACGGTACTTTGATTAGGTGGTGGTGGTGTAGATCGCCACCACAGAAAACTGGAAAAAGAACATAAGAGAGAGTAGGGGTTAGTATGGATTTTGGAGCCACCATGAACAGTAATGATAATTAATTGAATATACAGAGCATCAGGATTAAACTAAGATGAAGATATGAGAAAGTCATGTTAAAGTAATATTTTTTCAGTAGTGTTTTAAAGTGCTCCACTGTATTAGCCTGGTGAATTGCTATTGGCAGGCTATTCCAGATTTTAGGTGCATAACAGCAGAAGGCCGCCTCACCACTTGTTTTATGTTTAGCTCTTGGAATTCTAAGCAGACACTCATTAGGATTTGGAGTGTAAAGTGTCAGACATCCGAAATATAAGATGGAGTGAGATTATTTAAGGCTTTGTAAACCATAAGCAGTATTTTAAAGGTAATTCTAAATGAAACAGGCACCCATGCAGTGACATCAAAACTGGAGAAATGTGCTCGGATTTTCTTTTCCTAGTTAAGATTCTAGCAGCTGCATTCTGCACTTGTTGCAATCGATTAATGTCTTTTTTGGGTAGTCCTGAGATGAGTGTGTTACAGTAATCCAGTCGACTGAAAACAAAAGTGTGAACTAATTTCTCAGCATCTTTCAGTGATATACAGTAAGCGGTCTAACCTTTGCTATATTTCTTAAATGAAAAAATGCTGTCCAAATGATCTGATTAATATGTGATTTAAAATTCAAGTCAGAGTCAATAGTTACCCCAATATTCTTTACCTCCATCTTGCCTTTTAATCCTAATGCATCACGTTTATTTTTAATAACCTCATTATATCCATTATTGACGATCATTAAAATTTCTGTTTTCTCTTTATTTAATTTGAGAAAATTACTACCCATCCATTCGGAAACACAAGTAAGACATTATGTTAGTGAATCAAGAGAGTCGGGGTCATCAGGTGCTATTTTAAAATTTTCAAAAGCAGAGGAGTCAAGATTATTTTTCTTGAGTAGAGGTTTAACTATAGCAGTCTTGAGACAGTCTGGGAAGACCCCCACATCTAATGATGAGTTTACTAGAGAATACTTCTTTGAAAAAACTTGTTGGTATTGGGTCAAGGACGAAGGTGGAAGGTCTCAGTTGAGAAATTATTTTATATAAATCAGGTAAATCTATCCTAGTGAAAGTATTTAATTTGTTAATAATGAAGTGGATTCCTTGATGGTGATGCAGCAAAACAACCCTAATCCTTAACATTTCTACCACTATGCTTTGCATTTGGCCTCTGATTGTTCTAGTCATATGTTGTATTTTGTTTTTGCTAAACATGTCCTCTAGTACTCTAGTACAAATCACTCCTATCTATTTCTCTAACTATCTTATCTATCTGTCTATCATTGCTTTGTCTATCCAGAATGCATTGTTAGAGAATTCCTGGTCTTTGCCTAGGTGTTCTTGGGCAAACTGTGGTCTTTCCCTGATATTCTTTCTGGATGGCAAAGATTTCCTCCTGGCACACCTCCCATGTAGATCTAACTGGCGTAGCATCAATGGCAAGATTTACCTGTAAATCCTGTGATTACATTTTGGGGTCCTTCCAGCCTGGGGTAGTGTGGCCTGACAAGTTGGTAGTTATTTGAAATCGTGTCCATTTGCAGAAGCTCGTCCAGACAGTGGAATGGTTGGTTTTTACTTGTTTAGAGGTCTTTTTCAATTCTTTCCCAGGAATCTTCTTTCTGAAGAGCAGAAGCTCATGTGATCTTTGCATACTGATAACACCCTGGCTCAACGACAAAGAGAAAACCAAACTAAACGCCTGAGGTTTAAATAAGACAAATTCAGATAAGGTCATCTATAATGATGTTCAAATTTGTTGCCTGTTTCTAATCGGGAAGTCCCTCAAGCCTCCACAGGGTTCTCCCCTTTTGAATTACTCTTCCCTCTACAAATATATTAGAATATATCACACAGTTACGTGATAGATTTGGTAAGATTCGGCCCCTCCTTAAAAAGCACACGGAAGAGGCTCAAGCAACACAGGTCCGTTATTATCCCGGGAGATCGGGTCATGGTCCTAGTACCTACCTCCCACTCTAAGTTACTTGCCCATTGGCAAGTTCCCAACAAAGTTAAGGAGAGGAAAGGACTCGTCTACTATTTGGTGAGTCAACCTGCTGAAACCGTGGAAGGACAGGGATCCCGATCCCTCCTCCGGTCAGCCCCACTCACTCTTTGCTCACACGGCTAGCCTTAACTTTGGTGCGGATTTAAATCCCAGACAATGACGGGAGCTCAAAGCAGTTATCCTGTCTGTCCTGGAGGTAGTGAGTGAAAGCCATGGATGGACCTCTATGGTTGAGCACGACATTGTGTTAGAACCCGGGGTTATAGTCCGAGAACACCCGTATCGGCTTCCCGAGGCAAAAAGAGCTGAAGTGGATCTTGAGATCAAACACATGCTGGAACTAGGTGTGATCAAGGAAAGTCATAGTCCCTGGTCCAGCCCAATTGTGTCGGTCGCTAAGCTTATCCAATGCCACGAGTGGACGACCTCCTCGAGAGGCTTGGACAGGCTCAATATTTGACCACACTGGACATGACAAAGGGGTACTGGCAGGTTCCTTTAACAGACTCTGTGAAGGTTAAGACCGCGTTTAGCACCCCTAGCGGACACTGGCAGTATCGTGTCCTTCCATTTGGGTTACACGGGGCTCCAGCTACCTTCCAGCATCTGGTGGACAAAGTGCTCAGGCCTTATAACTCACACCGTGCTGCCTACCTGGTTGACGTGGTCATCTATTCCAGAACATGGAAGGAACACCTACAGCAGGTAAAAGCGGTATTGCGGACACTTGGTGAGGCCGGGCTTCGGATCAATCCCAAGAAAGGTTTCTTTGGATTGAGCGAAGCCAAGTATTTAGGCTACCTGGTGGGTCGGGGTACCGTGAAACCACAGTGCTCCAAAGTAGATGCCATTTTGAAATGGCCCCGTCCGCGAACCAAGCGGCAGGTTCAAGCCTTTCTCGGGCTAGCAGGTACTACCACCAGTTTGTGCCCTGGTTCTCAGAGAGAGCGGCGCCCTTGACTGATTTGACAAAGAAGAGGGCCCCAAACATTATGGTATGGACTGAAAAGACAGGTGCTGCATTTAGTGACTTGAAGCAGGCCCTTACTTCCGCACCTATTTTGAAAGCTCCTAACTTTTCCTTACCTTTCATCCTCCAGCCGGACGGTTCGGACACAGGCCTGGGGGCAGTACTGAGCCAAAACGTCAATGGTGAGGATCACCCCGTTATGTTCCTGAGCCGGAAACTGTTGGACCGGGAGACCAGGTATGCGGCGGTGGAGAGAGGCTTTGGCGGTTAAATGGGCGATTACTCAGCTGAGGTATTACCTACTGGGCCGGGAATTCACCCTTGTCACGGACTATGCTCCTTTACAGTGGATGGCCCTGCACAAGGAGTCGAATCCGCGGGTCACCAGGTGGTTTCTTGACCTCCAGCCGTACAAGTTTTCGCTTGTTCATCGTTGGGGCACTCTTCACGCCAACGTTGATACCCTCTCTCGGGTTCACGACCTGTCGGTCAGGGTTGCCCAACCCGATGGGTCTGGGATGAGGAGGGGGCCTTGTCACACACGTGAGCATGGGAGGCAGCTAAAGGGATTGAGTAAGGACACTTCCAAGACATACCGGGATGTGGCAGAGTGCACTGACTCTTTTTCTCCCTTGCCTGCAGACCATTCACAGGAGATTCCACCTGGTCCTCTTGACGTCACTTAAAGGGACTGAGCCAATGGAAGGAGACCTTGCCGGCTCTGGTCCCTGTGATGTCACCTCTGGGCTCGCACCAATGACAGAAGCCCTACATGAGCCCAACCCCTTTGACTTCACTTCCTGTCTTCCCCTTTAAAAGCCTCCACCTTTTCCCTATTTCCTCAGTTCTGTTTTAGTATCGGTTTTGAGCACACAGGAAACCAGATTACACGGGTGGCTGCCCCAAACCTTTATATGACTCTGTCTCGAGTTTGTGACAATAGGTAGATCTGGATATTTACTGAAGCTCTTGTGATGGATGGCTGGCATTTCAGTCTGGCTGGGACATCCCTCAACCAAGAGAAATAGCCTTTTTAGGGCAATACATCCCCTGGGACACTAGATGGCAGCTCCCCGGATTCCCGCAGGGCAGCATGGCACATGGAGTCCAGTTCTTCAGCCCCGTTGGGTGCCATGGGTGCCACCAGGGGGAGCTCACCAAGAACCCGGGGACTATTACGGTGACATTAACCCGGAAGTACTTAGGAGTCACAAGGACGGAAACCCACAGTACTTCCGGGACACCTGAAGAAGGCATTTGACCCGGAGACGGAATACTTCCTGGTCATGGACTATAAAGGATTGTGGGAAAACCAGATTGAGCCAGATATGGGTGGTAGTAGACGGAGCTGCTGGGAGTGGAGGATTGTGTTTATTATTATTGATTATTGTATTGATTTGTTACTGGATAATTGTGGAGTGTGCGTTGCTTTGTCCACTTTATTGAAAAAAATATTAAAAGAATCTTCTTGTGCTTTTACAAGTGTGTCTGGGACGTCTGTCTGGTGGGTTCAACGGGGCAACAGCGACCCCTAGTGTCCAAACTCTTTAAATATATAAATACACAAAATTTATATATTTAGGATGGCATGGTGGCGCAGTGGTAGTACTGCTGCCTTGCAGTTAGGAGACCCGGGTTCGCTTCCCAGATCCTCCCTGTGTGGAGTTTGCATGTTCTCCCCGTGTCTGCATGGGTTTTCTCCGGGTACTCTGGTTTCCTCCCACAGTCCAAAGACATGCAGGTTAGGTGCTTTGGCGATTCTAAATTGTCCCTAGTGTGTGCTTGATGTGTAGGTGAGTGAGTGTGTGTGCACCCTGCCTGGGGTTTGTTTCCTGCCTTGCGCCCTGTATTGGCTGGGATTGGCTCCAGCAGACCCCCGCGACCCTGTAGTTGGGGTGTAGTGGGTTGGATAATGAATGGATGGATGGATATATGTATATATTGTGGAGATTTTCCCAAATAATAAACGTCTCACACAAAACAAAATGTTGGGGACCGTCCCCGTTTATTGTCCTGCGGACAAAGTAGCAAAATAAATGATCAAAATGTGACCAAAGAGGTAACAGTTGACAAAGTTTATCATTCAAAATGACATTTATATACAGAAATGTATTATGGGAATAGGAAATGGTTGTCAGGAAGTGACGTGGCAACAGGAAGCGGAAACAACATCATTTGATGAAAACCGGAAGTGATGTCTTTTTGAAGCGTCGGAAGTGATGTCAGTTCATGTGACCGGAAGTAATGTTGTGTTGGCCATTTTGGAAGCTGTAAATGTTGGTGATTAATTTTCCTCGGCTTTTCTGTGGAGAGAAGAGATTCCGATAAGTACCACGTGACAACCCTTCATCTCGCGATGTTTCACTCACCTTTAGGCTTTCTGACTGCCTCCTAACCGCACGTGTGTGACAATAAATAAATTATAGTATGAACACACACCAAAGTGATAAGGAGGAAAATTAAAAAAAAATACAATTCTGACTTGGAAGTTCCAGAGCCAGTGAGGCATTATGCAGGTTTATTGCTGCATGTTTCTTGACACACTTCTGATGAATGATTTGTTGGCTGAAAGTCCTCAGTGTTGTTGTGTCGGAGAGAAGATGTACAGCATTGTTCATAATGGCACTATTTCGTTTCAATTCTCTTCTCTGCTACAAACTCCAGGGGGTCTAGAATGTGTCCTATAACTGAACCTGACCTTTTAATTAGTCTGTTGATTTGGTGGGCCTCTCTTGAAGTGATGTTACCAACCCAGCACACCACAGGTTAGAAGATCATACTGGCCATATCAGAGTTGTTGAAGATGTGAAGGATGTCACTACACACATTAACACCAGAATCCCTGAAGCCTACAAAAAAACTCATAATCCCGGCCCACCTTAAATTTTTTTGCACCTCTCCATCAGCATCTTTTGTCTTGTAAATGTGACGATCAGCACAAGCATCCTGCTGTCCCAACCTTGATGGAGCTCACTTGGGAAAATAAGTTCTCCCAGCTCCAGCCAAGGCTCCTTATCTGCATGTGAGGTTCCTGGAGTTGAATAGGGTAAATAATACAGTATATCGTTATTTGAAATACATGCATTTCATGTGTGTTCCGTATCTACAACGATCTGGGTAAGTTAAAGAAATGCAGTCTCCTAAGGAAAAAGAGCCTGTTCTGTCCTTTCTTATATAGTTCCTTTGTGCTCCGAGACCAGTCTCAGAACCTCTATGTCCAGTCACCGTTCAGGGAGTGGACACAGAGTAGTTACACTTTTACAAGTACTTGGGGGTCAACATTAACACTAGAATTACCAAAGCATATGAGAAAACTCATAAATCCGTCCCACCATAAATCCACTTGCACGTCTCCATTCAGTGTCTTTTTGTCTTGTAAATGTGTCGATAATCCCAAGCAGCAAGCAGCCTGGTATACCATCCCCCACACCGCCGCAGAAAGTGCAAAAACATCTCCCAATTGAAGCCTTGTTTATCATTGAGTTAGGTACCTAGGCTAAAAAATTATATCGTTATTCGGAACACATGCATTCCACGTGTGTTCTGTGTCTACAAATATCTGTGTAAGTGTAGAATGAAAGGAAATGTTGAACAAATACCTAATAGACAAACTTTTTCCATGATTTAGTACTAACAACAAAATGTAGATGTGAAGTGTATAATGTATGAAGACTGAAGTCCAAATATCAAATAAGAACTTTCACAAAAGATGCAAGTATAACAGAAAAAATGTGCTTCGCCCCCCTGCCAAGACTATAACTGAAGAAAAAGAAATCAGGTTACTGTTGCTTGTTATCCTGATTTCTCGGGTAGTACAGCAGTTAGAGCTGCTGACTCCTATTCAGAAGGCCCTGAGTTTGAGTCTTAATCTGTCCCAAAATAAATATTTTGAGTAGTGAGCTGTTCTTATTGTTACTATTATACAATAAAAACATACATTTGATTTGAGTCCTGTGGAAAAATACAAAACAGCTTGATCAATCTGGTGTACGTGACAAGAGCCATGCAGACCCTGCTTGCCCATGGTGTGCGTGACAAGGGTCATGAAGACCCTGCGTGCCCAAAGTATGTGTGCTAAGTGCTACTTCTTGTTTTAAGGTTACTACGCAAAAAACCACAAGTGTGGACTCATCGAGCCCCAAACTAAGGAAACTAACAGATGTATTCCACCTGTAGATTTCTGTTAATGCTGATTCAGGCTAGTATGTTGAAATACTTGTGTAACTAAAGTCATAAGACAAAAACCCTATAAAAATTTGGGACACCGACCACTCGGGGCAGACGAAGGGCAGGTGTCCTAGGACTGTGCTTCTCTGTCATTTTACCTTTGCCTGGTGTGTATCAATAAAAGATTTTTACTAACTTTAATTATATCTCTCTGTCTTCAGTCACAAGAAACGACACTATAGAAAAAGTGTCCACAGTTTTCTGGCGCCCAACGTGGGGCAAGAGATGGCCGGCTGACTCCTCGAGCGGGACCACCACAGTGATCCATCTTTAAAGCAGACTGCCGCCAATACGGGCCCCGGCAGCAGTGCAAGCAGCTCCGGCAAAAGTTCAAGAGTTCAAATACTCCCAGGCTGGGGTAAGTACTGGGGAAATCCCCATTTTGTACACCGCCAGCAGTGGCTTGCTGTTAGGAAGCATAGGAAATTTTTATCTACATACTGGAATATACATACTTTGCTTTCGCCGTGCACTGTGACAGTCGACGTAAGAAAATAGTGCAGTACGCTTCCTCTGGGAATATTAAGGGGAACATTGGGGGCGGTGAGTGGCACATTCAGCACTCCAATAGTTCATTGGACAGGGGAAGGAATAGGATAGGTATTTAAAGGAAAATCTGACACAGGGCTCGGGGAAAGGCAAGGGGACATAATGGGAACACATAACAGCAAGCCTGCCAACCGGCACTCCGGGGGTTCGAAGTCTTTTATGCTGAAAGGATTATTTTCGGAGGATCAACAGACGCCATGTAAACATGGGTCACCCAGGAAGTTAATAGAGAAAAGGACAGGGCTGGATTTCAAAAAGGCATGTAAAAAGTGGAATAAGCAGAGTGGTCGGCGTTGGCCATTTTGAAGGGACAGGTGATGCAAGTGAGATACAGGAAATAAGAAAGATTTTTTGTAGAAATACACAAGGTTGTTGTAATGGAGGACCGTAACGGATGGATATGTTCGATCGATGGGAATTGGTTATTAAAGATCGGAATTTGGAAGCGGTACAAAAACAGAATGAATTGTTGAAAGCAAATGAGGGAAAGGCTAGAAAAGAAAAGGAAGAGCTGTTGATTGCGTTGCAGAAAGTTCAGACAGATCCGGGACCACAGATAGTTAAAAGAAAGAAGAAGAATAACAATAGCAAAGATCCCCTGTACCCTGTTAATTGCCCTCCCCCAACTTACCAGCCACCACCTGTCCCTCCACTTCCACCTCCCAATGCACCAACAGCACCCCAAGTAACAGATGAACCAGGTTTCTTTGATGAGCAATATCGATATGACCCCAATAAGGACGACTCTTCTGGGGATGAAATACTTTTTGAATCCCCGATAGCACATCGCACAAGAGGGGGAAAAAAGACCCCGCCTGTTCCCCAGCTCACATGTCCACTCATAGAGGTTCCCAATCCTCGTTATAACCCCGCCCTGGCTGTGGGACCCCAGAACCCTACTACTGTCATGATTCATCGAAATTAGGACATTCAAGAACTAAAAGATGTGGTTTCTGAGCTGCCCAATCCTAAAGGCGTAATGGGACTGAGATTTGTTGAACAGCTTGAGCAATTGGACAGTATGTATAAGCCTAATGCTGCAGAGTGGACGCAAGTATTAAGATGGAAACTCGGCACCACCTGGGCGACTGTGAGTCGGGGACATAGAAACGGTGCGCCTTGGGCGTGGAATCAAAGCTTTCATCGAGGAGAGGGTGCTGGTGGAGAGGCTGATTTTGAGTTACAATGGGAATCATTGAGACAAAATATTGCAGAAAAATATAAGAAAGGCACAGACTGGTCCCTTATCTCAGCCGCTAAACAAAAGAAAGACGAGACAGTTGACGAGTGGGCACATAGAATTTAAGACCTTATGGCTAATCACTCAGGTTTGGAGAATGCTGATGATCGAATTCGTGCTGCGGTTCCTCCTTTTGTCTCGGGACTAAGATCTGACATACAGACCAAAGTGCGCATTTCCTGTATTGGATGGGAGAGCGCTACATTTGAGGAAGTTAAGCGACACGCGGAACATGCTGAAAAACAAAGCAAACAAAAAGAGTCTGACACTCAAACTAAGCTAATAGCCGCCCAGATGAACTATTACACAAGAGGGGCTTTAGCAAGAGGACGAGGAGCTGGTTTCCGGGGTCGAGGAAGAGGAAGAGGGCGAGGTTGAGGTTTTGGAGCCCCGTCCGTTGAACAATCAAGAAACCCCTTTACACCCTCCTGCTTTAATCCCAATATGACTCCGTATTCCTGTTATAACTGTGGCGAACCTGGACATTTCCGCCGGGAATGTCTTTAGAAACAGCAACACTCCCTGGCGCACCCTCCCCCGCCTGTTTTTCCTGACACACCAGATCAACAGCATTGGGCATAGGAACACAAAGGGACCCCAAGCCACTCGTTTCAGTTGCCACTCACTCATAACTCAGAGACTGATCCTTTGTTGACATTGCTTGTTAATGGCACTGAGACTGCTTTTCTTGTCGACACTGGGGCCACTCGGTCCACCCTCTCGCTGGCTAAGGTCCCTGCCTCGGATGAAACTGTAACCGTGCTTACTGCATCTGGACAACCACATGTTTTACTGGTCTCAAAACCCCTTCGAGTTCAGCTGCTTTCTGGTGGTTCCACTTTAAAAAAACGATTTCTTTTAAATCAGCTCTGCCCTGTTAATCTTCTAGGAAGGCATCTTATGACAAAGCTTTCTCTCTCTATTTCTATGACTGACCAATTTTTCTGCTCATCCCCCCAGTTACTGTGCCAAATCGCCCCTCACCCCAAACCCTCTTTTGCAGCATGGACTCTAAATATTTCCCCACACACATCATCCTCCTTAAAGCCCTACACTCTTTTCCCTCCTGTCTTTTTCCCCACTTACAGGTTCCTGACACTTTACACTGTACTGCTCAATTTTTCCCTGTAGAAGTAGACACCCCCTGGCTAGAATCTTTTCTTTCTTCAGGCACTTGCCCCGAAACCCTTCACATCCCCTGTATCTTCATTTCATCCACAACAGCTGCTGCGTCCGTCCATCTTACGTGTTCACAAAGTATTTTCTATCTTGGAGGTGCAGTAAGCCATGTTTCTTTAGCCAAATTAAGTACTGTCCATTGGGTGGAAATCAGACCGTGGGTAGAACAATGTCTTAATAGAACAGACTGGTTACAAGTTACCCCGGATATTTTTGATACCTCAGACCATTTGATAACTAAAGTTGTGCTTCAAACTGATTTTTTAGTACATCGTGCTTTGTGTCGTCCTTCCCTTTCTGTTTTTTCACTAACCACTTCCCCTTCTTGGCTCTCTATGCTCCCTGATTCACTGTGGTCCCAGGGAAAGAATGATTATGGAAGGATAGCCAATTGTGAGCCTCTGGTGATCTACCTAAATTCTTCCTTCCGCCCGCACCGTGCCAAGTATCCTCTGTCTCCCGAAGCAGAGACTGGCATCTCCGCCGTACATTCTGATCTCGTGAAACGCGGAGCGATTATTCCAATTAAATATTCTCCAGTCAATTCCACCATTTTACCTATAAAAAAGGCTGACGGTTCATGGCGCTTTGTTCAAGACTTACAAGTAAATTCTGCAATCTTTCCTAGGGCCCCTATTGTTCCTAATCTTTCCACTATTCTTTCTACAATCCCTCCCTCTGCTCGTTACTTTTCAGTGATTGATTTAGCCAATGCTTTCTTTTCCATCCCTGTACACCCTGATTCTCAATTTTGGTTTGCTTTTACTTTCCAAAGCCGCCGTTGGACATGGACTGTCATGCCTCAGGGATATACTGAAGCCCCTTGTGTATATGGACAAGCGCTTGCTCAAAATTTAGAAGGGTTCTGGCCAGATCGAGGTAGTACATTAATACAGTATGTAGATGACATTATGTTATGTAGTGCTACGGAAGAAGATTGTGCACATGATACTCAGAAACTATTGTTGTTTCTGGGGGACAATGGCCATAAAGTCTCAAAGGCTAAACTGCAGTTACTTCAAACAACTGCAAAATATCTAGGTCATGACATGACTTGTGGAACAAGAGCTCTCTCTAGCGATCGCATTAACACCATTCAAAATCTTCCCAGACCTGTCACAAAACAACAGGTTATGTCTGTATTGGGCATTCTAGGTTACTGCCGGCAATGGATTCTAAATTTTACTGAAAGAACACAGCCGTTGCAACAATTGGCTAATACTCCTGGCATCCCCCTCTCTGGCCAGGTGCAATGGAATGAACAGGCTGAGAAGGCTCTCTGTGACTTAAAAAGTGCCCTTATCCCTGCGTCTGCGCTTGGCCTTCCAGATCACACTCGTCCATTCACTCTGTTTGTGGACGAAAAGGGGGGATATATGAATGCTGTCCTAACACAAATGCACGGGGACAAACAAAGACCAATAGCTTATTTTTCGAAAAAATTGGATCCTGTGGCTGCAGCACTTCCGCCTTGCCTTAGGGCTGTGGCTGCCACAACAGAAGCTGTGCTAGCCAGTACAGATATAGTGCTCATGAGCCCCCTAACAGTAAAAGTGCCTCACGCTGTACATTCCATTTTAGTACAGGCTAAGACCTCACATCTCACTACTGCTAGGGCAATACACTATCAGAATGTACTCTGTACTTTGTCAAACGTCACAATTGAAAGATGCTCCACTTTAAATCCAGCCACTCTCCTCCCAACTTACAAGAAGGTGAACCGCATAATTGCCATGATGAAATAGCAAAGGTTGTAAAGCCTAGAGTAGATCTACAGGAAACACCTTTAGAAACTGGAGAAATTATTTTTGTGGACGGATGTTCCTTGCGATTGGAAAACGGAGCACCCTCAACCAGTTACGCATTGGTCCAAGGGGACCGCCTGCTGGAAGCAAATCGAATCTCATCAACTTTAAGTGCACAAGCAGCTGAATTAATAGCGCTCACTCGAGCATGCCAGCTGTCTGAAGGAAAAATCATAACAATTTATACAGATTCTAGATATGCCTTTGGAGTCTGTCATGATCATGGAGCATTATGGAAATTGAGGGGATTTAAGACCAGTACTGGCAAGCCCATCCAACATCAAAAGCTAATTGAATCACTTTTAGAAGCCATAACTAAACCATCAAAGCTAGCGATCGTTAAATGTCAAGCTCACACAGGAAAACAGGATCCTTTCAGCAAAGGAAATGAATTAGCTGATTACTTTGCTAAAAAGACTGCATATAGTAACACACCAATCTCTTTATTCCAACAGAGAAATGACCAGGGGCCTCATGTATAACGCCGTGCGTAGAACTCGCACTATAACATGGCGTAAGCACAAAAGCCGAAATGTGCTTACGCACAGAAAAATTCAGATGCAGGAATCTGTGCGTACTCCAACTTCCACGTTCTTCTGCTACATAAATCCCGATCAGCGTGAAAACTAACGCTCGTGCACCGCTTTATGTAACGCCCCTACTCCTCCCAGAATTACGCCTCTTTGAATATGCAAATCAATATAAATCGCCCTTAAGCGCAGCCTTCTATGAAAAGACAATAGGAAAAGCACGGGGGAAAATATAAGAATTTCAGCGAATACCAAGTGGAGGCAAAGGAAAAGCATACTATTTCTTTAAATAAGCCGTGGTATAATCAACAAAAGGAAGTTGATCGAGTGACTTAGCGTGTTGGAGAAACTTGAAAGCTCACATTCACAAAATCGCACAGTGCCGGAAATAAAAAAGAAGTCACATATCAAAGTCGCGCGTGAAAAGCGAGTTGTAGCCCACTGTCTGAGTGTCATATGAAAGCTTATTAGGGTACAGAGAAAAAAGGCACACAGTGGGGAAAAAGCACGAAATGTCAACTTCAATCTCGACATTTCCACTTTAATCACGTAATTTATTTTGTCATTAAAGTAGAACATCATAAACTTCATCTTAAAATCGTTTAATTAACCAGTTTCTCAAATCACATCGTAATTAAAGTAGCATGTTAAATGCTTTGTTTTGTATTTGATCTTCTATGTGCTCTGTGTGTGTAAATCACTACTTGCTTCTTAAACCGGCTCTCTTCCTCCAACTGGACACAGAGTCCATTACATTCGTGATATTACAGCTCTCTGAATAACTAAAATACTGAGATGTATATGTGATGTCATTTTCATGATGATAGGAGTTAAAGCACGTTATTAAACGTGTTTCACTTCGATGAAATAATTTATTGCAGCAGTACTCAGGGGCGGCTCTAGGCTTGTGGTGGCACTGGGCAGAGGAAGAATCGGTGGCTCCTTCACCCGCCAGTCAGTAAGGTAGCTTATGCACGGTGGATGGCCACGTCCATTGCAGACACTGCATAGCCGCCTCGTGCTCATGACACAAGCATTTAACTTTTGCCGAAATTTGTCGCTGCGTTTTTAGCTGTGTTGTTATTTTCTCCTTCTGATTTACATTCAATATATATTGGCGTAGCCGTCACTGCAGTCAGTGCTTTTCTTTCCCCAAGTAACCGATCACCACACAATCAGCTCTGTAATAGAAATTAAGCCATCTGTAAGCTTAGCGCCGATTCTTCAAAACGTTTAAGGAACATTGAAATATCTTTGTAGTACATGTTTAATTATTCTATCCTTAACGACACTCCCAGTGAAGAATATAGATTATTTAAATGAAGTTAAAGTTTTATCTGTATAATTTAATAAACATATTTTGCTGCATTTCATCTTAAAAATGATATCGTCATCATATGTAAATACGCGCTTTATAAAGTGGCTCTGGTTGTGCGATATTATAATTAGTGCAAGTTAACAGTGGGGTGATTGTATTTATAAGTACAAACAGTTCTACTAGGTGCAATTGATTGAGTGCATTTAAAGTTCTTGGGATGAAACTGTTTCTGAACCGCGAGGTCCGTACAGGAAATGCTTTAAAACGTTTTGCAGTGGCTGAGACAGCGTGTCCATGAAGCTGTATACCGATAATTCTCTTTCCGATCAGTTGCTGCTGTGATTCACACTCAGATACAGTGATATAAATACTCCGAGTCGTGCAGTGAGAGTAATATGGAAAAAGATGATCAGCTGTGGCAACTCCTAACGGGAGGAGCTGAAAGAAGAAGAAAAATAAGAAGTGGAAGGTGCAGTGAGAGTAACAACGCTAAATCAGTTATGGTATTTGGAATACTATGGCTGTTTCCTGGACCATTATATTGTTACAAGTTAATTACAATCAGATGCGTTACACTAATAAACAATATGCAGTTAGTTTCGGTGTATTTATAAAGCCGCGTCATGAAAATAAGGAGTAATCACACAGGAACAGTAGCACTGCTTTGACGCTGGGTGCCGCCAGTCTGCAAAACCGAGCGGAGAAGTTGCTTACGACAAGGCATGAGGTACCATGGAAAAGTGCGTGGCTTTACGCCAAGTGTAGGTTTTATACATCGCGATTTGAACGTGGAAAAGTTCTTACGCAACATTTCTGTGCGTACGCACCGTTTATACAGAGTGCAGCCACGGACATCGAAAAGAAAAAGTGGTCCAAAGAAGGGTCCCTCTCTGATGGAGTCTGGACTCATAAGCAAACTAACAAACCTTTCCTCCCAAAGGCTTCCTTTCCAGGTATGGCAAAAATCGCCCATGGCCTCGACCATGCTGGAAGAGACACAATATGGTTCGAAATGTTGAAAAACATTGGGAAGCGGTAGGCTTCTCTACATATGCAGAGCAGTTCTGCAGACGCTGTGCATTATGTCAAAAGTTTAATGTAGGTAAAGGCACCCAGGTAAGTCCCGCCGTTACTCCTAATCCAATGGGTCCGTTTGAACACCTCCAAATGGATTTCATTGAATTAACCCCGTCTAAAGGTTACCGTTATTGCCTTGTGATTGTCGATGTGTTCTCCCGATGGGTAAAAGCTTTCCCTTCTAAACACAATGATGCTAAAACAGTAGCCAAAGCTCTGATTAAAGAAATTATTCCTAGATGGGGTATACCGCAGAAATTACAAACAGATAATAGCACTTACTTTGTGAATTCCATTATAAATGAATTAACTACCTGGCTTCAAATCAATGTATATCATTATTGCAAATACCACCCTCAGAGTGGGGGTATCGTAGAGCGATGCAATGGTACCCTAAAAACCAAACTTGCAAAAATTTGTGAACAAACCAATTTATCCTGGCCGGACGCTCTACCCCTGGCTCTAATGGGATTGAGAGGACGGACACACCTGGTTCGGGACACTCGGAGGAAACACTGGCATCAGCCTAGGTGGAGAGGACCGCAGGTTTCCTGGACGCCCACCTCTTCTGTCCACACCACATGCAGTGAAGGTTGAAGGATTGCCTGCCTGGATTCACGCTTCACACTGCAAAAGATGGCACCCTTAATATACATACTCATATTGATTACACTCTTATTGTTTTTCCTTCCATTATCCACTTCACGGGTGACACTAACTTTCCAGGTGGAGGAAACTGCCTCATTCCAGGTTGACTTTTGTGCAATTGCCCCCTGTACTGGCAGACAGGAACAATGAGAATGGCCTGACAAATATGTTTGTGTTAGCTACCCTTGGTATGACTCTGATTCAGATTCCTCCTCAGAGGACTCTGAATGTGGATTTTGGAGCGACGTGTTTGCAAATACAGGACCAAATGACTGGGGTTATGAACCCTGGCAGGCTACTCAGTATGGCCTAAAAACTTGATTCTCTATTTTAAAAGGACACACCCCTCATGAGTGTGCCGAGAATCATTGTAACCCATTAATCATTACTCTGAAGAATCCTCTGAAGAACTTATGTCTTAGCTGCATATGCAAGTGGTTATGATCCCCGAGTATTTTTTCAAATTAAGGTTAGGACACCCGCTCTCTCTCCTCCGTCCCCGTCACCTACTCAGTATCTCACCACTGTGTCCGCAAGCGACGAAAAACCCCTGGTTCAGATTTTGAACCTAACTACCTTAACCAGTACTTTCTCTGTGGAGACAGGCTATGGGGATCAGAATAGATGGTTGCAGTGGGTAATCTATTCAGCAAAACAGGTTAACCGTTCACATTGCTACGCTTGCGGCTTGCCTCATTTAGCTACCGTCCCTTTCCCACTATCTAACATTTCTGACCCCACTGGGTTACCTTGCCTTCTCTACTTATTTACTAACCCCAAAACCCCCACTAATTACAATTGTGCTACTCTATCTTTTCTTTTTCCCCCCATCCGTCATATGACTACCCCCATGTTTCAGTCCCACAAAGGCAATTTCACATGTTTTAAATCAAATGGAACTGCTCGGGTAGGAGAATTACCTTCTTCCTTCTGCTCCCAAACCTTCCTTGTCAACTCCTCCTCTTTTAATTCCACTCTTTCAAAATTTTTGCTTTCCCAAACTACCCCTAGATCTGATATTTGGTGGATGTGCCGCAGGTCAAAACTATTTGATATCTTGCCTTCCGATTGGTCTGGCACTTGTGTCCCTGTACAGCTAGTTATGCCCTTCCGATTACTGTCCTTACCCTCTTCACACCCTCCGTATCACCCCTCTTATTCTCAGCTCTCCACTTTTTCCCGCCAAACCCGTTCTCTCCCAGACTCTTCTTCCAGTTTCTCCCTACACGGCCCAGGAGTATATATTGATTCCATAGGAGTCCCCAGAGGAGTCCCAGATAAATTTAAAGCAAGGGATCAGGGAGCTTCTGGGTTCGAGTCCATAATACCTCAGATCACCATTAATAAAAATGTTGATTGGATCAATTATCTGTATTATAACCAACAACGATTCCTTAATTTCACAAAAGATGCCGTTGAAGGAATTCATGCGCAGTTGGATCGTACTCTAATGACCTGGCAGAACAGGTAAGCCTTAGATATGCTTTTAGCAGAGAAAGGTGGTGTCTGTGCAATGTTTGGAGACACTTGCTGCACCTACATTCCCAATAATACTGCTCTTGATGGCTCCATAACTCGTGCATTAGCCGGTCTTACTGCCCGTTCTAATGAACTTGCCACTAATTCTGGCATCTCTAACCCTTGGGATCAGTGGTTTACATCCACCTTCGGGTCCTGGGGCCAATGGCTAAAGTCAGTGTTTTAAGGTTACTACACAAAAAACCACAAGTGTGGACTCATCGAGCCCCAAACTAAGGAAACTAACAGATGTATTCCACCTTTAGATTTCTGGTAATGCTGATTCAGGCTAATATTTTGAAATACTTGTGTAACTAAAGTCATAAGACAAAAGCCCTATAAAAATTTGGGACACCGACCCCTCGGGGCACACGAAGGGCAGGTGTCCTAGGACTGTGCTTCTCTGTCATTTTACCTTTGCCTGGTGTGTATCAATAAAAGATTTTTACTAACTTTAATTATATCTCTCTGTCTTCAGTCACAAGAAACGACACTATGGAAAAAGTGTCCACAGTCTGTAACCACCACTGTAAATGTATGGTATTTGTAAAGGTTGGTGTTTTTTTAACTCAGTTTTATTCTATCAGTCGTGTTCACGCTCGCCCCAATCTTAAACTGCTGTTTTCAAATAAAGACGAGCTATAACATAGGTGAACTCAACACGCTATTGTTTAGATCTGGATGGTGTATGTGCCCAAAAAGATGTCTAACTGCATTCTCGTACCATTGCTCGCGTACTAAAGTGTCAGCAGGCATTTTTCGTGGCATTACACGTGTAATTTGTGAGCATGCCCTTGTCGATCAAACTGAGGAAGCTCTGCAGTCTACTTGTGACTTTACGCTGTAGGAAGACAAGTAAATAAATCAAGATAAGTAACATTCAATCTGGCTTTTATATAAGTCACATATTAATGCTTCTTATAAAGATCATCACAAAACATAATAACAAACAGGAGTTTGCACAATACGTTGGCGAGCTCTGTAAGCCGTGCTGTTTCTTTTAAGGACAGGTGATTGGCATGATGACGCCGGACTTTGCCCTGTATCCAAACGGTGCCATCTTTTGCCTTTATGCCTGGTGCAGCTGCGTTGTTCTTATATGTGAGTGGACGTTTCTTACGGGGAGGGCTTCTGTTCTCTTTCTCCGATCTGAGTTCACCTCTGTTATAGTGCATCTTTATTTGAAAACAGCAGTGTCAGATCGGGGTGAGCGTGAATGCGACTGAGAGCATAAAACTGAATTAAAAAAATGCTAACCTTTACAAGTACCATACATTTACAGCGATGGTTACAGACTCAAATCAAATGTATGTTTTTATTGTATAATTGTAACAATAAGAACAACTCACTACTCAAAATGTTTATTTTGGGACACGCTACCTTCTGAATAGGAGTCAGCAGCTCTAATCGCTGTACTACCCAAGAAGTTGGGATAATAAGCAACACTTACCGGATTTATTTTTCTTCATTTATAGTTTTGGGGGTGATAAAGCACATTTGCTCTGCTATACAGTCTCCCCTCAGCATATCACGGTTCACCTATTGCGGCTTCACTGTATCACAGGTTTTTTAAATATATAAAAAAGGGCCCTAGAAATTTCGCATCACAGATTTTTCTGTATATTGTATATTCTGCAATTGGCTGATGGATGGGAAGTGACCAACCAGAGCACTGTGTTCTGTATCCTGGGCACTGATTGGATACAGAACAGTGACCGTAGCATCAGTCTGTTTGCTCTCCCGCGCTGAGGCCATGCACTCAGCATCTCACTTTGTCCACTTCACATCGACATCTGATCGCTGCGCGTAGTGTTGCTCTGCGGTGTTGTGCTTTTGTGAAATTTCCGTAAAAGACTGAATTTATTTCAAGCCCTACGATGCCACCCAAACGTTCTGCGCCTTCTAAGGCTTCTGGCAGTGAACCCAAGTGCCAGAGGAAGATGCTTACCATCAAAGAAAAGGTGGAACGTCTCGACATGTTAAAGGACGGTAAAAGCTACGTGGCCGTAGGCCACCATTACGTGATCAACGAATTTTCGTTTTGATATATCAAGAAAGATGAGAAGAATATTAGGTCTATGGCAACAATGACTTTTAACAAGACTGCAAAGAGGGTGGTCACTTCCCGCAATAAGGTCATTGTGAGGATGGAGTCTGCATTGGCCCTGTGGATCAATGACTACAGGAAGAAGAATATCTTGCTGGATACCAACACCATCCGGACGAAGGCCAAGAAACTTTATGATAGTTTTGCAGAAAGCAGGGACGTTCACGACAGTGACGAGGATGAAGACGAGGACGACGACGCAGAAGCAGGGCCGTCGAGTGCTTCTCCCACCAGACCGACCCCATTTAGTGCCGGCAAGGGCTGGTTTGACAAATTTCAGAAAAGCTATGGACTCAAGAGCGTTTTTCTGCATGGAGAAGCTGCCTCTGTGGATAAAGCTGGAGCCGAGGAGTACGTGCACATATTCAGAGCCATCATCGAGGAAGGGGGCTATAAGCCTGAACAACTTTTCAGCATGGATGAGATGGGCTTATTTTGGAAACGGATGCTGTCTCGCACTTTTATTATGAAGGACGAACCCAAAGCCCCTGGTTTTAAGGTCCAAAAAGATAAACTAACATTGATTATTATGTATTATTATTGATTGATTATGTGTAGTAATGCTGCAGGGTTTATGATAAAGCCAGGGCTTATTTATAAGTCAAAAAACCCAAGGACCCTAAAAAACAAGAATAAGAATGTGTTGCCTATGTACTGGATGCACAACTCCAAGGCCTGGATCGCAAAACTCCTCACGACTGATTAGTTCCACCAGTGCTTTATTCCGGAGGTTAAGCTTTATGTGGCAGAGAAAGGCCTCGAATTCAAAGTGCTTCTGATCATGGACAATGCTGGAGGCCATGCTGTATGGTATGATGGCGCCCAGATAGATCATGGATCAAGGCGTTATTCACGCTTTTAAGGCGGTCTACACCTGAAACGCCCTGCAAAACCTCATTGAAGCTATAGATTTGGATGAAGACTTCTTGCTAAAGGCGTACTGGCGTGACTACACAATTGCATCGTGTCTCCTAAATATTCAAAAGGCCATAAAATAGATCAAGAGTGAAACTTTAAATGTCAGCTGGAAAAATTTGTGGCCAGAAGTGGTCCACGATTACAAGGGGTTCTCTCCTGACGAAGTCCACTTGTAACCGTTGACGGACGAAGACCTGACGGAGATGACGAAGTCAGCAAGCGAAGAATAGGATGTGGAACTAGAGGAACTACTGGGTGAAGAAGAGGAAGAGTTTGGCCTAACACTCGATTGTCTTGCAACCATGGTCAGAATGGCCAAAGAACTTCAGCAAGTGGCTGAAGAATGGGACCCCCAGATGCTTCGTTCGTTGCAGTTTGTAAATACAATCGAGAGTGGCATGCCAGTTTATAAAAAACCTTCTCGCTTAGAAAAAAAAGTAGCGCCAGCAACTCCCCATAACTATGTTCATCACTCGGACGAAGAGATCAGTTACGCAGTTACTTTAGCAAAAACAGGAGTTATGGACGAGGGCGAAGATACTGCATCACCTGATGAAGCGCCTGATGAGGTGGTGCCTTCAGAAGAGCTGTAATGCTGTTCTTGGCTGTGTAGTACATTCATTTCATCGTCATCACCTTCATTGTCATCAGTGCTGCACAGATAATTCATCATCTTCATTATTCAAGTTGTAGTATACTTCACTGGTCAGTACCCATATAGAATTTTATATGTTGTTAAAATTACGTAGGTTTAAGAGTGCAGAAAGTGTTAAGAGCATAGGAAGTGTTAAAAGAGTGTGGGAAATGTTAATAAGAGAGTGGGAAAGGTTTATAAGAGCATGGGAAGGGTTTATAAAGCCTTAAAATATATATAAACTAGCAGACCTTGTGTGCTTCGCTGCAGTCGCTGTAGTTGGAATAATTATGTATCTACATGCCACTTATAGAGCTTCTTTATATACAACATTTTTGGTTTGTCCTATTGGAGCCAAAATATATACATTTTCTCTATGACTAATTTTTGAGCATGCTACATAAAAAATAGAAACGGGAAAAACGGCAACACCGCCGGGAACAACGGTAAATGAGATAAAGTAAAAGTCTACCAAACACTAAATGAGATAAAGTAAAAAAGGGCAACAGCGCTGGGAACAACAGTAAAAAACAGCAGTAAATGAGATAAAGTAAAAGTCTACTAAACACTAAAGTACAAAAACGAAGTAGAAAGTAACAGTAAACCGCAACACCGCCGGGAACACCAGCACACTGCGTCTACTAAACAGTAAGAAACACTAAGTAGAAACACTAAAGGAAAAAATACTATTCAGTAGGTACTGCATCTAGTAAACAGTAAATCAGTAAAGGAGAGAGGACTAAACACTAAGGAAAAAGAACGGCAAGACCGTGTGAGCTGCGGAGCAAGTGGATGAAATGAGGTGAATGGGAGGGGAGATGATCACGTGACTCCCCCACCCGCCTTAACTCTCAATCCCTCCACAAACACACAAACACAGTCTCTCAGATCCCAACTCTCCTTTATATGTATAGATAATTAAATAAATATAATAAATATATTTAAAATAAATATAATCCACTTCGTGGATTTTCACCTATCGCGGGGGGCTCTGGAACGTAACCCCCGCAACAGGTGAGGGATGACTGTACTTGTGTGTTTTATGAAAGTGCTTATTTGATATTTGGACTTCAGTCTTCACACATTATACACTTCACGTCTACATTTTGTCGTTAGTACTAAAACATGGAAAAAGTTTGTCCTTTAGGTATGTGTTCAACATTTCCTGTCATCCTACACTTACACAGATCTTTGTGGACATGGAACACACGTGAAATGCATGTGTTCAGAATAACGATATATTTTTTTAGCCTAGGTACCTGACTCGCTGATAAACAAGGCATCAGTAGGGAAAGGTTTTTACAGTTTCTACGGTGGTGTGGGGGATGGTATACCAGGCTGCTTGCTGCTTGGGATTATCGACACATTTACAAGACAAAAAGACGCTGAATGGAGACGTGCGAGTGGATTTAAGGTGGGCCGGATTTACGAGTTTTCTCATAAGCTCTGGTAATTCTAGTGTTAATGTTGACCCCCAAGTACTTGTAAAAGTGTAACTGCATTCACTCCCTGAACAGTGACAGGACATAGAGGTTCTTTGGTGCGGCAAAAGTCAATAACCAGCTCCTTCATTTTGCGATGTTAAGTTGCAGACAATTCTCTTTGCACCAAGAAACAAAGTTCTCCACCAGAATCCTCTCCTCTGTTTCATCCCCCTTATCAATACACCCCATAAATCCACAATCATCTGAGAATTTTTGCAAGTGCCAATGCCTGGTGTTATATTCATAGTCTGAGGTGTACAGAGTGAAGAGTAAAGCAGGTAGGCCTGTTCCTTGTGCTGCTCCAGTGTTGCTCACACAGTCCTTGAGTTAAACAAACTGTGGTCTGCCTGACAGATAGTCCATTACCAGGACGCCATAGACTTACCCACCTTTATATCTCTAGGTTTACCCCTAGTTACAGAGATGGCTGGATGGTATTGAAGGCGGTGGAGAAATCAAAAACACCTAATCCTCACAGTACTGGCAGCTTTGTCCAGCTTTGTGGAGCAGATAGATAACTGCATCCTTAACCCCAGCCTTTGTCTGATAGGTAAACTGCAGTTGGTCCAGGTGGTCTATCATAAGATGACTCATATATTCCAGAATCAGTCTCTCAATCGTCTTCATGATATAAGACAAAAGAGCCACTGGTCTGTAGTCATTAGGTGGAACAGGCAATGCAGAATGTTTTCCATAGAAATTGGCTTTTCTGAAGCCTTTGGGATGGATGGAACAGGTGACAGAGGACACCACAAAGTTGGTCAGCACAAGCCTAGCTTTACTCCCACGCTGGCATGTCACCTTCTCAGTCTGTGGACAAACAGCTCTTGCAGTAAAGTCTAACCCTAACCCTAACCCTAATTGCAGTGCAAGTAGCTGATTATGGGAGTATTTAATGCACCCCATTTTTATTTTTTCTGTGTCTATTACTGAGAAAATTAAAAAAAAAAACTGGACTGGTCTGACAACACAACGGCACTGTGTATGGAGGGCCAGAGTAGACTCTATTTCCAAAGGAGACTCTGGTCTTTTGATGGGTGTAGCAAGCTGCTGGAAATGTTTTATTAGTCCAAAGTAGCCAGTATGGGGTACTACTCTGTGGTCTCCTGGAAAAGCAACTTGAGTTCAGGGGATGCAACTCACCAAAGCCTGCTCCATCACAGGACTGACTCTGGACATTCAGAAGGCTGTTGTGGAAAAGTAGATTAAAACTGGAAGCCATTATCCAATCATGAACAATTCTTCATACCCCATACAGGGGGCACTTTTTTGGAGTACATTTAGCCGCAGACTCCTCCACTGTGTAAAAAAGAAGCACCTCTAGGGATCTTTTCTGCCTACTTCCATTTAACACTTCCTCCTGATGTCCCTTTCTTCACTCTATTCAGTAGCCATAGGAAGATAATACAGACTTCAATTAACTACAAGTATTTTTGTCATAATATTTACTGTACTATCTTTTCTGAAATCTAAGTAATCAATGTAGACCTCAACATTAACGTTTGAAGTGCACCATGCAATGCATACGTCTCTGTTATATGCTGCTTCATATGGGATTTGTAAAAGCAGTGTTAATGTCTGTGATTCACCATCTGTTGGAATGACAAATGCAATGCATTTTGTTACTACACGTTTGTTGGAAAGACAGTGACATAACAACTGGACAGGCACACAAACAGACAAACAGGTATTTATCTTTTTATTATTGCAAATTATATGTTTTTATTTTGTTGTATTATGTTTTATCTTTATATATCTGTTGATATCTGTATACAGTAATCCCTCCTTGATCGCGGGGGTTGTGTTCCAGACCCCCCCGCGATAGGTGAAAATCCACGAAGTAGAAACCATATGTTTGTATGGTTATTTTTATATATTTTAAGCCCTTATAAACTCTCCCACACTGTTAACATTATTAGAGCCCTCTAGACATGAAATAACACCCTTTAGTCAAAAGTTTAAACTGTGCTCCATGACAAGACTGAGATGGCAGTTCTTTCTCACAATTAAAAGAATGCAAACATATCTTCTCTTCAAAGGAGCGGCGTCAGGAGCATAGAATGTCAGAGAGAGGGAGCGCTCACTAAGAAAAGCAAACAATCAAAAAATCAATACGTGTTTTTAAGTATACAGAAGCACCGTGATAAAGCAACATTTTGTAGAGGAGTGTCCGTATCTTCTAGGCAAACAGCCTCTGTGTAAACAGCCCCTCTGCTCACACCCCCTCCGTCAGGCGCAGAGAATGTCAGAGAGGGTGAGAGAGAGAGAAAAGCAAACATTCAAGCACCGCGCGGGAAGCATATCCTATATCATTGAGGAGTTTTAGTTAATATGTAATACGTGCTCTGATTGTGTAGCTTCTCAGCCATCCGTCAATAGCGTCCCTTGTATGAAATCAACTGGGCAAACAAACTGAGGAAGCGTGTACCATAAATTAAAAGACCCATTGTCCACAGAAAGCCGAGAAACAGCGAAAAATCCGTGATATATATTTAGATGTGCTTACATTTAAAATCCGCGATAGAGTGAAGCCGTGAAAGTCGAAGCGCGATATAGCGAGGGATCACTGTATTTTTATGTGCTTGCTGTGGTATGCATTTAAATTTTCCTCTTGGGGATTAATAAAGTACATCATGTCTAATCTAATCTAATAACAGTTTACGGACAAATCAATTTGGTGTACCTAATTCTCTGTATGAAATGTCCTGACACTCTATGTGGGAGAAACTGGACAAACACTCCGCCAGAGAATGAATTTCCACAGGTTCCACATTAAACGTGGCAACAGAGATGTTCCTGTAGCAGCTCATTTCAACAGCCATGGACACTCTAAGAGGGATTTTAAAGTCACAGTGCTTATGGGCAACTTCAGAACACAGCAAGAGAGAAAAGAATGCACAGCAAATGTTACAGTGTTAAATCAACTATGAGGGAGTAAAATTCAACACTATGCCGGTGTTTATTTTGTCCCAATCTTTACAGAGTCAATTTAACACTTTCAAAAGTGTAAGTTATTCAACTCTGAAAGAGAGTCAAGTACAACTCAATAAAGAGTTGAATGTATCTACATTCAAAACTAACACTGGTGTACAGAGTTACATTTGATCATAATAGAGAGTAAAATTAACTCATTCCTTTCTTACACTGTTGTAGAGTAGTAATGGCTCTTTGTGAAATCAACCACCAATAACTGTTGTTTAATACACTGCTAGCATTAAATGCCAACACTAACCATAGTTGTTTTATGGAGTATAAAATATTTTACAGCCATACAAGTGGCACAATTCAGTAAATAAGACAATTGATTTTTAAATATTTTATTAAAAATGCTTGCAGTATTACATGATAAGGCACAGTGGAGTTGATCAAATAAGGTGACAGTATGGCACAATATACATGTTTCCATCTGAATGATAAGAAAACTGTTTGTCAAAAGGCCTGTAGTGAAACAGTTTTTTAACATTGAGAACAGAAAATAGACTTGCTCTTTCCTCAACACAAAAAGCACTAAAATGATCATCAAAAGACACAGTGACCACTTCAGAAAGTAAAATATATGCCTGGGCATTTTATAATGACAGTGACTATTTTCTTAAACAACGGCATTTCAGACTCATTTCCACAGCATACAAACATGTCAACATGATACTCAGTACCAAACATTTTCACCCAATTTGTTGTACAAATATCACAGCAAGGAGTCAAATGAAGTTCTTCTATTATCATCTCACACCCTTCCAGATTACGTACCATGTCAGTTTTAATCGGCCCATGCTGAAATCTCTCAAATTTTACATTTTCCCAATGAAAGGCCATATGTGATTGATGTGTGTTGGCTAGATTTTTGGTGATATTTTTAAAGTTTTTACTTGATCTTTTAAAAACGCTGTGTTTTGCCTCAAATCTCATACACCACATGTGTAAGACAGGTCCTGTTTTTCTAATACAACGGGGATAATAAACTGAAAAGTGGTGTTTGGGTAGCAACCTTTTATGAGCAAAAATTGTTTTAAAAAGTCTATGATGATCTGAAATTAAGTGCTTAAGATAATATGTCATGCCTTCTGTTACTCGAGGAGAAAAAACAATATTCACTATTTGTACCAAAAGTAAAATCAAGTGCCATAAAGGATTGGTCCTTTCAAAAACATCCCCAAAAATAAGTGGGGTGTTACGCAACAGGCACCAAGCTTGACTTGCATTTAATCCAAGATCTTTGCTGTCATCCAATTTTTAGACACTTGGACTATTTTTTCTTTCAAGGTATCCATAATTGAAACACTGAATTCGTTCACAAAAATCAGTCAGAGAAATTACCTTCTCATTCACCAAATGTTGATAAACAAGTTTCAACTCGTACTGTGCCACACCTTCCAAAATGTCATGCATTATATCAACAGCAAAATGTTCACAAGTATTATAAAACTTCCCTAAAAGTGGAAGAACAACAACAACATTTATTTATATAGCACATTTTCATACAAACAGTAGCTCAAAGTGCTTTACATATTAAAGAATAGAAAAATGAAAGACACAATAAGAAAACAAAATAAATCAACATTAATTAACATCGAATAAGAGTAAGGTTCAATGGCCAGGGGGGACAGAAAAAACAAAAAAACTCCAGACGGCTGGAGAAAAAATAAAATCTGTAGGGTTTCCAGACCATTAGACTGCCCAGTCCCCTCTGGACATTCTACCTAACATAAATGAAACAGTCCTCTTTGGATTTAGGGTTCTCACGGAAGGGCTTGATGATGATGATGGTCACATAGACTTCTGCCTTTTAATCCGTCCATCATTGTTGGAGCATCATGAAGCTTTGAGTAGGTGGTGGTGGCACAGGCCACCACCACAAAGAAACCGGAAAAGAAACAGAAAAGAGAGTAGGGGTCAGTACCGATTTTAGAGCCACCATGAATAGTTATTTTGAGGAAATTGAACATATAGAGTATCAGGATTAAGATACATTTGAACTTTCTTCCTGAGCACTGCAGTGCACCAAATGTACTTCTTTAGTGCGAAAAAGAACATCAGGGTGGTCTTCAGTAAAGATCCACTGAAAGGCATCTTTTTCAGCCAAACAAAAACGCCAACAGTAGGTTGCACTGAACGATTCTATAAAACCAAATAAACTATGCAGAGCCAGGTTGTCTCCTGTGATTTGAACAACAGTTCCTTTCAATGGAGTATCAGACGAAGGAGTAAGGACTCCATGGGTTTCTAAAGTTTTCAAATCCTCCACAAAAGGCTTAAGAATTGCATCGAAGCCATATTTCTTCACATCATCAGAGTGAAAAAGTAAAACAAGGTGAATATTCATTAAAACTGAATTCAATTTTGGAGGAAGATTTCGCAAAATGAAATACATACAACCAAGTTCGTGGATTCCCTTTTTAGAACCCAAAGGGTTTGCTGTCTCAAAGTCATCATAATAAAGTTGAAGCTGCAATGAGTTTTTCTCATATCTAAAGAGACTATTGTTTTGGACATATTCCCCATCACAAATGTCATTATAAAGACCTTCAGTGTGGTGTTTTGGCTGTTGGAAGGCATCAAGTATTTCTTTGTTTCTAAACAATGATTGAATTGTTTTTAAAACAGGGACATAAACAAACTTTTCTGGTACAGGAATTTGGCAGTATATCCCCGATGTTCTATCCCGTCTCACATCAAATCTGACACCAAGAACATATTCTATTGGCTCGACAATTTCCCACTTGCTCTTATAATATTTATGACGCTTTGTTTCTGTGTTAAAATTTGTAAAAGGGTTTTCTATTGAACTTAAGCAGCCTTCAACTTTCTCCCAATGTACAGGTGGAATATTTTTAAGAACAGCCTCCTTTGTTCTAGTTTGTATTTCACTGACCAAATTCTCCATTGAAAGAACAACAGACTGTACTGTGCTATGAGCAACTCCCGAAGATTGTAAATGTGCAACTAGAGCACCACACACATCATTTAAATCTATTTCAGTCACAGGAGCCTGGGTTTTTGGTTCTGCACTTCCAGAAGGGCCTTCATCTCCTTCAGCAAAGGTCACATCTGTTTCACACATAGAAAGAACACTACAATTATATCCATGTGACTCAGAAATTTTTTTACCCTTTGGTACAAGTGTACTACTTTGGCAATTAAAAGGAACACTAGTGCCATGAACTTGAACTAAATGTTTTTTTTAAATCCAGAAAAAGTTCCAAACACAGATGAGCATCCAGTCTCAGCACAATGTAAACGTAAAGTCTTTCCTGGGTAAAGGCCATGGTGAAATTTCAAATGGCGGCAAATAAATGAAGTGTTCTCATGAAGAGATTTGCAAACGAAACACGTAAACATTTCTGGTAATTAGTCCATGTCAGTCCTTACATTTACTTATTTGCATTCAGAAATCTAGCTCTAAGTTCCTTCACTCTTGGTCTTTCCTTAGATGCACCCATATATCGATGTTGTACACTGCAGTTTGGATAAACACATAAAAACTGTCAAGTTCCTGGCTGTATGATGTGCTGAAAACAAAATGTACCTTGAACAGCTCATCAAATGCTGCTACAGATGTTTGTGCCTTACATGGTATTGCCTTATTGTCCACAATAATGTAGAAATTCTGGATCCTCTTTTTGTGTTCTCCAATGCAGAGCAAAAAAGGTTGAGATGTTTCAACATTTGACAGGAAAGTCTGGATACTTGTACCAACCTGTAAAAAAAAAAATCAATTTCAAAATAAACGTTGAGTCTTAAAAGCGGTTCATACCAATTTCTATATGTAAGAATTTCACAGGCTTGGGCATGGATCACTAACACCAAACAGCAACACATCACAGTTTACTTTCTCCTTGTATTAAACATTAAAAGGCAAACCTGCTGTGGTTCACAAATGGGTAAGTTGTTGCCGTCCAGCATTCTAAATGAGTAAAAGCAAACATTTACCCTTGTTCAATGTGTAATTTAAAGAAAAAATCACTAGACAGACCGGATATGTTAAACATACCTTCAGAAACTGCAGCAAGTAGTCCTCTGCCTGAAGAGCGCTGATTTTAGCCGTCTTCTTATGACGTCTTGATGTAGGAGGAAGAAGATGCAGCAGAAGACACAAGGAGGCAAGGTCACGGTCCCAAACTAAACATTTCAGAAGATGAAGCTATCTAAAGGCTCAGCAAAATTCAACTAAAGACCAATTCTATTCAACATCAGTGTACACTTACCGGCATCACTTTCTCCTTGTGCAGACTTGATTAGATCGTCCACATGTGCATTTAGAACCAGACCTTTACTATCTTCAATTACTCGTGGCCTGAAGAATGTTGGCCACTTAGCAAGAAATTTCCCAGCTGTCTCTTCTCCAAACAGCATGACAAAGTCTTGTTCAATCTGAAATTAGATAATAAACAAGTGCATCAACACAAAGTCCTCCTTCTTGTCAACTTCCTACAAATTTTAGACCTGATCTTATACTTAAACAAGACCTTAGGAAACTTTGGAATATATTTAGTAAAGAAAAAAGTGTATATAAAAAACGAACACTTACAAGGCCAACTGTATCAAGAAACCTAGGGAAGGTAACTAGGATGTCTGTGGACTTATCAGTATCATGAACTAGAGTTTGTCGGTATTCAAAAGTGGCCTTCATTTTCTCCCTCACAACAATCTCATCTGATGAATGGTTTAGGATAGATATTGCCTCACAACACTCATCACCAGTGAGTTGCAGTCCAGAAGTAACAGGTCTCCGCTCAACCTGTGGACCACCACTTGATTCTGGAGCTTGTTTGCCACTTTTTGAGTTTATGGTTGTGTTGCGTTGAGCAGTTTTCAAACGCCAAGCAAGATAGCCACCCACACTTGCTGGATCATAGAAATGTTCCTGCAAAAATAAATGACATATTGTATATATCATGATATAGCTTCATAGATTATAGTGCAAACTATAAATGACAGTTTAAGGTATTTGCACCAATGATATTCTGATCATATGTGCTGTCACAAGCATACTTCACTAACCACTATGTTTCCAGTATACCAGGTTGTAAAACTTACATATCCATTTTTTGAGAAAGGATCCTCTAGATATGGAAACAAAGCCACAATTCCTTGAGCATATTTGATGCACACTCTGAGGGTACTCGTCTAAAAAATAAGTAAATAAATAAATGAAACACATGAATGACATGAAAAGAGACAAGCACCATTTCCACTGTTAAGCTTTTGACACATACCCATGTACCTCAACCATGTCAGCAACAAGAATATTCACTAGCTGTCTCCTGGTGCTATCTGACAAGCTCTAAGTTTTCTCATATTCATGAAAAATCTTGTCACCACCTGGTTTACAATTCAGGGTAGCATAAACCATCTGTGTAACATACAGAACATCAGAATAAGGTCAACTAATTAGCTATATGCTATGTAATTCAACAATATTTTAATTTCAAAACAATATCCAAAAAATAACTGTTGTAACAAGGTTACCAAATTACTAACTATGGATTATACAAAAGTCAATATCAGTTAATTAGATTAGTTTGCATATCTTGAAAGATTTTCAACACCTCAATGAACTCTTACACTTTTTGCTTCTTCCTTATCATCACATCTCATTTTCTTGCTTGGGAAATCTTCCACACTCTGACAAGTACTTTCAGTAAGGATCACAGTTGAAGCAGAGGAGAATGATGCCTCTGAGCAACATAAATCTGAAGAATCTGAAAAAATTAGGAAGACAACAATAGGAACACATGTAAGGGCAATATCATTAAAGGCAGCATTTTATCTTATGGACTTACAATTGAAAGATCCTTTTCATTCAATTAAATGAAAAATTCAAGTAAATAAAAAATTAATGAAAAATGCCAAAACAGTTTGATGCAGATGACTAATTACCATCCTTCAAACAAGCTCTCAACAAAATCTCATCTCCTTTCTGCAGAAAATCACCAAAAATATCCTCTTCAACTTCTGTCCCTGATGAATCCTTGTAAACTATTTCAACATCAGGTGGCAAGCCAAATTTATCTATGACTGTAAAAAGAATGACATAGTAAAGATTGATGACAAAACTTAAATCTGTTAAAAGAAAGCATATAGTTGGTGTTTCATTTCTGTAAATATAAAAAATATTTTTGATGCACTTGTCATCAAGAACCATCTTAGCCACAGTTCCTTAAATATCTGGTTCCTTGTGACATATCTGAAAGCTGCACGTTAGCCTATTGATTTTCATTGTCCCAAAACTTTATTTTAAAAAAGAGAAATGTTGTTATTAATAACTATTAGATATTAGAATATTTAAAGACCCCATATTACATAATGTCTGAAAGTTTTTTTTACATTACATTTTTTTCACATTTAATTTTACTGTATCAAAGAACAAAAAGGAGGATGAACCTGCTTGATTGAACTGCTGATAATCGTAAGTCCCGTCAGTCTCAGTCACCTTCACATACTTCTGGCTTTCTTGGTATTGCACTTTCAAAAGCATTTCTGCTGAAACCAATATTAGTTTTGTTTATTACAATAAAATACCTCACTAGGACTTAATCTAAGACAAATATATCAAAAATAAATAGATAAAAACCTTACCGCCAATTTGCTGCAGTACCACCATACAAACGCAGCAATAACCAACACCACCAAGATCAGCAGAACGAGTCCTAGAATCTTCCAGTCACACTACATTCTAAAACACATAAGATTTGTAAGCGTTTATATAAAAATTAATAATCGTGTTACATTATGAGACAACCTTTCATATAAATAGAGAACACATCTGAGTTTCAAAACATTCAACAACATATGAGAAACGATTGTGAACCGATTTCATGTTGCAGCCTTGTACTAAAATTCTGGCAACCAACGCGATTGAACAAACACACAACAAAAATATATTAAACAGTAGCTGGTTTGATCGGTGTCTGGCAATTGATACCTTGTTAACTATACTGGATTTTTCAGTCGCTGATCAACAATCGCTATGTGTGAACACTATGAACACATGCCAACTCTGACCAGAGGGCCAGTTGCCGACGAGCTACAGATAATTATAGCGCAAGACAAGAGTGGAAGACTGGGGACCTCACAGAGACAAATAATCAAGAATTAAATTGATAATGACGGGGGGAATGGCTGTGTAGCGATGGACTCGGCAAACTGAGTTTTTACTAGAACTCTGGAGTTCACAAGTGCTCAGTACCACAACCACCTGGAGTTACCTAGGTTTTCATTACAAAGTAAATTTTACATTTCTTTCCCCCATATTCGTTTCTTTTTCTTTTCGAATGTTTTTTGGAACTAATCATAGCGCAAACGAGTTGTTGCGCTTTTTTTGTTTAAGGTACATTTCATACTTTCGTTCTCCTTCATAAAATGTCGGAGACAGAGGCGACCCAGCAAGACTTCAGTTAAGTTTTCTGATGCGTCTCACTCGCTATTTATAAATAGAAATAGTAGCATATCGTCCATTCCCACGTGTGCTACGAACACTAATTATTAAGTACATTTTATGGGCGATGAATACATACGTCCCTAATGGTTAGATAACTTACATGTGTTTCGCTTTCAAGCCACCAAACTGTAAGACGCTAAAAAAGAAAAATCGTATTCATTTAAAACATGTAAAATCAATGTTATTTAATATTCTGTTGCATTGCTACAGCTCTTTTAAAAGCCAAATCATTAAAATAATTCGTGAAGCTAATTCGTTCAACTAACAAACAATAGCTTGCTAAATAAGTGTACTGTTTGGGAAAATTACAAAACCTTAGGCCTACATTGTCTCTTGTACTCGCCATGTGTTCTCAAAATTAAGTTTAAAATGGCGCCGGTGCAAGTTTTTTCTGTCCTTAACGAACCGACAAAAATGGGGGCGTTTCTAATTTAGCTCTTGTGTAGAGTTTATATCTTAACACTACAAAAATGCACCAGGTCTTTCATGAACCTGACACTGACAGTGTAAAATCAAGTATACTTAGTATTGATTAAACACTAAATATCAACACTTTCATCTAACTCTGAAAAATTAACACTGCTGATTTTGCTGTGTGGGAAGTCAAACTCATGCTAAAATTTAATACATTACCACATGGTTTTAATAAAGACAATAGTTTTATGACGAGATATGAGGATTGTGTGCATCTCTCAGATTGACACAGACAACCTGTCTGTAGACCCACATTGTATGTATTAAAAAACCCATCATAAAGTTCAAAAGACTTTGTTAGACAATTATCTTATCAACAGATCTTGACCATACATTGTTCTCCTCTCTTTCTTAATGAATTTTAGCCTAGAGAGGTCTATTAATTTTTTACATTTAAGATTTCTCACTTAAAGATTTACCAATGTTGTTTCTTGTCCTAGTGTGTATATAAACACAGGGACCTCCAAATTCAGTATTACATCTTGCTTGAAGAAGGGGCCTGAGTTGCCTCAAAAGCTTAAATATTGTAATCTTTGTAGTTAGCCAATACAAGGGGTAATTTTGCTTCACTTGTCACTACTGACAAATCAAAGAAAATCTGGTGACAGTCAGTTATTTTGTGTGCCACTGCAAATATATAATTTTAGAACCTTGCAATTCCTTGCCAAGTAGCTGTCAGTAAAAACTTAATTTAGCCTACAAAGTACAATATATAATGTGTAGTTCAAAAACAGCATATCATTTTGTGGTTTTTAATAGCATACAGTATGTAAATGAACTCCAGGTGCCTCTTAATAATTACACTGTGTTTTGTGTTACTATCTGATAACCCCAGAGAATAAAACATTGGAACTTCTTTGCAGCCATTAAACTTCTTGCTATTTCTTAATGATTGTAATCACCTCGCTGGTGCAGCAGTTCCCAGAAGACACAGCCCTAAAATATATAACTACACCAGCAGTGGACTTGCATCTATGTTGGATTAGTTGTTGGTGAGCAACTGGTAAGTACATGCTCTTTAGTTTTATTGGGTCAGTTCAATATCAATGTTTTCGGTTTCATGGTATACTTGTGATTAGGTAATTCATTAGTCATTGGATGTTATCTACAGTATATTTAAAAAAACTGGGTATTACAATTTCATGTTAAAATTGTAAAGCATTTGTAATTTAAGTATAAAGGAACTTAATGAGCAAAGTGTTAACTATAATGGTAACTGTAAGCAAAAGAAAATATTCATCAACAAATTAGACATTTCATGAGTTAAACTATTGATGAAAGACAGTGAATCAAATCAAAGATAAAAAGCAAAAAACATTTTAATGATTAGCGTTCTAGAGCTGATATAGCAATTCTTATCAATCCTTCACCACTTTATAATTTCCTCTGCTTTTGCTTACAAGAAATACTTTATTATAAAGGGTTATCAAAAATCTTTAGGACTTAAAAATATGACACTTCTTCAAATACAACACTAAAATCAGTAAGATTTTTACAAAATGTGTGAAAGAGCTCAAAATGTTAAATCACCCCCTTAACACATGTTTGAAAATTTATAAGGAGTGATATTGTCCCACTGCTAACCTATTTGTTCTGTGACATGACGTTTAGATAAGAAGAGGAGCAGACACTGAATTAAAAGATGAATTTCATTTATTAAGAATGGTGTTTGGTTTCTATGACTCCTGCTGTCCCTGGTATACAAATATTTAAAAAAAAATATTTGTAAGATGTTATTTTTTGCCTCGCAGTTAGGAGACCTGGATTCATATCCCGGGTCCTCTGTGCGTGGAGTTTGCATGTTCTCCCCATGTCTGTGTGGGTTTCCTACAGGTACTCCGGTTTCATCCCACAGTCCAAAGACAGGCAGGTTAGGTGCATTGGCGATTCTAAATTGCCCCTAGTGTGTTTTTGGTGTGTGTGTGTGCCCTGTGGTGGGCTGGTGCCCTGCCCAGGGTTTATCTCCTGCCTTGCGCCCCGTGCTGGCTGGGATTGGCTCCAGCAGACCCCCGTGACCCTGTAGTTAGGATATACAGTAATCCCTCCTCGATCACGGGGGTTGCATTCCAGACCCCCTCCCGTGATAGGTGAAAATCCGCAAAGTAGAAACCATATGTTTGTATGGTTAATTTTTATATATTTTAAGCCCTTATAAACTCTCCCACACTGTTTATAAATATCCCCCGCACAGTTATACAGCATAATATCTTTGTATTCTCTTAGTTATTAGGTAAGATTCATTGAAATTATGTATGTAAACATACAGTTTACATACAGTAAAACCTTAATATTATTTTAAAGATATCGAGTGTCTCCGATATCATATATGTTACAGCCATTACAATAGACAGGCCACCAGCAATAAATACGTACAATGCAAGAAAAATAGTATACAGTAAATGTTTGTACAGTGACACTAAACGTACATACATGTACTAAGCACTGTAAGTAGAAAATTAATTATGATTACTCACCAACAATGACACAATGACTTGTTCGATAACAATGAGTTTAATTTTACTGCACAACAAAGGAGAGCGTTACAGCCCTTCTAAAGGAGCCTCTCCAGGCAACTGTATATCACCGCCGTTGTTCTTCTTCCAGCAGACTTCAATCCAAATCCCTAAAGCAGATTCCATCCAGACTACTACCTTATTACATCCACTTACAACTCATTTTGCACCCTGGTTAAAAGGACACTGCAGGTGTAGATCTTATATTTCTTTCCTACTTTTTAAATAAAAAGAATCATAGCCTCATTGATAGCGTCCTACAGCGGTGTAGCTTTTCCCTTCCTTCACCATATCCAAAACGTTTACCTTTTCGGCAATCATTAACATCTTCCATTGGCGCTTGTGCACGGCCCCTGAAGCAGTAGCAGCAGCAGATCATTTGAGCCATAATGAAGGGCTTGACTATGCACAAAGATAAACACAAAAGAGCACAAAAGTTAACTCTCTACACAGCGAAACACGTTGATGCTGAATGAGCGAGACAAGACTTCCTGGTTAACGCCGCGGAATCTAATTCAGGGCTCCGTCGCTGAGCCATTCAGCACACAGGAACTTAACTGTGTGCTCTGATTGGTTAGCTTCTCAGCCATCTGTCAATAGCGTCCCTTGTTTGAAATCAACTGGACAAACCAACTGAGGAAGCATGTACAGGAAGTAAAATGACCCATTGATCGCAGAACCCGCGAAGCAGCGAAAAATCAGCGTTATTTATTTAGATATGCTTACATATAAAATCTGCGATAGAGTGAAGCTGCGAAAGTCGAAGCGCGATATAGCGAGGGATTACTGTAGTGGGTTGGATGATGGATCGATGTTATTTTTTTCTGTCTTTCACTATAAGTAACTGTAATTAAAGTCAACAATACAGTAACTAAGGTAATCAAATATAGAACAATTTACAATATAATGTTGCTAATCACTCAAGTAAAGTACTCAGGTATTTAAAAACATCACAAGTGATTTCAGTAGTTTATGGTTTATTTATTAAATCACTAAAAAAAGAGTTTAATAAAATGTTTAATTTATACGTTTTCCTTTCTAGCGTATTAGGTATACTAAATCGCCTCTAATCTGTTGATTTTGACTTTTCAGAGATAAATTCATTACAGAAGGGTGGCACGGTGGCGCAGTGGTAGCGCTGCTGCCTCGCAGTTAGGAGACCCGGGTTCGCTTCCTGGGTCCTCCCTGCGTGGAGTTTGCATGTTCTCCCCGTGTCTACGTGGGTTTCCTCCGGGCACTCCGGTTTCCTCCCACAATCCAAAGACATGCGAGTTAGGTGGATTGGCGATTCTACATTGGCCCTAGTGTGTGCTTGGTGTGTGGGTGTGTTTGTGTGTGTCCTGCGGTGGGTTGGCACCCTGCCCAGGATTGGTTCCTGCCTTGTGCCCTGTGTTGGCTGGGATTGGCTCCAGCAGACCCCCGTGACCCTGTGTTCGGATTCAGCGGGTTAGAAAATGGATGGATGGATGGAATTCATTAAAGATAGTTTCCAAACATAAACACAATTTCAGGTGGAATACTTCACCATTTTTATATTTACTTTACAGAAATTAAGCATCAGCTACCTTTTCCTTCCATTGGTTGCCCTTTTCAGCCCATGTTTCAGATACTGTACAGAGGCCTATCGTATCTGACTGTTGGCACTTTTACATTGTTGCTCTATTTCATATTTTCATTGATCCATCTCAGTCTATGAATGTTTATATCTGCTGTGATGTCTGGTTCTACATAAAGATTTGGTAATTCTTTATTTGCTGTTATTCTCCACACTCCATTCTCATATATTGCTCCATAAATTTACCTCAGTGCCATATAATGAACTGCCGCCCTGCCCACGGTTTGTTCCTGCCTTGCACCCTATTCTTGCTGAGGACTAAGTGGGTTAGAAAATGACTGACGACTGACCTTTTAGTCCCATACTCGGCACATTTTCTCATTCATTTGTGCTAAGCACGAGGCTTCTGAATCTTATATTATATTGATAGCTTAGTAAAGTTTAACTTTCAAAGATTTCAAAGCTACCCTTGATTTTATTATTCAATGCACTGTTAAAGCACCACTTGTTGGAGATGAGTAAATCTACTCTCAGGCTAACAATTTTATCTATAAATCGGTCTGAATTATTAGAGCACTTATTGAAAAAATTCCCTGTTTACAGGAAAAATCACAATGTTCAAACCAAGTACTGTAGTGACAGAACATAGCAGGCTTCAGGCTTATCACTTCATTGTCCTCTGTTAATACCGGGTTTAGAATTTGTATTGAGTCTCTGTGTGATTTGTCCTCAGACAAACCACAATTTAAGAATCACCTTATAGATATCTACTGGATGATATTTTTAAGGTTGAGTTAGTGCATTTTTAAATATTCTCCAGTAAACAACAATGACAAATATATATAAATAAAATTATATTGAAATAACTATTTACTCTAAAATATATTTATTCACTATTAGAATAAAAATATATAGTATATTTAAAAATATAATGCAATGTTTTTTGCAAAATATGCTTTACAGTATATTATTCTTAATATTTTAAAATGTACTGAGGAATATGTTTTTATATTTTGGAAAAAATATTGCAATTTACAAAAATGGCAATAATTCAGATTTTTTTTTTTAATATATTCTAGTATACTACAAGATACCATAATATATTTCTTTAAAATATATTGTATATTGCTTAAAATATTTATTCATATTGTTAACAATACATTTTATGAAAATATGTTTTACATATATTTCATACTAGCTGTTCCCCACGGCTACGCCCACATAGTAGTGAAACACGACAGTGAGGAGGGCCCTGCCTGGCTCCCCACTCCTGACATCACACTTCCCCCTCCTCTCGGCCTGCAGCCTCTCTCTCAGATTAGCATGAATATATCACTCCTGCAAGCGAACTATGATTCTTAGCACAATGTGAGAAGTCACAAAATCAACGTTCAAGCAAATTATTGAAAAACACCCAATCTAAATCCATTAAGTAGTTCTCTTGTTCGCTAGCTAAGTGGTGGTAAGGTACACCCTGAGGCAGATGCATGAGTGAGGAGGTCAGGCAATTTTGGGGAACCTGAATCAAGGGTATCACAGAACGTAATTTAACCACAACTGAAGGAACAAAACCTGTACCTAATACACCAATTGCCCCCTCCAGTCTTCATTACAATATAGATATATCAGTAGATTGCATGATTGGAACCTTTTGGTCAATGTGTCCACATTTGGTCTCCTGTCCAGCCTTCGGTTTTTCCCTTTGGTTACTCCAGTATCTGCCAACCCTAATCATTACAATGATGGCATCATTGTAAATTCTAAACAGGTTTTTCGCTAACAGATGAACAGCCTTTTTGTGTTTTTGTTTATAAGGCTAACTTGAAATTGGGAAAGTTAACACAAATTTGGGTTGAGCATTGATTTGCATGTTTCATTTATTGATATATAACATAGGTCAAATGTTTTATTATTCCTTATTTATCAGATTGACGTGACTGAAATCCCCAAAAATAAATTGTGTCATATTGAGGGTAAGAGTGACTTCACATTTTGTACCACATTATTTACTACTCTTAACAGTTGTGTTTGTATTAAAATCAATTAAGAGTAACAATTACTTGTGGAAATAAACAAGGCATACAAAGTGATCTAACAGAAATCAACTCAAAGTTTGCAGAGCTCACACTTTGTCAATGATCGTTATTGTTCACTCTTACGAAAATGAAATACATGTAAAATATATTTTTTTAATACATTACTGTTGTAGCTGTGTTAGCCCAAAGCTTCCTAAATTCTGCAGCTTCTTCATAGAATGATTCATGTTGTAACGCATGTTCAAATAATTCCACAGTCCAAATATCTTTGCTTTGAAAATTTTAGTAAAGTTCAAAGCAAAAACATTTCTCTCAAAAATAAAGAGAAAAACTGATTTTAAAAATAATAGGAAAGTTCTTAAATAAAAGAGTTCTAGATCTTGTTTCTGGGCAGCATGGTGACCCAGTAATGGCGCAGCTGCCTCGCAGTAAGGAGACCCGGCTTCACATCCTAGATTGTCCTCCCTTTGTGGAGTTTGCATGTTATCCCCATGTCTGTGGATGGTTTCCTTCGGGTGCTCCACTGTCCAAAGACATGCAGGTTAGGTGAACTGGCGATGCTAACTTGTCCCTAGTGTGCGTCTGGTGTATGGATGCATGTGTGTGTACATTTTGCTATGGATTGGCACTCTGTCCAGGGTTTGCATCTGCCTTGCTAGCTGGGATAGGGTGCAGCCACACTCCATGGAACCATATTGTGAAAGCTGGCCCTGGCACAGACAGACGGACAGCATATTTTCACCCACACAGCGTTTATTTACAATACTACTATTTACAGTTTTTGCTCACGTGCACCCCCAGTGCCTTCTTGCACCGATTTCCCCAATGTCCAGGCCCACAGTCTCTGCCTTCCTGGCCGCCTCCCGTCCTCTCCCCCCAGCTCTGTCCGCTTCCTCCCGACATCCACCAATGACTGGAGGGAGGCGGCCCCTTTTATGGGAACCCGGATGGGCTCCAGCTGCTTCCCGCACTTAACCGTGGCCACACCCCTGTGTGGCGGAAGTGCCGGCTGCGCACTCGGAAGCCATCCGTGTCTCCCCGGTCATCTTCCCCGGCACTTCCTGGTGTGGCGGAAGTGCCGGGCTCCCGGGATAAACAGGCACTGGGGCGCCGCCTGGCGGTGGCCACGGGTCCCTACAGGGCTGGGCTTCAAAGCCATGCCCTCAACCCTTGGCCCCCAACAGAACCAGGACGGACGCCCCCTCGCGGTCTGGAGGAGGCACAAGCCCTCCTCACGTCCTCCTGGGCATCCCGGCCGGGGACCACAATATTTAGTATTAAGTGGGTTAGAAAATGACATTTTGTTTAATTTTTCTATATGTACAGTATATTCATATAGTCATACATTCAAACAATCATACGTTGATGAAACGGTCATAAAACTATATGCCATTTTTCTGTTAGTAAGCCAATCTAGACTTTATACTAACTGCTTAACACTAGAATCCCTGAAGCCAATGAAAAAATTTGTAATCCCGGCCCAGCTTAAATTTCTTCACATTCTGCACTTTGCTAAATCGGACTGTATGTCTTCTCTTCCTGCTTTTGACAGAAATGTAGTTTCGGCGATCAGCGTTACAATGGATGGATTCTTTGCTCTTTTTATGGCTCTTTGAGGTGGCTCACTATCTTAAAAGGACTGCTTGTCTTTTGCTGCACTAGATGGAAACAGCCATGTGACTTTGCAGGCTTGCTCTTTATATCGGCACCCCTGCCACTGGTGATGTAATTCCAGCTCATACTTGGGTCACTCATCCCTAGCAGATGTAACTTTCAGGTATAATCTTAAAAATATATTTCTGAACTACATGTACATTACATTATATTGAAAGGTTTGTCCACATATTATTTTTGTATATTGAAGTATATTTAAATTTTATAAGGGCACTAACATATGGACATTCCCAGCAGAGTTCCAAAATTATCAATCATATTCCTGATGTCATCGATGATCTCAGAGAACCACCTCTCTGTAGAAGCTTTGATATACTTTCTATAATCCTGTTAAAAATGAGCAATAACTTGTAGTTCACACAATTTGAGGCGTAAGGAGTGCATCAGTGGCAAGAATTCCAGTAGGGGGTACAGTGTGGTGGATATTCAGTCTTTGACAAACATCTTGGCCACTCCCCTGTTTACATGCATTAGCTTAGGTGGTTAAATAAAAATGTAAAGCTCTAACAGCAATCTGGTTTGTGATTTCCACTTTTTAAGAATAATTTAAGAATGATCTGAATTATCTGTATAAAATAAAAAAGTTTATTCTCACACATCTCCGAATTTCTTCCCAAAGACATGCAGCAACTTCAACATATGCCTCTAAGCTGGTCTAGTATTAGTTTGCATGTCCCGTAATGGTTTTGTGTCCTGTTCAGAGTTGGTTCCTACTTTCTGCAATATGTGGCATGGGCTGGGGTTCTAGGTACATGTGATGTTTAATCTGAATTAAGGGAGAGAAATTTTAAAGTTTTATTTTTGTAGAAATAAGCAATAATGTTCCTTAAAGCCTCATTCAAACTCCCATGTTTAACTTTCTTCTTTTCCGCGTCTGTGTAACGCATGTAATAAGTACCACACCAGTAAAATTACAGTAGTTTTATTTCTGCCTCTTGATTACATCACTAAGGGGGAGTAAAGTGTGTTTTGTTTTTAAATATGATATGATGCACATTTCCTACACCAAACCACACCATTGTGCACATTTCTGTGCTTTCTTCACAGCAAAATTTCAAAACATTTAAAGTCGTCTAACCCAAGCTTTACCAACACCATGCCATTACCTAGTAAACTCCTTTGCACATGTCTAGTGATTTGTTCTATTGTTATTATTATTATTATTATTATTATTATTATTTTATTTAAATACTAAACAATGCATGAAAATGCTTCTAAAACAGGACCTAAATGCCTTACTTCTTTTTGTGAATGGCACAAGTCTCACTGAAAGTGAATTTATTTCATGCAAATCGTTTTCCCTCATCACTAATTTTGATATTTTCCCGAATTGAGAAATATGGAAATATAACACTTTAGCTCCTTAATGTTTCTCAAAAAAATTTTTTTCTACAGCTGAATTACTCAGGTGCTGCTTCTTTTTTCCTTTCTCTTCTCAGGTTTTACCTCCAACTAACCATGTCCGTATTCAATCAAACCAGTTCTTCTGTCAAAGAATTCCTCATTATTGGATTCCTTGGCCTCAGAGATCAAGAAAGTAGAAAATCCTTGTTTGGAGCCTTCCTTACAGTCTACCTTTTCATTCTTGTTGGGAACATTCTCTTAATTATGATTTTTATTTCTGAAAGAACACTCCACTCCCCTATGTACATATTAGATGATAGATAGATAGATAGATAGATAGATAGATAGATAGATAGATAGATAGATAGATAGATAGATAGATAGATAGATAGATAGATAGATACTTTATTAATCCCAAGGGGAAATTCACATAATCCAGCAGCAGTATACTGATACAAAGAAACAATATTAAATTAAATAGTAATAAAAATGAAAAAAATAAAAAATAAAATTAATGTTAGCATTTACTCCCCCGGGTGGAATTGAAGAGTCGCATAGTGTGGGGGAGGAACGATCTCCTCAGTCTGTCAGTGGAGCAGGACAGTGACAAAAGTCTGTCACTGAAGCTACTCCTCTGCCTGGAGATGACACTGTTCAGTGGATGCAGTGGATTATTCATGATTGACAGGAGTTTGCTTAGTGCCCGTCGCTCTGCCACAGATGTTAAACTGTCCAACTTTACTCCTACAATAGAGCCTGCCTTCTTAACAAGTTTGTCCAGGCGTGAGGCGTCTTTCATCTTTATGCTGCCACCCCAGCACACCACGGCATAGAAGAGGGCACTCGCCACAACCGTCTGGTAGAACATCTGCAGCATCTTACTGCAGATGTTGAAGGATGCCAACCTTCTCAGAAAGTATAGTCTGCTCTGACCTTTCTTACATAGAGCATCAGTATTGGCAGTCCAGTCCAATTTGTCATCCAGCTGCACTCCCAGATATTTATAGGTCTGCACCCTCTGCACACAGTCACCTCTGATGATCACAGGGTCCATGAGGGGCCTGGGCCTCCTAAAATCCACCACCAGCTCCTTGGTCTTGCTGGTGTTAAGGTGTAAGTGGTTTGAGTCGCACCATTTAACAAAGTCTTTGATTAACTTTCTGTACTCCTCCTCCTGCCCACACCTGATGCAGCCCACAATAGCAGTGTCATCAGCGAACTTTTGCACGTGGCAGGACTCTGAGTCATATTGGAAGTCTGATGTATATAGATTGAACAGGACCGAGAAAGTACAGTCCCCTGTGGCGCCCCTGTATTGCTGAACACAATGTCAGACCTGCAGTTCCCAAGACGCACATATTGAGGTCTGTCTGTAAGATAGTCCACAATCCATGCCACCAGGTGTGAGTCTACTCCCATCTCAGTCAGCTTATCCCTAAGGAGCAGAGGTTGGATGGTGTTGAAGGCGCTAGAGAAGTCCAAAACATAATTCTTACAGCACCACTGCCTCTGTCCAGGTGGGAGAGGGATCGTGTAGCATATAGATGATGGCATCCTCCGCTCCCACCTTCTCCTGGTATGCGAACTGCAGAGGGTCGAGGGCGTGGGACCTGTGGCCTCAGGTGGTGAAGCAGCAGCCGCTCCATGGTCTTCATCAGATGTGACGTCAGAGCAACAGGCCGGAAGTCATTCAGCTCACTAGGACGTGATACCTTTGGGACAGGGTGATACAAGATGTTTTCCAAAGCCTTGGGACTCTCCCTGTTCCAGGCTCAGGTTGAAGATGCGCTGTAGAGGACTCCCCAGTTCCAACGCACAGGCCTTCAGCAGTCGTGGCGATACACCATCTGGACCAGCTGCTTTGCTGGCACAAAGTCTTTTCAGCTCTCTGCTCACATGGGCTGCTGTAATTGTGGGTGGGGATGTCTCACCTATGCTGGTATCAGCAGAAGGATGGTTGGAGGATGCAGTACTCGAGGTGAGAGTGGGTTACTGTGATCAAACCTATTAAAGAAGTTGTTCATTTGGTTTGCTCTCTCCACGTCTGTCTCGATGGCGGCACCCCCTCGAGCTGCAGCCAGTGATAATCTTCATCCCATCCCACACTTCCTTCATGCTGTTGTTCTGCAACTTCTGCTCCAGCTTTCTCCTGTACTGCTCTTTCGCCAGCCCGAGCTGGACTCGGAGTTCCTTCTGCACGTGCTTGAGCTCATGCTTATCACCACTTTTAAAAGCCCTTTTCTTCTGGTTCAAAAGGCCCTTGATGTCACTTGTAACCCATGGCTTGTTGTTAGCATAGCAGCATACTGTTCTTACTGGAACTACAATGTCCATACAGAAGTTGATGTAATCAGTTGTGCATTCAACAGCCTCTTCAATGTTCTCACTATGTGACCCAAGCAATATATCCCAGTCTGTAGTTCCAAAGCAGTCTCTCAGAGCCTGCTCTGCCTCAGGGGACCACTTCCTGAATGAGTGTGTAGTTGTAGGTAGCGCCCTCACTCTTGGTTTGTATTGAGGCTGAAGCAGAACCAGGTTATGATCTGCTTTCCCAAGTGCAGGCAGCGGGGTGGTGCTGTTATGCGTCTTTAACGTTTGCATACAGTAGGTGGATAGTCCTGTTTCCCCGAGTGTTACAATACACATACTGGGAGAAGGCAGGTAATGTTTTGTCCAGCGTTACATGGTGAAAGTCTCCAGCGATTAGCACAAGTGCCTCAGGGTGGTGCGTTTGTAACTTAGCAACTGCGGAATAGATGATGTCACTCGCCATCTCTGCGTTCGCTTGAGGGGGGATGAAAACAATAACAACAATCACGTGTCCAAACTCTCTGGGCAAGTAATAGGGCGCAGACTTACGGCCAACAGTTCGATGTCCCTGCAGCAAGTGGAGATTTTAACGTTTACATGTCCTGAGTTGCACCACTTTGTATTGACATAGAGAGCGAGTCCTCCTCCTTTCTTCTTTCCGCAGGTACTTGTGTCTCTGTCCGCTCTAACTGTGCTAAACCAGGATAGCTCCACGTTAACATCTGGGATGGTAGTCGTTAGCCACGTTTCACTAAAACAGAGCAAGCTGCATTCTCTGTAGGTTCTGACATTTTTCACCAGCACAGCCAGTTCGTCGATCTTATTTGGTAGTGAGTTCACATTTCCCAGGATCACAGAAGGCACCGATGGTTTATAACGCCATTTTCTCTCAAGTTGATTTAATCTTATCTTTTATCTTTGCGCCGGCTCGGCTGCCCCGATATCGTCTTCTTACCTCGTCAGGTAAATAAGGAACCACACCGGCATAAGCATTTCTTCTCAGTGCTTTAAGCTGACTACTTGAATAGGCGATTCTCGGGGTGTAAAAATCCATGTCAAGTAGTAAAATAGTAAAAAGTGTCCAGGGAGCAATTCCACATAAAAGAAAGTGGTAGAAGTGATGAGTGAAATAGAGAAAAATAGAGATAAAAAGGTAAAAAGACAAAGTCATATACGGAGCTGCTGAAAAGGCTGCCACTCCGACGCGGCGCCGGAAATAAATATGTTAGTATATTAGTCTGTGGTCTGGCTGTTCTCGAAATTGCGATTACTACTAACACTGTGCCCAGTATGCTGGTCCTATTCACAATGGAGTACAGAGTTGTGTCTGTTGCTGCTTGTTTTACTCAGACAACATTCTGGTTGGGTTTCTTCTCTACCGAATGCTTTCTCCTTACCCTTATGGCCTATGATCACTATATAGCCATATGCAATTCACTTCATTATCCTAATTTAATATACAACAGTCTCATCGTGAAACTAATTGCATACTGTTGGGTGGTTGGCTTTCTTTGTGCAATCATTCCTGTGGCTTTTCTTCTCAGGCTGTCATTCTGTGGTCCCAATAAAATAATTCACTGCTATTGTGACTTTGGTTCTTAGCGATTCTTGGCCTGTGGGGACATTCAGGTTACTAACAATGTGTCTTTAAGTATTGGTTTGAGTGTGCTGTTCATTTCTTTGGCATTTATTCTTTTCACATACATGCAGATAATATTTTCAGTTTTGAGGATTGCTAACACTAATGGACGAGTGAAGGCCTTCTACACTTGTGACACACACATGCTGGTCATTTCTGTCTTTTTCTTGATAGTTGTTGGCGTGTTTGTCTCAGTCAGAACTCCTGGTACCTCTTTCGACATCTGTATAATGATGCTAATAATACAGAATGTCTTTCCGGCTTTAGCGAATCCAGTAATTTACTGTCTGAGGACAAAGCAAATTAGAGGAAGTTTAATTAAAACATTTAAAAAATTAACTCTTGTAAAAGGTCATGAATAGATTAAAATTTCACAGAAACAGGCATCAGTAACCCACCTTTTTTACAATAATTTAATGGCAATATTACACCCTTGTCTATCTGTCTTTTATAATTCGAATAATTGTTTTTTATTTTTTTTTTGTTTTCGTAGGTTTTGCAACTGAGTGCTTCCTGTTATGGCAATGCACATGTAAAGTAAAGCAGCAAATTGTTACATCCATTCAAACACACGGTCAAAATGACAAAACGAAAATAATAACCACAAAAATATTAACAACAGACTTTACTTATAATTCAAAAATAATGAAAGATACCAGAAAAAAAGAAAGGTTTTCTGAGACTAATGAATTCAGGCAGGGTAAAGACCTTTATCGTCTGGGTTGAGTTAAGTCTTGTGTTACGATATTGGTGCGAGTTTCAATTTATATTGGCTTTTGTGTCATGTAGAATTTAATTTTCTGAACTTTTTTTTATTTAAAACTTGTTTATTATACTTACATTTTTGGCATTGTTTTTCAACACTGTTTGTTTATACAGGATAGCTCCATTTTGTGGTTACTGTGTTCCTGGTTAAGCAAAAAACAGGCTGTGATTTGGCGTGATGAATGTGTCTTTGTCTTCCCGGTTACAAATGTTTGCCTCATTTCTGCTTCACATAAATTATTTTTGCATTACTCCTTTTGAATGAACAGTCTGGAGGTAATATGTAGGTGGAAGTGACTAGTAAAGGGCTTTACTTTGATTTCTGTGCTATCAAACTGTCTGCACTATGTGTCTCTTTGTAGAGATAACCAAATTGTTTGTGCTTTTAATTGTATTTGTCTGTATGAGACACTGGAGACCACATCCCATTACTTTAAGTTCTCTTTTTGATCCATTTCTCTGTTCACGAGACTGTTGAACATACAGTAACAAGCCACTTTCTTCCTAATTGTCGTTCCACCTGAGTTGCTTGTTTTCCTTTACAAAGTGTACAACCACAATGCCTTGTGTGTCTGAACAGCTGCCCAATTTCCATTTCCGCCAGCTATGACTGCTGTTCCTGTCCATTTGTGTAGCCTCTGAACATATCCCAACAGTATTTGGTCATATCTCATTCTGGGGAAGCAGATCATTGACTCCCATCCATTGGCAATTTCTATACTTCTCTTTAGTACTAGGGTGTTGTACCGTGTTAGCCATTATGGGTGTGTTGGCTAACTAAAAAGATTACAATATGCAAGCTTCTGAGGCAACTCAGGTACAATACAATACAGTTTAATTTTGTATAGCCCAAAATCACACAAGAAGTACTGCAATGGGCTTTAACAGGCCATTCCTCTTGACAGACCCCCAGCCTTGACTCTCTAAGAAGAGAAGGAAAAACTCCCAAAAAAACCCTTGTAGAGATAAAATGGAAGAAACCCTGGGAAAGGCAATTGAAAGAGAGACCCCTTTCTGGGTAGGTTGGGTGTGCAGTGGGTGTCAAAAAGAAGGGGGTCAATACAATACAATACAATACAATACAATACAATACAATACAATACACAGAACAGAACAAATCCTCAATACAGTATAAAAATAAAAATTTTATAGAGAACCACCTCTTTCAACCTTCGCAAACATACGCAGTTTTTAATATCTGGAAAAAAATTGGAATTAACTTGCTTAGAGATCTTTATATAGACAACGTCTTTGCATCCTATGAACAATTACATTCCAAATTTAACATTCCAGCTACACATTTCTTTCACTATCTTCAAATTAGGAACTTTGTTAAACAGAACCTTCCAGATTTTCTTCATCTTGCACCCTCATCCACGCCGGAAAAAATATTGCTCAATTTTAAGGAATTAGACTCCATCTCTACAATTTATAAAATCATTTTACAATCCCTTCCTTTCAAAGATCCAAGAGGACACTTGGAAAAAGATCTCTCAATTAATATATCAGAAAAGGAGTGGAAAGTCGCAATGCAGAGAATTCACTCGAGCTCCATATGCGCAAAGCATACAATTATACAACTCAAAATTATATATCGAGCACATCTGTCTCGACTAAAACTCTTCAAAATGTTTCCAGGGCATGATCCAACCTGCGAACGTTGCAATCAAGTCCCAGCCTCACTAGGTCACATGTTCTGGGCCTGCACCAAATTAACATCATTCTGGACAAAAATTTTTAATTACCTCTCAGACAGCCTTGGACTCACAATCCCTCCTAACCCATTAACAGCTGTGTTTGGTGTTCTTCCAGAGAGGCTTAAAGTGGAGAAGGACAAACAAATTGTGATTGCATTCACTACACTTTTGGCACGCAGACTTATTCTGATAAACTGGAAGAACCCAAACTCTCCTCTTTTAAGTCAGTGGGAAACCGATGTGTTATACTATTTGAAATTGGAAAAAATTAAATACTCAATTAGAGGATCCGTACAGACTTTTTTCAAAACATGGCAGGATCTAATCAGTAATATTTTAAAATAAGTTTATAAAGCACAGAGAATTTATTAATTTAGGTATGTTTACAAGCCTTAAATTTTACACAGTTTGGCTTGCTCTCTCTGTCAGGGGTGGGGATCGATCTGTTCTTAACACAATTCTTTTTTTTGTAAAAACTTGATAGCTATGTATGGATTGTAATAAAATTAATAAAATAATAAAAAAAAAAAAATTTTACAAGTATGGAGCAGAATTTAACAGCAGATTATATCACATAATATGATTTGGATTTGTTTAGAGTCCTGGATACCTCAGCCATCAAGCTGCCTCCCCTTATTGTCCATTCCACAGTTGAAACAGCGCTGGGCCAGCCAATCCAATGAAAGGACCCCTCTAACCCACAAATCCTGTGATCCTCCATCAAGGATGACTTTACCTTAGGCAGACAAAACAACTTGGCAGGTGGGCCATGGTACCAAGTACCACATTTGAGTTTCGAGAAGAGAAACAGAATAGGTGAGGGTTAGTAACAAATTATAATTATAATGTTACTTATGTTTAAGTGCTAATAATGACTAACAACAGAGATGCAGTCTGTACAGTTAATCAGCAGCTCTAGTCAGGGTGTGCTAAACTGAAGTAGTGAGTCTTCAGCCGGGATTTAAAAGCTCAATCTCTTATAGTAGCAGACAGACCAGTCCACAGTTTAGGGGCCCTGTAACTAAAAGCTCGACCTCCCACTGTTATTAATTCTTGGAGTCATAAGAAGACCGGCATCTTGACATCTTAATGTGTGCTCTGGTTTGTAAGTCATGATAAGTTCAGAAAAGTAAGCCGGACTGTGGCCATTTAATGCTTTATATGTTAAAAGGAGGATTTTGAAATCTGCCCTAAACTTAACTGGGAGCCAGTGTAAGGATTTAAGAACTGGAGTTATGTGTTCGTATTTTCTTGTTCTTGTAATAATTCTTGCTGCAGTATTTTGGATTAACTAGAGGCTGTGTAAAGAACAATTTGAACATCCAGTGAACACTGCATTGTCGTAGTCAATCCTACTAGAAATAAATCCATAAATTAATTTCTCAGAATCCTGTTTATTTAGAAAGTACCTTCATTTTCCAACATTTTTAAGAGGGAAGAAACATGATTTGGACAACTTTGTAATATGCACTTTAAATGACATGCTAGAGTCAAAGAGAACTCCTAAATTGTGGGCTGATTCAGTAAAATTTATGACGATTCCAACTGAGTTAAATGATGACAAAATATTGATGTGATCAGCGTCATTTCCTCCAACAATTAACATCTCTGTTTTATCGGTGTTTAAAGACAAGTAGATCTCATCCATCCACTCCTTTAATTCACTAACACAACTAATTAAAGATAACATCGGAGAAACTTCATTTCTAAATGAAAGGTATAACTGAATGTCATCTGCGTACGAGTGAAAATTAACATTATGTTTCCTAATGAGAGATCCCAGTAGAAGCATGTAAAGTGAAAACAGTAAAGGTCCGAGTACTGAGCCCTGCGGGACACCATATCTCACTTATGTGTATAATGATGGAGTCCTGTCAGCACATTTCTGTACATATTGGAATCGATTGATAAATAAGAACTAAACCAATCAAGCACATGGAACCAACAGGTCTCTTGTTCAGGCAGTTTACATCTTGCTTACTTTATTCATTAGCTTTGCTAACTGACTTAAAGAGCCCAGGTTTGGGGACAGTCCTTCCAGGGCAGAATGTAAATGGAAAGGAAAATGACCCGATCAATTCATTGACACAACCACTGAAAACATCTTGATTGAGGGAAACAAAGCTCAATAATAGAATTATGTATTATTAACACTATATGTGCATCCTTTAAAACACTGATAAAAGTGGGCCTTGAAAGCTGGAAGTAGTACATGGAAGCATTTTCATAAATTGTACTGTATTTGCAATAAAATAAATAATTTACATTTGTCTGCACTGTTGTTGCCTTCATGTTTTTCCTTTTTTCTAATTTATTGGTTATTTTGGATTTTCTTTCTTGACACAACAATCTAGTCTTTAGCAATCGAAAGACATTTAGAACAATTTTCAGCTTTATTAGCATCTAACTAGAACACTTGTGATGATCAAGAAAGGTGAACAGAGGAGAACTAGGAACGATTTTTTGAGTGATGCTACTGAGTTGCTGGTTTATTTTTTTAGGTGGCTCCAATTCTCCACTTTCACACTAAACATGAAAATAATCAGAAACAAATGAAGAATTAAAACCAGAATGTTGTTTACATGGTACAGCTTTAAGTTATAAAGGCAGAGCTCATTTTATGGAGTAATCACATTAAAACAAAGAACTCAACGAGAAAGGGTGTATAAATATTCAAAACAGACAGATAATAAATAAGACATCAGCCACTGTGAGACAAAACAGGTGCCTTTAAACAATTTCGTTATATCTGTAGGAAAAACCGAGAGAGTAGCAAAGACACATAAACAGACTGTACCGGCATAGATGAAGGCTAAACAGACTACACAGATAAGATGGGGAGGACATGAACCAGAGAAAAGCCTCATTAAAGGACCTGAAATTGTGTATGTTATAAAGCTCTATGAGAGCAAAAACGAAACTTGATGATTCAGTATTTGGGCTCTTCATGACCAAAATAAATTTAACAAGTTAAACTTTGTGTAGCAAATAAGAACCTTCTATATAACTAATAAGTCTGGTCTTGAAACTCGAAAAATCGATCATAAAATCAGAACCCCACTTATGCTTCAGAATAGTTTGGGTATTACCTTGTGGTCTGGTCACGCAGGCACACTACATAGAAAAAAAAAGGCCATGTGCTCCGTGGTTATTCTCTCAGGTGGGCGTTAGCAATCTCTTGGACCAATAGCGTGAGTTTTCCACATTCAACTTATACAACCGATATTATAAAATACTAGACATTATACAGTAAAATCAAGCCCCGACTTATCCGCGGGAGAACTTTTACGTATATACGGTACTCAGGAGATAATAATTAAAGATCCAGGTAAAGAACAGTAATTGTACTGCTGCAGATGGCTAGGCTGTGACACTCAATGCTATTGATTTTGTTTATGAGGTAGAGGAACAGGCCTGTCTCCTTTTCTCTTTACTCTGTACACCTTAGACTATAAATACAAGACAGGGCATGTCATTCTCAGATGATTCTGCACTTATGGGGTATGTCGATAAGGGAGCGGGGTGGTAAGATAGAATAATTAGATAGGTGGAGAACTTTGTTCCTTGGTGCCAAGGAACTGCTTGTTGACTTTCACCTCTATGTCAAATCACTATTTGGGAAATGGATGTCCACTCCAACAACTACTTAGGGGTCCTCATTAATTACAGGCTGGAATGGTCTTAGAACATAGAGGGACTATATAAGACTGTATATAAGAAAGGGCAGAGCAGGCTCTTTTTTCTTAATAGACTGCTTTTTTTAATGTGAGTAGTGACATGCTTCACATCTTCTGCAACTCTGTAATGGCCAGTGGGATTTCCTATGCTGTGGTGTGCTGGGCTGGTAACAACACTTCAAGAGAGGCCCACAGAATAAACAAACTAATTAAAAAGTATCTATCTATCTATCTATCTATCTATCTATCTATCTATCTATCTATCTATCTATCTATCTATCTAAAAGGGCAGGTCAGTTATAGGACACACTCTGGATCCCCTGGAGGTCGTAGCTAAGGAAAGGATTAAAACAAAACTAAGTGTCATTATGAACAAGGCTGCATATCCACTTTCTGATATACCAACACTGAGGTAAAGAATCATTCAGCAGAAGTGTGTGAAGAAATGCGACTATGGCTCCTTAATACCAAGAGAAATTCATTTACAGTGCTTTCTTTCTCTTTTATTTTTCTTCCATTTTGTCATTCTGGTATGTGTTAAGACTATAGTGTCTATCTATCTATCTATCTATCTATCTATCTATCTATCTATCTATCTATCTATCTATCTATCTATCTATGTATCTATCTATCTATCTATCTGTATTATATCGTGCCTTTCATATCTATCTGTCTGTCGCTTCAGTTGAAAACACAGACATACACATAGGTGTGTGTAGAAGAAGTAAAAAGGATACTGATGAGTCCTGACTAGTGATGAGTGAACCCTATCAAAAACATTGAAATGTATGGTAATTTTGGCAAACTCAGAAAAATATGTTTTAGTCAGTGGGGAAGGAGAAACTTAACTAGTTTTGATGAAATAATAATAGTTATAATGGCTTTTAAGTGTCCCTCAGAGCTAGGGAAGTGTCTACAAATTATTCAAAACACATTATTGTGGTCAAAAATGTGGCCAGAACTATAAGACAGCAGCGCTATCCATAGCACCACCTTGCACCCTCAGATAAAATGACATCACTTATCGAGCTGTGTTGTCACCTTCTAGAGCTAGCTCAGTTGCAGAGAAAGCACACATTCACTCTAGGAGAAATTAGAAAAATGCTGGGTCAGTCTCAAATTTCACATTAATAAAAAACTTTATAAGTGATTTACTGTGTGAAGCGATTGACATAACCTGTCTATGATATGTACAGCATGTGTCATGCAGCCATGCTCCACTGCAGGTGGACACCTCTCTGCACCAGGAGTTCTCAAAATGTGCACCATGTGGTCCTGAGCTTTTAGAAGTGGCATTGTGAGAAGGAAAAAAATAAAACAATGTCAGCTGGGGTTGTGTTTCTAAATATTATTATGTCATTAATAATTATTTCATCAGTGTGAATGTTACACTTCTGTCGTTTGATGAATTTTCCTTATTTGCTCCACTGCAAATACCCATGTTGTTGCAACTATCACAATCCATTCACCATTTAAAACATTGAACTCATCCATGTTGTAAACAACTTTTGGACAGAAGTCAGTGTTTTCCAGTAAAATAAGTTAAATCACCATAAGAAAGTCTGTGGTGAGAACAGCAGCAGTTATAACATTGATGGATATTGTGGCAGACGCCCCTTCGACAAATGTTCTGGGGAAGCAACCGTGGGCTGCTCAATACCTCCCCCAGGACGCTTGGGGGCAGCCAGGGAGATGGAGTTCTCCACAGCCCTGTTGAGATCCAGGGTTCCCGCCAGAGGGTGCTGCATAGATCCCTGAGCCTGGCTGGACAAGTCTTCAGCCCCACTTGGAAGTGCAACCGGAAACAGACGAGCAAGCACCTGGAGCACTTCCGAGTGGGCTATAAAAGGGGCCAGCAACCACAACTCACTGGCCAGAGTCGGGAGGAGGAGGACAAAGGAGTGGTGATGGTGCCAAAAAGGAGTGTTCTGTTTGTGCTTGTGCGTTTTGGACTGTGTTGTGCCTGTGGGGTTCACGTGGAAGACGTGCCCCACAAGTGAAGAAAATAAAGACTTGGTTGTGTTTTAACACGGCCCTTCGTGTGAGTCTGTGCTGGGTCGGGCGCAATATAGCGCCTTTTTACAATTTGTAGGAAGAAGGAGCAAAACTTTTCAAAAGCACAAAAAACATTTTGAAGTGTAAATGAGGACTGTTATATTTCTATGCTAAAACAGCCTGTTATGTTGTAATAAAATGTTTCTTGTCTGTTTTTGTATTTACATGAGACCTATCCAAATATTTTGATAATTATTTTAAAAGGAAAGTGTTAAAAACTTGCAGCATTGTATGTCCAGAATTCTAGGAATGCTGCCTTGTGGGGTGTTGCTTGTCTGCACGTATTTGTATTCATAAGAGCTAAGAACTAATTTAAATCAATTACAGAAGTATAGCTGCGTTTTCCCAAAATTACTAAAGTTCTGCAGCTTCAACTCAAAAAAATGGGATTCAACAAAAGCCTGACGCGCAGAAATGACTCCACAGACAAAATATCTTGGTTTTTGAAAGTTTAGTTAAGTTTTGAAGTAAAACAGTTCACACAAAAAAAGAATATTAAAATAACAAAAAAGGAAAAATTAATGGCAAGAAAAGTTCAGTTCTAAGCTTATTCTTGTTACATCTCAAATCGTTACTTCTTACTTAACATATCTGAACCATTTCAAAACGGTCAGAAAACTGTATGCTTATCCCATTTCTAAGCTTAAATGGGTCTTTCAAGTCCCTCTTTACTGGGACCTGTTCCAAACAAACTGAGCTTATTATCACACTGTTATTCAGTTATAGTAAGAAGGTTCTATCTCTTGTTAACTATAGGGGGAAAAGACTATACCATAAGTTATGACTATGAAAAGAATTTATATTCTATTCAAATTAAGCAAACATTAATATGAGTTTAACTCAAAACTTTAACTTTCTAAGATTGGCTCTTACATTTCCGGCCCCTAATTGGCTATGCAGGAGCGGAGACAATTACTATACTTTACTTCAATATGAGCCAATAAATTTTTAATGATTCTTTTCAAATCATTAGCAATAACACTGCAAACAAACATTTTAAAAAATTTCATATTTCAAACATTGGCTGTTTCTTGAAGTAGGCACAGTTTATTCACGGGTCTGTCCAGTGTGCTGGTTTTGGTCTGCACACAAACTCTTCTGACTGCACCTTTGGCATCTGGCATTGTCTTGATGACTCGACCCATTACCCAGGAATTGCGAGGTGTAGCTTTATCTACAATTAGAACAACGTCCCCTGGTTCAAAATTTCTTCTTGGTGCAAGCCATTTTGACGTTTTGAAGTATTGGCAAATACTCTTTTGTCCATCTTTTCCAAAACAAATCAGCCATGTATTGAATTTGTTTCCAGCGTCTTCTTGGGTATGGTTCATTTTCTGAAATGAGTTTAGGTGGTATTTCAGGTTTTGTCTTCAATAATAACAAGTGATTGGGTGTGAGTGGTTCCAAATCATTTGGGTCATCTGATGTCTTAGTAAGGGGTCTGTTATTGAGTATTGATTCTACCCTACACATCATTGTAGGAAGGTTTTCGTCATCGAGTGTTTGTTGGTTTAGTGTTGAATTTAAGATCTTTCTTATGCTTCTGATTTGTCTTTCCCACACTCCACCTTGGTGAGAGGCTGATGGTGGATTAAAATCCATTTGATTTGTTCTTGCATCATAGCGTCACTGATTTTTTTGTGTTCCAATTTTTTAATAGCTTCTCGTAGCTCTCTTTCTGCTCCAACAAAATTTGTTCCATTGTCTGAGCGCATGATTTTAACTTGTCCTCTTCTATCCGTAAATCGGAGTATGGCTTGGATACAAGAATCAGTGTCTAAGCTATGTGCAATCTCTATGTGCGCTCTCTGGTTGTTAGACATGTGAAAATTACTCCGTACCTCTTGACTAAACTTCTTCCTCTTTTGACTAGGAAGGGGCCAAAATAATCAACTCCAACATTAGTGAACGGTGGTTGGTTTGATGCTAGGCGATCTTCTGGCAAATCTGCCATTTTTTGCTCACCTGCTTTCGCATTGTATCTTCTGCATGTTGTGCACTTTGAAATTATTTTTCTGATAGCTGAATTTGCTTGAGGTATCCAGTATTTCTGGCGTAATTGTGCGAGTACATAGTTGCGCCCACAATGTCCGATACGTTTATGAATGTGCTGTAATATGAGAGAAGCAACATGTGAATGCTTGTGTAAATTGCAGGATGTTTAGCTTCTTCGGGCATTGCAGCTTTGCAGAGTCTTCCTCCAACTCTTAGTATTCCATCTTGTATGATCGGGTCGAGTTTATAGATTTGACTGTTCCTTTTAACACAAGTCTTTTCTTTAGAGCTTTTAATTCTTCGGGAAATTCTTGCTGTTGACTTAGACGGATAAGCTCTGTTTCAGCTTTAACTAAGTCATCTAGAGAAATTGGACTTGGTTTTAAAGTCCGTTTATACTTTTTCATGTGCTTTGTGATGAGTGATTTTTGTTCTTTTGGATTACCTTTAGTCTGACTGGCTTCTAGTTGAAATGTTTTTCTTTCATTTCTTAAGTGCAACAGTATGTCTTTAAACTTGAGAAACCAAGCCACTGCTTTCTTCAAGCGATGCCAATCTGAAAAGTAAGTGATTAGTTTGTTGATGGGTTCAGTTGTCTCTTCTATTTTTGTCATGTTAACTGCACAAATTTTAACTTCTGGATCATCTTCAAAAAGTGAATCGTTCAGTTGATCTGGTCTTTTTGGCCACTCACGTTCTGACTTCAATAAGAAACTTGGACCATGTGACCATGTGGTGTTCTTGAGAAAGTTTTCTATGCTTAGCCCTCTAGAAGCTTGATCAGCTGGATTAAGGACAGATGTGACATACCTCCACTGTGAAGGTTGTGAATGATCTCTGATCACGGAGATTCTGTTGGCAACAAAGGTCTTGAATCGAGTGCTTTCATTTGAGATGTATTTTAGCACCGTAGTGCTGTCAGTCCAAAATGTAGATTCTCGTAAGGGCATTTGAAGCTCACCTTTAAGCATTTTGTCCATTTTTACTGCCATGACGGCTGCTGTCAGCTCCATTCTTGGAATTGTGACCTGTTTCAATGGTGCAACTCTTGACTTGCCCATCAGGAATGAACAATGCCTTTTGCCCTCTTCATTTGTTAAAACAAGGTAAGTGACAGTGCCATATCCATCTTCACTAGCATCTGCAAAATGGTGCATTTGTGCTGTCTTTATGGTTCCAAACCCAGTAGGTTTGAAGCATCTGTTCACTTTATAGTCTGTAAGTAACTTCAAATCATCCATCCATTTTTTCCATTTCTGAATGTGTTTGACTTCTACTTCTTCATCCCACCCAAATTTCTTTTTGCATAAGTCTCTTAGAATAAGCTTTGCTGGCAGTAAAGCAGGTGCTAGAAAACCAAGTGGATCATAAACTGAGCTAACAACAGACAGGATACCACGCCTTGTAGCGGGCTTGTTTTGCAACTTAATCTGAAATTTGAAACTGTCAGTTTCTGTGCACCACTGGATGCCCAGGGCACGCTCTGTGGGAAGGAGACTGTGGCTCAAATCTAAGTCCTTTTGTTCATGAGCTCTGTCTTCTTCAGGTATGGACAATAAAACTGCTCTGTTGTTACTCACCCACTTAGTCAAATGGAATCCCCCTTTGAGGCATAGAGCTTGGAGGTCCTTTGCCAGCTTTATTGCTTGTTCTTCTGTTGTCACTGACCTTAAACAGTCATCCACATAGAAGTTGTTGAGAACGGTGTTAACAGCTTCCTCAGGAAATGTATCTCTGGCATCTTCGGCTGTTCTACGTAAAGCATAAGAAGCACAACTGGGTGAAGAAGTAGCACCAAAAAGATGTACTGTCATTTTGAATTCTTCTAGGTCTTTACTTAGATTACCTTCAGGCCACCATAGAAAACGTAAAAGATCTGTGTCTTTGTCTGGTATCTTAACTTGGTAGAACATTGACTTAATGTCTGCCATTAAGGCTACTGGCTCCTTTCTGAATCTTGTAAGGACGCCAATGAGTGTGTTAGTTAGGTCAGGGCCTTTTAGTAATTGTTCATTAAGTGAAATCCCCTGGTAGGTGGCTGTGCAGTCAAAGACTACTCGAATCTTATTTTTCTTTGGATGATACACACCGTGATGTGGGATGTACCACACTCTGCCTTCATTGCAATTCAGGCTTTCTTTGGGTACTTTAACAGCATAACCATTGTCTATAATGTCTTTCATGAAGGCTTTATAGTCTTCGTGGAAACCTGAATTTTTGCTCAATTTTCTTTTGAGTCCAATAGCACGCTGTTCAGCAATACAGCGGTTATTCGGCATTTTAAGTGTTTCATCCTTCAAAGGCAAATTTAAACAATAGTGGCCACCTACCAGTCTTGCAGATTCTGAAGCTATGCATATGAACTTAATGTCCTCCTGTGACATTTCCTCCTTTTCTTCACAGTTGCGCTCTGGAAAATCTGTGTTATACTGTTGCAGCAGCATATCTTCAATTTCTGTTATTGATACACGATTGATTGAATGTTTAGACATCTTACCACTTTGTTTTGCGAGGTCGTCTATCTCTTTGTATGGTCCACCAACTACCCATCCAAGTGCAGTCTTCATGGCGTGAGGTCCACCTCCTTGGCTAGGTATGATTCGTGACTGCTCAAAGATTTCTGGATAGTTGATTCCTATTAAAAGATCAACTTCAGAGTCAATATGAGACAGACGTACCTCTTTAAGATATGCCCACTTATCGATATCTTCTTGTAGTGGAATACTTTCTCTGTTCACTGGAATGGAGACCTGTGTGAAGACCTTTGGCAAATCAATATATTCAACATCATTGAGACCACAGACTTGTAAATCTGATAAAACAGAACATTGGGTTAGCATTTTTGAATCATCATCGTAATTACTCATAGTTTTGAGGAATACTTGCGTCCTTCTCCCTTGAAGGCTCAGTTGTCTCTGGAGCCTTTCAGTACAAATTGTTACTGTACTGCCGAGGTCTATAAAGGCATATGTTTCTACATACCTTTCACTTTTCTTGGATTTCACCTTAACAGGAACTACTTGCAGTGCACATTCTTCTCCGGCCCCTGTAAAGGTACAAGTTCCAGTCTCGGTTTCTGTTTCGGTAGATGTTGCCACACTAGCCTTAGCTTTAAATACTGCTCCACTGTCCCCTTTAATGTGCAGGATATCTGGGTGCTGTAAGGAACATGTCTGACATTTCATTCTCTCTTTACAATTCTTACTTAGATGACCCTGTTTGAGACAGCGAAAACATAAACCTTTAGATTTTAAAAAGTCAATTCTTTCTTTATGTGGCAGTTCTTTGATTTTTCCACATTCGAGGATATGCTGGCTACTGCAAAGGCACAAGGTTTGTTAAACGCACATATATCGTTAACATTTGTTGAGACAGAGACTTCTTGAATCTCCTTTTCAGCAGCATCAGACACATTTGTAGTAAAAATGTTTCCTGATTTTTGTCCGTACTTAAGAGGAGATCTAATTTTGTCGATCTTTTCTTTTTTCTCTATGTCGCCATAAACGGGATGCATACATTTCTTAGCCTGTTTATGTAAAAAGACAGTTAAATCGTGAATGTCGATCTCTCTTTCTTCTTCATCTTCAATTTCATAAGCTGCGTCCCTCCACTTATCTCGTATAGAATATGGGAGCTTCATGAGAATAGTACGGATATTTTCATTGCTATTGAATGCTGCTCGGTTTCTTGTTTTGGTCATGGAATCCATACAGTTATCAAGAAAGGTTGCATAATCTCTCAAGGCTTCCCCGTCATTTTGTTTTATTTGAGGCCACTTCAAAGCTTTGTTTACATATGTATCTATTATGAACGCTTGGTTGCCATAGTAACTTTCTAGCTGTTTTCTAGCCTTTTCATATCCTTCATCTGGTGGCAATCGCACATCCTTCAATCATTTCTTGAGCTGGTCCTCTTGTATATTGAATCAAATAATCTAATTTATCTTGTGGGTCTACTAATATGTCACCTACAGCGTGATCAAAGGTTCTGATAAATTTTGCATAAGTCAGTGGGTCGCCTGAAAATAAAGGGACCTGTCTGTGTGGTACTTCGCCACGCGGCGCCGGAGGTACTATTGGTGTTTGAGCAGGTGTTGTTTTTTGTTCAGTTAACGCTCTAGCCATTTCGGCGAACGCTTTCTGAAATTCAGCTTGATTCTGTGCTAATATGTCTATTATATCATTTTAGAACTCTGCGTTCCTGTGGCTGCGCTAGTCGAAGGTTGTTCGATCGTTCCTGTTTTTACTATAAACTCAAGCTCATGAAGTTTTTGTAGGATTCCATCGAGTTCGGTCCGCTCAAGTGTGACTGTCGAAGAGGATGCTGATGCTACTGCACCTTTCTGTAATAAAGAATCACATTTAATATCAAGGGCGCTTTAACTGAGGAGAAGCCTTTCGTGCCTTTGACTTTGAGTGATCTCGTTCTTGAAATTGTATTTCTTCGAATTGATTAACTAGCTGTTCATTTGCATCTTTCAGCCATGCCGTTGTAGCTTTAGCAAATTCATTCCATTTCTTAGAGCTTTCCGCAAATGTCTTTTCTGTTTCTTAATCGCTCCTTCTTTATTTAAAATAGCTATTAGCTTTTCGTTTAACTCCTCAATCTCTCTGTGCGTTGCACAAAAATCGTGAAATCTTTCTGCTACAATTAAGCGGTTTCCTGGAATGTCTTTAAGACTTTCTATTTCAGTTATGAACACGGAAAGCTTATTTTTCCTCTGACTTATGTGATCTTTAAGATCCCTAATTATATTTTCTGACTTCGAGTCTGTACTCAGATCACTGCCGATCTCACTTGAGCTCTGTTTAGACATTGCCATGACAACAGTTCAAACAAATGACAGGACGTTTCCTGACAGCAATTCCGTCACAAAAGGGACGTTCCAACAAGGCAGATTACTTTCTTGAAACAAGGCTCCAATGACTCAGGCAAGGCACATCCAATCATCCAAAATGTCTTTTTCCAAGACGTCCATTAATAATATCACAGTCTCTCAAATCTTTTTAAGGTACGGCGACCTTGCTTTCATTTATGATCATGCGAAGATAGTAGATAATATCACAGTACCTTCTGAATGATTCAGTTCTTTTCCTTCGTTGACGAGTTCTGTAGCAGAAGTATCTTCTGTCCTCGAATGGTAAATTCCAGCTCAGGCCTTAGATAGCGAGTTTTCTGACGAAGTATAGCTGCGTTTTCCCAAAATTACTAAAGTTCTGCAGCTTCAACTCAAAAAAATGGGATTCAACAAAAGCCTGACGCGCAGAAATGACTCCACAGACAAAATATCTTGGTTTTTGAAAGTTTAGTTAAGTTTTGAAGTAAAACAGTTCACACAAAAAAGGAATATTAAAATAACAAAAAAGGAAAAGTTAATGTCAAGAAAAGTTCAGTTCTAAGCTTATTCTTGTTACATCTCAAATCGTTACTTCTTACTTAACATATCTGAACCATTTCAAAACGGTCAGAAAACTGTATGCTTATCCCATTTCTAAGCTTAAATGGGTCTTTCAAGTCCCTTTTTACTGAGACCTGTTCTAAACAAAAAGAGCTTATTATTACACTGTTATTCAGTTATAGTAAGAAGGTTCTATCTCTTGTTAACTATAGGGGGAAAAGACTACACCATAAGTTATGACTATGAAAAGAATTTATATTCTATTCAAATTAAGCAAACATTAATATGAGTTTAGCTCAAAACTTTTAGCTTTCTAAGATTGGCTCTTACAATAAGTAAAACTGTTATCGTAAAGCATATATGCAGCACATATAGCTATGGGTCTATGATAAAAAAATCTGTGTGTTTTAAAAGGAGCTTATGTTTTAAGAGGAGGCAGCCCTAAAGTATTTCTTTGATAAAATAGGATATTATACTAATTTTCACTTCGGCCTTTCAGGGTGAGATATTCAGGCCAAGGCAATATTAAGTTATTAGTGCTCAAAACAGAATCACTAACATGTTGCCTATGACCCAAATAATAAAAGACAGGTTCGGGTATTACTTGAATTAGTGTGACTTTACAATGTGTCTATTGATGCATTCAGAACAATACTAGAAGCTTTGCTGAGTTAGATCGAGGAAAAATAATACATAATGAACATAATGTTCCTTAGCTGGAACCTTTTGGGCAACAAAAAGAGGCATACAGCTGTGCAGAGGAAAGCCCTTCCAGTGAAGTGGACTATGACGCAAATGAAGTAGTTGGAACAGTAGTAGTATGTTTCAGAATATGGGATAATGGAAATACATCCATCCATCCATCCATTGTCTAACCCGCTGAATCCGAATACAGGGTCACGAGGGTCTGCTGGAGCCAATCCCAGCCAACACAGGGCACAAGGCAGGAACCAATCCTGGGCAGGGTGCCAACCCACCGCAGGACACACACAAACACACCCACACACCAAGCACACACTAGGGTCAATTTAGATTTAATTTTTAAGTACTAACTTTGGTCTTCAAACCTTTAAATAGCTTTGTGGTATTGTGGTTTTACTTTGTCCACACTAACCCAATAGGTTAGGACCTTCATGTCTGCTACTTGTGCCTTGATCTCTAAAACTCTAGGGCAGTGATGGTGAACCTTTTAGAGACCGAGTGCCCAGACTGCAACCCAAAACCCACTTATTTATCGCAAAGTGCCAACACTGCAATTTAACCTGAATACTGAGGTTTTAGTTTAGAAAAAACAACTCTAACATTAACATCTTTTGTGTTAAAAGAAAAGCACAATAACAGAGCTTTCAATGATACAAACAGCTTTATATTGAAAGGCAAAAGTATGGATTTGGCGTGTTTTTGAACAATTATTGTGATGTTTGCTGTTGTATGCATACTGATAATTTGCCTAACCTTGGCTCATACTTTGTAAGTTTGAGAACAACACATGCAGCACTAACAGGTCATCTGGTAGTCTGTTTCTGGTGTCGGATTTTATGTAATTCAAAGCTGAAAACAGCTGCTCACAAGCATAACATGATTCAAACAAATTAAGGAGAGCAATCCCAAGTGCTTTCATTGACTTAAAATTATTTGGCAGAGAATTCCACACTTCAAGGATTTCATTTTCTGAACTAACTGTGCTGTCCTTTGTCGTCCCTTCTATCTTCTCAAGTGTTTCACGCAGGTCTTCCCCATTAACCTCCATTCCCTTTCTCTCTTTTTTTCCCCTTTCCATCCGCCTCACGCTTTTATTATATATTACGGGGACGTGGATCAGGTGTGGCGATTAGCAGTTCCCAGCATCAATTACAGATGCAGACGACTCCTCGCCTGTGCACTTAAGAGACGACCACCCGCATCATGAAGCTCCCAAGAACTGCTCCGACCACACTATCACGCCCCCCCTCTAAGCCGCGAGTGCTGCGATTATCTATTAAAACTGGCCTTTTCAGCTTTGAGCTGTGGACCCGCTATACCACATCCCCTCCAACCTAGCTCCTTTCCAACCCCAACATGAGAATCACCTTAGCCACAGACTCAACAGGCTGCTGTCCGCACCGCACCCTCACGCCGCATGTAAGCCACCCGCACAGACAGGGGAGGGAGGAAGCGCTCCCATTTGGCTGCTGGGCAGAGGGTCGGGTGATGTGAGAAATATCCTCAGGAGTGCGTGGAGAGGGGGAGGGGAGAAGCCTGACCCTGCGTCCCTCTGGCTTTTTAGTAGCGAACTCTGTGCTCGGGCGACAGGACGCTTGCCCATAGAGAGGGCTCCGAGTGCCCCCTGTGGCATGCGTGCCATAGGTTCGCCATCACTGCTCTAGGGTGAATGTGCTTTCTCAGCTGCTACTCCGTGATTGTAGAACACTCTACCATTCATGTTCCTTCTACTACTATCTTTAAATCCAGATTTTAAACACACATTTTCTGATGAGTTTTTTAATTTATCACAATGTATGTATAATTATATATATATAATTTATGTATAAACTGTATAACTATAATGATCTTATGGATTTGATCTTCTGCTTTATGTTTTAAAATGTTTGTGCTGATGAATATACTGTATGGTTTATGATTTCTTATGGCCTTTAACAGAAGCTCTCTCTTTTTTATAATTATTAGTTAAATATTTAGTTTACTAAAATTATTAACTTCCTGTTTGTGGCACATTAGTATATGTGAGGGGGGAAACTTTTCAAGATGGGTGGTGACCATGGTGGCCATTTGGAAGTCGGCCATTTTGGATCCAACTTTTGTTTTTTCAATAGGAAGAGGGTCATGTGACACATCAAACTTATTGGGAATTTCACAAGAAAAACAATGGTGTGCTTGGTTCCCAATAAGTTAACATCACATATACTAATGTGCCACAAACAGGAAGTTAATATCACCAACCATTCCCATTTTATTAAGGTGTATCCATATAAATGGCCCACCCTGTATTATGTGGTATACTGTGCATTGGTAACATTTATCAGCAAGAAATAAAGGAAAGACAATAAAATGAATTGCAGATCAAATATGCAATGTTTGAGGGCCATATGTGCCTTTTTATTTTGCATTTTTATTTTTGTGCTGCATATATGGGCTTAAACACACGATTATATATTATATCTCTTACTCCATTGAAAAAAAAATGTACACAAGATGTCAACACTGAATGATGATGGTGCCTTATTTGTAGGTATATAAGCAATGGCATTGTTAGACTCCCAACTTGTTCTTCGACTAGCATTTGAAGTGCAAAGAGTAGGAGTAGGAGCAGGAAGTGAGTATTCATCAGGTTTTTGTAAATTTTTCAATTTTTATTTAACAAAAGCAATGGTATCTGTCGAAGATAGATAATAGAATAATTACAAAATTTTGCATGTCTCTTGCTCTATTTGTCTCTTTAGCTCATTTTTTCTGTATCCTCATATGTGTAAACCTCTCTTCTCTGGCACTCTCTCTCTCATGTGCATTCCCGCAAAGGCTCCTTCTCAGACTCTGTCATTATTTTTGGGAGTTTTGCCTCCATTTTGAATCATGAAGAAGTTTAGGAGATCTTTTGTAAGAGCAGATCATCATCCCTGTAGTATGTTAGCCTCAGTCAATTAACCATTCATTCAGAATATTGCATTCTCATCATGCTTAAGTGAAATATCATTCCATTTTTCTTGCTTAAATAAAAGTGGTATCTTCTTTATTTGAATGAGATCACATAGATGGCAGAAATGGTCTGTTGCATCATCTTGGGGATTTCTCAAACTGTTGTCCAGAGTATTTTCATTGATAGATGGTATCTTTACATGTCTCTTGCTAGTCTAACTAGGGTTCACTTTAAGGAACAAGTGGAGTTGCTGTACTAACTTCTACAGCTTTTCAATGTTTTACCAGGAGTGCAGTCCACCATCACCAACTGTATTTTTTGCTCCTCTAATATGTCCTCTGACTGTAGCCATTTTACAACCCAGCCGCACACATCAAATAGCTGGGTCCACACAAGTTCGCCATAAAATGCGAGTCCTGAATTACAATAGCTATTACATATTGCCCTAAGATTTTCCCTCTTGAGGACCTTATAGTCTGATACCAATGTTTCTTCTAAACTGTAACAGACTTCTAATGCTTGACTGGACAAAAAACAAGGTAACTACATGTACACACTCTTCTCTTTGGCTATTTGGTATGGTCTAGCAGCTAGACTCTAGCTTTTCTTTCAAAGATCAGGAACTACTCCTCCTTATCATCTCTTGGTAACAATTTCTGGAAGGTGGATGTTGGCCTCACCTCCTGGAAACGCATCTTGACTGCCACATTTGTCACTGCTGACTCGACCAGGTAACTACCTAAATGCCTCTGTAGTGTCGGGTTGGTCTATTACAGTTAACCAATTTGTTGTATCCTGTCAACTATGTCAATTATGTGGTGAACAGGAGGTTGTTTAAAACAGTTAAGGTAACAAGGTGTGCTAGGAATACCACCAGCATTACTTTTTGTAAAAGCTTTGTTACGAATGCTGCAAGCATTTCTGGTCAACTAAGAATGCATTAAGATCCAGCTCAAAGTTTTTGGAAAGGTACTGAGGTTTGTTCGGTGTCATGGATCTTCCTCTCAGTTGGCAAATCCAGGGCTGCAAAAGAAGCAGACAGATCACGAGGCTCCTCTGGTCATTTCATGTCCCCTCTCGCATGATTCCATTAGCACAGCCCAAATATCTTTGCTGTCTTTTAAAATAAACTGAGAAAAATATATTACTATTTAAGTGGCTTTCGCAATACAAAGTAAAGAAGTAAACATGCAATGCTATTTTTCTTTCATGTATTGAATAATACAAATAGACATTTAGGATAGATGGATGAGCATAAAGTATTTAATGAAATGCCTGCCACATGTGTATCATTTTAAAAAGAGTCTGTGTAACTTGTTCTTCTTCCATTGTTCTATTTGCTTGGATTTGTATTTATGTGAGGAAACATCTCACTTTACCTCTGAATATGATTCAACTAAATTGTTTAAAAGGCCAGAATTACTCAAGTTATATTGCTTTTTTTTGTTCTTCTTTCCTTAGGTGTGCTCACAACTAGGCAATGTCTGGATTGAACCAAAGCATTTTTTCTGTCAAAGAAATCTACATTATTGGATTCCTTCATCTCAGAGATCAAGAAAGTAGAAAAACCTTGTTTGGAGTCTTCCTAACTGTGTATCTCTTTATCCTTTTAGGGAATATTCTCCTAGTCCTCGCTTTTCTTTCTGACAGAACACTCCACACCCCTATGTACATATTAGTCTGTGGTCTGGCTGTTCTCGACATCGCCATCACTACTAACACTGTGCCCAGTATGTTGGTTCTATTCACACTGGAGTACAGAGTTGTACCATTTACCGCTTGTTTAACCCAGACGACGTTCTGGTAGGCTCTCTTCTCTACTGAATGTTTCCTCCTTGCCTTAATGGCTTATGATCGTTATATAGCCATATGCTATCCACTTCTCTATACAAATTTAATGTACAATAGTCTCATCATGAAATTGACACTGTGCTGTTGGGCAATTGGCTTTCTTTGTGCAATCGTTACTGTGTCTGTTCTTCTCAGGGCGCCATTCTGTGGCCCCAATAAAATTACCCACTGCTTTTGTGACTTTGCTTCTTTAGTATTGCTGGTGTGTGGAGACATTCAGATTATTAGCTATGTTGCTTTTTCTATCGGTTTAAGTGTGCTCTTTATTTGTTTGGCATTTATCATTTTTTCGTACATGCAGATAATATTGACACTTGTCAAGATTGTCAACAGAGAGGGGCAAATGAAGGCCTTCTACACTTGTGGCACACACATGCTAGTCATTTCAGTCTTTTTTCTGACAGCCTTTGGTGAATTTGTTTCAGCTAGAATTCCTGGTACGTCTGTGGACACTCGTATAATGATGCTCATAGTACAGAATGTCTTCCCAGCTTTAACTAATCCAATAATTTACTCTCTGAGGACTATGGAAATTAGAAGGAGCTTTATTAAAACATTTATAAAACTCAACTGTTATAAAATCCTATGAATAGAGCTACGTTTCACTGATACTTTCAGTCATCATTATTATCATCATTTATCATCTTTTCAATAATAGAAAAACAATTTTAAACACTTGTATTTGGGGTGCTGGGTGTGCATTCATGACATTTTTGTACTTTTGCCCTCCTTACCTAATTGTTTTCATTGAACTCATGTAGTTGACTTGGCTCTGATTCTTCCATATATGGCATCATGTGCACCATTTTCATACAGCAGACAAAAGACTCTTGTTTTTGTCTTGTTTAGACAAAGCAAAAGGGGATGGTGCTACTTTTGTAAGAGTTTTGAAGAAGAAAAAGAACAAAGAAAATACTGTATTGTTTTTTGCAAAAGACTTTTTTTTTCATCCAAATTAAAGTGTAAATTTGGTGTTTTGCAGGGCAAAGTTCACAGTCGAAGTATCTCAATTTGCCACATTAAATTATGTTCTAATTTTTTTACCTTATTCTTATACTTTATACTTAAGATAAAGACACTAGGGTCAAACATGAAAACAAAAAAAAAATCCACTAAACTTATCCTTTCAGTAAATTCTGGAGGAGACAGATAGATAGAAGGAAGTAATGCTGGGCTTTCCTTTTGGCTTTCATCCAGTTGAACTTATTATGTTTCTATTTTCCCACGCAGCTGCAACCAGATTTTTATACTGACATCCCTGTATTGCAAGTGTCCTATTGAATTTGACTTTCTGCTTTACAGTTCTCTTAAGCGTCTACTTGGCAACTTTAATTTTTCTTGACTGTTCCTTTATCTTTTACATTTTTTTCAAACTGCATTTCCAGGGTTCCGAAAAACCAAGGAATCCACTGATTATATCTATTTTTTATTTAGACTGTTTTTAAAAATTAAAATGAATTACGTTAATTTTAATTATGTTCTCCCAGAGCCCTGTATTGTTTTCTTATGGGTACTGTCATTTTTTGTTGGTGGTTGCTATGCACTTACCAAGCAAGATGCACAGGAGCATGCAGCACATCATCAACGTGACTGTATAAAGGTCAGCATTCCCCTAATCGTCTGAGATTTCAGATTCCTCTTCAAAAAATTTTGTGCTCATTCTTAGTAGTATATTACAGCTCTTCTGTTCTTTGACTTCACTTAATGACTGCTTGGTTTGGCTCTGATTACAGTCTCCTTTTGGCTACGAAATCCAGCACTCATGCCTTAAAGCTTTGTTTTTTTTATTTCATGGTTTCAACCTTTGACTTATTATTTTAACTTTGCAACTTCTCTCGATTCCCTTTTCATTTAAAACTGCTATTACCCAGTGAAGGCAGTGCATTCCTGAAGGTGGGTTTTTGTTTTCTTTGTCTGTGTGAGACACTGTTGAGTTCCACTGACCAATATTGTGTTTTATCTTTAAGTTTGATTCTCTGTTTGCCTGCACAAACGTTCATTTTCTTTCTAATTTTTATCCTATCAAAGTTCCCTGTTTTCTGCTTCCAAGCGAGGAGATGCCATGACTGAGCAGCTGGAGATGTATCTCCTAGGCAGCTGCCGTCTAATCTGAGCAGCTGATTTGTTCATCCCACCAGTAGTCCCCACTTCTTATTCTTTAGTTGTAGATGGTCATTGCTAAGACCAATGTAAGCCATCACTGCTTTGTACCTGAATTTTTGTGTTGCATTTCTTAGTTTATGTTCTATTTTTCCCCACTATTTAATGAACATTCTCTACTTGACAAGAATTGAACTTGCTGCAGATATTGAGTTCTGTTTGCTTCCATAACAACCTTTGACTTAGAAAAATTTTGGAGGGTAATGGATCCTGCTTTGTTTTGACATTGATTTTGTTGCCACATGCAAAAGAGAATCAGCCATCTGACTGACAATCATAATTATTCCTATTTCATTTTTATTCATCTGTTTTAATATTTTAGAAACAAAAAAATTGCATTGAAAGAAATTAAAAAACAACTCGCTTTGTTTGCTAAACTTCGGTGTGTTGCTTCACTGTGTATGCCTCTGTGATTCTTACAGCTAACTTGATGCCTTTCACCAGCAAACTTAAGTGATCAAGTAGGAGCATAGGACCTCAGAAGTATCTCCATACACATGGGTGTCGACCCATTGGCCACTCTATAGGCAAGCATCAAGGATTTGAATATTATGCGTGCCACTACAATGAGCTAATGTTGTGATCTGAAGAGAAGAGTGACATGTGTCCACCTCAGCTGGTTGAATGCCAAGGCATTTCGAATCATCTCAAGTGGCTTGGCAACACATGCTAGTAATTCTGTCAGCAGAGAGTGTCACTTGTCCAGATGTGACAAGACCAAAGCCAGGTCCAGGAGATGTGCTGCATATTCTATCAGATACAGTCTGATCTTGTGGATATTGTATATAATGAATCCGTAAGACCAAGAGAAAATAGAAACATGGCCAATGAAGAACAGCTGGCAATCGATCACCACACCAAGGTTGCATACCAGCTTGGCAGGTATCAGTTATAGTGAGCTGAGCTGAACAGAGATGGGATGCTGTAAAGACAGATAAGTTAGGATAACAAGAATGTCCACCTTTGTCATATTGAGCTGGCAAAATTGTTACATCCCAGTCATTGGAAATTCTTATTTTCCCAGTCAGGAGCTTAATGATACAAGTTGTGCAGTTGAAGTGTGATCCTCAGGTGCTGCAGGTGCAGCCACCTGAGGGAAATAAAAGAGACTTTCAGGCCTCAACCCCTTGCTGTAGCGTGGCATTTTGGTCTCATTTTCATACAGTTCCTTTAGTTATTAAAATATGAAAAATAAAAAAATACATTATACTGTAGTTTGGATTTTATGTACATGAGTCTATAAGGTTAAGTTCTTTTCTTTGTGCTTCTGGTAAGGAATTTTGGAGTGTAAGGTGAAAGGCATTCTGAGATAGAGGATGGAGTGAGATTATTTAAGGCTTTGTAAACCATACTCAGTATATTAAAGTCAAATTTAGATCATCCTAAGATTTTACCAATGTTTCTAATGGTTTTATTCTTGTTTTCCATCTTCATAATAGTTTCATTGACTTTCATTGGCACAACGCTTGTCCTCATATTGAACAATAGCAACTACAGACTTCAAAGGGTAGAAGCAAGCCTTGATATCTTCTGAAGCAATGAAACACACCTAAGGAATCACAAACACCATGTGATGCAAATTGTCCCAAACATTGTCCCATGTAGAAAAAGTGTTGTTATTTCTTACAAGGTGTGTCCCAAATGTATGGAAATCCCCTTAAATGAAAGTCTACAAAGTGTACTTTAATCATGCCTGAATTGTTTGATTTGTAATTTTAAACTGAAGAGCAGAATGATAAATCACGAAAAAATATGACTTTGTCCCAAACATCATTGAGGGCACTCTAGTTTATTTGTTTAAGTATTGACTGGTGGTTTTTATTTGAGAAATGGGTATTTTCAAACTGTGTGGCCTCCTATCATGCTCAAATCTTAGCAGGTACAGCTTGTCTCCTGCCTGAGTTATGTTGTCAGTGGTCAGGATATCAAGGAGCAGTTGAAGACTGCAGTGTATTTTGTTTATGGGCCTGAAGTTGGTATTGCTGATTTTCTTCTGATAATGTTTAACTCTTAACTTGATCAGTTGGTGATCTGTAGCTCAAATTTACTAGAATTCCTGAAACCACCTTTCAGGCCACCTTTAATTCCTTTGTACCTCCTCATCAGTGTCTTTTGTTTTGCAAATGTGTCAATCAGTACTGGCAGCAGGCAGCCTGCTATCCCATCCCCCACTGAGACAGGTGAAATCGGACACAAAATTGTCACACAGCTGAAGTCTGTTTTTCTTGGTGTGAGGTGTTTGGAATTGTCCAAGTATCAAAAAACACTTTCACAAGAGGTATAACAAAACAAGTGTGCTTTTATTCAAAAATATAATCAAAGAAAAAGAAATTGGGTTAGGGTTTAAAATAGAAATATTTGCTTAGCTGATTCTGTGTATTCCAAATAATGATATATTATTTACCCCAGGGGCAGCACAGTGGCGCAGTGCCTCACAGTTCGGAGACCCGGGTTTGCTTTCCAGGTCCTCCCTACGTGGAGTTTGTATGTTCTCCCCATGTCTGCGTGGGTTTCCTCCGGGTGTTCCGGTTTCCTCCCTCAGTCCAAAGACATGTAGGTTTGGTGCAGTGGCGATTCGAAATTGTCCCTAGTGTGTGCTTGTTGTGTGTGTGTGTGTGCGTGACCTGTGGTGGGCTGGCACCCTCCACGGGGTTTGTTTCCTGGCTTGCACACTGTGTTTGCTGGGATTGGCTCCAGCAGACCCCCGTGATCCTGTAGTTAGGATATAGAGGGTTGGATAATGGATGGATAATGGATGGATGGATGGATTTATCCTATACAATTCCAGACACCTAACACCCAGATAAACAGACTTCAGCTGTGTGACTTTTGTGTCCAACTTCAGCTGCCTTGGTGGTGGATGGGATAGCAATCTGCCTGCTGCCAGTGCTGATTGACACATTTGCAAAACAAAGGTGCTGATGTGGAGGTGCGAGGGAATTTAAGGTGGCCTGGCATTCTGGTGTTAACCTTTAAACTTGAGGGGTGGTTTTATGATTTTTCGCTCCCTTGAAGGACATTTTTGTGTATTAGGTATATGGAAAGTGTTATTTTGAACTTTAAACATCAGCTTCTCATATTGCACTTGTTATGAAATGCTCTTTTATTAAATTGTTCCCGCTTTTTTAAGCCTTTATTTTCACATTATTTAATTTTTATCCGAGATTAGATTTGTACTTGTTGGTATGCGCTTTAATTCATTTTTCACCTAAAAATAAAAGACCGCTGAGTTTCATTTTTTTGACCATGAAACTGTTTAATGTTTAGGTTTTGGTGAAAGATAGGATTGATTTTTGGATTCAGAATTTAGCTTTGTTTATTAACTTTTGTAGCTGCTAGTAAGTAAGGCAGGATCAAGTACGCGTCAAACACATGCTGAAAGAAAATTCAACGCAAACAGTCCACACAAGAATAAAGTAAAAAGGTTCTTACACATGTAGAATAAAAGGCAAAAATATTGGAAAAAATGTCTCTTCTCTAAACTTAGCTTTTCTTGTCAAACTTTAGTAGTTTCTATACTTAAAGATGCTTTACTTCGCCTTCATTACGATCTAAACGTAAGTCACTGCACATACAATAGAGCTTGTGGAGTTATATACTATTGGGCATGTTAAGGTACAGTTTAAAACTGTGTGCCCTCCATGCCTTACTCACAGCAAGACTAACTGAGACTAAGCTATAGTCAGAGAGACAAGAAATAGTTAGAGTATGCCAATTCAATTCAACTTGTGGGGGTTATAACAATCTCCCATAGACTATGCACTAATGTATAGGTAAACATTTAATATACTGTATATACGCATGTACCACACACACATTTTTTCTCGAAAATTAGCGTTAGAAAATCAGGTGCACGTCATACACGAGGAAATGTAATTCTGTAATCTTCTGCTTGGGCAAGCTCGCTCTCTCACTCGCTTGCTTTGCGCACTCGCGCTTTCTCTCTCGCTTGCACACTCTCACTCTCTCTCTCACTCGTGCACTCGCGCTCTCTCTCGCTCGCGCACTCACACTCTCTCTCGCGCTTTCGCACTTTCTTGCTTGTGCTTTCTCTCTATCTCTAAATGCTTCCTATACAATCACAACGAGCGTCATACATGGGGTAAAATGATTTTTGCGATTTTCTTTGTAAAAATTAGGATGCGTGTCTTACACAAGGGCGTGTGGTACACGAGTAAATATGATAACTTAAATAACTAACAAATGGCTCTTACACCTTTGACTCTTATCCTGGTATCTTTGTAAGAAATGATTTGTTTCTTACATCAAATATAACAGGGCCTGTGCAGAACAAAAACTGCTTGTGTGTTTGGGGTCAGGCGTGTTAATTTCTGGTTTGGTTTAAGGTTTTTTGAGGTTGTGTTTTGTCTGGCTACTTTATAAGTTATTGTCTCTGTATACTGTATTTTTGTTTTAGCTGTGAATGTTTGTTACTTATTCCTTCATCACCACAAAGAAATGAAAAAGAGTTAATTGAGTTTATATGCAAATCACCTTACAATGTCTTCTTGAGAGCTCACTGTGCATGTGCTAGGATACATATTCTGCAGTGACGTGAATCAAGCAGGGCATTTCAGATTATCAACAGTATGTTACACACACTTTCTGCTAATTTTGATGGAAGGAAAGTGTCGCAAACATCATTACATTTTTCTTTGTACTCATTTAAATTAGAGCATTGTGTTTGTATGATTTCCTGCCAATAACCTGTAGCTTTTGTTTCCTATCATGATTTAGTCTTAGCATTTTGAAGCCTAATACATGGCACCAAAAAAATCTGAAACCGGCATTTCAACAGGTTGAAAATTTTTTTTTTCCACTCACTCACAATTACAAATTACAGATTAATGCAAGAAGATCACTTCATATTGTGCCAGGCTCAGGAATTTCATTTGCCACCTAATCACATATGTTATAGACATCCTGTATATAATATGGCGTCAATAATTTCATGGTTAGGGAATTTTATTTTCAAAAGTTTTTTACTGCTTTCTCTTTGTATGATGGTACTTTTTCCTTATTTTAATTATTGGGTGTCTTTTGTATGAGGATTTTTTCCCCTGTAGCAGGCATCAGTATAATTTTTTTAAGACATACATATTATGTTATTGTAGTTTTTCTGTTTTTTATTGAAATTTTTATAAAACAGTCTGAAAATGCTAGTAGAGATGGAAACCTTCTAACATGAAAACAAATCTTTTCAAATGTATCTGCGTGAGTGTGTTTTTGTAACCCAAACTAAAATGGATTGTGCAAAATGATAAAAGAGACTACATTACAAGCTGTATCATTGAAACGATGACAAGCAAGGTGACTTCATGCAAAGTCACAATTCACAGACTGGTTGTGTCAAAAATTATGTACACTTTTATATGTCTGAAATGCTTCCCTTTTGCAGGATGGAAATGATGGTAAAGCAAAGTTGCCCTAACCCTTTGAAATAATTAAGGGTTTCCTACTTCACTTTCATCCTTATCAGTTTAGATTATTTGCATCCCTACATTATTCTTATTTGCACAGTATTTTTCCTATTGTAAATCAGGAAGCTGTTTAAGTACCCTACCCATCTTGTCCAAAGTCATCATGCATTATAGCACATGCAGATCCATAGCTGATATCCAAATGTGTTGCAACAATGGACAAGGTAATCTGTTGGTCTTCTCTGATCATGTCAATGTGGGCTTGTGTGCGTGATTCTGAGATTTATCAGCTACACTTGGTCTTCCGACTTTAAACCTTTTACCCGTTCACATGCTCCTTTCAATTAAGTGATGACCCAACATCCTTTGGTGAAATTGCAGCAGGTTTCATTCTCTTTTCCCAATAAAGTCTGACTATGGTTCGATGTTCAACAAAGGTGCAATCCTGTCCATGTTCATCTGACCTCAGCTTTAACTAGACTAATGGCAGAGCACTCTGTTATGCATGTTTAAACTGCCCATTAGCCATCGTGAGTGTGCTGTGTTGAGTCAGCTTCTATCTGTTGTGGTTACACCGTAATTTTCAAATTGGGGTTACCTTTTGATTTACTCTTGAACATGCATGCAAGCACAATCCAAAGAAAGTGTGTTTATTGCTAGTGAAAGAGATGCAGGGTTGAATTGGATCCTTCAAAAATCATTATCTTGAAGTGGAAAATAATTAATCGGTGTATTATTGCAAAATATAAAAACGCAATGCACAAATTATTACAATGAACAAAAAGTGGCCAGAGCACAAATAATTGATTTAATGTTACCTGACTGTGAAAATATAAACACTTTCTTTGTTTTTTCTCTTAACCTGCTGCCTATTTTGTACCCCATTTTATTATAACCCAGCTCATGAAAAAGCAGTCTTCTTCTACATAACAAGATATTATTTTATTTATGCATAAGGTATCATACATAATACATCTTATTGTGATGGACAGACCTCTCTGCACACAAATGAATTAAGCATAAGTGCTTAATTTTTTTCATATCTCTCTACTCCATCTTGTAGACAGAGATAAAGAAATTACAATACAAACTAAGAAATGAAAATCTGAAGTTGCACGAAGTCATCCAATTCAAATTCTTCTCACAAAGAATTAAAATGGCACTGACAAGTTAAATCAGCCAGGCTTAAGTCACCCAATTATGAGCTTACATAAAATGCCAATCCTGCAAAGTCGCATGCTTTTCCAACTAGTGTTGCAAAAGACATGAAGCAGTCCTTTTAAAAATAGAGTGCCACCTCAAAGAGCTATGTAAAGAGGAGAGAATCCCACTTCTGACACCATTGTGGCGCTTAGTGCTGACGCTTCACTTGTGTCCGAAGTGGGAAAAGAATACGTACAGTATGACTTAGAAAATGTCAGACTACCTGCTTGGCTCTTCAGAGGACTAGCTGGAGAGTATCGAGGCTCAGATCTGTAATCTGTTTACAGTAGCAGTGCTGAGGTGAAGAAAGCTGAGAAACTGCCACATCTGCAACACTACCACTTCTCCATCTGCTTAGGTCCATTAGCCTGGGTACACATTATTATCCATCCATCCATTATCCAAACCGCTATATCCTAACTACAGGGTCACGGGGGTCTGCTGGAGCTAATCCCTGCCAACACAGGGTTCATGGCAGGAAACAAACCCCGGGCAGGGTGCCAGCCCACTGCAGGCACAGTATTATATTATTGAAAATATTTATCATATTACTTTAAACAGTTGAAGACAAAGGCTATACATACTTCTTCTTCTTTTCTTTGAAATTGTTTATTCTTTTTCAACCACAATCCTGTTTGATTACCATATTTCTAACAAGCACCTTAACCAAAAAACAACTCCTTAACTAAACTTTCCTTCTTCTCTCCACAGGTTTGATCATAAATGAACAATGTCTGGATTGAATAAAACCAGTTCTTCTGTCAAAGAGTTCCTCATTACTGGATTCTTAGGTTTCAGAGAGCAACTAGTCAGAAGATATTTGTTCGGAGCCTTCCTCACAATCTACCATTTCACACTAGTTGGGAACATCCTGTTAATCATCCATCCATCCATTATCCAACCCTCTATATCCTAACTACAGGTTCACAGGGGTCTGCTGGAGCTAATCCCAGCCAACACAGGGCGCAAGGCAGGAAACAAACCCTGGGCAGGGTGCCAGCCCACCACAGGGCACACACACACACACACACACCCACAAACTTGGGACAATTTAGAATTGCCAATGCACCCAACCTGCATGTCTTTGGACTGTGGGAGGAAACAAGAGGACCCGTGGGAAACACGGGGGGACCTTGAACTTGAGTGAGAGAATAAAATTGAAAAAAAAAAACCCACTAACTTTAACAAAATTTACAGACGCAAATCAAATGTATGTATTTATTATATGATATTAACAATAAGAGCAGCTCACTACTGAAAATGGCAAATTTGGGAAGCAGCTGATATCGAAACCGCGACCTCTTGATTGGAAGGCAGCAGTTCTTAGCATTGCACCACACAAGCTGTCATATCAACCGCCTACCGTAACCTGTTTTCTTTTTCTTCAGTTAAATTCTTGAATAAAAGTGCACGTGTTTTGTTATACTTGTACCTTTTGTGAAAGTGTTTATTTCATATTTGTATTTCAGGCTTCACACATTATACATTTCATGTCTACATTTTTTCAATTATTACTAAAACATGAAAAACATTTCTGTGTTAACTACATTTTACATAGATTGTTGTTGACACGGAACACACGTGAAATGTATGTATTCCAAATGATGATGTACTTTTTTACCCCATAAAGCTCCAACACTTCACTTGAAGATAAACACTGAGCACTGAGAAAATTCTTTGCGGAATGAACTGCGGCGGTGGGTAGGGGGATGGGATACCAGACTGCTTGCTGTTAATCGACACATTTGCAGGACAAAAGACACTGACGGAGAGGTGAGAATAGATTTAAGGTGGGCCGGATTTACGAGCTTTCTCGTAGGCTCTGGTAATTCTAGTGTTAACCAGTACAATTCTCTGTGTCGCCAAAGAGAATTGTTACTTCTAGTCTCATTAATAGTTTTATTATACATAGGCAGCTCAGATGTTTCTTTCCTTTTGAATTCGGCAGCTTCAAATGTTATTTGTGTCATTAATAAAGATGATTCAGGCAGTCCCTGAGGTGGCCATTGCATTACATGTTCAGTGTTTCACAGATGAAGTGCTGTTGTTACTGCCTGTTAAGGTTTGCTGTGTTCATTTTCATTCTTTTCAATATCCTGATTGGTTAGCATTTCTGTCTTGAATGACATTGCTATTTAAGACCCATGGGTTACAGCAAAAGCCCACAAGAATAGAGTCCATCATGGACCACAAGCAAAAGCTCAGTTTAAAAAAGATTTGGGTCAGCAACGGACTGATATTAGACTAAGCTATTGTCAAGAAATTAAAATTGGCATGTGAAAAAATTACAGTTAAGATAAATAATTTAAAAATGTAATAATGAAGTGCACTCTGGGACAAGAGATTTAGTTACAATCACAAAAATAAGTCCCTCTTTTGAGTACTGCAGTTAAGAATGACATTTTAAGCCAAGTATATCATGCTCTGAAATAATTGACTCCTAGCAAGACTGGAACTTTTAATTAACAATCGAAAGTAAAAATAGAATTAGAAATGGGGAAATATTAACTGCATATGATTATCAGCATGATTTGACTCTGTTTTCATTTTTTATGTCCATTTCTTGGATTCAGAAAACATTAAGAAATCATTTTTGGAACAAATTTAGTGGTAAAATTTTTTTAATTTGATGCACTATTAATAATTTTTCATTTTAAACACATTCTCACTGTTGCTAGGTAGGAGGTCCAGATGTGACATCACCACCATGATGGGGTGAAGGTCAGCATCACACACTTCCAATTTGTCCACATTTGTGCATCTTTTTCAAAAAACACGGTGGGAAACTTATTATTTTCAAATATCATCTCCTGGTTTAGACCCCCTTTTGGTTTTGGTTTTGACTTTTGTCTCTCCTTTTGGTTTCCCCTATGTATTAGTTTTCTAGCTTTAGACACCCATGCTACATCTTTCTGGGCACTTAATTTTGTCTCACCTCTTTGGCTTTATTTAAAAACAAATATTGTACTTACTGACAATGACACTAGCTTGTTTTCATGACTTCCTTAATTGAAATCCTTCTTTTGGCTGCTTCTTTCTGTGCAGTCATCACATTTCTATGTGTTATGGGCTATAAAATTGAAAAAGAAAATGAGAGGTATTACACTACCCAATAATGTCCTATCCCTTTTAGTGCAAAACGTAGTCAGGAGATGGAATTTAAATCAAGTGGGAGAATCTGAGCAATTCTGGTAGAATGTAATAAATATACACACAATAAGATCTGACATCGGCACAGGCACCTTGAAAACAGAAAAGAAGGTCTGATATTATTATATTCTTTATAACCCATACTTCAACTGCATTACAGAATCTAAAATGAAAAGCAACACATTAATGTATTATAATAGATAACATCTCAGTTTAATCTTTTCACTTTGTAATTTGTATTGTGCTTGAGTAAATAACATAAAATTGTTAATCCTGAATTGTGGTTGAGATTCTTGCATTTTTTTGGCCCCTGTGATTAAGGTGTAGAGATGGTGCTTTATTAAGGCAAAACAGTTTTATTTTTGTTTGGGGGAAAAAGCTTTCTAGTTTAACTGAAGGAAGAAGAAAGAGACTTTTGTTAATGAAATAAATATTTTGCTTGGCTGACAAACCAAAATTAACCAAAGAACACCATGAAAATCAGCCCACCAGGACAAAAGTACATTCAGTCACTGTGAGCATAACATCAGACTATATTAATTAAAAAAATTATCAGTCAAATGCTACTGACTATATTAGTCACATAAGCAACACTATAATTGAGAATAAAGAAGGTTGACAGTACATATACATGACATGGTTGAAGGAGAAGCAAAGAAGAGAGAGACGAAAACAAGAAATCACTCAGTATGGAGCTGGTGTTTCCTCAGTATTTGATCAGTACGACTTGTTCGGGTTGGTCTGCACCCAAGTCATACACAGTAAATGAACCTGATGCCTGTGAATTGAGACTGATTTTTCTTGGTGTGTTCTTCATGGCTGTTGCTAGTATACGCCCTATTCCTACCACTTGTTGCGTCACCATTAATGTTGGGTTCTTCAACCATCACATTGAGAGGCAGAGTCTTTTCAGACTGCAATTAAAACAGTTGGGGTATTTTCATCCATTTTACAAAGCTCAGGTAGTAACAGCCAGGTGTTACGTGGACACCGCCTTGGCCTGGTCCAGCCACCCGGGAGCTCAAAAATGAGGATCATTTGAGCCAGATAACCCTCAGGGAATCGCACCACACGACTGTAGTGCCATAACTGACACTCCCTCGCAATGCAGATAATGTGCCTCATTCTGTACTCCATGAGCTACCACTCATTCGACACAAAGTTAAATCAGCAGTACCCAAGGATTATACGAAGAGACACAGTACCAATGGAGTCCAGTCGTCGTCTCATGTTACTGGATAGCGTCCATGTCTTGCAACCATATAGCAAGACAGGAAGTACCAGGACTCTTAAGACTTGGACCTTCATCCTTTTGAATAGATATTGGGAGTGCCACATACCCCTTTCCAGCGACCTCATGACTCCCCATCCTCTCCCAATCTGCCTGGGAGACACACTGCTGATGGCTGTTCCTGAAAAGTCATTAAAGGCCAGGACACCAGCAAGCCCAGACACTCAGACTTCTCGCTCAGTCTCTCGAGAGCTCCGATCAGGAGCCTCCATTACTCAGTGAAGATCACAGCATCGTCTGCAAAGTCAAGCTCACTGAAACTTTTCTTCACCAACAGATGCTCCACAGTCACTGGACCCCATGACCCTTCCCAAGTAGGGGCAAAAACACACCCCTAACGAATCCCAGAATTAACTGGGGAAAACACAGAAGTTCTGCCTCCACTCTGCACAGAACTCAAAGTACCAGAGTACAGGCCTGTCATGATATCCAGTAACTGCGGCGGGGATCCTGCAAAGTCTAAGGATGTCTCACTGAGCAGATCAATCAGACAAGTTGAACACTTTACGAAAATCAACAAAGGCTTCAAACAAACTTTGATGATATTCGTGTTTGTGCTCGATCAGAACACAGAATGCAGTCAATAGTAGGCTTCTTAAGCATAAAACCAAAATCTGACAGACTGAAAGAAAACGTCTTTTTCTCCCAATTGGATCATTACAAATTGCTGATTAATCCAGAAAGATCTGTTGACTTTGTTCCAAACTGAGTAATTTTGTGTGTCACTGTAATGACATGAATTAGAGTTACAATTACTAGCTAAATAGCTGTCAGTTAAAACATAATTTTGCCTCAAAGGTACAGTAAATTATCCTATGTAGTTCTAAAACAACATGACATTTACTGGTGTTTAATAATATTTGTAAAAAAAGAGCTTTAAGCATCTTTTAATAAGCATTTTGGATTGCTGTTAGTGTCTAATAACCCCAGAGAATAAAACATTACAACTTGTTTGTAGCCTTTACATTTGTTGCACTTTCTTAATGACTGTAATGACCTCCCTGGTGCAGCAGCTCCTGGAAGACACAACCCTGACATATATGACTACACCTGCAGTGGGCTCGCATTTACGACTGATTAGTTGTTGGGGAATAACCGGTAAGTACGTGCTCTTTTAATTGCACTGGGTTAGTTCATCGATTAAAAAATATACCATTTTTACTTCCTTGGGTGTCTTTTTGAGTCCATGTCTTTGTTTAACAGAAACATGCTGACATCTTTAGCAATTGTACAATTTTTGATAGGTCTCAATATTTTAGGCTAACTGAAAACCCATTCAGATTGCACTTTAGGCATTCACGGCTAAATAATATAATGATTTTTTGACTAATTAAATAAAAATATTTTATTGAAGTTAATTATCCCATTTAAAGTTAGACTGATTAAACTGTAAGTGACAATATTTCAATATGGATTTTGAAAAGCCTTTAGACTGAAGGAGGATAAAGAGCGTGTGAAAACAGTCTTTTTTTAATTGAGGTTTTTAATGGTCATGTTTAGTTTTATTAGCATAGATGTGTATGTATGTAATGTGGCATTTGCTCAGCTAAATCAACTGATTATCAGGGTTGTGGACATTTCTGTTTTTATAGTTTTTACTGCTCTGTCTTTGTGTGATGCTACAAATTTCCTTATTTTTAATGCTTGGTGTAAAAATTATTTTTTGTATGAAAATTTATTCCTGTTACATATTTCAGTATGATGCATATTGTATGAATCTAAATAGTTTGTTGGTTATTTAAAACAAATTTGATAACTGAATACATTTCTATACTGACACACATAAAAACACACATTTTTCTTAATTTTCATCTTTTCTACTTTTAAAAGAAGCAAATTAGTTTTGATACAGATTAATATATGGTAGCTATAATATTAATAAATTTTATTTATATTGCGCTTTATATTGAACAATCTCAAAGTGCTACAAAATAAGAATAAATTAACAAACAAGATAATCTATAGAAATAATTTAACAAAATGCCTTTCTAAAAAGCTAAGTTTTTAGCTTTCATTTAAAAGCATCAGTCGACTGTGGGGCTCTCAGGCAATCAGGGAGAGAATTCCACAGCCTCGGCACCACCGAAGAGAAGGCCCTATCACCCATACTGCTAAGCTTAGTTCTGGGAACTTGAAGAATGTTAGTATGCACAGAGCGGAGGGTGCGTATGGAAGTATGAGGATAAGGAGCTCCTGTAAATACAGGGGAGCAGATCCATAGATGCACTGATGGGTAAGGAGGGAAACCTTGTACTCTGCTCTAAGTGGTACAGGGAGCCAGTGAAGGGTTTTCAATATTGGAGTGATGTGACTATGCTTTCGCACCCTCATCAGGATCCTGGCAGCACTGTTAGGAATGTACTAGAGTCTCTGGATACTCTTGCCAGGAATCCCAATGAGGAGCGCATTACAGTAATCCAGCCTGGACGAGAAATTAGAAATTAGGAATTGGACAAGTTATCTGTCACTAACAGTGAGAAATAGTAGTGCACATTACATATTTGTACTGTTTTCAATAATCTGGTGCATAGGCAGTAAGGTCAGTCATAGATAAGCAGCTTGCTCAGCAGGTGGCTGTTTAGCCTGGGGTTGGTAGAGTCCACTACTTGTAATCTCCAACATCCTCACCATGCATCTCTCAGAAGTGCCATCTCAGCAAAGACAGCAAATGACAATGAACGTAACTGGCAGCATGTGCAGGCACATAAAGCTGTGCCACAAGAGTGTCAGTGTTTGCTGTTTGTAATTATGTTTTGTTTGTAAGTATGAGTCCCAGTAGTGCCCTCTCAGGAAGTACAACATCTGAGAGTCTTGCTTAGCAATCGCTGAGCAGATATACACACGTCTTCTGAAGGATAACTTGTCATTTAGTGGTGGTCCCTCATGCCATCAGTGTGCCTTTTCTAACTCATATCAAAAACTTTAGAATGTTGAGGAATAAGGTTAATATACTGTAGTGTACATAGCCAAGATTAATTGTAGTTTCAATTATTTGTGTTTTGTGATTTAAAGTGCAGTGGTATTGCTTGTCTGTCATTTTATTAATAAGTCTGAATATTTTTTCTGAAAAATAAGTAACAAAGCATTATGCATTTTTGGAGATATGTCTGTTAAATGATGTATTCAGTTTAAGATCCATCTTCAGAACATTGGTAAGAGCAGAACTTGTTCGTATCCCAAGGACCACCTGTATATAAATATTGTGTTAATCCACTTTCCTACTATTTATTTAAAATAAACCTGATAAGAGAACCCGTACATCGATAGTCAATGTGCAATAGTAGGTGCAGATTACTTTTTATTCATGAAACAAAGCAGTTTTCAGAAACAAAGTGCAGTGCAGTCTTTTCTTGAATAAATACATAAATAATAATCCAATAAAAACAGTGTTTGATGGAGGTAAAAATCAATCAATAAATAAGTCAGCATCTGTCTTTTAAAAGAGGAGATGGCCTCTTACAGGTACAGTCAGCCATATTGTGTTTCTGCCACCATCCCATGGCGTTCAGTGAGGACCCCGTGAGCCCTGCTCCTTTCTCTCACCACCAAGCCTTCAGCTGGAGTCCACTCAGAGTGGTTGATCGCTCCTGCTCCTTATACACTCAGCAGGAATGACCTGGCACCTTGAGCCTCGTCTACTCGCTCCTTTTGAGGTCACTTCCGAACTCCTGCCTCCTCTTTGTAGAAGCCACGGCTGAGCCATGATCCTGTCCCTTCATCTTTTCTTTCATTTATCCTTCAGACTGTCTTTCTTTTCACACTTTTTTTCCTGTTTTCTCTTTCTTGATGCCTTTTCTCTTATCTCGTGGTCCTTTATCTACAAACCTCAGAGCACTAACAAGGAATTCGACTGAACTGTGTGACTGTGCATTTAAACACAGTTCCAGCCAATCTTCCCGTCAACACCTCAGGGCCACTCAATCACGCTGCTGCATGCACATCAGCCTGCCTGGAGCTCGAGCAAACTGACTTTATCTAAAACCCGCACACTGCCATGGACCCCTAAATGCATTTTACCACATATTCGTTACACAAACCAATATGAAACTGCAAGTCTACTTTAACTGAAAGTCATTTGGATGTGGCAGGAAAACATGAATACCTGAAGAAAGACATGCAAACTGTACACTGACAACCACCAGTCCAGAAACATGAACCCAGAAAACTTTATGCATGATGCTACATTGATTAGGGAAGAACAAAAGACTGTTTCACAAAACTGACACAAAAGTTCATTTTTCATTGACTTTTCAGTTGCGAATCTCGTCAAATAGCATATTGCAAGAGTAGTAAAGGTATTTTTTTCTGTGGAATACAATGGCTATTGCTCCCTAAAGTCTTATTAACATGTTTTTTTTTTGGAGGCTGCATAATGCAGGAAATGAACGCTAAACCAGTAATATCAAATCTATATCTCTTGTTCACATTGAGAAGCGCAATGCATTTTTTAAAAAGCACATGTTTATTATATGTGGGGAAGCCTTTTTCTCTTGCTCCCCACAGTAGCACAGTATAATGCGCAAACACAATAACTAAATAGTCCTTTCTTTTCTTTTTTCTTCTTCCTTTATCTTCTATCACTCTTTCTCTCTCTCATCCTCCTCTCATGATCCAACAAGCTTTGTTCACCTCCTCCCGACTCTAGCTCCTGGAGTAGTGGCAGCTGGGTCCTTTAAAGCCATACCCGGGTACACTCTAGGTGACCCATTCACATGTTCCAGAAGTTCTCCCAAGTGTGGCTGAATGCCTGATGTAATAGGGTTCTGCAGTGTCTACAACTTTCCCTGGCGCACCCCACAGATCCCAACAGGGCTGCAGTGAACTCCAACTCCCTGTGTCCCCCGTGTGTTTCCGTGATACCACAACCATCTTGGAAGATTACTGTCTAGCAGCCTGAGGGAGGTACTGTCTTCCTGTGTTTGTTCTCTGTCCGGGTCCTTTCGGTTCACAGTAGTCTTGGCTGGGCAAGTGGGCAAGGGCCCTGGTCGTCCACCACAATCTTCTTATATAATATGCTACCATAGCTGTCCGTTTGTCTGTCCAGGATTTTAAGTCACTTGTAGCTTGAAAACCGCTTGAACTATTGACCTGAAATTTGGTACACATGTACTACGTGACGTCTACTGTCCGCTTTCAGGGGTGATGATTGACGTGCAAGGTTATTCCTCTTTTTACTTTTATTTTATTTTATTGTAGAATCAACTCTCAGCAGCGGGGAGCAGCATTCTCATCCCTACCACCTTCGCAGTCACTTCCTCTACCTCTTCATATCTTAAATCATTCTTGAGGCAGATTGAAGACTTAAGTGCCAGCTTAAGTGAAAAATTAAGGAAAACGTGGTAAGTAATTGCAACACAAACACTGACTTAATCAGTTTTAACAAGAAAAGATTCCTACGAAAGAAGAGAAGAAGCGTGCCGCTAGGGTGGAGAAAAGAAGAGCTGCTCAGGAAGCAACAAGTGCATCAAACTCTGAGCAAATGATTGCTAAATGTACAGAGAAAGAGGAGGAAAACTAGGAATGCTCAAGTCAAGTATATTCACTGTGTTACTGGTGCCAAATAGTCAGTGTAGCCATAAATCACTTTATTTTGCTTTTGTAAAGTATCTGTTAATATATAAAATCTTTTTTTTCTAATCTGAAAACATGAAAAAACAAAACTATTTGTCTTAAGATAGAAGATGTTATGTAAGGATACCAAAGAATGAGAAGAAAGGGGTTTCACATTATCATATTAAAGATCTGCAGAAGCTGCTGTATGCCTTTTATTTATTTTGCATATATATTTTTATTTTAATTATATTATTATTATATTATTTTATTATATTATCTATACTAATAAAAGGCAAAGCCCTCACTGACTGACTCACTAACGCATCACTAATTCTCCAACTTCCCGTGTAGGTAGAATGCTGAAATTTGGCAGACTCATTCCTTAACAGGTTACTTACAAAAGTTAAGCAGGTTTCATTTTCGAAATTCTATGCGTAACGGTCATAATTGAATCCTACTTACGTACATATATATACGTCCATAGCCTGCAGCTCGGTCTCCGTGTGAAGCAGCGTTACGTCCCCCATCACCACGCCTCCAACGTAGTTGGCTGCCTGCCCATATAAGGCTGTCCTTTGCTGCGGTCTCTTCATTCCCTTCCTTGGTTCGCCACGGTATTCACGTCACCCAGTTGATAACTGCAGCCTTTTTATTTAACCCACGGCTTCTCCACTGTTTTATTGTTCATTTATTACATTTATAGTTATTGTGTAGGTATTTTAGACTTAGTTTACTGTTCAGGTACTCATTTCCTTTATCATTCCAACAGTACCCCCATTAACATGTCTATCGAGGTGATCACCATCGTTCAAAGAACTATCACTTACCGAGTGGTTTCCATGCCTGGAGATGGTCCCTGCCTTTGCCATTCTCTGTGTTACATATTGCATGGACATATCAGGCTCACTCTTGATATCCGGAGGAACATTGTGTCTTATGTATTGAATGACTAGGACAGGTTCAAGGTGTGGACTGAAGACGGTACAGGAGATAATTATACTACAATGGAGCACTAGAAGAGTGAATTGCTTTAGCCCTTCACCTATGGTTCTGCTTGTGAGTTGATGGCTGCCGCCGAATTGTTCAGTTGTCGCTTTCAAGTGTACCGAAATGGCCAAATATTTTACACCTTTGGACAACTGCCAATGCCTCTTAACACTAGAATTACCAGAGCCTACGAAAAAACTCGTAATTCCGTCCCACCTTAAACTGCTTCTTAAATCCCTTCACACCTCTCCGCCAGCCCTTTGTCTTCTAAATGTGCTGATAAAGAGAAGCCGGCTATTCCATCCCCCCACCAATTTAGAACGTGCACGAACTTCTCTCAGCTCATGCCTTGATTGAGTATCTGGGAGTGAAGTGGAGTTTTAGAGTGAAATAATAGATCGTTGTTTGGAACACACGCATTTCATGTCTGTTCCGTTTCTACAGTAATCTGTGTCAACACATTGTTAAAACAGAAACTTTTTTATATTCTAGTAGTAGATGACAAAATGTAGGCATAAACTATATAATGTATGAAGCCTGAAGTCCAAATAGCAAAGAAACATTTTCACAAGAATAACACAATTGCACTTTTATTCAAACATATAACTGCAGAAAGAAAAAGCCGCCTTAACATGCGACATTGACACCAGTTTACTTTAACTGACTCTGTGGTTCAATAGATACAGCCCCGCTTGAATCAAGGGTCACGGGTTCGATCCTGCCCCTCCCTTTTGAGAAGTAAACTGTTCTTAGTCTTACTGTTTTAGAATAAAAACATACATTTGATTTCAGTCTGTAACAGCCGGTGCAATTTATGATCTTTGTAAAGGTTAGCTTTTTTTTTTTTTATTCACTTTTCACTCTCTCAGTCGCGTTCAGAATCAATCCATACAACCCCATCTGACACGGCTGTTTTCACTAAAGACGCTATAGCTCTGCAGTGTACCACGATGCATACTAACGCCCCGGTTCTGACACACAAGCGCTGGCGAAGCTGCCTTCTTCGTATCTCACCGTCACTTGCTTTTCTTTTTATTCAGTTTTATTGAGTGTTCCTGCCAGTCCCGCATGTTGCTGTATGCTTTTTCTTTTGCACCCAGGACATGCAGAAGAAAGAATGGTAAAGACCAACTTCGCGCTATATGCAATCATCAGACACTCCCCATCTGCCCGTGTCGCTCAAACACAGGAACATATATTGGTGTAAAAGTATAACAAAAGTGCACTTTTATTCAAGTGCACTTTTTCCATCGCCTTTTCCTGTAAGAAGCAGTGTACACACTTCTCTCTATGCTGTGGTTTCTATTACACACCTGAAAGAAAGAGACAATATATGTGAAAATATCCAGCATACAGCAACAGCGGGGACTGGCAGGAACACTCAATAAAACTGAATAAAAAGAAAATCAAGTGACGGTGAGATACGAAGAAGACAGCTTCGCCAGCGTCTGTGTGTCAGAACCGGTGGGGGCGTTAGTATGCATCGTGGTACAACGCAGAGCTATAGCGCGTCTGTATTCTGTTTCTTTTGTACTCCAGGGCACGCAGAGGAGAGAATAGTAAAGAGCAGTAAGTTCGGCGCTATATGCAATCATCAGACACTCCCATCTGCCCGTTGTTTTGTTATACTTTTCAATACTTTTTATACTGCTCAAACGGGCATGCTCAAAAAATACACGTGTAATGCCACGAAAAGTGCACGCAGACACTTCATTTCAAACAAAACAAGTGCACTTTTATTCAAAACTACCTGTATAACCGAAGAAAAAAGAAAGCAAGATACAGTAGGCGATTGATACGACATCTTGCATGGTGCAATGCTAAGAAGTGAAGATTTTCATTCCGTGCTATATAAAATCATCACATTCAAATATTAACAGTTCCCACACACCCAAGGACCGTCCTTCCTACATTTACGACACGTGTACTTGTTGCCGTGTACACACCTCTCTGTGCTATGGTTTCTATTACACTGAATGAGCACCTGACACTGTACTTTCTTCCCTGGGGGAAGGTCCCGCATCAGAGAATTTCCAGTTCCTGCATAAATTCACACCGATCTGACGCTGTTCGTTTTCAAATAATATTGCATTAGTGCGATTATATTTTCACATATATTGTCTTTCTTTCAGGTGTGTAATAGAAACCACAGCATAGAGAGAAGTGTGTACACTGCTTCTTACAGGAAAAGGCGATGGAAAAAGTGCACTTGAATAAAAGTGCACTTTTGTTATACTTTTACACCAATATATGTTCCTGTGTTTGAACGACACGGGCAGATGGGGAGTGTCTGATGATTGCATATAGCGCCGAAGTTGGTCTTTACCATTCTTTCTTCTGCATGTCCTGGGTGCAAAAGAAAAGCATACAGCAACATGCGGGACTGGCAGGAACACTCAATAAAACTGAATAAAAAGAAAAGCAAGTGACGGTGAGATACGAAGAAGGCAGCTTCGCCAGCGTTTGTGTGTCAGAACCGGGGGGCGTTAGTATGCATCGTGGTACACTGCAGAGCTATAGCGCCTTTAGTGAAAACAGCCGTGTCAGATGGGGTTGTATGGATTGATTCTGAACGCGACTGAGAGAGTGAAAAGTGAATAAAAAAAAAGCTAACCTTTGCAAAGATCATAAATTGCACCGGCTGTTACAGACTGAAATCAAATGTATGTTTTTATTCTAAAACAGTAAGACTAAGAACAGTTTACTTCTCAAAAGGGAGGGGCAGGATCGAACCCGTGACCCCTTGATTCCCAAGCGGGGGCTGTATCTATTGAACCACAGAGTCAGTTAAATTAAACTGGTGTCAATGTCGCATGTTAAGGCGGCTTTTTCTTTCTGCAGTTATATGTTTGAATAAAAGTGCAATTGTGTTATTCTTGTGAAAATGTTTCTTTGCTATTTGGACTTCAGGCTTCATACATTATATAGTTTATGCCTACATTTTGTCATCTACTACTAGAATGTAAAAAAAGTTTCTGTTTTAACAATGTGTTGACACAGATTACTGTAGAAACGGAACAGACATGAAATGCGTGTGTTCCAAACAACGATCTATTATTTCATTCTAAAACTCCACTTCACTCCCAGATACTCAATCAAGGCATGAGCTGAGAGAAGTTCGTGCACGTTCTAAATTGGTGGGGGGATGGAATAGCCGGCTTCTCTTTATCAGCACATTTAGAAGACAAAGGGCGCTGGCGGAGAGGTGTGAAGGGATTTAAGAAGCAGTTTAAGGTGGGACGGAATTACGAGTTTTTTCGTAGGCTCTGGTAATTCTAGTGTTAAACATCTTGGATTCACAGGTGATGATTTGAGTAGTGGACACTTTGATGTTTATGAATGTTTCAACTCTCAAAAGCTGGATGCAAAGTTATTGACGAAACCGGTTGTATGATTACATCGCTTGACAGATGCCGAATGTCTCTTCAACACAAGTCCTACAATTACTAACTTAATTGAAACAAACCAAGAAACTCAAACCAATTATGACAGCAGTAAAAAGGAGGCGTGTCAAACGTCATGGTACATTTTCTGATCCAGCTTGACGGAAACAACTTTGTGATGCTGCTGCTAAATACTCACAGGCAAATCCACAAGTTCATAGACATGCTGTCGCTAAATAATCGCAGACAAATCCACAAGTTCATAGACACGCTGCCACTAAATACTCATAGGCAAATCCACAAGTTCATAGAGACACTGTCGCTAAATACTCGCAGGCAAATCCACAAGTTCATAGAGACGCTGTCACTAAATACTCACAGGCAAATCCACAAGTTCATAGAGACACTGTCGCTAAACACTCGCAGGCAAATCCACAAGTTCATAGACACGCTGGCGCTAAATATTCGCAGGCAAATCCACAACTTAATAACGGGAATGCCTGTTAAACATCTTAGATTCATGAGTACCGATTTGGGTAGTGAAACCTGTTATCTTTACAATGGTTGACAAACACGGAATGTAACTTGAACACAACACGTCCTCCAAATACCTTTATGATTGAAAGAAATAATGATAATCAAATCCTTTATAACAGCAACATTCATAACAGTGACAAAACAATTACATTGACAATCATGTTACATTATTTTTAAAATGTTTCCTTCTCTTTTTCATAACTTCTTTGACACACTACTTCGCTGCGAAGCGCGGGTATTTTGCTAGTTATATTTTAAATTTATTTTTATTTATTGTTTACATTTCATTATTGAATATATTTATCATATTAATTTCAAGAACTGGGGCCAAAGACAAAACCTTATCTTATCTTAGAAATTAGTTCTTTCTCAACATATTTGCTGACATTTTTAAAAACATGAATACTGAAATGTTCACTTTAACTCCTTCATTCAAGTTTTCTACTTTCCTTCTCCTCTCCTCAGGTGTGATCATAAAAGACCAATGTCTGGATCGAATGAAACCAGTTCTTCAGTCAAAGAATTCCTCATTACTGGATTTGTTGATTTTAGAGATCAACAAAGCAGAAGATATTTTTTCGGAGCCTTCCTCACAGCCTACCTTTCCATTCTTTTTGGGAACATCCTGTTAATCGTCATTTTTCTATCTGACAGCGCACTCCACACCCCTATGTACATATTAATCTGTGGTCTGGCTGTTCTCGACATCGCCATCACCAGTACCACTGTGCCCAGTTTGCTAGTCCTATTCACATTTGAGTACAGACTTGTGTCGCTTGCTTCTTGTTTTACTCAGGCAGCGTTCTTTATGGGCCTGTTTGCAACTGAATGCTTTCTCCTTGCCCTAATGGCCTATGATCGCTACATAGCCATTTGCAAACCACTTCATTATCCTAATTTAATATACAACAGTCGCATCACAAAACTAATGGTCTGCTGTTGGGTGGTTGGTTTTCTTTGTGCAACCCTTGTTGTGGCACTCCTTCTCAGCCTCTCATTCTGTGGGTCTAATAAAATTATTCGCTCCTTTTGTGACTTTGGGTCTGTACTGATTTTGGCCTGTGGGGACATTCACATCACTAACTATGTTGCTTTTGCTGTTGCTTTGAGTGTGCTGCTTATTCCTTTGGTGTTTATCCTTTTTTCATACATGCAGATAATATTTTCAGTTGTTAAGATTGCCAGCTCTGAAGGACGTTTGAAGGCCTTCTACACTTGTGGCACACACATGCTGGTCATTTCTGTCTTTTTCTTGGCTGCCTGTAGTGATTTTGTTGCATTCAGAATTCCTGGTACCTCTTTGGACACCCGTATTATGATCCCAATCATACAGAATGTCTTTCCAGCTTTAGTCAATCCCATAATTTACTGCCTGAGGACTAAGGAAATCAGACAAAGCTTTATTAAAACAGTAAGGAAATTAAGAGTTGTAAAGGATGCAAAAAAGAATTAGATTCATTGTAGTGGAAAAACTTTCCTCTGTTTTCAAAGAAGTCATTCACAGAGACCAGAAGAAAGTGCAGAACAATTCTTTATTTGTACACTGGTATGCACAAATGTCTCAGTCCTTGGACAGAGCAATCAATTAAACAATTCTTTATGCTTTCCGTTTACATTACCTCATCTAATACATAACGTCACCTGACTCTTAATATGCATAATATGCAGGGCTTCATCCAATCAACGAGTGCTACCGGTGTTTTCTGACTCTTTTTGACTCTGCCATTAATCTGAATATTGCCTTGTAAATGGGGGTGATCTGTGGTCTCTTCTATTGATTTTAGCACCGCTTCATAAGAGGGGTGTTTAGGCTTTCCCAGTAATTTATTCCTGCTTCCTAGAGGGGTGTTTGTTACTCACTTACTTCATTTTACTCTTAGCAACTATCTTGGTGGCTCCTCTAAGATGAGGCAAAAGCCTCACATGCCTAGGCTTAAAACAGCATTTATTTAACTCTTTAGTTATATTCAGTTCTTATCCGTAAGTTTAATAATTCATTGTTATATCTTCATATAAGTATAAACTAATAAAATTCTATACTGTCATCATTTTAATATCTTTTGTTTTTCTTGATTTTATTTTTATTACATTCAGACCTACCCTTCAATATGTCAAAGTTAATTGTTTCTCATTTTATGTCCCTGCTGGTCATTGTCTGTTCAGCATTTATGTGTTATCCTTGTATTTCCATCCATTTTTGTCCGCTATCGCTAAAGACGTGTTTGACATGTTAATTAGAAATTCTTAGTTGATCCAGTGTGTATGAGTGGACCATGATATGTCACCTGTAATGCCGGGATAGCCTCTGTCTCCCCACCACTACCACTATTTGGATTTTATGAGTTTCAGAATATCTTTATATACATAAGTTGTTATTTCTTCTTAATCCATAACTCTGGTACTGGCTAAATTCTTGTATACTTTGTAACCAAATGGGGCACCACTGAGTCGAAAACCACAGATGTAATGTCACCCAACACAACTCACTGTCCAAATAAAGGATTTTTTATTTGTTACAAACACGTTTCCAATCAATCAACAATTTAATCAATCTATTTTCTCCTTCCCTCCTCCATATAGCTGTCGCCCACTGCCTCCCGACTCTGAACTCCCCAAAGTGAGGCTGTGGTTTTTTTAACTGGTTCCCAGCAAAGGTTGCCTGAAGCATTTCCGCGTTGTGTGGAAACCAGGACAGTCCTCCCCCTGCAGTGCCCTCTAGCCCTCTTTAGTTCTTATACCACCTTGCGGGAATCCTAACTGGGTTTAGACCAGAGGAATACTGCCACCTGCCATGTTTGGGAATGAATTTCTCCTAGCAGCCACGCTTGCCCAGCCTATCCATTATTCTTCTGGGTCAATGGAAATAAAGATTGTCATGCGTATCGGCCGAATTCAATCTCCACTCCCACCGTCTTTCCATTATGGTCTCCATACCTGGCAAGAAATCATTTTTAACCCAATCCAGAATGCCTGTATTTCCTCCATGGCATTTACTTTTTCTATAACTTTATTCTCTATGAAACAAAATATCTTGTGCTAATCCATCAAATTCAATTCCGTTTTTGTTTACTGCTCTTCACTGAGCACTGGATAAGGGTCCTTACCTAAATCTTTAGCTATTAAAGCAAAACTACTAAACCTTACAACTAATGCAGTTGTAATACAGTTTTGCTTCCCAAAAAAAAAAAACTAAACCAAGTCCTATTCCTTAACCAGAGAAATGTGTCCTATTAGAACAAAGAATTTTACCTCATCTGCAACATTTTTCTGTATGTGTAAAAGCAGGGGGAAATTATTCTAGTGCAGAACTTGTAAAGCTAAGAGCACATACCTGATAGCACTATGGAGGGGCTTGTACACTGCTAAAAGCCATTAAGATGGATATATGGCTACTGACGAGTCTCATGAAGGAACCTGGCTTGGACTAGCTTATAGAGATGGGGAAAGTGAGTAGCAATGGCGTTACCTCTGACCCCAAATGAGCAGTGCGAGATGAAAGTGGTGATATAAATGTGTAGGCAGCCAGTGCACAAGACAGTTGAGAGCGCAAGGAGCAGCATAGAAGGTGCTGTAGAAGATTGGGCAGTGGTAGCACAAATAGCCATTTTGGGCGCAGAAAAAAACATTGGGAGCAATATTGCTTTTCGACTATGTTAGCAGAAACTAATGGCACAGCAGTTCTGGCGTGTAAAGTAATAATACTAGACCGAACATATATATAATTCTGGAGGAATGAAACACACGGGAAGCGTTCAGTCTCAGGCATACAAAAACTTAGCACAAACTTAGCAAACTTAGCTCACTACTGCCACCCTTTGGTCACCACCAAAAAGTCATTTACATATATTAATACAAAATCCACAAATGAGAGCATATTTACATTCATGTCAACAGACTAAAAAACTTAAAAAACACTTGATGCATACATAATGAAGTTTAGCAAAAATTGTGTGAAACTATACAAAATAAAAGCTTGCCTGTTTTGTTTATCACTACTTACTGTTATGATTTGCATTTTTCTTTCATTTTTGTGTGCCTTGTCCTGAATGAATTCTGGTTATTTATGTGACTTATCTAGTGTGTTTATCCTCAGAAATTCAGATTTTGAAGTTTAATTTGAGGTTTAGTGCAATTTTGTCAAACTAATTACCTTAATCTGCAATTGTTCCATCCTGGGTATGACGTTAATCTCCATCCAGCCCTGCAAGCAGCTCCTCCAATTTACAGGAAAAATTTGGGGGTTGGTGGCAGGACTGGCACTCCAGCCACACTATGGTGCTGAGGTGTCACCCTCTGTATTTGGATCCCAATCCAGTTGGTTTGTTATGTGGTTGGTATGGCAATGCGTTCTCAGCACATGCTCCCAACCACTCTCTCTCTCTGTGATACCATTTTGTTTTTCTTTGGGCACCCCACCTTTGTGAATCCCATTATCATGATGGTGGTCCCGGTTGAGATAAGCATGGCCTTCAAAGTCATGACTTTGAGGAGTCAATTATGAAGTGTTAAAAGGTCATCTAGATGGCCAATTTGTGCCCAAGTTGTGAAAAAATAATAAAAGAATAGCATGTGCTTATTTAGTTCATGCTCTTGGTATCAGTGTATTTTTTGATTATTAATTTGTGTTTTAATTTTTGCTTGACATTCTTTGACTTTTGTTTCTTCCCCTGGTGCTTTCAGCAAGCTCAGGGCTGTCATTGACCGTTGGAGCGCCCCCTAGATGGAAGTCACTCGGTACGGTAGAAGGTACTGTTATATACACTTTCATCCTAAAATTTGTAGTCTTTCATATTGAAAAGATAATATACTTATCTATATATGTACAATGTGTGTGCGCTTAATTTTGCAAGCATATGCATGTTTAATATTATCTTAAGTGCTTTGTGAAAAGAAAGATTTGGAATGTTTATGCTATGAAAGGCACTATATAAACATAATAAACTGAATGTGCATTTCAAGTAGGAGGATTATTAAGATATAGTAGTACTTATACATGTACAGTATATATGATATAATACATTTACTGTATATTATATAAAGTTACATTTCTCTATAGAGAAAAAAGCATTAATTTTAAACGAGTAACATTGTAAAGAGGGATTATCCACAGGGCATAACATTCACATATTTTTATAATAAGCAGTGACACTTGGCAATAACTTTATTAGCATCTTATTAAACGCGATGCCTTAAAGTGTTTGTTCTGGAAATGAACCCTGCGACCTTCAGAACATTTAGAGAATCAAGGAAACAACTTTTGAGAATGTGCGAGATTCATCCAAAATTTTATAAGGTAAGTTTATTCAGATTATTTTGTGTAAATGATGTTTAAACTTTTTAAAACACTTACTAATTTTTAAAAACAATTACTGATGTAATTAATGGCAGTAATTTGTTTCAATTTTTAATACACTAATTTAAAATACAGTAACTGGTAAAATGCCTTTACAGTAAACCAAATGAAAACAGATTTGTAGGAAGATTTTTAGATGTTGTCAATAGATAGATGCTTGAGGGCACTGTTGCTCCGTGAAACCCAACAGACAGATGCAGACACTGGTTTAAAAGCACCCAGAAGTATTTTTATTTTCTTCTTCAAAGAGCCCCAAAGCACCTCCACCACCATAAACAAGTAAACACTAATAATAAATGCACACTATCAAACACAGTAATTCTCCTCTGCTCCCAGTGACTTGGGAGTACTTCCAGGCTATACGGGAACAAAAATTCCCTCGTTTCCCTGCAGTGCAGCAAGGTGGTCCCCCCAGGGTACCCAGCAGGGTTGTGAAGCCAAACTACATCTTCCATGATGCTCTGCATGAATCCAGGGCACCTCTAGACTGTAGGGAAGGCGCCATCTAGCGTGCTGGATGTGTTGGCCGGGATGAGCTGCTGGCCGTCCATCACAATGTATACTTTTCAACTTTAAGAGGTTAAATAATTCTATATTTATGAGTGTGCTGTATAAATAATGATATAAAAAAAAAACAAAAAAAAAACATGGTTCCTAACAAGTAATGTAGTCACGTTAGGGATCTTATAGTGATAGTAAATATAACTAAATTGATCGTTCTACTTTAAAGGCTTTGTTAGACTAAAAAAAACAGCTGCAGCTCGGCCTTCATTTAATGTGTTGCACAGGTTTAAGTGCACTGTAGAGCAGAGGTGCAGGCCACAGAGACAGAAGGTTTTCATTCCAATTGCCCTTATAATCAGGGACAGCCGTAAGTCCACTGATGAATTATTAAATTCCATTTATTTAGTTCTGTGCCTAGTATATCTTCTGTAGACATTTACTGCTTTTGATTCAGCACTTTAGCTTTAAAAAAGTATTACATCCTTTCATGTACTTTCCCAATTAGTAGTTTTTTTATTGTATACTTTAGATTCATTTGTACTTGTATATGTTAGAAATGTTCAACATTTTTAAAGACATGTATTAAAATACTGTTTGTATATTTAAAAACTTTTATTCTGTTCTATGAAACAGGTTGTAAGTGAAATATAAGTCATATTTTTTATTACAGACAAACATATTTTGTTGGGTAACTGAAAAGGGAATGTTTGTCAACCAATACTTCTCAGGTTGGTAAAAGTTAAAGCCATACTTCCATCCATCATCCATCCAGCTATATCCTAACTACAGGGTCATGGGGGTCTGCTGGAGCCAATCCCAGCCAACACAGGGCACAAGGCAGGAAACAAACCCCAGGCAGCCCACCGCAGGGCACGCACACACTAGGGATAATTTAGGATCACCAATGCACCTAACCTGCATGTCTTTGGACTGTGGGAGGAAACCGGAGTACCTGGAGGAGAAGGGAAGGGAAGAACATGCAAACTCCACGCAGGGAGGACCTAGAAAGCGATCCCGGGTCTCCTAACTGCAAGGCAGCAGCGCTACCCACTGCGCCACTGTGCCGCCCATAAAGCCATACTTTACAACAAGGTCTGGTTAAATACATGCTTTGTAATATTCAGTCTCTTTAACAAATAAAAATTGTTGTACAAGTTTAATTAACTTTGAATAACAACCATTTTTAATATATTACCATTACTAATATATTACATTTTTTTTAAGAATTATATAAAATATTCTAAAAACTGTCTTCTTCCATGAAAGGTAAAACATGGAAGATGAATCTACAGATTTTGATGGTAGTGATGAACTATTTCAAACTGAAGAATATGAAGAATTAGATTCAAGCACAGAATCTGAGCTTCCATGTGAGCTGAAGGGAAAAAGAAGAAAAACAATCGATGAGGAAGAGGTTCAAGAAATGTTTTTTAATGAGAATCAAAATACAGTGGATACTTCTAAAAACTGTGCTGAGGGGAGTAATGTCATACTAGAAAGTGCTCGGGAGTGTTCAGATAAAAAGAAATATGACAGACTGAAGAAGAAATGACTGGTGTTGTATTGTGCGGCAAAGGTAGTTCATTTGCCTCGCCACCTCAGGGTAGTCCATAACTGGAGAAAAGAAAAAGAACAATCAGCAGTACAGACTTTTAAGTTAAGAAAGCCCTACTCTTCATGTAAGTCCCCTAACATAAAAACAAAAGATTATCACAATTTCCGACCATGTCCTGTTGCAGGGTGCTTTTCTGTTGTTAAACGATTATCTCCTCATTTAATGAATGTTCACAGAAATGCCAAAGATTCAGAGCAGTACAAAATCCTGCTTCATACTGCTAGCAGGAAAGGCAAGCAAGATAAAGAGAGCATAAGGGTTAGGCCAGAATTAAGCAGCAATATCACATCACACATGAATGATGAAAATGCTGAACATAATATAGTAGACTCTGTAGAATTTATCAATCAGAATGAAACTGAAGAGTGTGAAATGGAGGAAAGTGAAGAAAGTGAATATATGGCATCTGAGAGTGATTATGCTCATTTTACAAGGGATGACAATTTGCGTTTCTCCTATTTTGAGAAATGGTTGCAGTCAGCAGATGGTGGCATGAAAAATCAGCAAAGCAAAATGTTTCTCAGGTTAAAAGTATTTTAGCTGCAATTGGCAACAAAAATAATTTCCAATCACTCTTAGACAAAAGATTACTGAGAGATGTGAATTTCCCCTTGTGATTAATAAAGTATCTATCTATCTATCTATCTATCTATCTATCTATCTATCTATCAATCAATATGCCCACCAAAAAAAATTCTTACCAGGAACAGTTAAATCTTATCTATCAAGCTTAAAACACTGGTACAGTTTTTTTTTTTTTCCTGAAGAATCTACCAGCCTCTCAGAAGATGAAAAACAACAAATTGAATAATTTGAACAGATTGTGCTGGATCTGTTCTTATAGAAAGGAATGTGCAAAACATGGCCTAGAGAAAATGGATCAAGATCTTTAACACATTATTATGCCAGACAAAATTGAAGATTTTGAAAAAAGTGAGCCAGCCACAACAGCTATTAAACTTCTCGCTTGCATAGCAAGTAACAATAAGACACCAATTGCACAGACAGAGTATGTTTTAATACGAGACTTTCTTCTAACAGAAATAGTAATTGGCAATGCTAATCAATATGACAGTGGATCAGCTCTCAAGTACTCGCTGTATAGATAATCATTACGTCATTTCAGTGGCCAAACATAAAACAGCATCTTCCCAGGGGCCAGCCAATATTTTTCTTAGTTCTTTTTTGTTTAGTTGGCTATCAATTTTTTCTAAAAATGTTCGTCGACATGTGATTAGGGAAACTAATTGTGACAGCAGGTATTTATTTCTAAGTTTGACAGGTGAATATTTACAGAGTGGACAAATATCACGAGCTGTTCGTTCAGTTTGGAAGAAAGGTGGGCTTGGTGAGCAGATCACTTGCACACTGTTTAGAAAAACGGCAGTGTCAGCAATCCATCAGACACACCCTGATTTGAAGGCCAACTTGGCAGACTTAATGTGCCACAGGGTTGAAACAGCCACTAGGTGCTACAGGCTGGTGCAGGGAGAGCAAACATCAATTGCAGCAGCCAAACAGCTTTCTAATGTAATGAGAGGGCAGAAGGCAATAAAGGATATTGGAGAACCCGAATCTGCTGTTCTGTCTGCTTCACAAGATGGAGAGTGAAAAACTACAGAATCAGCAACAAAATTTGCTTGGGATGAAGAGCTTCTAAAATACATTCACAGTGTATTTGAGCATGATCTTAATTCAAAGAAAATGACTTTAGATATGGTGAGGCATAAAATTGAAAATATTTCCAAATTAAAAAGTACTAGCCAACCCGCGGCGTAACATACTTGCATAATTACGCCGTTTTTTTAATGAGTGTTAAGCACAGGGAAAAAAATGAACATTTGAAAAATTCGTAATTTAATAAACCACCAAGAAAAGTAACATTGCAACAATGCACGATACGAACCAACATACAATTGTCCGTGACTGAAAACTGGAGGACTGCCGTCGCGCCTTCACCTCCCAGAGCGAGGGACAGGGCTGGATGGCGCTCGGGTGCAGAGGGCGGAACGGGAGGAGAGGGGAAGGACGCTCATTCCGCCCCCTCCGTCCCGGCCCCCGCCATTCTAGTCTGCTAAATTCTTAGTCATCTGTTAGTTATCATTCAGTACTCACTGCCTGCTCATCTGCCCGCCCCCAACTCCTCACCTGAGTTGCTTTCGTCTGTGTACAGTCCACATGCACCTGTGAGTCACGTTGACTGTTCATTTTCCTTTCACCACCTCAGTCGCTTTCGTCTCTGCTACAGTCCACATGCACCTCTGAGCCATGTTGTTGTTCTTTGTGGTTCCGGCTGCTTTTCTATATATAATCTACCAAGTCACCTGACCATGGTAGATGCGAGGGGGTGTGTGTACAAAGGGCAGAGACGTAATTAGTGCGAGCGTATGACCCGCACTTACTGGGAATTCCTCTTTCATGGGGAACAATTCCAAGCCCCGGTCTCCATCACGAATGGGGTTCAACGGCTTATCCATGCCTGTCGGTGCTGGGTAGACACACGTTGATCCATTCAGTGTAGCGCGTGTGCAGTACCGGACATCCAAGGGCATCACAGACCTGTTAATGCTCAATCTCACATGGCTGAAAGCCACTTATCCCTCTAAGAAGTTGGACGCCGACCGCTCTGGGGTATCCCATGGTTGTCGTGCTTGCCCTGTCGGCTTAATGAATTATATATGATGCGGTGTTAGAGTTGGTGGGCAGGGCTTTGTGAGTGGCTATTTCTTGCATATCCCATGGTTGTCTTCCGGCAGTGTGAATGCCTCGAGAGACAGGGTGGCGGTGTTTGGTCAGTTGTTGCAGTTTGTGAGTTAAAAGCTGCGATGGTATTACACTCCAGTACATTGCGGTGAATGCATTGCGGTGAATGCTGGTAACAGTCAGGCGGGCGGGTGGGCGGACAGGCGTTCTAGTCCCATGCTCTTAGAGTTGTCGGGCATGACTCTGTGAGTTGTCGTCGTATCCCATGGTCTTAGAGTTGGTGGGCGGGTCTCTGTGATTTTGTGGGCATGGCTATGTCATGCGTATCCCATGGTTGTCTTGCTTGCGTATCCCATGGTTGTCGTGCTTGTCCTGTCAGCTTAGTGAATTATATATATATATAGATTGGTGAAAGAAAAAATATATGACAGGTTAAGGAGAGAGTATGCTTTTCAGGTGAATATGACAAGGAAAGTTTAAATGCCCAGGAGGATTCAAGTCTTCCCTTTGAAACAGAGAGTATACTGTAAATGATAATGTTAACAGACTCTTAGAGAGCCAAATGACTGCTTCTGATGTGACACCATTATCTGGTAAAAGCAATACAGTAAAGTGGATTTTTAGCTCCTTAGAATCTAATATTATAAAAGAAAGATGCAACAGCATAATCACTTCAGGGCCTATTTCACAACAGCGGGTCCAAAAAGCATTGCAGTACTGCCAAGAAGGTTTAGAAATCTTAATATAAATTAAATTTTATCTAGGATGAAGTATGAGTGCCATAAACACAGGACTAAATGGTGATTTTAAAAATAAATGTTTGCTTTTTTTTTTCGAAACAAATTACAATTTTTACTTAAATACTTTTCAAAAATGCTAATTAATTTTATTATAAATGTCAAAGTTCAATATACAAAATGAAAGCCCACATTTTCCAGTGAAAATATAGTTATTTTCAGTCAGTCACTGAATGTTATTGATGTGGGATTAAGATTTGAAGATTAGGACTATTTCAAGATATATTTTTGTTCTCATTTGTACTTGTACTATCCATCCATCCATTATCCAACCCGCTATTTCCTAAATACAGGGTCACAGAGGTCTGCTAGAGCCAATCCCAGCAAACATAGGGTACAAGGCAGGAAACAAACCTCGGGTAGGGCGCCAACCCACTGCCATTGTTGTATTATGGTACTGTGAAATTGTAATTTGCATAAAATAAAAGGTGTTGTTTATGTGATCCATTTTTCAAGATATGTAATAAAAAGTAAACCTTTATTACTGTTAAGTTGATCCAGAGCAGTACAGTTGCATTAAATGTTAATTGATGTCATATTTAAATTTAACTTAATTTATGTATTATGACAAGGTCTTGGTCTTTCAAGTTGTAAAATTTTAAATCTCATTTATTAAAAAGCCACAGCTCTATATTTCTGAAGTTATTGAAATTTACAATCGTTCATTTAATAAATATTTTTCTTCTATAAATGTGTTCAGTGTTCATTTCTCTTGTACTGAAATATTGCCTGCTGTTTGGTTCTGTTACTGTTTTTTTTGTCTTGTGTAACATCTTTGAACAAATTTAAAACCAATTATTTAGGAATACTATTGATATCAGTTTATACAATTTAAAAAAGTGAAAGAATTTATAACATACTAGCCAACCCGCGGCGTGCCATACGGCGCATAATCAGGCCAATTTTTAAGCACAGGGAGAAAATTAACATTTGAAAAATCGGTGATGTAATAAATCAGCAAGAAAAGCAACATTGTAACAATGCACGGAACGAACCAACACACAATCATCCGTGACAGAAAACTGGCGCACCGTCCTCGCGCCTTCTCCTGCCAGACGGAGGGATGGGGGTGCATGGCGCGGAGTGTGGAACGGGAGGAGAGGAGAAGGACATCCATTCAGCTCCATCCGTCATGCTAGTCCGCTGAATTCTCGTTCAGTATGCACTGCCCACTCATATGCCCACCTCAAACTCGTCGAGTCACTGTCTTTACATAGTCCAGATGTACCTGTGAGTGACGTAGACTTTTCATTGCTCTGTGCGGATCTGGCTGCTTTTCTATATATAATCCACCAAGGGACCCGACCACGGTAGTAGCAAGGTGGGAGTGGGGTGTGTACAAAGGGTTGGGACGCAACCAGTGGGAGCATAGGAGTCGCACTTAGTGGGACTTAGTTTGCAGCCCGATTGGGGTTCAACGGCTTACCCACGCCGGGTCGACACACGCTCAATGTCATGTATAACTATTAATTGAATGCTAAACACTTCTGGAAAGACACAGTTGTCTAAAACGGGTTGGTGTGAGAATACAACAGTAAGTGAATGAAAAGATGGAACTCTGGAGAGAGCAAAATACAACACAATAGTGAACCTGCGGCATAACAAACGCCGCATAATTATTTAATGATGCTTGAACACTTCTGGAAAGAACCAGGTTTCTAAAAAGGGAGGGTTTGAGGATACAACAGAATGAGAATGAAAAGATAGAACTGTAGACTTTTCATTGCTCTGTGCGGTTTTGGCTGTCTTTCTATACTGTATATAATCCAAACAAGACACCCGACCACAGTAGTAGCGAGGTGGGAGGAGGGTGTGTACAAAGTGCAGGAGCATCTAAGAAGACGCATGTTTGTCGCTGAAGTGAGTTGTTGCATGTAGCGTGTAAAACAGTTTGCTATGGTGCACGCAGGCGTGCGTCGTAACCGAAAACTCTTTTTTTTAAACACTGCCTACTTCATTGTGTTTTAACCTCAGTTGTAAAGGAATGTTTTAAGGACCCCATGGGATACCCCTCGGTTTTGGCTGCTTTTCTATATATAATCCACCAAGATACACGACCACGGTAGGAGGGGGGTGTGCACAAAGTGTAGGGACGTAATGAGTGGGAGCGTATGAGTCACATTTAGTGGGAATTCCACAGCTTGCAGCCTGAATGGGGTTCAACGGCTTACCCATGCCTGTCTGCGCTGGGTAGACACACGGTCAATGTCATGCATAATTATTTATTGAATGCTAAACACTTCTGGAAAGACACGGATGTCTAAAACGGGTTGGTGTGAGAATACAACAGTAAGTGAATGAAAAGATGGAACTCTGGAGAAAGCAAAATACAACACAATAGTGAACCCGCGGCATAACAAACGCCACGTGGCTCAGACGTGTATGCGGACTCTTACCACAGACAAAAGGGACTAACTTGGTGGTCAGTGAATTTTTGCATCCGGGCTAATGGGCAGGCAGTGTGAATGCCTAGAGAGCGAGGATAGACGCCGGCCGGTGAAAAAGGAGTGTTGGTGGGCAGGAAAACGTCTTCCGTGTTCCTGCAGGAGCATCTAAGAAGACGCATGTTTGTTGTGGAAGCGAATAGCTGTATGTAGTGTGTAAAACAGTTTGCTATGGTGCATGCGGTCGTGCATCATAACCGAAAAGTTGGTTTTTAAAGACTGCTGACTTCATTGTGCTTCAACCTCAGTTGTAAAGGATTGTTTTAAGGATCCCATGGGATACCCCTCGCAAACCGTTTCACATGCTGCATATGGAGATTCACCTCCGCGAGAAACATGCCTCTATGAACAGTCAATGCACATGACATTAACCTGACCTGCACTGCATGTGGCCTCTACGACAGACGAATATAAATGACGCCATTTTTTCTGTGTCCTAGTTTCTCCTAGTTGGTGGGCGAGGCCCTGCGAGTTGTCGTCGTATCCAATGGTCTTGGAGTTGGTTGTAAGTTACCTAACAGCCTCTTTACTCTTTATAAAGGTTTGAGTCATTATGGGTGTTTAACAGAACAAATCTATATATATAAAAGTCAATGTGCGTATGTATGTATGTTCCAGCATCACATCTGAACAGCTGGAGCGATTTTCATGAAACTCGGTACACATGTTCCTCATTGGTCGAATAAAAATACCGTAGGGTGAAATCAGCCGTAACCCACACCCTTCTGGGTAGGGTGGAGGGTGATCTTACGATCTTGTATGCATGTTATCATCCAGTAGATACTCGGAACGACCACCAGAGGGCGAACTGGAGGCGACTGCCAGCATTCTTTTTGTTTGAGCGCCACCGCGCCTCTGTTGCTTTTGAAATTAAATAGAGTTCTACACGTGGAAGTGTGTGTGTCTGTCCGGCCCGGAAGTGAGACGTAGAGTAGGGGTGAGGGCTCCAGCTCCGAGGATACGCAAGCGAGGCCAGCACACCGGCAAATGGAAACCATCTAATTTGTGTTTTTTTTTTTTTAATTATGTTTTTCTCAAACCATTACAAGAAATGTATTTTTTTAAGAATTTTACCTTAATGTTTGACTTTTTAAGGACTATTAGAATACAGTAAATGTTTTTCATACCTTGTTCAGTCCCACTACTGACTGTTATTTACTGTAATCTCTAGATTATTTAGAATGAATGTTTTCTTTGTTACTAAAACATCTACAACATTCTTACAATAATATAACTTGTGTTCCTGATTTTTAGTGCATATTGTATTCTCAAGTTGGCTATATTTATTCTCTTACAGAATAAATAATGAACATAATGAACTATCCATTGTGTAACCACCTGAAAATAAAATACTTTTGGGATACTATTTGGATCATAAGTCTAACTTATAGTTAGTACTTTTTATTGACTCCCCTAACTTTACTAGAATTGTAATTTCAGTTTTTCTTGCTCAACACGGTATCTAAAGTCTTCCCAATTAATTAAGAAAGATGGGGATGAGCATAACCCAGTTGAGTACAATTTTTTAGGAACAATAGGCATAATATAAAAGAAAATCGTTGCTGTTTATGTCTCACAGAATTTAAATGCATGCCTTCTTCAGTTGGATGACGAGTCACATCATAATGAAGACATAATAATAATTCTTTGCATTTATATACAGTAGCGCTTTTCTCACTACTCAAAGCACTCAGCAATTGCAGGTTAAGAGCCTTGCTCAAGTGCCCAACAGGGCAGAGTCCCTATTGGCATTTTACAGGATTTGAAGCGGCAACCTTCCAATTGCCAGTGCAGATCCCTAGCCTCAGAGCCACCACTTCCATTCTTCTGTAAAGCATTCGAGAAAAAGGTTTTATTTTAGGAGTGTGCTATAGACTTTCAATGCATGTAATTTATGTCCTGTTTTCATCCAAAATTTTTTTAATGATCTTTTGACTTATCAAATTTTTTGATGTAGTTTAATATAGTTCATTTTGAAATTCATATTTATTCTGAAGGATCTTCACATTTATTATATTATTGTCTAATGCATAAATGACTATTACTAACCAGATTAATCTATTACAGCCCCAGAGAACCAGATATGTACCATTTAATATTTCATTGCTGCCCATGATGCAGTCCAAAACTTTATTAGTCATGTATTTATAAGTGCAATAATCATAATATTAACAATCTTCCCAGTTTTACTTAATGCTACATGTAGTTATTCCAAAGATCAAGGTGACAACAGAAGTAGATGAGGCACAGACTCTTCTAAGTGTGTACACAGATTGCCCCGAGTCACTCCATTTGTTTACCATTCCCAAGACAATCTCGGCTGAAGAGAGATTGAGAATGTTAACAGTTCTAAATCACCTCAAAAGACTCCACTTGATTTCAAGTCAAGCAAAATAAATTCAGCATTTTATCTAATGTATGATAAATAATTAGTAATGTATATAACTTATTCAACATTTAATTTTTTTTCTTATCCTACTTTTTTCCACACAGAATCCCACAGACTAGAACTTGTACAATCAGTATTCATAGACAGGGTACCATCACAGGCCACACACCTGCAGTCATGTGTACTGTTCCAGTTTAAAGTGAACACTTAAAAATACCGAACTGCAATGGCAATGTGTGCAGAAAATCCATGCAGACATACTGGGGGGACATGAAAACTTGACAGAGATAAACCGAAAATTCTATTGACTGCAAAGTTTCAGGAATAATATGTTCAAATATGTAAATCATGTCACAGACCTTGGCTTCCATTCACACACACACACACACACATACTCAAAAAATTAAAGGAACACTTTGAAAACCCATCAAATCTAAAAGGGAAAAAATCCTGCTGGCTATCTGTACTGATATGGATTGATATGATAATGTGTTAGGAATGAAAGGATGGAAATGAGAAGAATCAGCCTACAGAGGGCTGAATTTAAAGACACCCCAAAAATTAAAGGGAAAAAATGATGCAGCAGGGAAGCAGATGAGTCCATTTGGCTGAAATATCATTGCAGCAACTCCAAATCCTACTCAGTAGTTTGTATGCAACCCTGGGGGAACTCCTCCCAGATCTGGACCAGAGCATCACTGAACTTCTGGACAGTCTGAGGTGTCAGATCAACCCAAACATAATGTCCCACCCAGAGGTGTTCTATTGGATTGAGGTCAGGCGAGTGAGCGTGGATTGGTTGGTGAGGGGGTGATGTCAATGGTATCAATTCCTTCATCCTCCAGGAACTGCCTGCATACTCTCGCAAAAACATGAGACTGCGCATTGTCGTGCACCAGGAGGAACCCAGGAGCCACTGCACCAGTATAGGGTCTGACAATGGGGCCAAAGATTTCATACCAATACCTAATGGCAGTCAGGGTGCCATTGTCTAGCCTGTAGAGGTCTGTTGTCCCTTCATGGATATGTCTCAATCCCCAGACCATCACTGACCCACTTCCACACTGGTTATGCTGAATGATGTTACAGGCAGCATAACGTTCTCCACGGCTTCTCCAGACCCTTTCACCTCTGTCACATTTGCTCAGGGTGAACCTGCTCTCATCTGTTAAAAGCACAGGGTGCCAGTGGTGGACCTGACAATTCTGGTATTCTATAGCAAATGCCAGTCGAGCTCCACGGTGCCCGCTAGAGGACGTCGGGCCCTCAGGACACCCTCATGAAGTCTGTTTCTGATTGTTTGCTCAGAGACATTCACACCAGTGGCCTGCCTACTGAAGGTCAATTTGTAGGCCTATTTTAGGGGTCGTCTCATTGTTGCCCCTCAGGTGCACTAAAGCAGCTGAAACTGATTAACAAGCCCCTCTGCTACTTCACTGACCAAATCAATAGTTATTTTCCTCTAGGGGGTGCTAGCTCCCTGGTTGGAATAAGTTCTTTTTAATTGTGGCGTTTTAAGTAACCTGGACCTAAATAGATATATTATAACGAGGCGATATCCCTCGCCTAGTGATACAGCGGTAAGAAATCACATAAGTTAAAATAACTTAGCTTTCTTTAATGACAACTTATGCAGCATTACAGACGAGGAAGCCAATGACAAGACTATCACCGAGGTTGGATCTCGATGTATACAGTCTGCCATTTTTGTTGCTGCGCTGGAAGAATTTTCAGGATCAGATGACTTTATCTCCCATCTGTCCGTTGGCTTCAAAGGTGTGCCAGGCAATGTTCCAAGGCTTTATATTCTTTCTCCATGTGCAGACCTCTACTTAGGTGAATCATGCCATTCCAAACAAGGCAAAGAGAGGATCCAATGTCTGTCATGCAGAAAGAGTACAATGCCCATTTCGTAGTTGTCCCTTTCTTGTCTTCTAATGCTTGCCTAGCAGTTCTAAATGATGAGCCCCTGTGTGCTAAATCTGGCCTTGTGTTAGCTGTACATATGAGAAGAAGCAGATTTATAATGATATGTTTTGTACAGAGCACAGTGACATATTAAACATATAAACTTATTACAATAGCCCAGAAGTTTCATTGACTTGATGCTATACTCGGATTCAAAACTGTGCCTTTCATTTTTTGAGCAGTGTATATACAGTATATATCATAAAGGAACATTAACAGTAGGATGAAAAAAATCAATCAAAATACATATTGCCAGTTATTAGAGTACTTTAATATAATGCTATACTATATGAATTCATGCTTAAGGGATTATAATTTCACCAGGCCCATGATTTCATGAGACATTTTTGTCCAGTATAAGGGTATTGTGTTCAACAACTGACCAAGGGGACAACAGGCTTAAACCAAATGCATACTCGGGTTAGAAGGGTGGATGACAACAAACCTAAACAGTTAAACATTTAAATAAATATTACCATTTCATGTTACAAAAATGCACCCCCCTTTTTTTTGCACGTTACAAAAGTTCCCTACAAGTTTTTTTTTTTTTTTAACAAATGTGCCCTACAGGTAACAAATATGCACTTTTTAGGTTACAAAAAGGCCCTAACACACTCTGGACCACATGGAAGTTATAGTAAAGGATAGAATTAATGTGCCATGATGAACAATGCTGCACATCTTCTCTCTGACACACCAATACTGAAGACTTTCAGATGATGAATGATTCCGCAGAAATGTGTCTAGAAATGCGACTGGCCCTCCTTTATACCATCAGCAATACACCTGTATCTATCTATCTATCTATCTATCTATCTATCTATCTATCTATCTATCTATCTATCTATCTATCTGTGTTAGAAGCTTGTATTTCTATGCTAAGTAGCTGTCAGTAAAATCTTAATTGAGCATCAAAAGTACAATATATAATACCAAGTACCTGGAAAACAATATGTCATGTTGTGGTTTTTAATAGCATATCTTAAAGAGCGTTAGATTTTTTTTAAATCATTACACTATATTTTTGTTGCTGTCTAATAACCCCCAAGAGTAAAACACTGTTGCTCTTTAAAGCCATTTGACTACTTTTTCTTTATTAATGACTGTAATCACCTCCCTGGTGCAGCAGTTCCCAGAAGACACCACTCTGATATATATGACTACTGTACAATCTTCAGTAGGCTTGAATTTTCTGTACATCTGATTAATTGTTGGGGAATAAGTGGTAAGTACATACTCTTTTGTTGTCTTGGGTTATGTCAATGATTAAAAAATGCAAAATAAAACATGATCACTGTTGTTAGTTAATTTGTATAGTTGATATTAGTTAATTAGTTAGCCATACCACATTATCTACAATGTATAAAATAATGTGTAGTCCAGTTTTTGCTATTATTCAGTCGTTTGTAAAATAATTAGTATTAAGGAAATCCAAGAACAAGCAAAGTGTTTAACACTAGAATCCCTGAAGCCTACGAAAAAAAACACCTTTAATTGACCTTTAACACATAAGAACATAAGGCATTTGACAAACAAGAGGAGACCATCAAGTCCCTTTTTGTTTAGCTCATAGCTAAAGTTAGCTCAAGTTGTCCCAATATCTCATCCAAATTCTTCTTAAATATTGTCAAGGTTTCTGCTTCAACTCCATGTCTTGGTAGTTTGTTCGTGAGTCCCACAACTCTTTGTGTAAAGAAGTGCTTCCTGGCTTCAGTTTTTAACGCACTTCTCTTTAATTTTAATTGATGTCCTTGACTACGTGATTCACTCTTAAGCTGAAAGAATGTTGCTGAATCAACTTTATCAATGCCTTTAAGGATTTTAAGTACCTGGATTAGGTCCCCTCGCATTCTCCTCTGCTTAAGGCTAATGTCCATGAGTTGCACTGTTCTGTAACAAAGGGTTATTAAAATATCTTTAGTATTGCAAACTATGAAGTATATGAAATAAATCACCAAAATCAAAAATCTATTTTAAAAAATGTGCAGAAGGTTTCAACATTTAATATCATGTTAATGTCTTGATCCCATATTTGTACATTTCTCAACAGTGGCATTACTAGACAACTGAGACTGAGTCAGTTTAGGTAAGAGCAGAGAAGCCAAATATTTACTGCTTTTATTGGCTTTATCAAATTTTATTTTTAATGTATTTTTTTTGGTTTCTGTGACTCCAATTGCCCCTGGTATACAACTATAATAAAAAAATATTTGTCGTAAACTATTCTCTATCTTTTGATAAAAGTAGCAGTAACTAAAACCATCAATAAAGTGATCAAGATAATTAGATATCATGTCTTTGCACCTCACTATAAGCAATGATAATTAAAGCCATGAGTAGCAATATACATAATCACAATCAAATAATGTCTCCTCACAGAATGTTTCACAATATAAAGTTTTAAGCTCTTAGGTCAAGCATGTTGTACTGAAATCTGTTCAGTTAATTAAAAAAATGTCATAACTGTATTCAGTACTTATTCATTGGATTATTGAACAAATAATTTTCTGTGTTTTTCCCACCTGCCTTTGAAGTTTCTTAAAATGTCAGGTTTATGTACTTTTCTTTCTGGATTATTAGTTAAACTAAAAACTCACTTAATGGAAAGGCATTTCCCCCTATCTCTACTCCTGCTATTAATTCCTGTTTCTTGACTCATGAAGAAGAGTGTTTTCATATTGTATGCACTCTGTTGCTTTGATTTTCAATTCTTTCCACGATGCAACTTTAGGACTGAGATTGCCAAACCTGTTATTAGAATTTGAAAAGTGTGCATCCCCACTTACCGGAACAATCACAAAAAATATCTGATGGTGTAACAAAATGTCTAACGGTGACAGAAAATAAGTCCGGTATTTTTCCATTTTTGTTTCCACTTAAGATCTTTATTTAATTACTAAATGACTAGCAGATGCAAATTAAATTAATGCATGAGCACTCTTCCAGTTTTTATGTGACAATAGCACAAATTTTACTGGAAGGAAAATGCTATTTGTTTTGTAATTTACTTTGTAGTACTAGGGTGTTGTACTGTGTTAGCCATTATGAATGTAGTGAGAAGTCAAGCAAAATGACACCTTTTAGTGGCTAACTAGAAGATTACAATAGTTAAGCTTTCAAGGCAACTCAGGCCCCTTCTTCCGGCAAACACTTAAATTTGCTGCAAATTTTGTTTCACATAAATTGTTTCAGTAATCACTAGTGGTAATATTTACTGCACAACCATACTATATGGAAATTGATTACTTTTTATAATGCAGTGTAAGATGTGTTTTTTCATGATGACGCTTAAGTCTGAATTTTGATAAAATAGCACACATACTTAATTTTAAAACAATTAAAAATTGTAGTTTTTGTGCAGTTATTAGAAGCTACATATAGATACCGTCTTAGGAACAAGTATCTATAAAATGTAGCAAGAGTAATGTGTGCTCTTTTCTATTGATGTTGTCAAAAATACAGTTACTTTGTGAAATTTAATGCTGAGTACTTTTAAACTACAGCTCATAAAAAAATTACAAATTTCCATATCCACAGATTCAATCAACCGTGAATCAAAAATATTAAAAAGGTAAGTATTTAGGATTTAGCTCACGATACATTTCTAGTAATGTATTCAAGAATACAGTTACTTAATGAAATTTAATACAGAATACTTTTAAAGTACATGTCCTCAGAAGAAAAAAATCATGTACAGTCGTCCGTCTGTATCTGCAGATTCAATCAACTGTGAAATCCAGGTTGTTTTAAAGAGCAAAACTTGAATTAGCCATTCATTTAGCTCTACAACTGAACACACATGAATGAAGTGATAGATAGATAGATAGATAGATAGATAGATAGATAGATAGATAGATAGATAGATAGATAGATAGATAAGATAGATAGATAGATAGATAGATAGATAGATAGATAGATAGATAGATAGATAGATAGATAGATAGATAGATAGATACTTTATTAATCCCAAGGGGAAATTTACAATGAGTAGGTATACCCTGCTGTAGCCTCCTGGCATTTCCCAGATCCTCAGTCTCTCCCCAGCACTTGTTTAAACTTTGTTCCTCTTGCGTCTCATTCATTTGTTAAATGTGTTGTGTGTTTGGATGGTTAATTTAATGTTCAAGCATTAGGAGATTAGATTCTAAATGTTTTCTCTTAGGAAGCCTATCTCTTGCTCTCTTGCATTCTCTCTTATGCTGGAAGCAGCAGTGCCACAGACACACATGGTTTGTGTCACGCCTCTGATACTGCCTGTTTCTATTTGCTTTTTAGGTTAGTTAACCTCTTTCATAAATCCAGTTTTCTAACATGGTTTCTTGTTGCTTTATATTTGTTTGTGCTTTAACCAGCAGCAGTTAACTAATAAGGAGGAGATGTAAAACGATTTGTGATTTACTGTTATTTCTGGGTATTCTGTTTGAATTTTAACCTCTTGAGCCTAAATCCTGCTGTAAACAGACCATAAGAGTAAAAGGGGATTTGAATGGTGATCTGTGGTTGACTTTATTTGACCAGTTAAAACAAAGTTACAGAAACACAGAGCCCGTCATCTGGAGTTTGTATGAACATGTGCTTACTCTTATGACAGAGGACGCCAGGAATTGAGGGATGTTTCCATGAAAATACACCAAAGCAATCCCTCAAATGCTAAGGGCAAGTGTAAAGTGTTATCTCTTCACAAGGAAATAAAAATATTAGGATGTGAAATATGAAGGATGTGCCTAAGTTATATACAACTACTAATGTTTTAATGAATTATTTGGTTGGCAGGTTAGTTAAGCATAAGTATGTTTCAAGAAAAATGCATAACCTGACTTTGTTTTTTTAACAATAATTTTACGTTTTGTTTCCTAAAAGAGGAACAACTCAAGAATGTGAAATGGCTAAAACACACTCTGAGCTACAATCTTTTTTTTTTTCCTATTGTCAAATATTCCGCTTTTATTATTAAAAGTTTACTTGCAAAGTTGTTTTCCCTTGTTTTTGATGAACAGTAAAAACAGTTTCTGTTTTATGTGAGATGGTCACAAGATGCTGGCATGAATCAGTGCCCATTAGTAGTTCATAACTGGGTGGCACTCAAGATGTCCTAAAACACAGATGAAGAACATGGTAGTTATAAACTAAAGACGAGATGTTTATTGTATGAACAGTTACAATCCAGTATTTGTTGGTGATGAAGAAAAAGATCAACAAGAAAAGGTGCAATGAAAGTTAACGCTTAGTAAAAATAATATGATACAATGATATATTTGTGATTGATGAAAATACTCCCAATAGGCAATCAAGCAAAAACCATACTAGCTGTCTCAGATTGAGAGGAAAAATTCGATAAAAAAAAAATTGAATATCTATAATTATTGGCGAGGATGTTGCCAAATAAGGAAAAAAATAATAATAATGAAAACATTTGTCAGTTGCAGACAAAAAAATATATATTTTAAACCAGTGCTGAAGTACTCCCAAAACAAGGAGGCACATCAGCTAAACAAAGTTGAAATACCCTTTTTAAACAGCCAATAGCAGTAAAATTAAAAAAAAAACAACTTTTCAATGTGCACAATTGCGATACTAATAGTCACCACAGACTAACCTAAACTAACAGCTCAGTGGCTTTTTTACTACTTCAGCCCCACTTGCCGTAGAGTAACGGATTCATACCACTCTGAAAAAAAGAGTAAACCCATTCCCTTACCATCAATTTACTACTCCACACAAACTAACTTAAACTACATTACACACATCCCTGGGGATTACACCTAAACCTCCAAAGAACAAATAAAAAAACAAAATCCACGAACAGCTTAATTAAAACTTCTATCACCCCCTGCACTGTGATTGCTCTCCCCTTTCCAGTTTTTCGTGCTGTTGCATATGCAAGTTCAGCTGTTCTCTGGCTTTTTGCTTCATAAATGTTAGCAAGAGGATGCTGATGTGCAGGATGGAAAAACTGTCCACCAACTGACCGCAACAGAAGCAAGGCTGCTAAAACAGAGGACTCCAGTGAGCAGGTAACTGAAGGGTATTTTGATCAAGTCTAAAAAGCTGGTTCTCACTGGTGTAAATAGCTGGCCGGAACACCATCAGACAGACACCAGCACTACTATAAAACACATGCTTTTATTTACAAATGTCCCTAACACAATCCCGCACAGCACACAGTACTCCCACACCATTCACCCTCACACGGGCCGCCTCTCTTCTGCTCGCTGGAGCTTCGTCTTCATCCAGCACCCGACTCTCGCTCCCCGACTGTAGGAATGCGGCCCCTTTTATAATCACCCGGATGTGCTCAAGGTGCTTGCTGATGTCTTTCCAAGGCACTTCCTGGTGTGGCGCAAGTGCCGCATGAGCACCCGGATGCACTCCAGGCACTCCTCCCTCCACTTTCCCAGGTGTAGGGCCGGAAGTGCAGATCTCCCGGGCTCTATGAGCCCCTGGGCGCCCCCTGGCGGTGGCCACGTGCCCCAATGGGTTTGAGCATCTATGCTCTGTCCTCGTGGTCCCCACACCATCCAGGGCGGTTGCCCCCTCATGGCCCGGGTGGGTCCAGCTGGAAGGACACCAGGAGTACCATCAGAGGTGTTATGGTTGTCAATAATCCAGTCTTCAGAGGACACAGCGCCAACCCCTGGAGCGGCAGTAGAATTGCAGTCACTAGAGCCCTTCAGCTGTCTAGCATGCGCATGCGTATGACAATGTATAACAAATTATCTCTTTATGTTGCCTTTAAAATGATCTGTTGATATGTAAACTATGTTATTATCTTTTAAAAGAATACACATATAAAGCTGTTTGTCTTTAGATTAGATTGCAGTTAAAATATGTTACGTAAGTAATAATAACAGAATTTTCACATTATCATCTGAAATATTTGCACAACATTCTGTATGTTATTTACGTTCAAATTTTTTTATTCTATATGTTTATGAAATTGCTGTCAAGAAACAGCTGTCAAAGACAATACTTCTTCTTATCTCTGAAATTATTCATTTTCTCTAAACCAAAATCCTGATTGCATTTCAAGCAAGTATCTTGAAAAGTTCACTCCAACTCTGCAACTTAAAGTATCCATTTTCTTTTTTCTCTTCACAGGACCATCAGTGAACAATGGCGGGATTGAATGAAACCAGTTCTTTGGTCAAAGAGTTTCTCATTACAGGATTTGTTGGCTTTAGAGACCAAGAAAGCAGAAGATACTTGTTTGGAGCCTTCCTCACGGTCTACCTTTTCATTCTTGTTGGAAACATTGCCTTAATTATCATTTTTCTGTCTGACAGAACACTCCACACCCCTATGTACATATTAGTTTGTGGTCTGGCTGTTCTCGACATCGCCATCACTACTAACACTGTGCCCAGTATGCTGGTCCTGTTCACATTTGAGTACAGAGTTGTACCGTTTGCTGCTTGTTTTACTCAGACGACATTTTGGTTGGGTTTGTGCTCAACTGAAGGCTTTCTGCTTGCCCTAATGGCCTATGATCGCTACATAGCCATTTGCAGCCCGCTTCACTATCCTAATTTAATGCACAACATTCGCATCACAAAACTGATGGCCTGCTGCTGGGTGGTTGGCTTTCTTTGTGCAATGGTCACTGTGGTATTTCTTCTTAGACTCTCATTCTGTGGGCCTAATCAAATAATTCACTGCTTTTGTAACTTTGTATCTTTACTGTTTTTGGCCTGTGGGGACATTCAGGTTAGTAATTATGCTGCATTAGTTTTTGGTTTGATTGTGCTGCTCATTCCTTTAGCATTTATCCTTTTTTCATACATGCAGATAATATTCTCAGTTGTAAAGATCGCCACTGCTGAGGGACGAATGAAAGCCTTCTACACTTGTGGCACACACATGCTGGTTATTTCTGTCTTTTTCTTGGCGACTTGTAGTGATTTTGTAACCTACAGAATTCCTGGTACTTCTTTGGACACCCACATAATGATTCTAATCATGCAGAATATCTTCCCAGCATTAGTGAATCCAATAATTTACTGTTTGAGGACAAAGGAAATCAGAAAAAGTTTTATCAAAACATTAAAGAATTTACGAATTATAAAGGATGGAAAAGAGAGTTAGCTTCACTTCAAGAGAATTAGCTGCTGTCATTTTTTAACAATCCCCTGTTTTTTATATTAGATTTTCATTTTATTCAGAACTTCCTTTTAATGATTCAGACAATAGTTTCTCACTTTCATTGGCTGTGCAGAATTTTACCGTTGTCCCTATGTGTCCATGGATATTCCTGTCATGTCTCCAAATGCATGTTTCTCGGATTAATTAGACATTTCAATTTTCAATACCTGGACAGGCCCTCTCTCCTCACCGTCATAAAATAAACTAAGTCAGTCAGTACCCAACCCGCTATATTCTAACACAAGATCACGGGGGTCTGCTGGAGCCAATCCCAGCCAGCACAGGGCGCAAGGCAGCAACAAAGCCCCTGGCAAGGCACACACACCAGGGAGAACTGAGGATCGCCAATGCATCTAACCGGCACGTCTTTGGACTGTGGAAGGAAACCAGAACACCCAGAGGAAACCCACGCAGGAACGGGGAGAACATGCAAACTCCACGCAGGGAGGACCTGGGAAGTGAACCCACGTCTCCTTACCACTGCGCCACCTCAAATTAATTAAGTGAGTTTGAAAATGATTTGTTATGCACAGTTTTTTATAGCAACATAGAAGAAACACTTCCTTACTTTACCAGAGGATGCTTTCAAAATATTTATACTTTTCTGCCTTTACTAAAAATAATTATTTACAAGCAAAAATATTTACTTTAACTTCAAAATATTTTGCTAGACACGTTTGAGATAATTTTGAAATGTGCATTGTGAGCACTAATACCCGGTCATCTACACAGTCATTCCAAGTACTCCCACAGGAAGGAGAATGGCTAATGGTGGCCAGTGCTGCGTTCAGACTTTCTTCTCAAGGCAGCCTGTGGTACTAGGCGGTATTGCTGGTCGTCGAAATTCGCAGAAGCGTTTTCCACAGCAAATGTGCTGCGTTTGCAGGTGACCATGCTCACCTAATATTTTCCTGGAAATGTGCCCTGTGGCCATCTTAGATAACTTTTTAGGCTGTCCGAGGTGCATGTTCTCAGACTGCAAAACTGGAAACATCTTCAGAATGTTTGAGATTGTAGGCAGGGTCCGAGTACGCTATGTTGTGGAGCCTAAACACCTGACAGTAGACAAGCAGATCCCACTCAGCCGGTAACAGTGGAGGTGTAAGAATAACTATATTTAGATCAGTTCAGCTTTTTTTTCCAATAAAATGGCTAAAGTACTATTTTTTGCAGCTAAAGCACCATTTCTTGCACAAGTGCAGTCCTTCTGAGAACATTAAGTAGATGGCTACAATGAAATACATTTCAAAGTGTTTTGGCAGTGTGGTGGACCACTGGGGCCTCAATAGTGGATGGAACGGGGGAGAGTTTATTCAGGACATTATCTCCAATGAAACACTAGAGGGCAGCCCCCCTGGCTTGCAGTAGGGTCATGAGTTTGGAGTGTGGAAACGCAACTTTGCTGGGGCACACAGCTACTGCCAGGGGATGCCTAGACGTTTCCAGAGCCCTATTTAAGTGCACTTCCGCCAACCCTGGAAAGCTCGCTGGACATCTGGAGTCTTTCCGGGTGTCCTGTAAAAAGATGCCAGCCACAGATACTAGGGGATTCAAATTCGGGAGGAAGACGGATGAAGCTTGCCAGGAGAGGAGTGGAGGCAGAGAAAGAAGAAGAAGACAAAGGAAAGGGTTTTATGCTGGACTGTGTACTTTGGTGTTGTGCTGTGCTGTGCTTTGGGGAGTGAGAAAAAAGTGCTTCCCAGCCCAAAATAAAGAGTGTTGTGTGTTGCATCTGTGTCAAGGTTAGGGCGGCAGTACGCACCCCGGTTTCCACAGCAGAATGCATATGCAAAAGCTAAAACATTCACCCTCTTGGAATTTTTCACATTTTATTGCCATATAACATTAAATCACAGTGGATTTGGCTTTTTTGACACTGATGAACAGAAAATGTTAAAAAAAAAGTTAAAACAGATCTCTGCAAAGTTGGGTAACTTAATTACACACAAAATACAAAATAATTGATTCTACAAGCATTCACCCCTTTTTAATATGACACTCCTAAATCCTCACTAGTGCAGCCCATCGGTTTTAGAAGTCCCAACATTAGCCCCGTGAAGGTTTCAGTTGATTGTATTCTAAATGCACTTGAGTGTGGAAGGAGCAACTTGTGGTGAGTCAGTATGGTGGCTTAACTGAACAATGAAGACAAAAGAACACTCCAAAAAAAAAAAAAAAGAAAACTCAGAAAAGTGATTGAAAAGAACAAGTCAGAGGAAGGAGTCAAGAAAACATCAAAGTCACCGAATATCCAGTTAAATCACTTATCAAGAAATGCAAAATATATAGCAGAGCTGTAAGTCTACTATAGCAGGCTGTCAACAAAAACTGAGTGTTGTGGAAGAATAATTTTAGGGCAGCACAGCATTCACCTTAAACAAATAATTTAAAGGGTTAATAAATGTCGGAAACCTTTGCAGGCATATCAGGAAACCGGATAAAGGTCAAGTGAACAACAAATTGTACTGAAAGGTGACTAAGAAATCAGCAGATGTCCTGTAAAACAACCAGAATGGACAGTTGTTATATGCACAGACATTTCTAGTGTGGTGGCTCAACTCAAAGGTATAAGAAGAACCAGAATATAATATAACAGACTTTTATTTTGTATAAGTTATTTGGGTGTAAACCAACGAACCAACCACAGTAAAATGTATGTATTGATTGACACTGTATTTAAATTCAACAGTTTATAAAATGAACCTCTCTTCTTTGTTTCTCTGACTATTCTGAACAGGCTGTAAAAGACTGCTTTTGATGAACGCTACCTCTAAGGCATTTTGCTGAGAAGTAATTAAAAGTTACATTGGAACAGCTTTTCTCCTGCTTGATTACCGATTTGTTGTTTGTTTTTTGGAGAGAATAAGTTTCTTTTTTTAATTACAATGTTGATTTTGACCACATTGTACAAGAAGAAAACAATTGATGGAGGCAACCAAGGAACCTCTGGGAACTCTTAAGGAATTAGAAGCTATAGTGTCTGAGATTGGAGAAGCTGTTCAGGCATTTGTTTTCTGGGTGCTTCACCAGTAACAGCTTTATGAAAGAAGAGTAAGGAGAAAACATCAAGTCATTAAAAAGAAGGATCTATGGCCTATGGTAAAATTAAACTTTTGGCCATCATACTAAACCCCATGTTTAAACACTATCAAAAACACATCCTGCCACCATGAACCATGTCAGGGCCCAAACATGTTTAGCTTTAGGTGCAGTATATGATCTGAAGTGCAGATGGTATATTTGATGGCTAATGCAAACATTGTCAAAAGGTGACCCCTGCGGCAATTGCCTCTTTTGAGATCCTCCTCGATGGGACAACACGCAGAAGTTTGACTGCCGCGTCTGTTCAGGGTTGCTTGCCTGTTGCTGAGGCAACCACAGATTTGCAGCGCCACAGGAACAACTACAAGCTGACTGCTGCCACACGCAAAGTGCCGGTCACCCAATGGGTGATGCAGGGAACATTATAACTTGGCCAGTAACCTGGCCCCAACCCTGCCTGTTGCTGTATCTGTGTACAGCAGAATCGTAGATCCTGTTACAGTAAATAACCTTGCTGTTCCTATTTCGAGTTTAAAAAAGCTGGTTTTGCTAAAGTACTGAGACTCAGCCTTGTCTCAGCCTTGACTCACACTTCCATACATATATATATAACATTTTGTACCATATTTCTCTCATCTGATTATTTTCGCCATGGTTACTGAAGGGGTATATATACAGGTACATGTATGTTCTGCATTTCTATAAAGAAAAATATCCCAAGGAGCCAGTGCCTCCTGCTGGAGACACACTTAAATCATAATAAATAACCAGTGATTTCCATCCATTCATCCATTATCCAACCCGCTATATCCTAACTACAGGGTCACGGGGGGTCTGCTGGAAACAAACCCCGGGCAGGGCGCCAGCACACCACAGTAACCAGTGATTTAAACAAGAATTCTTAACATTTTATCATGCTCAGTTTTGTAATTCTTTGCTAAGTAGCTGTTAATAAAACCTTAATTCAGAAATATATAATACAATGCAAGACCAATATGGCATTTGGTGATTTTCAATAGCATATGTAACAGAGAACTAAATGTCTTTTTAATGATTACAGTGTATTTTTGTTGCTAAGTAACAAGTCCCAAGAGTATAACGTTGGAACTTGTTTGCAACCATTATATTTTTCTCATAATGGCTGTAATCACCTCCCTCGTGCTGAAACTCCCAGAAGACACAATCCTGACATATATGACTACACCTACAGTGGGCTCGCATTTACATCTGACTCGTGGTCGGGGAAGAAGCGGTATGTACATGCGCTTTACTTATATTGCACTAGTTCATTGATTAAAACATATAACAATCATATCATTGTTGTTTGCTTTATAATATATTTGATATGGTGTAGCTAGTTTGTTATTACTGAATAATATATAAAATAATGCACTATCCAATTAATGCTATCATTCACAAACTTGTAAAATGTTTAGTGTAAAAAAATCTACAACAAGCAAGTTATTGAAGATAACTGGAAGAAAAAGAAACATAAGCCAACTAAAAACTTTCCAAGAGTTAAAAACTGATACTAAATCAAGACAAAGATAATAAGTATAAATCATTTAATGTCTAACAAAGACTCCTGGATGGACATACTCATTTCAGTCCTTTATCTTTTAATTTCCCATGATTCCATTTATGTAAAATGCACTGAACAGTAACAAGACACTATTGTATGTACAGTGAAGCCATGCAATTTGTTGCTTTCCTAGTTCCAAAAAATTGTCTTAGTTAAATTTCATTAACGTCCAGTGTTGCCTGAATATTGGCCAAATTGGATTTAGTATGAAAATGTCATTTTTTAGTTTTAGCACTATTAGGAGTGTCAGAATCTGTAAGCTGTAGTATATGGTGTGGACAACAGGGGCATACAGCCCCCCTAGTCCCGAACACACCAGACACAGAAGCCAAGTTCAGCACACAAAACACCTTTATTCCCGTGGGGGACGCCTTTATCTTGTTCCCCACAGTGTAACAGTTCCCAAGCACAATATAAGAAGTCAGCCTTTCCTTCCTATCTTCCTTCTCTCTTCCTTGTTCCATCCTTCCGCCTCCACTCCCTCTCAGGCAAGGTTTGTCCACCTCCTCCTGACTCTGTCTCTCCAAATGGAGTAAGGCGGCTCCTTGTATTCAGGTCCTGGGAATGTTCCAAGTGGCTACCTGGAATCACTCCTGGGTGTGGTAGAAGTCCACTATATGGCTCTGCAGCTCCCCCTGGAGGCCCCCACATACCCCAACAGGACTGTACCAAACTCCTGCTCCTACTCCTGGCATGCCCTATGGGAATCTGTGGTGCCACAGTCACCTGGGAGGGCTACCCTCTAGTGTCTCAGGGGAGGTATTGTCCCACTGGTCCTTCCATTCTGTTGATGTTCTGGCCAGGTAATGGCTGTGGCCGCCTGTCACAACGCATATTTAGAGTGAATTCAGAAAATATGCAGACCCCTTCACTTTTTTCACATATGTGTCAGTCTTATGTGAAAATAATTTTAGTTAAAATTTTCCCCACATCAAAAAAACAAAATGTAGAAATAAAAAAAAAAGAATTGATTGAAACATGTCACAAATTAAAACAAGTGGGATAAAATGACTTGAAGCAGCAGTTTGCAAAATGCTTCAGTTATGAAAGAAGGGGGACTTTGCAATGAGAAAATTTATTTTTAAATTTTTTTTTTCAGAAGGCAAAACATTTTTATTTTTTTTGTTTCTCCCAAAAAGAGATGAAAGAGATTGTGCAGTTGCTGCGAGTTTGTTTTGTGGCATCAATCAAACTGTTATGAATGCGATACATCATAGCTCCGGGACAGCAGCTCTGGACAGAGACTCATCATCCAAACTATTTCAAGGCAGGCAATTTGGATGTCTGTAGATGGACGCCAGTCAATATGATTTCCAAAATGAAAAATACTTAATCCTGAATTTGATTCTGAGAATTATTTTAATTGATGTTGATACCAAAACAAGTTGGATGAAATGAATGAAGGTGATACTGATACATACTCAGTCAAGCACTAGATTTAGGAGATGGTCATAACAAGAGGTCAGTGTCATTATGAGCAGACATTCTGCTCTCCAGCAGATGAACCAGCTTAATTAAAACTGACCTCAGAAGCAAAAGCAGAGCTAACCAAAGATTAGCCTAAAGGTCAGGCCACCAAAACCAAAATACGTCCAGCCACTGTGTATACAGGGTGAGTCAAAATGATGTTAACATCTGAACGGCAGAAACAATTTATTCACAAAACATACTTCATATGTGCAAGATGACTTACAGGAATGTCTCGACCTGTTCACCATCATGTTCAACACACATACCATATGTGGCACATAAATTGTCCACAAAAATTGTATATAAGTATATACATAGCTGTACCATTAGTGTTAACTAATTTTAACTCACCCTGTATACACAGTGAACGGTCGTACTGCGTTTTTGTTCTCCAAGGTCTAGCAAATACAGAAAAAAAACACACTTTTGGACGTCTTAGAATTTTACCTATGCAGGATCAGCTCCACACAGCTAAAGCGGCACTTTCTGACTAATATAACTTACAGTGTTATGCAGCTTTAGGGCCTATTCACACGTGAGTGCTGTAAATTTCCAGTGTGGCTTTGTGTTATTCAGGATTTTTAATGGCTTTTCGGAACCATTTTTTCAGGTGTTTTTAGAGCGTTTCTTTAAACATTTTCCTAGGGTTTTCAAAAAAGCATTTTGCAGGGAAAATGTGATTTCCATTGTTAGGTCCTGAGGCATTGTCATGTTGCGAGGTGATTGTTGCGTTTCAAGAACATCTTCTATCACTTTAATGCTTTTATTCCTGCTGCTTACAAGAGGAGGTGTTGCACATATTGGGTTCTGCAGCAAAGGGAATTGAGAGGACAACCATTTTATGTGACATTTTTAGTTAAACTTTAAATCAGGCTTATTTTAAAACCTACATATATATGTTTGGTATCATTCTTTTCAGAATTTGTGATGTTGTTAGATTTTCAGATTCTTATTCTGTTTTCAAATTATAAACGAAAAAATATTGTAACAGGTGTCTGGTCACACTTATAGGTAATCTAACTTAGACACCGTTAAAATATCCGACTGCGCCACCCAGTTTTATTAAGAGACTTGGAAATCCTGAAATGATAGCACACAGGTTTCTTTAAATTGGGCGGTGAGTAAACACACAATGAAAGACACAACAGTAATTTCAGGAAAAGCAACAGTAACTTCTATTACACCAGACAATAATAAGTACATTAAAAAGATAAATGAACATAAACCAAATCTAACAGTATCATGAAGAAAATTGCTTATTTTAGAAAGGAAAGCACACAGTCCACACTATAAAAGTCCATTAAAAACAAGAATTGGATGATACAACCTGTAGTGGGGCAAAGTCCAGTTTGTTCTCAGTGTTACCCCAACACTTAATTGTTCAACTGTCCATGGATGCACTCTGTTCACCGGACACTCGTTCCCAAGAGAATCGTGGAATCCCTGTCGGCGTCTCTTCGTTGTTCCTTTTTTTCCACTCTGGGCTCCTTGTGTTGCTGTGATCTAGGCACGCCTTATTTCTTGTCTGCCAGCTTTGCTCGGTCCTTTCATGCGGCTTCCCGCTGGACCCACAACCGACGTCTCTTCCTCCCTGGAAGTATTGCCGTCCTTGTGCCTCACGTCGTGCCAGCCACGTACCCTTGTCAGCCTGCGAGCCCCTGTGCTCTGTCCGAGTGCCTTGGCAGTGCTCTCAGTGGACTGTTCCCCTCCTCTTTTGCCTTCTCCTGGCCAGGGCTTAAATCTCCTTCAGTCCCTGCAATTATCAGTCCTGGACAACCAGATTAAACAAGTGGCACAGCTAAATTTCCTGGGTTTAACAAATAATGAAAACACGAGTTAACAAAATGTATTGTTACCAACCATGAATGAGTACAGATCTGCTGTTTAGAAATCAATATTGTCAAAAATGTTAATTGCCAAGTCAGGTAAATACAGAAATCCTCCAAGGCAAGACTTCAAAGTGGCGACTCCTTTGCAAGACAGCTGATACTTACACAAACAATCCTGACACAATCAGTAACTGGATTATCCAGGATCCTCCAAGGAAGCAGCAGTTCTGTTATCACACGTGGTATTGTTTGTAAATCTCAACCAGCCATAAACTTCAAAATGGTGACTCCTATGCAATCTAGCAAATACCTACAATCTGCAGACAGCCTTTTAACTTCTCACCCCCACTGCCAACAATGGGTGCCTATTGCCTGTTCATCTGCTGGGCTTTAAATGTAATATTGACATGTTTCTTTTCCTAAGAGAGAAATGGAATGACACAGTGTACAAAAATGTCCCCCCTCTGACAATATTAAGAACTCATGTCCTACGAGACGAGACTTTGCCAAAAGACTGAACCACGCTCGAGGCCGGAAATAAAAGCCAAAGAGTAGGACAGCTGTTGTACAGGCTTTTAAATGTTTGAAACACTGTGTGAGATGCAGATCACATAGTATGGCAGCAACAGCAGGAAGCCAGCAGCTGATCAAGCAAAGAGGAGGTAAAAAAAACTTTATTTGTTTCCCATTGTATCACCATTTATGAGGGGGTCTCGGAGGAGCAATTGCATCTCCTTGGGGTGTGTTCAGCCCCCCTCTTCACAACATGAGCGGCAGAGACACGAAGTGGCTGGTGCATAGCACAGGCCGGGGGGGTTGGCGACCGAAGCAAACTGTGGGTAACCCCCTAGTACTCCTATGATCAGCTACTTATCCTTCAATCACAAGCACCTAAGCAGCTCAGTTTCACTTTTCCACAGGAGCGGTCTATCCACTGATGGAGAGGGTGATGGGCGAGTCACATGGGGACAATATTGAGGGATTCAGTCACTGCATCACAAAACAATATTAATTTCTGTGTTGACACAGTGGTACCCTTAAAGATAGTGACTTGCTTTATTTTTATTTCTTTCAGGATGTTGATGAGGCAGAGCTTGTGAATGCACCCATGGCCCTCATTACAGTCACCAGTGACAACACCAACAGTCCAGTTTACTAGCAACATGAAAAAGTCTTTGTTGTCATTGCAAATTAAGCCATATTTACCCTTCCCATGTTTGTGGATGCCTTTGTGGTAATGTTCAGCTTCATATATGCACTACATCTTAGTTATCCCAAAGGACTGACAAACACTTTTGAATTCTTTCAAAAGATTTGGTTGGTTTAGAAGATGACAAACTGTCACCCAGAGTGCAGACTCTCAATAATGAATTGATGAACTTGAAACAATGTAATATGTTTATAACATAGCATTTTCGACTAAGCTTTACAAATAAGATGGTTGCCTGTTGACTCGTCCTTTGCTGATGTCAGTTTACTATTTCTTAACTTGATAGACCATTTCAAACCCAATATTTTTAATAAGTTGACGGGAAGCCTAAGATGTACAAGTATTAAATTGTTCTTCAGTCTGTAAGTTTTTAAAAACTGTAGCATAATTGCAGAAATATGAACTACTAGCCATCCCCCGTGGCTTCGCCCGCGTAGTAGTGAAACAGGACGAACTTTAAAAATCAGTAAACAAAAAGGTATCGGTAGCTAAGCGGAGGCAAGTTACACTCCAAAACGCAGGGGTAGACCAACTCCCCAGCCTCTGACTCAGATTAGCGACAATATATCATTCCTGCAAGCGAACTATGATTCTTAGCGTGATGAGAGAAGTCGCAAAATCAACCATAATATTCAAGCAAATTCCAGAAAAAAAAAACAGATCTAAATCTGTTAAGTAGTTCTCTCGTTCACTTGCAAAGCGGATATAGATATACCCGAGGCTGGCGCGTGAGTGAGGAGGGCCCTGCCCCGTCCTCTCGGCCCACTGCGTGTCTCTCACATTCACGCAAATAAATCGGTACCACAAGCGAACTTTGATTCTTAGCACGATGAGAAAAGTTGCAAAATCAACCGGAATGTTGAAGCAAATTATAGAAAAAAACTGATCTAAATCTGTTAAGTAGCTCTCTTGTGAAGAGTGAACAGACATACAAACAGATGTTGGATTTCATATATATAGAGATGAAGTCTTCTCATCCTGAGAGCTTGATCTGACCTGGATGTCAGAGGTAGCCATAAGAAGTAACACTACATTTTGGAAGAAAGGTTGAGGCTCCCTTATGTGACCTCATGCACTAAGTCTGTGTGTATTTCTTATTTTTATTATAGTATTTTATTAGTGTTAAAGTAAATGATGCTCAAATAAAACTTTTGACTGACAATAATGAATGCCTGAGCATTATTTAATTAAAGGTTTAATTACAACTACTATATTATGTGTTTAGATAACATGAAATAGGCAATGTTTTTAACTTAATAATATTTTAGTTGCACTGAGAATAAACTTTTAAATTATTATTACATATTACTAAAATATTTGAGTATAGACATGCAGAGATTTAATTTGACCTCAGTTAAGTGGTGTAAGCCACTTACACAAAAAAGTAGATCACAAAATATATCATTTTAAGTTAATTAATTTTATTTGTGCCAAGTTATTGCCTCATTTTTTTGAGTTTTATGAACTTATTCAGGTTTACAGTGAGTGTTGGGAGTCTTTTAAATCATTACACTGTATTTTTGATAGTATCTAATATCCAATAACATTGCAACTTCTTTGCAACCATTAAATTTCTTGCTCTTTCTTAATGACTGCAATCACCTCCCTGGTGAAGCCAATCCCAGAAGACATGGCCCTAATATATTTGACTAAATCTACCGTGGGCTCACATTTACGTCTGATTAGTCATCGATAAACAACTGGTAAGTGCAAGCTCTTTATTTGTATTGGTTTTGTTTATTTATTTAAAGCATTATATATTAATTAGTTTATTATGAACTGTATAATGTGGAAAATAATGTATAGCTCAATTTATGCTCTCATTCACTCAAATAATTAGCATACAAAACATCAGAAACAGGCAAGACGTTCAAGATAGCTGGAAGCAAAGGAAATACTGCATATGTCAACTAATTATACCTGTTCAATAGTTAAATACTGAAAGATAAAAAGTGTGAATCATTTTAATCTCCAACTAATGTTCTACGTTTGATGAAATCTTTTATTTCAGTCCTTAATTTCCTTTGTTTCAATTTTACTCTGCTGTAATAATGGGTTATCAAAAGATCTGTAGGATTTTAAAATATGGCACATAACAAAACACTGCATCAACATCAGAAATCTGTTTTTTAAAAAATGCTGCAGAAGATCTCAGCATTTAAAATGCAATTTTAATATCTTGAACACGTTTTTGTAACTTTACATGCAGTGGCATTGCTAACTAGTCAAACCAGCCCAACTTGTTGCCAGTCCTAAGCCCGGATAAATACAGAGGGTTACTGTCAAGAAGGGCATCTAGCTGTAAAAATGCAATCAAAATGTTAATGATGGAGTCAATCCAATCAGCTTCAGAACATGCTAGGGCGTACTCCATACATGATGCGCAGAGGCCTTGCCTGACCACTGTTGAAAGTGAGCTGAGTTACCTGGCCAAGGGTGGGCTCGACTAAAGAAGTTAGTCTAGAAGAAGCAGAAGAATAAGACTCGTAGGGAAAAGAAAAGGGTAAGTCAAAGGTAAGAGAGGGAACACTGAATGTTCAGACGATGACTAGGAAAGGAAGAGAGTTGGTAGATTTGATAGAAAGGAGGAATGTGGGAGTGTTGTGTGTGCAGGAAATGAGATGAAAGGGAAATAGGAAGGAGGTTTTAAGTTTTTGTACAATGGAGCAAATGAGCTAGGGAGAAATGGGAAAAGATGAAGAGGAAGAAGAAGATGAAGACAAGCAGTGACATTGCTGGACCACCTGGCTAACTGATGTTTCTTCATGGTTTAGTTCAGGCAGGAGTAGAGGCAGAGAATTACTGGGATGTCAAGTGTTTGCTACTTTTATTAACTTTTACAAATTTTATTTATTAAACATTATATGCAGTTTTTATGTCTCCTACACTCAGCACATAAAAGCTTGTTTAAAAAGATACATCTTTAGATTGGTTTTAAACTCTGCAATTGAGGAAGACTGTTTAAGATAAGGAGGCAGGGAATCCCATAATCAGGGTGCTGAAGAGCATAAAACTCGATCACCAAGTGATTTGGATTTAGTGCTTGGGGCAACATCCAGATGAACTTAAATTGAAACAGGGGTATATATAGTATTGTAATATGTCTGAAATATAGATAGGACCATTGTCACTAAGAGATTTAAATGCTAACAGAAGAATCTCATAAGCGATGTGATATTTAACAGGCAGCCAATGCTAGGAAGTCAGTGAAGTGGTTAAATGCTCCTAAGGTTTAGCATGTGTTAAAATTGTGGCTGCAGAATTCTGTACATGTTCTAATCTATTTAGCACTTTGCTTAAGTGACAAAAAATCAGAGCATTACAGTAATCAAGCTGAGAGGTGACAAAAACATGAATAAGTGTTTGAGCGGCATGATCGCTGAGAGATATTCAGATACTGAATTTTAATTCATTTTCACACAAAGCAACTTCTATTTTTTACATTGGAAAAGAAGCAAATAAATTTTGATTACCGCATATACTGACGTGTATCTTGAAACCCAAAAAATCATAAAATCACACCCTGACTTATACACCTGTTCAAAAATGCGACACATAAATTGCTTTTTTTTTTTTTTACATCTTCTTACCTCCTCCAATCTCACATCAGTTTCTCAGAGGCATCGAATTTTGTTGCAGCAGTTACCAATTTCTTTCGCTGCTTCAACCACGCTTAATTTTAAACCAGCTTCATATTTTCTTTTGATCGAAGGCTCCCTTGTAGATAAGGGACACTCTTACAATAAAGGTGTATGAGGGTGTTAGATACAAAAATCACAAAACAGTCCAAACATCGCTTCGGAATAGTTTGGCTATTACTGTGTGGTTACGTAGGCACAATACATAGGAAAAAAAAGGCAGTGTGCTAATTCTAAGTATGCATCTCAGAACTGCCATCTGGGCTAAGACAGCACCTGCCACGGATTACTACAATTTATTTACTTTTTTAAGTTACTATCTGTTTTACACTATAAGTAATTGTAACTGAAGCCATAAGTATAGCAATTAACATAATCACATTTAAATATTGTGTCTTTCCAGAACATTTTACATTTTTAAGCACACGAGTGTAGCTTGTTCTACTCGGAACTGTTCAAATTTAATTGAAAAGTAAGTGCCTTTTGTATCTAACAACTCATTCATCATATGACAGAGAAAATACATTGAATCTCTGATTTTATATATATATATATATATATATATGTATAAAAGACTCAATAAGAAACAGCATAAAGGTTTGGGGTTTCCGGCCCCGTATATTGCAGACAAATCCACAATTCAATAAATCAAAATTCCGGTCAGAAAATATAAACAAACAGTTCATATGAGCGACGCCGAAGATGGCGTCAGCGACCATTTTATGTAGGATGAGCTGGAAGTGGAGGAATGCTGGGAAGGAACCGTGAGGGAAAGATGGGATTGATGACGTCAGGAACAATGGCGGAGGAAGGGTGGAAGTAATGTGCTGAGGGAAAATGAGGCTTATGGTGGCGGAGCGTCTTTGTTTCTGCAAAAAAGCAAAGGAGAAAGGTTAGTACCCCGCCACTCCCTGCCGGTGAACGTCTTGCGAAGCGTGTTAAGGTCCGTCCACAGTCTCCTATTCGCACATGCGTGACAATATATATATATATATAAGTTTTATAGAATTTTGTTCTTTCTGAATTATTAGTTAAATTAGTTAGTTTCTTCTCCTCCATTACCTAGAATGCTCCTTTTCCTGATTCTAGATTCCAGCAGATGATGTTTTGCATGCTGTAAGCACTGTGTAACTACAATTTTCATTTCTTTCTCCAGTGCATCAGTAGTACTGTCATTGGCAAAATTGTCATTATTATTGGCAAAGTGGGCATCGTCTTACCAGAACACATACAACACATGTCTGATATTATAAGAAAATGTCTACATGTGACAGAAAATGAGACCAGTGATTTTTTTTTTACACTTAAGATTATTATTTATATATTAAATGACAGGCAGATGTATATGAAATTAATGCATTGAAACACTTCCACATAGAAAATAAATACCTTTCTTCGTGTATCAATGGCATGAATTTTGCTGGAGGCGAAATTCCATCCTTACTTTGAAAACATACAGAAAACTGCAACTTTTTGTGTAATTAACAAATAAACTACTTCGAAAGACCTCCTGATGAATATGTGGAAAAAAGAAGTATGTATAAAATTTATTAATGGGTGTGTGTTCTCTTTTTCACCACACAATATTTCAAAACTGTATAGAGGTGCTGTGATTACTGGGTAGAGAACTTACCTAATTAAGTAATTAATATATGAACTGAAGTTTGTCTAATTTTTCTAAGTGTTCCAAATTTCCTCCCCTACCCAACGATATGCAGGTCAAAGTAATTATTGATGAAATTTAAATTGTATGCAAGTGTGTGAGTTAGTCTGCCCCTTAACTGATTAGTTTCCATGAAACTGTTTGGTTCTGTTTTACCCTAAATTCAATTTAAAGAGACCTAGTTAATGGATGGTTGGATACAACAGAAGACAATGCATCATTTGTTTAAAGCATACAAAACACTCAGTGTTTTCTTCTTTTTCTTCATCATCTTTTTCCACTTCTATGTTTGGGTTGAATTCCTTGATCAATCTTCTTCATACAGCTTGATCCCGATCCTCCTCCCTCAGTCATACCTTTTCTCTCAGACTTTCGTTTATTTTACCCATAGATCTCTGCTTCAGCTCTATATTTCCATCACTCTTCTGTCCACATATTCATTGTCTCACTTCACCACATGTCCGTACCTCTTCAACATAAATATCTTTCCATACTGCCTTAAAAACCTAACTTTTAAATCAATCACACAATACTTGTGTGTGCTTTCTTCCAGTTGTTCCATTCACAGTGCACTCTATGGGTTATTTCTGCATCTAATTCTCCATTTTGGGATAACACTGTTCCTAGATATTAAAACTTAACCCCTTTTTTCAATAGCACTCTCTACAGGCTAACTTCTGAATCCTGATCATCATTAAATCTCATATATGCTGTTTTCTTCCTATTTATCTTCAACTCTCTGTCTTCCAATGCCTTTCTCCATTCTTCGAACTTTCTCTAAACTTCCTCTTTTCTGGTGTTATACAACACACTGTCATCAGCCGAAGTCCTGCACCCAGGGGATCGGATTTCTCCCCCTGACTCAACACACCTATAACCTGATCAAAGAGGGAAGGAGTTGAAGAAGATACCCGGTGCAGACCTTTTCTAACTTGGGTCTTTTCTGTTACCCCAACACTGCATTTAACTCAAGTCCTCACTGCCTCGTACATATCCTTGCATACTTCTCTGATTCTTCTTTCTCTCTCTCATGCACCTCCCAACCTCTTGACGTGGCAGTCTGTCATAACCCTTCTCTAAATTAACAGTCAACATATGCAGACCTTTCTGCTTATCTACATGTTTCTGTATGAGTTGTCACAGAGCAAAGTCTGCATCAGTTGTTCCTTTCACTGACATAAAACCTGCCCACTGACAAAAAACTGCTCCTCCCCTATGGTGGTCTCTTCCAAAAGTCTTCTCTCTATAATCCTTTCCCGAATTTTCATTGTATATTGCATTTTTAAAATGACCTGCCAATGTGTAAATTATTTTATTCTTGTGTGAAGTGCAAAGCTGTTTGTCCTAACATGGATGTTATAGATTCCTTTATTTCATATATTTATCGCATTACTTTTACTAACTGAGACCAAAGACACTACTTCATGTTATCTCGAAAAAATGTTCAATCTTTCTCAACCAAAATCCTGTTTAATCACTGTACTTCAAGCATCTTGAAAAGTTCACTCCAACTCATTATCTCAAGTTTACTGTTTTCTTCTCCTCAGGTATGACAATCGGTGAATAATGTCTGGATTGAATGAAACCAGTTCTTCAGTCAAAGAGTTCCTCATTACTGGATTCATTGGTTTCAGAGACCAAGAAAGCAGAAGATATTTGTTTGGAATTTTCCTCGCGATCTACCTTTTAATTCTTGTTGGAAATATTGCCTTAATCGTTATTTTTCTATCTGACAGAACACTCCACACACCTATGTACATATTAGTCTGTAGTCTGGCTGTTCTTGACATCGCCATCACTACTAACACTGTGCCCAGTATGCTGGTCCTGTTCACATTTGAGTATAGAGTTGTGCCGTTTGCTGTTTGTTTTACACAGACAGCATTCTCTTTGGGTCTGTTCTCAACCGAATGCTTTCTCCTTGCCCTAATGGCCTTTGATCGCTATATTGCCATATGCAAACCACTTCACTATCCTAATTTAATGTACAACAGTCTCATCACAAAACTTGTGGCTTGCTGTTGGGTGGCTGGCAGTTTTTGTGCCATCGTTATTGTGGTTCTTCTTCTCAGACTCTCATTCTGTGGGTCTAACAAAATAATTCACTGCTTTTGTAACTTTGGTTCTTTACTGTTTTTGGCCTGTGGGGACATTCAAATCACTAACTATTTTGCTTTAGCCTCTGGTTTGAGTGTGCTGTTCATTCCATTGGTGTTTATCCTCTTTTCGTACATGCGTATTTTATTGTCTGTTGTGAAGATTTCCAGCACTGAGGGACGGATGAAGGCTTTCTACACTTGTGGCACACACATGCTGGTCATTTCTGTCTTTTTCTTGGCAGCTGGTAGTGATTATGTAGCATTCAGAATTCCTGGTATTTCTCTGGACACCAGTATAATGATTCTAATCACACAAAATGTCTTTCCTTCTTTAGTTAATCCGTTAATTTACTGTTTCAGAACTAAGGAAATAAGAAAAAGTTTTATTAAAACATTAAAGAAATTAAGAATTGTGAAGGTTGTTAAAGAAAGTTAGTTTCACTGAGGCTGGTGCCATCTTTTAAATTTCTTTTCTTATTTATTTTTTCATTCTTAATAATACAATGACAATAATTGCTTACTTTTTGTGTTTGGTAATTGCCTGTGTAGACTTTACTTGTCATTCTTTCACCTGCATTAGTTTTTCTCCCATATATTGCTTGTCAGATATATTAGAAATTCCCAAGACAGCCTTGGATTTAAGCATCTCAAAGGATATCACCAATTGGTTAGTGAGGGGGCATACAGTACAGTGAAATTTTGTAGTGTTTAGTTTTGTTTGTATTTACTTTGTGACTTAATTTAGATTTATCAAATTGATTTCAGTACTATGTTATTATACTCAGAAGTTAAATATGGTGTCCTGCAGGGTTCAGTAATCAAACCTTCACTGTTTTCACTTTACATGCTTCCATTGGGAACTATCTTTAGAAAACATACCATTAACTCTTACTCATATGCAGATGACCCTACCATACCTCTGTTTTAGACAAAATTACCTTTGTCTGATAATGTCCTTAAAGTATAATTTCAGTATTTTTCAATCACAGTTTTCACAAACATGATACATATGCATTTGCCATGCAAAAATGTGTTCAAATGTTAAATGTTTTGTATAAATTAAAAAAAATATATATCCTAGTCCATCATTTTATAATGGAAGCTACGGTTCACAGGATGTTTAAAAACTAAAGCATAAAAATGTATAAAATTTATTCACTTTTCAAGCCGAGAAAGTTGTCCACATTTTCAGATTACACACACATTGTAAAACAGCTCATTCATGTCATTTTCAAACAAAAAGCCCTAATATTATGAGATCTAGCTATTTTAAAAAAAGATCAGTTGTGCGAACTTCACCAACACTTGTCTTCCTGTGCAACAATCTTTCACCCCTTGGGGTGTGGTTTCCTCTAGAGAGGCAAAATCACAATAAACTTTTCTTGCTACATGCTTGGATTGTGTTGATTTAATTTACTTGGGAGAACTTCTCCCAAAAAGACCACTGCTGTCACACAAGCAAATATAAAACTTATCTTTATCTCAAAAAAAGAAATAGATTATAATTCAATAAACATGTGTCAGAAGCACAGAAGGCATGTTTTTTATGTCAAAAAAATCGGCAAAGCTTCCATTATAAAATGCCAGGGCAGGCTATGTATTTTTAAAAATGTATAGAAAATGCTTAACTTTAGAACACAATCTCACATGGCAAATGCATATATATCATGTTTGTGAAGAAATAACTATGAGTAGAATGCTGAACTTATCCTTTAATTAAAATTGTGAAATTGAGTTAAATGAGTAGGTAGGTGAGAACTCAACTCTCTGAAAATGGAAAAAATGGAAATTGTTTTTAATGAGGGGAATGAGGCAGACCTCAACAATATTCTGTCATTTTTTTAATTCAATTGGACTAACCATTATGTTTTACTGTATCAGTATGCAATTTAGGTGTTATATTTGACATTTACGTCATTTAAAACACACATTATAAAACTGTTCAAAACAAGTTTTTTTCCATCTTAAAAAATTCGGAAAATGAAGGTGTTTTCTAAATATGGAGGATTCTAAGAAAATAATTTATTAATTTATATCTATTAGGATTGACTACTGCAATGCATTATTCACTGGCTGTTCAAATCATTATATATTCTGCTTTCAGTTAATTTAAAATGCTGCTGCAAGAATTTTTACAAGAAGTAGAAAGTATGAACACATCACACCTGTTCTTAAGTCTTTACACTGGTTTCCAGTTTAGTTTAGAGCTGATGTAAAAATACTACTCTATGTATCTGAAGTTACTATTACTTACAAACCAGAATATTTATTGAGATTATAAAAATTAATTAAACAACTGAGAGCGATCCAGTTTTTAGTTAAATGGCACTGAAGCTTTTGAATGAACAGTCTGATTATATAAGAGATGCCCCTTCAGTTTTAACTTTTAAACTAGGGCAGAAGGCTTACTTTTTTGGCCTGGTGTCCCATGACTAGAGCTGTGGATTAACTGTATGCATTTCTGTTAGTCACTAGTGCAAAAACATAAGTAACACAATAATTATAAACCATTACTAACTCTCCTGTATTCTGTTCATCTTCTCTGTATCTTAAATTAGCACGTGGTGCTGCTGCTCTATTGCTAAGCTGTTTTCATGCCCATGGGACGAAAAGATTCTGCTATCAGATTGGAGAGCCCAGCACACAAATACCACTATAGAATGCCCAGGAGGGGGGTGGCTGGCCAGTTGCCCAAGTGGCCATGATAACCCAAGGGTTTTGTTTTCTGCAGTTAATAAATCTACTTTTACCTTCTTCTGGCTCGATTACCTTCTTTACTGAAGTCTTTGAACAATTCCTCCACTTTTTCTGTAATAATATTAAAGATCCATGTAATTCAACTAACTTAAATCCATCATTTACTAATATCTTTCCAGCTCTTTTTCGAAATTTCCACCAGACACATTTGCATTTGTTAAAGACCTGCATTGTACGATGAGGCCAACTACTTGTGTATTGAACCCCATCCACACCACACTTCTTAAATCCTGCTTTTATGCCATAATCCCGATTGTTATGATAATAATAAATACTCTGACACTGGCTGTGTGCCATCCACTTTTAAAATCGTGTCTGTACCCTCATTGTTAAAAAAGTCTGGTCTTGATGCTGACAATCTTAACAATTTTCATCTTATTTCTCACCTTTTCTGTCAAACATTCTTGAGTGTGTTGTGGCCTTCCAACTCTCCAATCACTTCTAATAATTTGATGGAAACCTTTCAGTCTGGTTTCAGGGCACAGCTGCTCTGCTACGGGTAACCAATGATTTTCTTATGGCAGCAGACTCTGGACAAACCAGCATATTAATTCTGTTAGACCTCAGTGCAGCATTTGACACTCAGGTCAGACATGGCATTCTACTGTCCAGAATGGAGAACATGCTGGTTATCTCTGGCACTGCCCTCCAATGGTTTAAGTTCTATCTGACTGATAGTCAAGAGTTTATTAGTCTTGGCAACAGCAGATCCAGCTCAGCACCAGTCATATAAGGGGTCCCTCAGGGCTCTGTCCTCTGCCCTCTTCTCTTCTGTATTTATATGCTTCCCCTTGGCCATATTATTCGTAGCTATTAAATATGTTATCATTTTTATGCAAGTGATACTCGACTCTATTTCAATGTTAAAAGTGAAACTTCATCAGGGCTCTCTCAGCTCAGAACTTGCTTCAGAGAAATTAAAACCTGGATGGAGCATAACTCTTCAAAATTAAATTGCAACAAAGCTGAAATTGACAATAAAGCACAACTTAAGAAAATGAGATCTTTTTCAGTCACTGATGACGGTGATCTCATCAGACATTCTAATGCAAGGAATCTCGGTGTCATTTTTGATTCCTCCCTTTCTTACTCCATCCAAATAAACCACATTGCGAAACTTTCTTACTTCCATCTCCGTAACATATCCCGTGTTCGCTCATTCCTCTCCTTTTCTAATGCTGAGAAACTTGTCCATGCTTTTATCACAACTGGCAGGTGCCCCTTGAAATCTTATATCACATCTCCAGTTGAATCAAAACTCTGCTGTAAGAGTCCTTACAAGAACCAGCAATAGGGACCACATAACATCCATCATGTTTCGCCTTCACTGGCTCCCTGTGTCTTACAGAATTGAATATAAAAATCCATTATTAACCTACAAATCTTTAAATGGCCTCACACCAGACTACATCAGTAACCTTTGCCAGCACTCTACTCCTGTTCGTCCACTAAAATCCTCTGATTCTGGCCATCTTATTGTGGCCCACACTAACCTGCACTCTATGAGTGACAGCAGGGTCTTCAGCAGTATAGTACCCTGACTTTGGAATGATCTCCATAAATTAATGAGATCAGCCGACTCCATTAATTCTTTTAAAAAACAACTTAAAACTCATCAGTTCAGGAAGGCATTTCACTTATATTCTGCCCCTTCTTTTAGTTTAAGTACTGCTGTGGATGGCGAGGGCGCTTGCTCGGCCAGGACGACTCCACACTGGAAGGACCAGGGGCCTCATGCATAACGCCGTGTGTAGAATTCACACTAAAATATGGCATAAAGACAAAAGCGGAAATGTGTACACGCACAAAAAAATCCAGATGCATAAATCTGCGCGTTTGCCAAGTTCCACGTTCTTCCGGTCCATGAATACCAGTCAGGGTGAAAAGTAATGCACGTGCACACGCCTGCTTCCCCAGCCCAACTCCTCCCAGAATTACGCTCCTTTGAATATGCAAATCAATATAAATAGCTCTTAAGCTCAGCGTTACGTGAAATGGCAATGGCAAAAGCACGGGGAAAAACAGAAGAATTTCAGCGAATACCAAGTGGAGGCAAGGAAAAACATACTATCTGTTGGTTTAAACAGAGGTATAAACAACAAAAGGAAGTTGATTGAGTGACACAGAGTGTCGGAGAAACTCAAATGCTCAAGTTCACAAAGTCACACAGTGCCTGAAATAAAAAAGAAGTTGTCAGATATCAAAGTCGCCGTGAAAAGGCGAGTTGTAGCCCACCGTGTGAGTGTCACATGAAAGCTTATCAGGGTATAGAGAAAAGAAAAAAAATAGGGACACAGTGAGAAAAAAGCTCGAAATGTCAACTTTAATCTTGAAATTTACACTTTAATCAGTTAGTTTATTTTGTCATTAAAATAGAACATCATAAACTTCATCTTACAATTGTTTAATTTACTAGTTTCTCAAATACCATCGTAACTAATGTAGCACGTTAAATGCTTTGTTTTGTATTTGTTCTTCTATGTGCTCAATATGTGTGAATCACTACGTGCTTAAACTGGCTTTCTCTTCCTCCAACAGAACATAGAATCCATTACATTCATGTTATTACAGCTCTCTGAATCATTGAAATACTGAGATGTATGCTTGATATCATTTACATGATGATAGGAGTTAAACCATGTTATTAAACATGGGAACACGGTGGTGCAGTGATAGTGACAAGCTTGCTCCCCATCCAGTGATTGTTCCTGCCCCACTGCAAGATGCTTACTGCGCTGTCCGCGACCTTCGATTAAATAATTAATTGCAGCAGCACTGTCTCTTTCAAACATTCTAACCTCCAATTCCTGTTCTTCCTTTTCTTTCTCCAAGTAAACAATCGCCACACAACCAACACAGTAATAGAGTTAAGCCATCTGTAAGCTTAAAATGCCGATTCTTCAAAACTTTTAAGGAACATTGAAATATCTTCATAGTACATGTTTAATTATTCTGTCCATCTATCCATCCAGGGTCACGCCAGTCCCAGCAAGCATAGCTCGATGCAGGAACAATCACTGAACTAGCTAGCACTGCGACACCGTGTCCTCAAATGTTTAATTACTAACAATATAGATTATTTAAATGATTTTAACATTGTATCTGTATAATGTAATAAACATATTTTGCTGCATTTCATTTTAAAAATGATACCGTCATCATATGTAAATACACGCTTTATGAAATGGCTCAGGTTGTGCAATATTATAACTGTATCTCAAGTTTACAGTGAGGTGATTGTATTTATAAGTACAAACAGTTCTACCGGGAGCACTTAATGGACTGATTGAGTGCGTTTATAGTTCTTGGGATGAAACTGTTTCTGAACTGTCACTACAAGAAAGGCTCTGAAGCGTTTGCCGTAAGAGAGCAGTTCAATAGACAGCATGGCTGAGGCAGCGTGTGCTTAATGCTGTATTCCGATAATTCTCTTTCCGATCAGCTGCTGTAGAGCTGTGAATCCACACTCAGATACAGTGGAATGAATACTTTAGAGTAACAACGCTAAAGCAGCTATGTTATTTAGAATAGTTTGACCATTCCGTGGACCATTATATTGTTACAAGTTAATTACAATCAGATGCCTTAAACTAATAAACAATATGTGGTTAATTTCAGTGTATTTATAAAGCAGCATCAGGGATGTGCATCTAAAAAAGAAGGGGAAACCACACTGGAACAAAAGCACTGCTTTAACTTAGTGCCACCAGTTTGCAAAACCGAGCGGAGAAGTTGCGTACACCAGGGTTTGAGCTAGCGTGAAAATGTGCATGGCTTTAAGCCAAGTTTAGGTTTTATACATCGCAATCTGAGCGTGGAAACGGGAGTACGCACATTTTTGTGCGTACACACCGTTTATACATGAGGCCCCAGGGGAGGAAACGTGGCCAGAACATTACCTTATCCCGGAGCGCTAGGTGGAAACTGCCCTGGCTGACAGCGGTGCCTCAGACTTCTGCAGGGCTCAATGGAGTTTGATACAGCCCTGTTGGGGTCCATTGGCGCTGCCAGGGTGTGCTGCAGCAGACACTGAGCCCTGGAGTGCAGCCCTTCTGCCACACCCGGAAGTGTTGCTGGAAATCCATTAACGAACACCTGGAGCACTTCTAGGTGCCTTATATATGGGGCCAGCAGACACCACTCAGTGAGCCAGAGTTTGGAGGAGGAAGACGAAGCTTGCTGGGAGGAGTGAAGGAGAAAAGAAAAGAAAAGAAGAGAAAGAAAAGGAGAAGTATTGTGTTGTGCTATGTGCTTTTGGGACTATGGTTGACTTGTGAGTGACGGGGAAGAAGTTTCTCACAAGGGAAAAAGAAAATAAAAATTTGTGTGTGCCTCCTGCGTCTGTTTGTATCAGGGTTGACTTTAGAGTACATTTATGTTACTTAGAATGGCCATTGGGGGCCGGGTGGTCTTTTGGAATGGAATCCCTGCAGATTTTGTTTTTTTTTTCTTTCTGTCCTGCCATACATCTGACCTTATCACCGGACTGTAATTTAGAGACCAATTTAATATTTAAAGAGTTTACTTAATCTTAATTGTATATCTATCTTGTGTAAATGTGTATTATTTATTTTTTGTAAGTTATTTATTCATTATTATTCTTATCTAATTTAAATTTGCTTTTCTTTCACATCTTCTAAAGCTCTCTTAGCTACTTCCTTTGTATGACAAAGAAATAAATGTTGTTGTTGTTATGGCCATTTAATGTCTTACTCTTTCCTAACAACTGTAATCACCTCCCTGGTGCAGAATTTCCCAAAAGACTCAAACCTGGCATATATGACTACACCGGCAATGGGCTCTCATTTACGTCTCATTAGTTGTGGGTGAATAAGTGGTAAGTACACATTTTTTAGTAATATTGGGTTAATTCATTGTTTTAAAAATATAAAATGAACAAAAGATCACTATTGTTTGTATTATTATATACTTGATATAATGTAAGTACAGTAAGTAGTCATTAGATGGTATCTAAAATTAGTAATATAACAGACCCCCGTGACCCTGTACTTAGGATATAGCAGGTTGGATAACGGATGGATGGATGTGTGCTCCAATTTATGGCATTGTTCAATATCTTCTAAAATATATAATATAAAAGAAATAACAGTTACCTACAACAATAAAACAAGTCAAAGATAAAAAGTATAAATCATGTTAATGTCAAATGTTCTATGATTGACATAACTGTTCTTTTCAGTCCTTTATGTCTGCCCTTTTTAATTTCTTGTTCTTTTCTTTATATGAGGTACTAGGGTGTTGTACCGTGTTAGTCATTATGAATGTAGAGAAAAGCCAAGCAAAATGACCCCTTTTATTGGCTAACTAAAAAGATTATAATATGCAAGCTTTCGAGGCAACTCAGGCCCCTTCTTCAGGCGAGAATTAACCCTAGCCTGACGGGATCTATTAATTTTTTACATTTAAGATATCTCACTTAAAGATTTACCAATGTTGTTTCTTGTCCTAGTGTCTATGTAAACACAGGGAACTCCAGTTTCTGTATTGCATCTTGCCTGAAGAAGGGGTCTGAGTTGCCTCGAAAGCTTGCATATTATAATCTTTTTAGTTAGCCAATAAAAGGGGTCATTCTGCTTGACTTTTTTTCTACATTTATATGAGGTGAAATGTTCTGTAACAAATGGTTATGAAAAGATCTTTAGGATTTCAAAATATGACACTTCCTTAAATATGCAGTAGCACCAAAACCAGAAATCTTTATTACAAAATATACAAAGTAGCTCAACATTTAATGTGTTATTATTTTGAACACATTCTTGTAGCTCTACAAGAGGTGGCATTGCAAGACCGCTAGCCTAACTGATGTCTCTTTTGAGTCCAATGGCAAGGAGTACAAGGCAACAGCAGGGCAGAGAAAGAATGAATGGCAGGCCAAGTTTTTGCTACTCTTATTGGCTTTTCCAAATTGTATTTACTAAGCAATATGTTTGGTTTCTATGATGCCTACTTTCCTTGGTTTAGAGATATATAAAAATGTTACTCTGTGCTATTCAGGATGAGTAATAGTAACTGAAGCCATCAATATAGTAATTTAGATAATCAAGTGTTGTGTCTTTGTGCAACATTTAACTATATAATGTTTTAAGCACTAAAGGCAAACACGTTGCTCTGAGAACAGTTCCCACTTAATTAAAAAATATCACAACTGCATTAAATATCTTATGGCTTGTTCATTTATTACTAAGAAAATATGTTTTGATGTTTTCAACTGGACTCTGAAGTTTCTTAAAATGATTAGTTTATGTAGTTTTTTTTCAGACTGTCCTATCTATCTATCTATCTATCTATCTATCTATCTATCTATCTATCTATCTATCTATCTATCTATCTATCACTGTATTTAGTGCCATACAGAAATAATGCCAACTATCTTTTTCACTCCATTGGGCATTTTCTGAGCTCCTGTCTAACGTAAACAGAAACAGCAGATAAGAAAAAAAAAATAACAATTGTACAACCTTTTGAAATTACTGCATTTTTAATTTTTTTTGGCTAATGGAAAGTACATTAAGAATAAACTTTGACCATTCACAACAACACAGTATATACATTAGCATGATATTTAAGTAAAATTAATTATTCCATATACAACTATCCTGATTAAAATGCCATTCATTTAACAAGTATAACATTTTAATAGGAATTCTAAAAACCATTAAAACTATAGACACAGATAGAGGAAAACGAAGAGTGTGTGACACTAGCCTTAAATAAAGAATGGTTTAGTGCATGGGGGTGGATAGCTCTATTAGAATGGATATCCTATGTATAATGTGGCATCCATTTTCTAATTATTACATTCAGGGTTATAGGAATTAAATTTTGTTTCTTTTTTTTACTGCTCTACACTCTATGTATGATGCTACACTTCCCTTATTTTTAATGATGTGTGGCTGATTGTCTCTTTTATGAGGATTTTTTTTCCTGTGGCAGAATTCAATATACAGTACATTTTTTTTTTAATACATACGTATTGTGTCGCTCTAATTTTCCTATTGCTTGTTTCTAACAAATTTAATGACAGAACAAATTGCTGTATTGTATGTGAATTGCACACTGCATAATTTACATTTATCAAACTTCCTACAAGTCTGATTGACAGCAAAAGCTCTCATATTGAACCCAGAAGTTCTTATGTGTGTTGTTTGGTGTTGTTTTTTTATATACTGTATACATATATAATATACTCTATATAATATATTAGCAGTGCTACTTGTTTAAGAGGGGTTCAGATCTAAGTAATCAACATAGACCTCAGCACTAACATTTCCAGTGCATCATGTGATGCATATGTCTCTGTAATATGCCATTTGGTATGGGGTTTGTGATGGTAAATGCAATGCTGTTTACAAAAATATTTGTGATGCACTGACTTTTGGAATGAGAGAGACATAGCAAACAGACAGAAACACAGACACTTATCCTTTTATTTGACCTCCCACCCATGGGGTCAGATAAAGTATATCTATCTATCTATCTATCTATCTATCTATCTATCTATCTATCTATCTATCTATCTATCTATCTATCTATCTACTTAAACAGTGTCTTTATGTAATCTATCAGTCTCTCTCCATGGATGGTGTGAAGCATGAGGGACATGGCAGAATCCCTGTTCAATTCAAACTTACACAGATCATTAGGATGTGGGATAAAAACCTGGAGAGATGAATGCAGACATGCAAACGCCACACCAAGAGCCACCAGCGATGAGATGTGAACCCAGGAAACTGAATACATGAGACAGTAGCAATAATATTTGCACAGACATGTTACCCAGAAATACACTATAATATAAAATATGTTATGTTATGTGTGTGTGTGTGTTTTTGTTTGTTTGTTTTTTTTAATTTCCTTCACATGAGTGGAGTATACATTTTTAGAAAAGAGTACACATACTTAATTATGTTAAAATTTACATTGTTTAGTTATCAAATAAGCATTTTGTACAGTAGATACCTCCTAAAAATATGTGAAAGAATCGTCATGTATAAAATGTGCTAATGATGTGTGCTCTCTTTTTCACTACACAGTATTTGAAAACAGTAAATATAATGGTGCAGTGGTGTAAAGTATCGATTTACATTTATTCTCTTTATTATATAGCGGATTATACTTTGAAAACTTTTTAAAATGCAAATGCTTACATTCTTTTAATAGTATATTATTTAAAAACAATTACACATCATTACTTTTTTGTTACCAAATTGCACTACTGATTGCTCAAAATGAAAAGCCCACAATGGCCAGTTCTTTGCACAAATACATTTTGGGATTGTAGGTCACAATCTTTGACTGAGAAGTGCTTTAGTCAGTACAATTCTGATAGCCACAAACCCCTGCAAAAATAAACTTAAGCAAGTGAAAAGCTTTTACATTAATCCATTAAATCTTATTTTCTTTATTGTAGTTTTTTTTGAATAATCAAGAAATTTATATTTAAGATCATTTTGCTTATTTCTGCCAACGAGGTAAGCAAAATTTGCTTGACAAGATTTCTTGAAATAAGCTAACGAATATTAAACATACATTTCATGATAAGTCAATTACTTGCACAATAAGAAAGACAAGATTTAATGGTTGGTCATAAAAGTTTTCAACTTGCTTAGATTTCATTTTGTTCAGTGTACTGTTATGACTGAAGCCGCTCATGATTGATTTAAAGGATGAACTTTGATCAGAGACACGGGGCGTCAGTTTAAACAAATTAGAAAATGTATGTGTGGTGTTAGTTACCTGGTTCAAAGGCTGGAGCATTTTAATTTATTTATGACTTTATCAAACAGTCATACCAAACAATTACTTTAACATTGAGTCATACAAAAATAACTTCAATATTAGAATGTAATTTTATGTATTAATAGACTACATTTTTAATAGCACTTTACTATATCATGCAGATATAGGTGGAGTGCTGGCTCTGAGGCTAAGGATATACGCTGGTATCTGGAAGGTTGCCAGTTCAAATCCCATTACTGCCAGAAGAGATCCTACTCTGTTGGGCCCTTGAGCAAGGCCTTTAACCTGAAGATTGCTCCAGGGGTGTTGTACAATGGCTGACCATGCACTCTGACCTCCAAAAGCCATTTGAAAGGACAGTTTCGACTCAGGGATTAATACAATGTAACAAATACCAACAATAAAAATAGCCCAAACAAGCTAGTGGTAGCTCAGTCGCTTCCATAGACATGAGATTCCAATTCAGACGATGTAACAATGAAATCGATTGATGTGCTGCTGTTCATTGTTAGCTGAGGAGGGTCTGTGATTAACTGTAGTTCCAATTTCTTTCACTGTCTTATGGAGATTTTAAAATGTCTGATCATGAGAAGGTCTAGAGCTTTGCTGATTAACTGACTCTATAATATAATGTGCAGAATATATATTGTGAAGTTGTTTTTAGTGTTATGTAAAAGTTCTGCACTGGCAATCAGAAGGTTGGCAGTTCGAATCCTGTAAATGCCAAAAGGGACTCTGCTTTGTTGGGCCTTTGAGCAAGGCCCTTAACCTGCAATTGCTGAGTGCTTTGAGTAGTGAGAAAAGTGCTATATAAATGCAAAGAATTATTAAATCTGCTTCCTCCAAGCCTACATAATTCCTTGCCTCTTACATTGAATTTAGGTAAGTGATTTTTTTTTTTACCTCTAGCAGCCGGAGAAGTGAGCTGGTGTAACAGAGGTGCAGCGTATGCCCTTACGTACTTCTCATGGCATTTGACTAACTTGTGTGTATTTTTTTAACCAATGTATATTAATTAAAAGAAGTATATTTAGCAGTATGTTTCTATATAAGAATACTTGTCTGAAAAACTTTCCTTCAAGAAAAAGTCCGCCAAGTTTCAACAAAATCCATGCACTGTTATCCAAGTTCTATATCATGCAGACAGGTGGACAGATGTGACGATGAGAGTAACTGCTTATCATATTATTGGCAAACATACCTTAAATATAATGCATAAGTGAGGTGCACTTAGCACATACATCATTTCCTAAAGGCATATGGCATACTTAGCTGTAATTTTACAATTTAGGAATATGAGTTTGCAGCATTTATTGGACTCGCCCATCAGGCAATGCATTTGTTTCCACGACTCCACCAGACTATCTGGATCTGCATAATCTGGACCACCCTGTATAATCCTCCCAGTGAGCCCTGGGTCTTCTCCGGTGTCTCCTCCAAGCTGGTCATGCCAATAAAACCTCTGTAGGGAGCATTTCAAGAAGCATTGTATCAGATGCCTGAACCACATCAGCTTCTCTCAATGTGGTGGGTCAGCGGCTATACTCTGTGCCTCTCTTAGATGTTGGCACTTCTCACCCTAAAGGAGAGCCAACCCATCCTGCAGAGAAAGTTCTTTTTGGCCGCTTGTACCTGCAATCTCATTCTTTTGGTCATTACTCAAAAGTTGTTGAGCATGCGTGAAAGTAGGGACATAGATCGACTGGTAAATCGAGAGCTTCACCGTCTGACTCAAATCATTCATCCCCACTATGGATCATTATAGCGATCGTATAACTGTGCTCGCCACCCATATTCGTCTGTTGATCTCAACATCCCTCTTACCCTTATTCATGAAAAATCCTTGAGGTGTTTAAACTCCCCCACTTTAAGGCAGTAACTCACCTTCCACTTGGAGAGGACAGTCCACCTTTTTCCTTTTGAGGACTATATTGTTTTTATTGTTGGTTCCAATAACTCAGCGACACGTTGTTTGGAAAAGAGTACTGTAATTCTTTACTTGGACAGTCGTAGACATATACAACAACTTCTGCAAAAAACACCAACTCCTAGTACAGCTTCCTGTATGTAAATTAATTAAGACATTACTATTAGCTCTCAAGTTCACGGATGAACATCAACTATCATTACAAGGACCATGACCTTAGATTTGGAAGTGGTGATCCTTATACCTGCCGCTTCACACTTGGTCACAAATCATCCCAGTGCACGCTGGAGTTCGCAGGCCGATGATGCCAACAGGACCACGTCATCTGCAAAAACCAGTGACCCGATTTTAAGGTTACCAAATTGTACCCCTCACAAAAATCACAAAAAGGATTGGAGAAAAAGCACAGCCCTAGTGGAGACCCACACCCACTGGAAACTGCTGACGTTTTTCCGTATATGCGGACACAGATCTCACTATTGGGTATCTTTCATATGTTTAAGTAAATTAAACGTATAAGTCATAGATCCTCCATCACTAACACAAATCAATCTTTGCTATTTTCACATTACTTGAATTGGACTACTGTAAAGTGCTGTTAAAATGCATGTGTTTTCTGCAAACATATATAATTTAAATCTATTATAGCTATTACTTTTGAATATGACTCATTGCTACAAAACTATCTAATAAAGAAAAACACAATAACAGACTTTTGGATGAAGTACATAAAAAGTGTGAAATGCTCCAACTTTCATATCATTTAACTTAGTTGACAAATGTTATACGATGCAACGACCTGAATGTTATGCTATGCGTACATTGTCTAACTTACTATTCCTTGAGTAGTTTCTACATCACATACTATTAAGTAGATTAATATCTTGAAATCTATTTGAGATATTTTAAAATTTCATTTAACATTTCTTGAAATAGATCTGTTTTCAGATAGCTGTAATTCATGTTAAAATATCACTAAATGGAAACTGAAATATCAACAACAACAAAATTTATTTAAATAGCACATTTTCATACAAAAAAATGTATCTCAAAGTACTCTACAAAATGAAGAATAGAAAAATAGAAGACACAATAAAAAATAAACATAAGTCAACCTTAATTAACATAGAATAAATAAGGTCCGATGGCCAGGGTGGACAGAAAAAACAAAAAAAACTCCAGAGGCTGGAGAAAAAAAATAAAATCTGTAGGGGTTCCAGACCATGAGACCGCCCAGTCTCCTCTATATGCATCATAGTACCTACAGGAACAGGGGTGAAAAGCAATCATTTTTCTTATCAAAGAAGCACCTTGAAAAGTGCGCTCCAGTTCCTTAATTCAAGTTTTTTCCTTTCTTCCTTCTCTCCTTAGGTTTGACAATCAGTGAACGATGTCCGGATTGAACCAAACCAGTTCTTCGGTCAAAGAGTTCCTCATTACTGGATTTCTGGGGTTCAGAGACCAAGAAAGCAGAAGATATTTGTTTGGAGCCTTCCTCACGGTCTACCTTTTCATTCTTGTTGGAAACATTGTCTTAATCATCATTTTTATTTCTGACAGATCACTCCACACCCCGATGTACATATTAGTCTGTGGTCTGGCTGTTCTTGACATCGCCATCACCACTAACACTGTGCCCAGTATGCTAGTCGTGTTCACATTTGGGTACAGAGTTGTGCCATTTGCTGCTTGTTTTACTCAGGTGACATTCTGGTTGGGTTTGTTCTCAACTGAATGCTTTCTCCTTGCCCTAATGGCCTATGATCGCTATATAGCCATTTGCAATCCTCTTCACTATCCTAATTTAATGTATAATAGTCTCATCATAAAACTGGTGGTGTGCTGCTGGTTGGTGGGCTTTCTTTGTGCCATTGTTACTGTGGCTCTTCTTCTCAGACTTTCATTCTGTGGGTCTAATAAAATAATTCACTGCTTTTGTGATTTTGGATCTTTACTTTTTTTGGCCTGTGGGGACATTCAAATCACTAACTATGTTGCTTTAAGTATTGGTTTGAGTGTGCTGTTTATTCCTTTGGCATTTATCCTTTTTTCATACATGCAAATAATATTGTCTGTTGTGAAGATCGCCAGCACTGAGGGACGGATGAAGGCCTTCTACACTTGTGGCACACACATGCTGGTCATTTCTGTTTTTTTCTTGGCAGCTGGCAGTGAATTTGTGGCACTCAGAATTCCTGGTACCTCTTTGGACACGCGTATTATGATTCTAATTATACAGAATGTCTTTCCCGCTTTAGTTAATCCGATAATTTATTGTCTGAGGACTAAGGAAATCCGAAAAAGCTTTATTAAAACATTAAAGAAACTAAGAGTTGTAAAGGATGGCAAAGAGAACTAATTTCAATAAGGGTGTTGTTATCTTTTTGTTTCTATTAATTTTTTTCCAATTCATTCAGAAATGCTTTTCAATAATACAAAGAAAATAATTTCTCATATTTTTTGTCCAGTCATTTGCACGTTGTACTTGTGTTTTCTTGCGTTTTTCTCCTGTATCTCCAAAAACATGCTTGTCAGGGGTTGGAGAAAATTTTTTAGTAACTGTTTAGCATTTTGGGGTTTTTCTAACTGTTTTAAGTAAGCAAGCATTGTTGTAAGAGAGGCAGATTTGTTCAACCTGTCCTTGAAAGGATGCCATGAGATTACCAATATAAGAAAAAACGTGCTTTATACTCTTTAAAGTAGGCAGATACTTCTATAGGAAGCAACCTCTGACCTTGAGTCTCAGCAGCGGGAATACAGTATATTCCATATTCATATTAAGTTCATCCTCGTTTATCTTTTTAGTTAAACATACTTTCCTATAATTTGCATATCATCAACTATATACTAAAGATGCTCTTGTAGACTCATATGTATAAAAGCCTTGTCCTAACAGAGAATGTTTGCACATCTGTGGTTATAGGTAAGAAAACTCGTCTTGCTCGGTGTGCTCCAGAGGCATCTTTGTTAAATGAATTTCTTATTTAGTTGCTGGAGTCCTGAGAGCCTTTCTATTCTGTTGACAAACTGAACTGGGGATCAAGAGGAATTTGGGATCAAGAACTTTTCCCTGTATTAATTAGAAAATCTAAGTTGGCCCAGTGTGTGTGTGCATGAGTATGCACCTACAGTATAATGTCAGGATAGGCTCTGTCTTCCCAACACAATAAATTTGTTTTAAAAGGTTTGATTTTTTATTGTATATGTAAGTTGAGTTTTCATGTCTACCGGTCAAATTCTTGAAAGCACTTTGGAGGCGATTGTGTATTCCTAAAATCTATTCACAGGGATATGTGACCAACAAGGGAGTGCTTTGAAGGATCCTGGCTTGGATCAGGCTTATGGACCTGGGAAATATGAATGATGACTTTCTTCTCTCTGACCTTGAATGAGCAATCTTCTTATTTAATACGCTACCGTGGCTGTTCGTTTGTCTGTCCAAGACAATGTTAGAACAGCCTTACATATTCATGTTAATTTCATGTGATTTGTTCTTATCTTGTTGGAGTAGAGGTTTACAAGTTTTCTCATTTTGACCTTGTTGAAATGAGGAAAATAATCCAACAGAATGGTGTCCTCCTCGTATTAGGAGGCAGGGAAAGTTTGCCGATGCTCCATGCAAGTAAGTGGCTACTCAAAGTTCTATCTCAAAGCTGTGTGAGCAACACTTCAACCTCCTGTTTGTCCATTTTCTTTCAAACTTTGTCACAATAAAAACGTGCATTTTGTATATGTCGTGTCTTTATGTATGTCAAATACATGCAAATTCGTCCAGGGAAACACATTTGACAATGAAATCACTTATCAGGAAAGGATAAAATAAAATGTGTAGCCTTGAACATTCTTCAAAAATCAATCTTCTTATATAATACGCTACCGTGGCTGTCCGTTTGTCCAGGATTTTAAATCACCTGTAGCTTGCAAACCGTTTGACTTATTGACCTGAAATTTGGTACACATATACTACATGACGTCTACTATCCACTTTCGGAGTGATGATTGAACTCCAAGGTTATTACTCTTTTTATTTTATTCTATTTTAGAATCAACTCTCGGCAGCGGCCAGCAGGGCAGCCATGCGGCTCATGCGTAGGGGCGCCATTCTTATCCCTACCACCATCGCCGTCACTTCCCCTACCTCTTCATATCTTAAATCATTCTTGAGGCAGATTGAAGACTTAAGTGCCAGCTTAAGTGAAAAATGAAAGAAAATATACTAAGTAATTGCAATACAAACACTGACTTAATCAGTTTTAACGTGAAAAGATGCCAGCAGAAGAAGAGAAGAAGTGGGCTGCTAGGGTAGAGAAAAGAAGAGCTGCTCAGGAAGTAGCAAGCACATCAACCTCTGAGCAAATGAATGCTAAACATACAGAGGATGAAAACTATAAGTCAAGTCGATTCACTGCACGTTATTGTGCAGTATGCCGTTAACGGTACAAAATAATAACGATAGTTTAAATGTGCATGCAGGCAGTGCATGAGGCAGATGAGAGCATGTAGCGCCACAGGGATGGAGCTGAAGCACAAATAACCCTTTTGACCATGGAACAGCCCTTGGGGAGCAACATTCCTTCATTTTTAATCCAAGAAACCTTTGTAAACCACCAAAAAACTAATGTTAGTGAGTTTTATGCTTCACAAATGCTGAAATTTCAAGCCAAAACAATTCTAGGGGCAATTTTGTGAAATGTATGAAAAATAATACATAGCTGTTTGGTTCATCACTACTTAACACATTAGCATACTGTACATAAACACTTCAAGTACATTAAACACGCAGGAGTTTTGAAGGATTAACCCTGATATCCTTCTTAAACAAGTAAAATACATTTTCGGCTAATACGTTTTTTATATGCCTAGATACAGTGAGTTAAATTAAATAAAACAAAACAAATAAAAAGTAAGAAAATTAAGATACGGTATGTCCAGAAGTGAGATGATATATTTTTCATCCCAATTTGAAGTCTGCAACAAGCCAAACAAGCTTAGAAGTTGATGACCGCTTCTGAAGTGCAAGTAATATGGATGCTTGCGTTTTGAATACCTACCCAGACATAACTTCACTAATATTTTTTCTCTTATATTCTGTACACAATTATTTCCTTTCTTTGACAGTTAGTAGTGCCTTTAAGGTGTTTTATTACTTTCAAATCCCTTTGTTGTCTTTTGAGTTTACTATCTTTAAATGGAACATTTATAAACGCTAAGCCACTCCTCCACTCGTCACATTGAGTGAGGTTTAGATATTCATGATATGCCCGACAAGATTAAGGACCCAACTCCACAACTACCTGCTGCACCCCAGTTTGATCTCATTTGCCATTTTAGTGTCAATTTTTAATTCTGCTAATTTCTAATTGAAACTTAATCCTAAAATCATTGGCCAAAGTTGGTAAAAAAATGATTTCTAGTTATGTGGTAGCACATTAAATTGGACCATGATGAAAATTCAGTTTTTTTTCTGATCTTCCTCCCTAACCGACTTGCGCTTTTTTTATATTGAGAGGGGCCATAGCAGCTGCAGCACATTAACCACAAGAACAATCACGGATGTGGGCAGTCCCTCACCTGTGCACTAGGTGAGAAACGCCCACACCACAGATCGCCCCGTGGCATGCTATGGCCCAACGCCCCCTCACTAAGCTGCCGCAAATACGGTGATTATTTATTTAAATAAATGGCCTTTGCTGAGCGAGCTGTGGACCCATAACACCACATGTCTCCACACTTAAAAGCTTATCCCAGTTTGTCATTCTTAGATTTTGCCATATCTGCTCATGGGGTTCGTCAGGGGTGTGTTTTGCTCCAACTCTGTTCAATGCTTGCATGGAATGGGTGTTAGGCATGGTTGTGGGGTCCAGTGTCTGTGGGGCATCTGTTGGTGAAGAGTGTGGAGGCTGGCCCAAACACAGACAGGAGGACACGTTCATTTTCCCACCACACGTTTATTTACAGTATGTACAGTCACAAAGTGCAACACAAAACCCCCAAAGTCCCGGCCACACAATGCCTTCCTTCCTTCAGGCCGCCTCCTAGCCTCCTTACATCCAGCTCAGTCCTCTCCGCTTCTGACTCTCGCCTCGAATGAAGGGAGGCAGCCCCTTTTATTATCACCCGGATGTGCTCCAGGTGGGTTCCGGCAATTACCTGCCGACATGCCCCTGTGTGGCGTAAGTGCCGGCTGCATCCCTGGAAGAACTCCGAGGGGCCTTGCTCTTCTTCCCCCCCAGCACTTCCTGGTGTGGCGGAAGTGCTGAGGTCCAGGGCTCCAAAGGCATGGGGGTGCCCCCTGGCGGCGACCACGGGCCCCTACAGGATGGAGCTTCAAAGCTCGCCACCCCAGCCACCTCTGACAAGAGAAAATCACGGATCTTGACTTTGCTGACGATGCTATGAAGAGACTGAGCAAGGAATTTGAGTAGTCTGGGCTTGCAAGTGCCGTGGATAAAAACCAAGATCTAGGGGTCTCATGCGTAACGCTGTGTGTAGAACTCACACTAAAACACAGAGTATGGACAAAAGTGGAAATGTGCGTTATGCACAAAAAAATTCAGATGCGCGAAACTGTGCGTAAACTAACTTACATGCACTTCAGCTCCATAAATCCCAGTTAGCGTGAGATGTAACGCACGTGCACACAAATATCACCCCCACCCCAACTCCTCCCAGAAATATGCCCTTTTGAATATGCAAATCAATATAAACAAACCCTTAAGTTCAGCGTTTGTGAAAAGATAATTGCAAAAGCACATGAAAAAAAGAATTTCAATGAATGAGAAGTGAAGGTAAGGAAAAACATATGTCAGAGGGGGGCATTTTTTGTACACTGAGTCATTCCATTTCTCTCTTAGGAAAAGAAACATGCAAATATTACATTTAAAGCCAGCAGATGAACAGGCAATAGGCACTCATTGTTGGCAGTGGGAGTGAGAAGTTAAAAGGCGGTCTGCCGATTGTAGGTATTTTCTGGATTGCAAAGGAGTCACCATTTTGAAGTTTATGGCTGGTTCAGATTACAAACAATACTAAATTGTGATAACAGAACTGCTCCTTCCTTGGAGGATGTCTGTATTTACCTGACTTGGCAATTAACATGTTTGACAATATTGGTTTCAAAACAGCAGATCTGTACTCATTAATGGTTGGTAACAATACATTTTGTTAACTTGTGTTTGTCATTATTTGTTAAACCCAGGAAATTTAGATGTGCCATTGTTTAATCTGATTGTCCAGAACTGATAATTGCAGGGATTGAAGGAGATTTAATTCCTGGTCAGGAGAAGGCAAAGAGAGAGGGACAGTCCACTGAGAATGCTGCCAAGACTCGCAGAGAGCACAGAGGCTCACTGGCAGACTGGGGTACCTGGCTGGCATGACGGGAGGCACAAGGACAGCAAGACTTACTTCCAGGGAGGAAGAGACAGCTCCACAAGGAGACGCCAGTTGTGAGTCCAGCGAGAGAGGGAAGCCACATGAAAGGACCGAGCAAAGCTGGCAGACGAGAAATGAGGCGTGCCTAGATAACGGCAACACGAGGAGCCCAGAGTGGAAAAAAAGGAACGACGCAGAGACGCTGACAGGGATTCCACGATTTTGACAAAACTTCTGTTGTGAAACGAGTGTCCAGTGAACAGAGTGCATCCATTGACAGTTGAACGATTAAGTGTTGGGGTAACACTGAGAACAAACTGGACTCTGTACCAGTAAAGGTTGTATCCTCCAATTCTGTTTTTGACAGACTTTTAGAGTGTGGACTGTGTGTTTTCCTTTTAGAAAAAGGAAATTCATTCATGATATTGTTAGATTTTGTTTATGTTCATTTATCTTTTTCATGTACGTATTATTGTCTAATGTAATATAAGTTACTGTTGCTTTTCCTGATATTACTGTTGTGTCTTTCATTATGTGTTTACTCACCACCCAATTTAAAGAACATTGTGTGCTATTATTGGTGAATTTCAGGAGTTCCCAGTCTCTTAATAAACTGGGTGGCGTAGTCGGATATTTAAATGGTGTCTTAGTTAGATTACCTGTAAGTGTGACCAGACACCTGTCATACATACTATTTGTTGGCTTAAGCAGTGGTATAAAAATAGTAATACGGAGTGGCGATGATACTCCAAAGTTCAAGTTCAGAAAGTTGCGCAGTGCCTGAAATAAAAAAGAAGTGGTCAGATATCAAAGTTGATGTGAATAGAAAGTTGCAGTTTCTCTGTTTCAGAAAATAGCTGACCCCTGTGCTGAGGATATCCATGCTAATCCACACATTGATGGTGCTGCTGCACACACCTCTGCCTTGGAAACTGCCAGGAGACCTTCTGGCTGTGTGCTAACAGACGTTGTTCAGCCTTGCATCTGATTACCTGTTTTTGAAATTCTGCTAATTACATTCAAACTAAGTTGTCATGCTGTTCTGCCTTTGAAACTGCCAGGAGACCTTCTGGCTGTGTGCTAACAGACGTTGTTCAGGAGTCATAAAATGCAATAGTGGATGCTGTAAGAGATGAGGCCAATTAACTTAGACCATAAGGGCTGTACCATGTGATAATGACCACAAATTAAATGGATTGGTTAAAAAGTAAATGCTGCATCTGATTACCTGTTTTTAAATTCTGCTAATTACATTCAAACTAAGTTGTAATGCTGTCCAAAGCACAATGCAACACACTTTCTGTGCAATATAGAGCAGCACATTAATAGAGTGGAAATGCTTTACATATATATATATATATATATATATATAAATATATATATATATACCCAAATTCGTTGTCTTAAAGTGTCTTTATAGTGTAACGCTGGTGCCAAGCGACACAATAGATCCATTCTCTGCTCTTTACATGGCTCTTTTTCTGGTGACTCACTATCTTTAAAAGGACTGCTTGCCTTTTGCCACACAAGTTGAAAAAAAGCACCTACGACTGTGCAGAGCTGACATTTTTATTGTTTCTCCAGTTACAGTATATATGATATAATGTCAGCTCATTCTTTTGGTGATTCATTCCTGGCTGATGTAACTTGTTGTAACTTGCAATAACAATGTGTGTGCAGCTGACAGCTCCGATTACATTTGGAATACCAGACGTTGCTGCAAATTGCACTTTTATGTTTTCCAGTTCAACCACAGTGTAAGGAAATCGTATCTACCTGGATGGCAAGCAGATAATAACATCCTATACAGTTGGCATGGAGTGACTCAGTGATGACTGAGAAATACCCAATCAGTCAGCCAGTTCACGTTGAAAAGATTCTGTGGCTAAAAACCTGAGAATGAACAGAACTTGCAGAGGAGCAGGTAGAGCCCAATTCTATTAAAGTCTGCCTTTGTAAAGCTGGTGCCATTTTAGCACACAGCGACAAGAGGATAGCTCTTGAAAATCAAATCGACTTGGAAGCAAGTCATCATCTCTAAATATGTGCTCTCTTCTAATTCCTCCATTTGTGATGTCTTCTAACAATGCTAAAGCAGCTATGGTAGTTGGATTAGTTTGGCCATTCCACGCACCATTATATTGCTACAGAATGATTACAATCAAGTGAATTAAATTTGTAAACGATAATGCAATTAATTTTGGTGTATTTGATACAACCTGCACCATGGATTCAAATCTGAAAAAGAAAGGGAAATGACACAGAAACAGTAGCACTGCTTTGACACTGGGTGCCACCAGTTAGCAAAACTGAGTGGAAATATGCGTATGTGAAAATGTGCATGGCTTTACGCCAAGTTTAGCTTTCATACATCTCAAAGTGTGAGAAGAGACAGGCGTAAGCAACATTTTTGTGCATACACACCATTTATACATGAGGCCCTTAGGACTTTAAAGATCTCTTAGGCACAGCCATCAGCAGTGTTTCTGTCTGTGGAGAGAGTGTCACCTTTGTTCAGAAGTTTACTTACCTCAGCAGCGACAGGTCTCTGGTGACTCTTCCTATGAAATCAGTAGACGGATTGGGAGAGCATGGGGATAATGAAGTCACTGGAAAGGGGTGTGTGGCGCTCCCGATATCTTTGCAAAAGGACAAAGGTTCAAGTCTTTAGAATCCAGGTGCTTCCTGTCTTGCTATATGGTTGCGAGACATGGATGCTATCCAGTGACCTGACATGAAGACTGTACTCTTCAGACAATCCTTGGGTACCATTGGTTTGACTTCATGTCGAATGAGCGGTTGTTCACGGAGTCCCGAATGAGGCACATTACCTGCATTGTGAGGAAGCGTTGTGGCATCGCGGCCATGTACCGTAATTCCCCAAGGGTGATCCAGCTTGCAAGATCCTCATTGTTCAGGGCCCAAGCGGCTAGGCCAGGTCAAGGGGACACCCCGCTTGCTGTGACAGATAGATGGCCATTTCTGGAGTGTGGGACTGGACTGTGTGTCGCCAACCAGGATCCCGAGCTGTTTCTTTGTATGGTCAGTGCGGCAATAGGCTGTACCATTGCATGCTCCCCAACCTGACTGACTAAAAGTTAAACTTAACAGTTTTAGTCTTTGTATCCACACTCTTTCAAAACACTGAGAACTGTATAATACTATGGTCACTTGACCCTAATGGTTCAATCACCTCTACACCCTCAATTCTATCCTGATTATTACAGAATAGTAAATCCAGACAGGCTTCACCCCGTGTCTGTGCTTTAACATGCTGTGTTAAAAAACAGTCACTGATTACTTCTAAAAACTCCTGATCTTATGCTGTGTCATTTGTAAGGTTTTCCCAGTTAATATTTTGATAATTAAAGTCCCCCATGACTATAAACCTGGCCAGTCCTAAACTCCCTGCCCCCCATTCCCTAGTTTAATCAATCCTCAACTAGCCTACTCATACGCTTCCCCAATACATTGGTGCCTGTGCGGTTCAGATGTAACCCATCGCGGCAGAACATCAGTTCCAAAAGGAGTCCCAATGCCCCATAAACCTATACCCTTCTACCCTGCACCAAGATTTGAGCCACCCGTTAAGTCTTCTAATCTCCTCAGTCTTACATGAACTGGAGCGTGGCACAAGCAGTACTTCAGAGAAGACCACCCTGTCAGTTCTGCTCCTCAGTCTGGCACCTAACTCTTTAAATTTGGATCACAGAACTGACAGACTACCGTTATGTATGTCATTTGTTCCAACTCCGCTAATGAGAACTGGATCCCCCCCACTCTGGCCAAGAGCCTTTCCACCCTTCCAAGGAGGTCTGCAACCTGTGCTTGTGAAAGCAACATACCATGTGAGAGATTTTTGTATTTTTTAGCAAACCACAGTGGTTAGTGCTTCTACCTCACAGATCTAGAGTGTTTAATTTAAATCTCAGCCTGGGCATTGTTCATTTTGTCAATGTAGTGTTAGTTCAGATCATAGAAAATATGTGTATATATAAATTATGTTGTCTATCTATTTATTTATTTGATGAGCTTCTGTAAAAAGTCAAATTTCCTCTTGGGACCAATAAAGTTCTATCTATCTATCTATCTATCTATCTATCTATCTATCTATCTATCTATCTATCTATCTATCTATCTATCTATCTATCTATCTATTATATAGTGCCTTCCTATCTATCTATCTATCTATCTATCTATCTATCTATCTATCTATCTATCTATCTATCTATCTATCTATCTATCTACCAAGTAATACAAAAACAGTATGCCATTTTGTGTTTTTTTAATAGCATATTCCAAAAAGCTTTAGTTGTCTCTTAACAATTATACTGCATTTTCTCTTAGTATCTAATAAGCCCAGAGAGTAAAACATTGCAACTTTTCACAGCCATTGCACTTTGAGCTGTTTCATAATGCCTGTAATCGCATCCCTAGTGCTGCAATTCCCAGAAGACACCACCCTGACATAAATGACTACAACTGCAGTGGGCTCACATTCAGGTCACAATAGTTGTGGGTGAATGAGTGGTAAGTACATGTTCTTTAGTTTTATTGGGTGAGTTCATTGATTAAAAAATATAAAATAAACAGAAGATCACTATTGTTTATTGCATTGTATACTTGCTAACATATAATTAAACAGTTGCATTAATATGTAAAATAAAATGTACGCAATTTACGCTTTTATTCAGTCAATTGTAAAGTATTTAGTATAAAGGAAATGTAAGACCAAGCAAAGTGTTTAGATAACGTGAAGCTAAGGAAACATACAGCAACTAATTACACAGTTTCAAGAACTAAGTAATCAGGGAAAATAAAGAAACAAGTCAACGATAAAAAGTATAAATCAGTTTAATGTCTGTACAATTTTCTAGAATTGACGCATAATTTCTTTTCAATCCTTTATCTCTGCACTTAATAATTTCCAGTGTGTTAGTTAATATGAGAGGCACTGTACTCTTAACAAAGAGTTACCAACATATCTTATAATATAATATTCTTTGAATACAGCATCAAAATCAGATTTTTTTTAATTGTGCAAAACAGCTCAACATTTAATGTTATATATTAATACCTTGAAAACATATTTGTAACATTACAAGCAGTAGCATTGCCAGACCACCAGCCTAACTGCCAAATGTTTGAAACTTTTATCAGCTTTTACAGATTTTATTTATAAGGTACTAGGGAGATTACCCCCTGCTCACTTCACTTACCAACCCGCCTGGCCTGTGCTACACGCCAGCCACTTCATGTCTCTGCTGCTCCTGTTGTGAAGAGGGGGGCTGAATGCATCCCAAGGAGATGTGGTCACTCCTCCAACAGCCCCTCTTAAATGGTGATACAATGTGAAACAAATACAGTTTATTTTTACCTTCTCTTTGCTCGATCAGCTGCTGGCTTGCTGCTGCTGTCATGCCGCGTGAGCACTTTGAACATTTAAAAGCCTGTACAGCAGCTGTCTTTGACTTTTATTTCTGGCCCCGGGTGTGGTTAAATCTGTTGGCACAAAGTCTTATCTCACGGGATGTGAGTTCTTGATATTTTAGTTTATAATTTAAAAATGGAATAAGAATCTGAAAATCTAACAACATCACATTAAAGTTCAATAAATTCTGAAAAGAATACCAAACATATATATGTATGTAGGCTTTAAAATAAGCCTGATTTAAACCATGACAAAAAAACGTGACATAAAAATGTCACATAAAATCGTTGCACAAAATATTGAGGCAGATTGAAGACTTTGAATTAAAGAAAATGTACTAAGTAATTGCAACACAAACACTGACTTAATCACTTTTAATGCAAAAAGATGCCAACGTTGCACATCAACCTCTGAGCAAACGAACTGTAAATGTAGAGTATGAAAACTATGAATGCTCAAGTCAAGTGTAGTGCAGTGCACTGTTACTGTTAAGTAATAATAACTAAATCTATCAGGGCAGAAATTGAGAGTATCAAATATTGTGTTTTCACAGAACATTTCACAATATAAAAGTTGTAAGCACTTAAATCAAGAATGTTATTCAGTGATCTGTTTGCAGTTAATTGAAAAATTAGCGCCTTATCACTGGGAAATACTTATCTGTTTTATCACTCAGCCTGTTTCTTTAAATATTTACAAGTATATTACACAATATACAAATATTTTGCAAATGTTTTTTCCTTTCTGGAGTTTTAGTTATACTCGACTATTTCTAACCTGTTCACTTTTCAGAATAAAATAATTATAAAGAGTTTCTAGCAATAAACACAGTTTCAATGGGATGCCTGCATTTTTAATGTGCACAAATACAATACCTGTTACTGTTTTGACTCATTTGGGTGTCTTTTTAAACCCACATTTGAGATAAACAGAAATCAGAGATTAGAAAAAGTACAATGTTTATAACAATTGTACATTTCTTCAAAAGTCTGGGGTTTTATGAACATTAAAAATGGACTTTGGGCATCCATAACTGTGAAATATAATGATTCATGACAGGTAAATGGGGTTAATTATCCCATATACAGTAAGATTGATTAAGCTATCATTCATTCAACAAGTGGCAACATTTTAACATTCAAAAAAGCATTAAAACTATCAACCCAGCCAGAAGAGAATAAAAAGCACATGTCACTTGCCAATTTTTTTTTTTTTGGTTATTAATTGGGTTGCTTAGCTCAGTGGCACAGATATACTGTATATAATTTAGTAATCATTCAACTCAGTCCACCTATTATGTTAAACTTTATGGGAGTTTAATTTATTTGCAGAATTTTCCTGCTTCCTCTCCTCTATGCAAGATATTGAAACAAAAATGAATCCACCTGGAGAAATTTCCTGTGAGGATAAGTGTGCCAACTTTTAACAAGATTAGTGCTCTGGGCACTGAGTTGTTTCATGAGGACAAACAAACAGACATGGTGATGACAATAGGTGCCTATTGGACTGTATAGAAGATACAAGTGGCACATACAGTACAACTATCAAAATGTCAGATTTTCCTTTTTTTGCTTTAATATGTTGCTACTGTGCAATTGTACTTAACAACATGATTCAAAAAGTTTTAATTTTCTGTGCCCACTAATGCACCTTATTTGCAAAACTGCAAGTCTTTCTTTTTCTTCCATGGAAGTCTTTGCTGTCCTAAATCATAATAATTGATGACTATGGACTACATAGCTAACTGATTTTTGGGGATTATTCTAATTATTATATACTAGCCAACCCGAGGCGTACCATACGCCGCATAATCAAGCCGGTTTTTTAATGATTTTTAAGCACAGGGAGAAAATTAACATTTGAAAATTTGTAATAAATCAGCAAGAAAAGCAACATTGTAACAATGCACGGAACGAACCAACACACAATCGTCCGTGACAGAAAACTGGCGGACCGCCCTCGTGCCTTCTCCTGCCAGACGGAGGGATGGGGGTGCATGGCGCGGAGTGTGGAACGGGAGGAGAGGAGAAGGACGTCCATTCAACCCTGTCCGTCATGCTAGTCTGCTGATTTCTCGTTCAGTATGCACTGCCCGCTCCAACCCGTCACTTGAGTCGTCATCTTTACACAGTCCAGATGTACCTGTGACTGACGTAGACGTTTCATTGCTCTGTGTGGTTTTGGCTGCTTTTCTATATATAATCCATCAAGACACCCGACCACGGTAGTAGCGAGGTGGGAGGGGGGTGTGTACAAAGGGTAGGGACGCAAGCAGTGGGAGCGTATCAGTCGCACTTAGTGAGAATTCCACAGTTTCCAGCCTGAATGGGGTTCAACGGCTTACCCACGCCTCTCTGCACCGGGTAGACTCAATGTCATGCATGATTATTTATTGAATGCTAAACACTTCTGGAAAGACACGGTTGTCTAAAATGGGTTGGTGTGAGAATACAATAGTAAGCGAATGAAAAGATGGAACTCTCGAGAGAGCAAAATACAACACAATAGTGAACCCGTGGCATAACAAACACCGCATAATTATTTATTGATGGTTGAACACTTCTGGAAAGACACAGTTGTCTAAAAAGGGAGGGTTTGAGGATACAACAGAAAGTGAATGAAAAGATGGAACTGTAGACTTTTCATTGCTCTGTGCGGTTTTGGCTGCCTTTTTATATATAATCCAACCAAGACACCCGACCACGGTAGTAGCGAGATGGGCTGGGGGTGTGTACAAAGTGCAGGAGAATCTAAGAAGACGCATATTTGTCGCGGATGCAAATTGCTGTATGTAGCGTGTAAAACAGTTTGCTATGGTGCATGCAGTCGTGCGTCGTAACCGAAAACTCAGTTTTTAAAGACTGCTTACTTCATTGTGTTTTAACCTCAGTTGTAAAGGAATGTTTTAAAGACCCCATGGGATACCCCTCGCAAACCGTTTCACACACCGCATATGGCGAATTACCTCCGAGAGAAACATGCCTCTATGAACAGTCAACGTAGCTCGGAGGTGCATGACATGCACATGACATTAACCTGACCTGCACTGCATGTGGCCTCTACGACAAACGAATATAAATGACGCCATTTTTTCTGTGTTGTCGCGTCCGAGTTGGTGGACGTGGCCCTACGAGTTGTCGTCGTATCCAATGGTCTTGGAATTGGTGGCCGTGGCTTCTTCCTGCGTGCACCATAGGTGTCTCACTTGTCGGCGGCTTAGTGAATCCACGTCTCTTCCGGCGTGCTTTCCATGCTTGTCTTGCCTTAGTGAATTATATATATAGACAATAATAATTACAGTTTGAAATTGAACTTCCATATACAATACACTGTTGCATGTTTATATATGGCATTAATATGTCTTTTTTCATGCAAAATATATTGTATTGCTATACAGTATATATACAGGTAAAATTCCATTACAATGAACTCCCAGAGACCTAAAAAATATTTTGTTGTAATGAAAATTTCATGGTAATGTGATTCTGTATTTGTTACTACAGTATAGTGCTTTCTATAACTTGTGTCCAAGCGTTTGCAATCATTTCAGTAGCTTCTTTCATGTTAATTTTAATCTCCTCCTGCCTACAAGTTATGCTGACGAGAATTTTTCTCAACATTTCCTTGTGATAATACACTTTCAGGGTGCGAATGATGCCCAGATTCAATGGCTGAAGCACTGCTGTGTAATTGAGTGAGAGGAATTCAACACGAACATTATCTAAATGTGGAAGCATTTTGTGCGCAGCAGAGTTATCAATCAGAAGCCAAATCATCCTTTTCTTCTTATTCATATTGTGAGGTTTCTGAACACTTTTGGGATCCCCTCCACTCCCCACCCAACGGGAACAACACGCTGAAGTGCGTCCCAAAGTGCGATTGCAGCATCTGTGGAAGATTGTTTGTCCATCGCTGGGGCAGGGCAACAGGAGGCTCACAGCGCTGCAGTGAAGTGCCACAGAAGCAAATCATAAAAAATTGAGGTCACGCTATAAGTCCCTGTCTTGCACCCCAAAACACGAGGCTTAGTCTCAGTACTTTAAAAAAAAACAGCTTTATTCAGCTTGAAACAGGTTATTGTAGTGTGATCTGCCACTCTCCTATACACAGACACAGGAGTCAGACAGGGTCGTGGCCAGATCAGTTACCAAGTAATCCTGTTATCTGCATTTACAATGTACATGCTCCTAACCTTGCATCACCCATCAAGATTTTTTATGTTTACTTTGGCTGAGAGAGGCATCATAGCTGTGAGCCTGCTGTTGCCCCGTACAGACGCGGAGATCACACTTCGGGACGCTCTTCGGCATGCTGTCTAGTTGGGGGAGGTCCCAAGACAGTTTACAAACCTCACATTTTATTGAATGAGTGCCGCATTAATAGGAATGTTTCTTGAACAAGCATCACTGAACCACACAAAACTGCTTTTTCGATGTCTTCAAATGCAGCAGTTCACAAATGTTTGCAACCCGAGATTATTCTTCTTAGTTTGCTCGGTCTTTCAAAAAAAGTTGACAGTGTCGATGGCAAAAGTCCGAATTCACTGGCAACGTCTGTTTTCTTTTTGCTGCCATCGAGAGCTGCAAAAATGTAAAGTTTTTTTTTAATATGAACTGTTATTGGTTTTTCGTGTCTGCCGTTTCTACAGGAGGGTGACAATGAGTTAAATTCCAATGGATGTTTTTCAAATGTTGACAAGCAATAAGCAAAAGGTATCACTGAAAACCGCAGGAAACAAAAAAGGCAAAAAAAAAATAAACAGTAAGAGGAAAGTTCGAAGAAAGAAAAAAAAATTGCAATGTTTGTGTTTGGGGATCGTTGCGCACAACTGAGCTGCGACCACAGAACTAACTGCTCTGTGGATGATTCATTCAGGCATTTCGATGTCTTTTGTGCACTTCATTGTAATGAAAGTATCTGCTGAATGTACTTCGTAGTAACGAGATTTCTATAGACTAGTGGCATATGGGGAAACTGTCGGACCATAAAATATTTTGTGGTAATGAAAATTTCATTGTAAAGATATCCGTTGTAACGGAATTTTACCTGTAATATGTTTATGTTTTCAAATTTATTATGCTGAATATTTTACAATTATGCTTATGCTTTATAAATTTTATTAACTTACAGCTTTTTTAACCAAATTATACTTTATTACTTCTACGTTTGCTTCTGCTTGAGTAGTTTCTATCTACTCTATATATAAAAATCTTAATCCTAAAAGTGCAATCATTTTGTGCAACAATTTTATGTGACTTTTTTTTTTTTTTTTTGTCAAGCTTTAAATCGGGCTCATTTTAAAACTTACTTATATATGTTTGGTATCATTCTTTTCAGAATTTATCGAACGTTAATGTGATGTTGTTAGATTTTCAGATTCTTATCCCGTTTTTATATTATATACTAAAATATCAAGAAAGTCGTATTTATTTTTATTGAGTAAACTTTCTTTCACAGGAACAAACTATTTTTAAAAAATTATCTATTTATTACACCAATGTTTGTATTTGGGTGGCACGGTGGCGCAGTGGTAGCATTGCTGCCTTGCAGTTAGGAGACCCGGGTTCGCTTCCAGTGTCCTCCCGATGTGGAGTTTGCATGTTCTCCCCGTGTCTGCGTGGGTTTCCTCCCACAGTCCAAAGACATGCAGGTTAGGTGGATTTGTGATTCTAAATTGACCCTGGTGTGTGTGTGCTGCGGTGGGTTGGCACCCTGCCCAGGATTGGGAATGGGAATACTCCAATCAGTAAGAGAGTAAATATTTTATTCTCATTTCATGATTTTTACTCAGTTAAATAACAATAACCATTTCAGGTGACTACCTGTTGAAGCTCATCGAGAGAATGCCAAGAGTGTGCAAAGCAGTAATCAGAGCAAAGGGTGGCTATTTTGAAGAAACTAGAATATAAAACATGTTTTCAGTTATTTCACCTTTTTTTGTTAAGTACATAACTCCACATGTGTTCATTCATAGTTTTGATGCCTTCAGTGAGAATCTACCAATGTAAATGGTCATGAAAATAAAGAAAACACATTGAATGAGGAGGTGTGTCCAAACTTTTGGCCTGTACTGTATGTATATATATATATATATATATATGCACACATACTGAGGATACTTTATACATAAAATGTATGTTGTCGTACCTTGCATAATTTGGATTTCATAATCATCATGTGGGAAAAGGCTGACTCGCATAAATAAGTAGAGCCAAATAATGCAGTCAAGGAGCTTTTGAATTCAGCCGAGTGAAAAATGACGGCTGTCCAATTAACTGCGAGTTTAGTTCCCTCTCCTTTCTCTTTCTCAGATCGCTTTTTGGGAGGATGTCAGTTTCATAGTTTTTATGAACAGTTCGAAAGTGCCTTTCCACATTTTCCTTCTTTGGAATAGCAGTGATAGATTGACAGATCAGACAAACACACTTCGATTTTGACATTGTGAGAAAAAAATCCTATTCCAGTTCCACATCCAGCCCATACCCTCCCCAAACAATTTTTTTTTAAATTCCTTCTTTAGTCGATATAAATTGGAAGGCTAACTAGATCACAGCCGGAGTTTTGCAGTATCTCGCGCGTTTGATCATGCATGCGGGAATGACCAGTGTGTTAGAAGAAAGATCTCAGACTGGCCGCCCCTTTTGTCAATTAAGTGGCAAATGCCAAAGTGAGGATATTTGATAGACTAACATTTAAAATAAAATTTTTTTGAATGCAACGCGATCTACCTGCACTACCTTTGCGATCTACGGTTGATCGCGATCAACACATTGGGCACCCCTGATCTAAAATAACACAAAGGGTCTTTGGTCTTTAGGTAGAAATGGATATAGTAAATCCAGCAGTGGAAAGTTTCAAACCACACGTCTTTGCCAGTGTTGATTTATACCCAACAGGAAGTAACTCAGTTTAACTGCTATTAAGTTTGAGAAAGCTGTCTGACATCCATGTATTATGCTCATAGTACTTTCAAGAACTGAGGCCAGAGATAATACTTCATCTTATCTCCAAAATTCTTCATTCTTTTGCAGGAAAAATCATGTTTGAATTTCATACAAGCATCTTATAAAGTGTACTCCAACTCCTTAACCCAAGTTTTCTACTTTCTTCCTTTTCTCTTCAGGTTTGATCATAAATGAACAATGTTGGGATTGAATGAAACCAGTTCTTTGGTCAAAGAGTTCCTCATTACTGGATTTGTAGGTTTCAGAGACCAAGAAAGCAGAACATATTTATTTGGAACCTTCCTCACAGTCTACCTTTTCATTCTTTTAGGGAACATCCTGTTAATCCTCATTTTTCTAACTGATAGAACACTACACATCCCTATGTACGTATTAGTCTGTGGTCTGGCTGTTCTCGACATCGCCATCACCACTAACATTGTGCCCAGTATGCTAGTTGTGTTCACATTTGGGTACAGAGTCGTGCCATTTGCTGCTTGTTTTACCCAGGTAAAGTTCTCTTTGGGCTTTTTCTCAACCGAATGCTTTCTACTTGCCCTAATGGCCTATGATCGCTACATAGCCATTTGCAATCCACTTCAGTATCCTAATTTAATGTATAACAGTCTCATCACAAAATTGATGGCCTGCTGCTGGTTGGCTGGATTTATTTGTTCAGCCATTACTGTGACTCTTCTTCTCAGACTCCCATTCTGTGGGTCTAATAAAATAATTCACTGCTATTGCGACTTTGGATCATTACTCTTTTTGGCTTGTGGGGATATTCAAATCACTAATTATGTTGCGTTAAGCATTGGTTTGAGTGTGCTGCTCATTCCTTTGGCATTTATCCTTTTTTCATACATGCAGATAATATTGTCTGTTGTGAAGATCGCCAGCACTGAGGGGCGAATGAAGGCCTTCTACACTTGTGGCACACACATGCTGGTCATTTCTGTCTTTTTCTTGGCAGCTGGCAGTGAATTTGTTGCACTCAGAATTCCTGGTACTTCTTTGGACACCCGTATTATGATGCTAATCATACAGAATGTCTTTCCAGCTTTAGTTAATCCAATAATTTATTGTCTGAGAACTAAGGAAATCAGGAAAAGCTTTATTAAAACAGTAAAGAAATTAAGACTTGTAAAGGATGATAAAGAGAATTAGTTTCACCGAGGCTGTTATCATATTTAAACATTTCCTTGTTTTTATTGATTTTTTTCATTTCATTTTTTGGGTGATTTTCTATGTAATAAACTTAATAAGTTATAGCATAATGAAAATTGCATAATTAGATCTGGACAACCCTATACGACCGACCTTATAAAATACCAGAAATTATACTGTAAAATCAAGTCCTGACTTATCCGCGGGAGAACTTATCTGCGAGTATATATGGTAACTTTGTAATTTTTATTTTCATTACAATTTAATGATCAGCCCTGTAGTTACTGTGGTCCAAGCAGGACATGGTCTGTGCTCATTTAAGGTCCTACAGCTTCTTTTCCCCCCCTCTCAATGTATTGACTGTTTCATTAAAGGCTTGCTTCTCACCTGTAAACTTGATTAGGTAAATAATCCAGCAATCATCTTTGTCCCACTAAAATTTTGATGTATGAACTTTTTTGTGGCAGCCATGAATAATTTTAAGAATATTTAACAATACATGAATCACAATTATTAGTTCATACTGTTGCTCCAGTATTACAAAAGTCTGCATTTGACCACACAAGGATGCCCTGTAATGACCCTAGCTTACAGTTGGGTGATTCAGACTATTGGAAAACAAATTTACAAAATGGATAAACTCAACTGTGTCATCTGAATTGTTCTTGTTGAAACTCTTATATATTCTGTAAGGTTTTTAAACTCTTTTGGGACTTCTCCTAACGTGACAACACCATCCCGAAGTACATTTGCCGCATCTATGGAAGACAGCTTGTTGATTGCCTGGGCAACTGTAGGCTCCCAGCGCTGTAGCAGCTCGCAGCAAAAGAAGACCCGAGTCAAACACTGTAAGCGCTTGACGATGATGAGTGATGCAAGGAACATTGTAAATGCAGGGAACAGGATTACTTGGCCACTAACCTGACCATGACCCTGCCTGACTGCTGTGTCTGTGAATAGGAGAGTGGTAGATCCCGCTACAATAAATAACCGTACTGTTCCTGTTTGAAGCTGAATAAAGTTGGTTGAGCTAAACTACTGAGACACAGCCTTGTATTTTGGGGTGCAAGACAGGAACTCACATGTCACAATTCTTAAGTTCTATGCTCATTTCGGACTTTCTGCAAATCAATTTTTATCTTCCATTCTTGTTATCAAGATTTTCAATTTATTTTAAATATTTATTTAATTAACGTTAAATAAAGAGAAAGCCAAAACACAAGAAAATGGTTGGGGAACCAAAAGGAAATGTTTAATAGCCAAAGGGAAGGATGCACAATTTAAAATAAAGATTTGGAAAATTGTATCTCCAGCCACTCTGAAATGCCATTGAGTTAAGCCGATTCCAAAATTAATGGTGACTTCCTGTTTGTATAAATTTTTTATAGTTGAGTGCCAGAAGGGTTGGAGTCAGAGGTAGAGCTGGAGGTGCGGCTAAGCTTCTCCCTTCTGGCCTTTGCCTTTAAGTCTAGAGGCTGAAGAGGAAGATGCAGAAGTATCTGTGTAGCAACCAAAGTCTCTGCAAAAGAAGTGCTACAACCAAGAACATGACACTTGTTCCAACTATGTTTTCATGCAACAAAGATAAAATTTTGGGAAGAGAGTTTTGCATATAAATCAGACCACTCTTGAAATAATTTACCACAAGTTGTCTGACGTTCCACCTATACATCTTTTTTTTGGACTCCACTTTGTCTTCACCCTTCCTTTTGGTGTCTCTTACTATGCAAAGTTAATCCTGCTGATTTAAGGGTTACTGGAAATAAAAAAAAAATCTAACTAGAGGTATTTCTATTTTCCATTTAGCTTTAAACATTATATTTGGGTCCTTAATATGCATTATCCTCCTTAATATGCTGTCTTCCATGTTATGGGCATTCTGCTGGGATGAGGTGAAAGAGGATCCAGCAAACGGAGGGATGTTTCCTCACTAGCATATGTTGGTGGAGTACAGTTGAGTGACTGCCAGATTAGTCTCTAGCTTTACTCTTTTAGTGAACCAAAGAATATGCAACTCATAGGTACAGTCTGCATTTTTCTTTCTGATGCTAGTGTGTCGCCTTGGTATGGTCAATAACTACTGTATAGATGTTCAAATCTGGCCTGAAGAAGGGGCTGGAGCTGCCTGAGAAGCTTGCATATTGTAATCTTTTTAGTTAGCCAGTAATAGGGGTGATTTTGCTTGACTTTTTACTACATCAATAATGGCTAACATGATACAAAACCCTAGTACTACTTCTTCCTGAATAATTCAATGTCAGAATTATCTTCTCTCTCTCTCTGTGTTTATTGCATCAATTTCTGTATTTATTGAAGAAGGTATTTTAGACTGAAGTCAAACAGTTTGCTTTTATGCTCTAGTGGAGGATGCAATTATTCATTTATTTAAAATTATCCAATTATCTGCTCCACAAGGTTTATTCCCATCTGGACAAAATTGGCAGCACTTTGAGGATCTTGTTTTTTATTTCTCCAGCACAGTCAATACCATCCAGATATCTCTGTTAAGGGGTAAACTCAAAGATATGCAGGTGGATGAGCCTAAGATGTCCAAGATAATGGACTCTCTATCAGGCAGACCGCAGTTTGTGAGACTCAAGGACTGTGTCTCTTATACAGATGTAAATACAATACAATACAATTTATTTTTGTATAGCCCAAAATCACACAAGAAATGCTGCAATGGGCTTTAACAAGCCCTGCCTCTTGACAGCCACCCAGCCTTGACTCTCTAAGAAGACAAGAAAAAATTCCCAAAAAAACCCTTGTATGGAAAAAATGGAAGAAACCTCAGGAAAGGCAGTTCAAGGAGAGAACCCTTTCCAGATAGGTTGGGGGTGCAGTGGGTGTCAAAAAGAAAGGGGATCAAGACAATACAATACACAGAACAGAACAAATCCTCAATACAGTATAAAAATAAAAATATTACAAGTATGGAGCAGAATTTAACAGTAGATGATATCCCATAATATGATTTGGATTTGTTTAGAGTCCTGGAGACCTCAACCATCAAGCTGCCTCCCTCATTTGGCTATTCCACAGCTGAAACAGCACTGGGCCAGCTTATCCGATGAAAGGACCCATCTACCCAATGATTCCTGCGATACTCCATCAGGGATGACTTTACCCTAAGCAGGCAAAACGACTTGGCCGGTGGGCCGTGGCACCAAGTGTCACATTTGAGTACTGAGAAAAGAAACAGAATAGGTGAGGGTTAGTAACAAATTCTAACTATCATATTACTTGTGTTTTAGTGCTAATGACTAACAGCACTGATGCAGTCTGTACAGTTAATCAGCAGCTCTAGTCAGGGTGTGCTAAACTGAAGTAGTGAGTCTTCAGCCGGAATTTAAAAGCTGAGAATGAAGGGGCATCTCTTATAGTAGCAGGCAGACCATTCCACAGTTTAGGGGACCTGTAACTAAAAGCTTGACCTCCCACTGTTATTTTATTAATCCTTGGAATCAAAAGCATACCAGCATCTTTAGATCTTAATGTGCGCTCTGGTTTGTAAGTTATGATAAGTTCAGACAAGCAAGCCGGACCTTGGCCATTTAATGCTTTATATGTTAAACTAGCAAAATACCGCTGTTCGCAGCGGAGAAGTAGTGTGTTAAAGAAGCAATGAAAAAGAAAAGGAAACATTTTGAAAATAACGTAACATGATTGTCAATGTAATTGTTTTGTCACTGTTGTGAGTGATGAGTGTTGTTGTCATATATATATATATATATTTACACACACACACATAAACATATATATATACATATCTATACATATACACATATATACATACATATATATCTACATATATACACATGCATATACATACACACATACATACATACACACACATATATACACACAAATACATATATATATATACATACACACACACATGTATAAACATATATATACATATACATACATATCTACATATATACACACACAGCTATTTCGTATCAGTGCAATACGTTGCTTGTTAAAACGGATGACACCCGCTCTTACATGCAAGTCTGCGTGAATATTATGAACTATCGTATTTGTTCAAGTTCTATTTAAATTTTAAATAGAAGGAATTTTTATTTAGTCGACAGAAATATCTTTGGTAGGAATGGTAAAAACAGACAGGAATATTATTCCTGAATAAATCAACTCAAACCTTAAACAACTTATAATATTTTGCTCTCCATAAAAATATATCCTGTCTAAATTATACAAGTTAGAAATAAAGTAAACATTAAAAGAACAAACATTCAAATTTCTTTACTCTTATGTAATTTTATATAAAAATAAACTTAGATTTTAAATATCCCAAAAGATTTTGCTCTCCATAAAAATATATCCTGTCAAAATTATACAAATTCAAATATGAACATGCTGCATAACAAAACCTGGAAATATAAATAAAATGTGTTCCTTTCAGCAATAACAAATCAAATCATTCAGTTGTCTTTGCTCATATGTCATTTTAGAGCTGGACGCCTGGCATCTTTTTGGCCACAAGTTCGTTTCTGTTTGCTGTGAGGTTCTGTGTTGTGGAGATTCTCAGGATGGATTGCAGGTGCTCATCAGTGAGGCGACTCCTGTGTGCTGTTTTGTTAGTCTTTATCACTGAGAAGAGCTTCTCACACAGATATGTGCTACCAAACATGCACAAGGTTCGAGCCGCATGTAGACGGACTTTTTTTGTTCTTCAAAGTCACCAAAGCGCCGTGCAAACTCAGTGCGCTCAGTTTATCAGCAAAGTGCGTATTTGGGAACACCGTAGTGACGACTTGGTTTAACATTACTTGGCAACAGGGAAAGTGGGGCAAGGTGCACTGGTGCATTTGTGTCTCCCATAAAAGCAGCTTCACTTGAAATCACTTTGTGATTGTGCACGGGTAAAACGTCCGCTGAAGTGTCAGATTCTTATTTAATTATTCTGCTTTCTGTATCTTCTGCATTGCATTCAGGTTACCCTGATGTTTTGTCTCATAGTGCCGTCTTAGATTAAATTCTGTAATTACAGCCACATTAGCTCCACAAATGAGACACACGGGTTCAGTAAACATATACTCAGCCTCCCATCGGTTTTAAAGGCTCTATTTTCAGAATGAACTTTTCTCTCAGCATCGTGTGAGCTAGCCGCAATAACTTGCAGCATCATAAGCTAGACTTGATTAACGCGTAAGTGTTACGGCAAGGCAGCTGAAGCGCTGCATTATGGGATCTGTAGTTTATTGTGTTACCAGCGCTTCATATACCTGGGCCATTAATAACAATAATACAGTATATAAAATGATCTCGGGGCGGATATAATTACACGCCGGGCGGATGTGGCCCGTGGCCCTTGAGTTTGACAAATATGGACTAAATAGAACTTGAAAAGATATATTTTTGAAATGTGATCGCGCAATTCAGGTAGAGTTGACGCGCACTACAGCCTGCATCCTCCCTCGCTCTTACTTTTTACCGTTCATCTAATGAATACACTGAGTATGGCTTTACCAAAACAATCATTGATGGCGAATAAAGTATCCATTATTCGAGTATGTAGATCGGGATATATATATACATATATATATACCAGCGTATCGCAGCGAGAAGTAGTGTGTTAAAAAAGCTAGAAAAGAAAAGGGAACATTTTAAAAATAACGTAACATGACTGTCAATATACAGTATTTGTTTTGTGAGTGTTACTGAGTGTTGCTGTCATCAAGGATTTGATTATCATTATTTCTTTCAATCAGGCTCGTATTTGTAGGATGTGTTGTGTTCAAGTTACATTCCGTGTTTGTCAATCGTTGTAAAGATGACAGGTTTCTTTCATCGATTCGTTTCTTACTGCATCAATAAACAGCTCGTCTTCTTCTTTATCTGAGACCTGACACACTGCATGCACGGGTTTTTTTTTACACTGTCTTCCTTTAGCGGGACATTGACTTTTTCCACCGTGTGCTTTGTTTCCGCAGTAGCTGGATTTATGAATATGCTTATCAGACGCTTCATATTTTTGCTGCCTTTTCAATTGTGTAATTCGGTTTTGTTCAGCCTCTTTGGAACTGTTGCTTTTATCTGTGCACTGCGTCAGTTCACGTGAGCCACTCGGTGTACATGCATCGAAGGTTCCCAGCTGTGCTGGTGCCATCTCGTGCTATGTCCATGGCTGTATTTAATGTTACCTTAGTCCTGGCACTTAAAACTTTCTCTCGCAGTTTCGCTGAGTTTGTGTCAAACACCACCCTGACCATCTCATCTTCCTCTCCATAAACACAGTCCTTCACCCGTGAATATTTAGTGGGAGTTTGCTATTGGATTGCCGCTGACGGATGGCCTTATATGGGCAGGCACTAAATTACAAACGCCAGCGGCAGCCTGTCTATGAACTTAATTTAAAGTGTAGGTTTACATCGTGCTTTGTTTCCGAAGTAGCAGAACTCATGAACATGGTTGTATATGTCACTCACTCGCTTCTTATTGTTTCGCTGCCTTCTCAATTATATAATGCATGTTTTCTTCAGCGCTTTTTGGAGGTCTTCCTGGTTTTCTATGTACTGCGTGATTACGTGGGAGGCGTGATGATGTCACACGAAACTCCGCCCCGGCGTTGAAGCTCATCTCCATTACAGTAAATGGAAAAACAGCTTCCAGTTATGACCATTACACGTAGAATTTCGATATAAAACCTGCCCAACTTTTGTAAGGAAGCTGTAAGGAATGAACCTGCCAAATTTCAGCCTTCCACCCACACGGGAAGTTGGAGAATTAGTGATGAGTCAGTGAGTGAGTGAATGAGTGAGTGAGTGAGTGAGTGAGTGAGTGAGTGAGTGAGTGAGTGAGTGAGTGAGTGAGTGCTTTGCCTTTTATTAGTATAGATGGAGGATTTCGAAATCTGTCCTAAACTTAACTGGGAGCCAGTGTAAGGATTTAAGAACTGGAGTTATATGTTCGTATTTTCTTGTTCTCATAATAATTTTTGCAGCAGCATTTTGGATTAACTGGAGGGTGTATAAAGAACAGTTTGAACATCCAGTGAACACCGAATTGCAGTGGTTAATCCTACTAGAAATAAATGCATGAATTAATTTCTCGGAATCCTTCTTATTTAGAAACACTGTGAAGAACACTGGAACACCACAAGGAACCATCCCATCTCCTTTTTTCATCGCAATGTACTCCTCCAACTATAAATATATCAAAATGGCCATGTCACTTGTCGAAATATTCAGATGATGCTGCATTTATGGAGAGAATTGATAAGGGGCATGAGACAGAGGAGAGAAGTCAGGAGGAAAACTTTGTTTTTTGGTGCAAAGAGAATTGTTCTCCACTTAACATCAGCAAAACCAAGGCATTGGATATTCACTTTCACTGCACCTCTATATTCAGTCACTGTCCAGGGAATGGATGTATAGGTGGTGCATTGCTACAAGTACTTGGGGGTCTACATCAATGACAGTTGGTCTGTTCTCGGAACACAGAGATATTGTAGAAAAAAGGACAGAGCAGGCACTTCTTCCTTAGGAGACTGCATTCCTTTAAAGTGGGAAGTGACATCCTTCACATCTTCTATGATGGCCAGTCTGATTTTCTACACTGTAACATCACTTCAGGAGAGGCCCACAGAAGCAACAAGCTAATTAAAATAGCAGACTCAGTTATGGGACGCACAAATTAAAACAAAACTGAGCACCATTATGAACAATGCAGCACATCCTTTCTGTGGCACACCAATACTGAGGACTTTCAGCCAACAAATTATTTGGCAGAAGTGTGTCAAGGAACATGACGAGGGATCTCTTATACCAACAGCAATTCATCTACATAATGCCTCACTGGGACTGGGACAGCCAAGTCAGAAGTTTTCTTTCTTTTTAGTTTTCTTCCTTTTCAGTCATTCTGGTGCATGTTTAGACCAAAGTGTCTATCTATCTATCTATCTATCTATCTATCTATCTATCTATCTATCTATCTATCTATCTATCTATCTATCTATCTATCTATCGTGATAGGGTTGAAAAAAAAGTACAGGGCACTCTCACTCCTTCACTCTTCAGGAGATTGTGCTGGTGCCACACAAGCACTGAAAAAGCAGAGATTCAAACCCATGACTTTGGAGCCGTGTGACAGCATCCCTAACCAGTGTGCCATCTCAGATCTTAACTACACTAACCTTAATTTAAAGCATTCCTTTATATGGACCTTCGATGGGCTGGCAGCCTGTCCTGGCTGGTTCATACCATGTGTCAAACACTGTATGAATAAATTCAAACTTAATTAAGTGGGTATGAAAATTTAGTTTTATTTTTTTAATTGTGCTATGGACACAGGATTATGTGAGTGAAAATCGATTGGGAGACGATGAAGAAGTCAGAAATCATAATCAAAGTACTTTTCTTACATTGTCCATGTGTCATATTTTCATCCAGAAAAGAGATAAAGTTTCTGACACAATAAACGTCTGTGGTGACCAGGATTGAACAGCCGCAAGCAATATCAAAACATCCATGAAAATAATCTCACATTACTCATTTGGCATAATCTACATATGAAGTCATCCATTCATACACTCAAAACAACCAAAACACACATATTTTTTATCAAAATAATGTTAAATGCATCACTTCCAAAAAACTAAAATGGAACATGGTCAGTCTCACCGTAAGCTCGACTGCCAGCATTACATTTATATTTATATCTATAAGTGGTATACCTCGCAATTACTTAGTGGTAGGCTGTGAAACTGCACAGGTGAATTGAGCTTCTGCTTGTTGAAGTATCTCAAATATTCACAAATCTGAGGCGTATTCTCTTCCTGATAATGCAGTCACTTGCTTTTCTTTAACTTTTAACCGTTACTTGCATTCATCTCACAGTGCTCACTTTCTGTTAAATTCATGTGAAATGCAAAGGTAGCCTATGAATAAACTGTTGGTGGGCTGGACTCTTGACCAATGAATGAATGAAGCTGAGGAGGTGGGTCTTTAATTCAAATGCTCATCCGCATCTGAGCATTTTAACCTATATAGAGCATTTTCCAGAAGTGACTTATTTAACAATATTTTACTTAAACTCCAATGTTTGGGACATTGTGAGCAAACAGCTGGATGACGTCACACATGGATTATGTGACAAGAGTTTTTAATATTGTTTACTGTTGTGCAATATCGGTCACCCTCACCTTTTATTGTAAAAGAGACTTTTATTTTTAAACATGAGATTAAAATTGTTTCTCGAACATCACTACAAACTACTTAGAGTAAATAACATTTAAAAAAATATATATAATTTTTGGATGGAGTTTTTCTTTAAATAAATGTGGTCAGATTAGTATTATACAACATCACCAATCAACCTTTATGCAATAAAATACACCTAACTGTACAAAATGTATTTTTTAAATACAGGAAATGATTTTATTAAGAATGAAGCAAAACGTATAATAATTATACATAACTGTTTGGGAAAATTCTGCTTTTTTTTATTGTTTTCAATAAACTATTTCTAATCTCCTTCATCCTTAGGCAGTAAATAATAGGATTCATCACAGCTGGAAAGACATTCTGGATTATCAGTCCCATGATTCTCATGTCCACAGACGTATCTGGGATTCGATCAGAGATAAAGACCCCACCAGCAACCAGGAAGAACACAGATATGACCAGCATATGTGTGCCACATGTGTAAAAGGCCTTAAGTCGCCCCTCGGCGGATGAGATCTGCACCACTGAATATATGATCCGCATGTAAGAGAAGAGAATAAATAACAAAGGGATGAACATCACGCTCAAGCCAATGGACATGCAAGTGAAACCAGTTATTTGAATATCCCCACAGGCCAAGAGCAGTACTGAAGCAAATTCGCAGAAGCAATGCGTAACCTGATTGGGCCCACAGAATGGAAGTCGGAGCATGAGGACTGCAGGTGGAGTTGCAAAAAGGAAACCTGCAACCCAGCAGCAAGCAATCAGCTTTAAGATGCGACTGTTGTTCATTAGATTGGGATAGTGGAGTGGGTGGCAGATTGCTATATACCGGTCATAAGCCATTAAGCAAAGAAGAAAGCATTCTGTGGAGAAAAAACCCTGGAAGGAAGTAATCTGAGTGAAACAAGTAGCAAAAGGAGTGGTTCTGGACTCCAGTCGGAACAAAAGCAGCATACTGGGGACAGTGGTGGTTGTGATGGCAATGTCTAAAACAGCCAGGCCACAGACTAGTATGTACATGGGGGTGTGTAGCGTTCGGTCAGACGTAAAGATGAGGATCAAGAGAAAGTTTCCAAACAGAATGAAGAGGTACACTGTGAGGAAGACAGCAAACAGTGTTTTTCTACTTTCTTGATCTTTCATTCCAGGAAATCCAGTAATGATAAATTCAGTCACAGTTGTGCTGGTATGGTTCAACCAAGACATTCTTGGAAGCAGTCAACTCTGAAAGCAAAAAGAAATAACTATAGTATCAAATAAATAGAGCTTTAAAAGTAGCTGGTTAGGTTTACTTTTTATGGTGACCTAATATGTGTCATAATATCCAGGCTTTATCCCACCTTGTGCCCAGGGTTGCCAGTGCAGTCTTGCTGCATTGGAATAAGCTGGTTTAGTAAATTAATAAATGAAAAAGCGAATGTATATGAAAACAGCACATTTCTTCATACCTGCTGGGTCAGTAGTGAGTCTCTAAAGAGGATCTTTGATGGACCACATCATTGACAAAGTCTAGATGTTGTTTCAGTTTCATGTAACCTCCCTTAGTTGCCTGCTGGTAAATGGGAATGCAAACAATGGCGAGAAGAATGTTATGTGGACCAGACGACACATATGCTTTTGAGAAGCTGCATTGACAGTCAATGTCTAAAACTCAAAACAGTGTTAGGTTGAACTGAAAACTAAAGTCAAATAATACCACTAGCCAAGCAGTGCCCTAGTTTAACAAATTAAAATTTCCTTAAAATGACTGCAGAGGTTTCCCTTATATAATCTGTTGTAATACAACCTTTTATTAGAACATCAGAACAATCTAGATGAGAACAGGCCATTCAGCCCCAAAAAGCTCGCCAGTCCTATTCAGTTAATTCCTTCAAAGTAACATCACATCAAGTTTTGAAGGTCCCTAAAGTCCTACTGTCTTCCACACTATTTGGCAGCTTATTCCATGTGTTTCTGGTTCTCCATGTGAAGAAAGACTATTTGGGTGAAATTTACCCTTAAAAAGTTTCTGTGTTCCTATGTTCTTGTTGAGCTTATTTCAAAAAACAGTTTTATTTTTTTTTAGTTTGATGCCCAGCCTCTCATGTGGCACCTTATCAAATGCTTTCTTAAAGTCCAGATAAATAATTTCATATTCTTCACTTTGATCACATTCTTTGCTTCTTCTTCATAGAATTCCAGCATGGTGGTAGAACATAACTTCCCTCTTCTGAACCCATGCTGACTGTTCAGTAAAATTCTTGTTCTTGTCATGTGTTGCTCAATCTTCTCCTTAATAATTCCATCCATTGATTTTCCTGTGATGCATGTTAAGCGTACTGGCCTATAGTTGCTTGGATCTGCAAAGACACCCTTTTTATATAACAGGATAATATTTGCCATTTTCCAGTCCTTCACAATTTCATCAATGCACAGTGACTTCCTAACAATAGACTTCATGGGTTTATATCTGTATTCACTAGCCTCCTTAGGAACTCAAGGGTAAATATTACCTGGTCCTTGTTGATTTGTTTAATTTCAGCCTATTTAATCTCAGCAGTACTGCAGGAAAATGATCCCTTTATGCGATGTTCTAAGTGGCAGTGTGGTATGACTATACGGTCGGTATTATAAATGTGGGCACACGTTTTACATCTTTTCTGTAGGCAGGGAGATGTGCCGTTTTCTGTTGGTTCACTTAGGGAGTTTCATACAATTAGTTGCTGCAGGTTTGCTGGTTGTCTGTATGCCAAGATGGGAGGTTCTTGAAATGTATTTTTCAGTGTTTTGTCATTATTTAGTATTGGATGAATTTCTTGTATAATTTTTCAAAGTACTTCAAAATGTAGGTTATGGGTGACAACAAGGGGAATGCGGTTCTTATTGTCTTTGTTTTTATATTCCAGAAGGTTGTCTCTGGGTATGGCAGTATCTCTACTTATTTGAGTGTCTGTTGTTTTTGGGGGCATAACCTTGTTATGGCGATGAAATCTCGGTCTGTCGGGTCTGAGCAAATACAGTTGTAACGTATTGCTTGGCTAAAAATAATGGAGTGCTTTATATGCTTGGGGTGGAAGCTATTACTTCTCAGGTGAGTCCGTCTGTCTGTTGGTTTGTGAAAAACAGAAGTTACAAGGGTGTTGTCTTTCAGTTGAACGGTGGTGTCAAGAAAGCTGACTTCTGTTTTTGAGAAATTAAGCTTCAGCTTTATGTTGGGGTGGAAAGAGTTATATTCGTTAAAGTGGATGAGGTCCTTCTCACTTGCAGTTCAGGTTATGAAGATGTCATCTATACAACATTGGTTTTAAGACGCATGTTGACATGTAAAATCTTCCTCCAATTTTGCCATAAATAGGTTTGCATAGTGAGGTGCATACCGGCAGTCCATTGCAGTCCCCCTTTGTTGCAAGTAGAAGTCATGTCCAAATGAGAATATTTTGTGAATTTTATCAATTTTATCAATTGTATAACTGACTCTGTGGGTAAAGCATGTTGTTTAAAGTACATTTCACATGCTTGTATGCCATCATGGAGGATGTTTTTGTGAAGTGCCTCAACATCCATTGTGGCCAGTAAGGTTCCCTCAGGTAAGGGGCCTATAGCAAACAGTTTTCTTAGGAAATTAGTGGGGTCTTGAATGCAGCTGAATTTAGGGAATTTAAATAATTATAGTTTTCTTATGGGTTTTTTACCCCGTAGTAATGGCCGAGAAAATTATTTCATCTCATGTTTTCATACCAAATGGAAAGTCAAAAACTTTATGGCAGAATAGAACCCAAAAGTGACCAATGGTTTCCAATGGCAAAGATTAACAAAAGAAAAAAAAGTTAATCATGTGACACAATGCACAATGAGGGGGACAGGCAGATTGTCAGTTCAAAAAGTCAATTCCAATGTACTTTATTGTCCTGTTTATGATGTGCACTGTTTTTAATAGAAGTATCTGTTTAACAGGCATTGTTACAAGAAGAAGCCCTGGTAACCCCATACCGCATGGGGGGTACTTTTTTGTATATGTGTAGATCTGCATTATTAGGGGATTCTGTGGAGGTTATAATGGTCTCTGTAAAATCATAGTGAGAACTATGTCTGCATACTAAGAAAACAATCTGCAGTATTCTCAGTGTGTGTGAGACTCCACCAGGGCTGTGCTTTGTTTTTTATTCTGTTTGTGATGTTCATGGACAAATTCTATCAAGGTGCAGCCGGGGAGGGGAAGGTATCCAGTTTGTCAGCCATAGAATTGCGTCACCGCTTTTTGCAGATAAAGTGGTCCTGTTGGCTTCATCGGTCCGTGAACTCCAGCACACACATTGGGAACGCTTGTGTCTGTGTATGAAGTGACAAGAATGAGGATCAGCACTTTCTCAGTAGAAAAAAGGTGGACCGTCCTCTATGAGTGTGAGCTGAGTTACTGCCTCAAGTGGAGGAGATTAGTTTTCTTGGGGTCTTGTTTATGATTAAGGAGAAAATGGATGTTGAGGTTGAAAGTGCAGTTCTGAGGTTGCTATACCACAAAGCTCTCAATTTACCAGCTGATTGACACCCCTATCCTCACCTATGAGCTTTGATTAATAACCAAAATGTTGAGATCACAGGTTCAAGTGGCTGAAATGAGCTTTATTTGCAGGGTGACTGGGCACTTCCTTAGAGACAGGGTGAGAAGCGTCGACATCCAGGAGAGGCATGGAGTAGAACCTCTGACCCTCCGCATCAAGAGTAACTAATTGAGGTGGTTTGGACATCCAATATGGAACTTCCCAGATGCCTCCCTTTGGAGGTATTATTAGCATGACCAGCCTAGAGAAGGCCTAGTAATACTTTGGGATTCGGCAGTATGAATTTGCAATTATGGCTGAGGAAAGAGACATATGAGTCTCACTGCTAAGTCTGTTGCCCCCCGTGACCCGATCTTGGATAAGCAGTGGAAAACCAAAATAAAAAATAAATATCTTTTTAACAATATTTAGCAAAAACTGGGAGTGGATATCTGACATGTGGATTTATGTGATATGACTAGCACGAGATTTTTTTTCCTTATTTGATAGACATTTATCACATCATTTGCTGTGCAACATTATTTGTATTTTATCATACATTTTGTTTTATCTTCATTCTGTATCAAAAAAATTTTTCACAGCCATCACTATAAACTACATTGGTAAGTAACATATAACAAAAATATAATTTTTGGGCTTTTAATTCTCTTTAAAGCATATATGATTTTTGCACAAGTTTTCAGGGCAGCACGGTGGCGCAGTGGTAGTGCTGCTGCCTCGCAGTTAGGAGACCCGGGTTCACTTCCCGGGTCCTCCCTGCGTGGAGTTTGCATGTTCTCCCCGTGTCTGCATGGGTTTCCTCCGGGCGCTCTGGTTTCCTCCCACAGTCCAAAGACATGCAGGATTGGTGATTCTAAATTGGCCCTAGTTTCTGTGTATCCTGCGGTGGGTTGGCACCCTGCCCGGGATTGGTTCCTGCCCTGTGTTGGCTGGGATTGGCTCCAGCAGACCCCCGTGACCCTGTGTATGGATTCAGTGGGATGGATGAACAAGTTTTCAAGAAAAACAGAGGTTTTCGTGTGGCTTTTTGTGCATTTCGTAAGACAGATCATCGACTAACTTTAAATCTGATTGGTTGAAGGTGAATATCAGTCTTTGAATGATAGTGAGTGTGCTTACATGCACTTTAATAACCTCTTTATTCACAGAAGCCTGGTTTCAAAAATGCCATGTAAACCTTTATTCTGGTTAGAGAAACTAGAATACTGGTGTCTGAGAAACCGGGTTAACACATGTAAGCGCATGTCTTTGCTTTGTACACACATCCAGCAGCCTCAGGTAAGAAACCGTGGAAGAGTCCACAAAGATAAATTTCCTGAGCCAAATGCAACTGCAGTATTCCTTCTGTTTGAAATATTCTGTCTGAATTTTTCAGAAATCTCTAAATGTATGTTTGTGAGCTGAATGTACAGTGCTAAAATGAGCAGCACAATATCGGATTCAGTGTTGGAGGTAGTGTGATAAAAATAATTTGCGTTACGTAGTCCAATTAGTTTTTTAAAGTAATAAGTTACCTAAAACAGTACTTATTTTATTGAAGTAAACATATCCGTGTTATTATTATCCCAACTGCGCTGGGTGTGTAACTTACTCAATGACACAGTCAAGCCGAAAAGAGTGTGATGCATGCAATTTGGTAGCAGAAACCTGTAAAGTGTCTGTTTAGTTTCAATCCAGATATCAGCCACAGATTAGTTGAAGGAGTGCAACTGGGTTAAGTGATCATCCATCCATCCATTTTCCAACCATTTGAATCCGAAATGAATTTTTGGTGGCTCAGGTTGGGGATGTAAAAAGGTGATGGATGTGATTTACTTCACAATCTTGTATATAAGGCAGACTGTAACAATCTTGCGGCCTTGTATGCATGTTATCATCCAGTTGATGCTTAGAAACCACAAGGGGACACCAGAGAGCCCAGGACATAGCAATACAGTCCACATATAAGAATATAAATCCATTAAAGAGTTTTTATTCCACAAAGTACCTTCCAACGAGCCTCTCTCCAAAAATTTGCCACAATCTTATATAGAAAGCGGACTGTAACAATCTTGCAGTCTTGTATGTATGTTATCATCCAGATGCTCTGAATGTTTCTGTTGTGTTTCATAAAAGCAACAGTTTTATCATGAAAAATCTGTAGTATTATTTTTTTGTCGTTTAATGTTTGTTTTTGTTAACTATATTTTCATCTTGCATTATTCTTATTGTAACAATATTGTAGTGGCAAGTAGAATTAAATCAACCTAATATTAATAATAATTTAATTGACTTTTTTTTTGTCGTCAAAAATTGTGCATGTGCTACACCACAAAACAAAAATTAATCTGTCGAGTTGTGTTGTTTTTAATTATATTTTTCTCAAAAAATTAAAAAAAAAACTTTATTTTCCGTCCGGGCAACCCCGGGTTTTTCAGCTAATGTATTTATAAAACACATAAAGACAATGATCACATTTGGTTGCTTTTCTTGAAGGTCCATATATGGGCTTACAAATGCTTGTCAGTAAAATTTGCTGCTTTTCATATAAAACAAGAAAACGTAACACACGGTTTGTAATGCATTACATTTTGTAACCATATTACATACTTATTTACTTTTTTTGAAAGTAATGAGAAATGTAACTAAGCTACTTTTGAAAGTTTCTTACACTGATCAGAAGACAGAAAGTCTGAGTTTGTCTGTGCATTCATAACAGCTGTTGATGTTTAATCTTTAATTTATTTAATGACGTCACAGTGTTTTGCCAAAGAAGAACTCCATTTGTAGACTTGTGCGTGTAAACGGGCGTTTTAAAGAAATCAGGTTTCTGCCTTGACCAGATTATTCACTCTGTTTTGTGTGTGCTCAGTGTTGGTGTAGGTCCAGAAAAAACAGAAACCCAGCTGCATATTTGATCCGCCACATGTGAGTAGTTCTGCAGTTTTCGCTTCATAATGTTAATTATTTGTGCATGAAAGCTAAGCTTCAAACAAGCCTACACTGTGAGTCTCGAGTCTCCTTATTCCAGTATATATATTTTTTTATTTTATAAAACACATATTAATCTCTACTGAACTTATTTTCCCATAAACTGTATTTAAATGAAAAAGATAAACTTACCAAGGTAGTTAATTTCTCCCAAACAAAATCATTATACAGCATTCAATGTTATAATAAAGCTTAAATGAAATATGATTTATGTTGAGGTGTCGTGGGCCAGAGTTGTGGATGTCTGCCTAACCGTCAGCCCCCTTTCTTTATTCCAGTCCTTTTGTTTTATCGTTCCAGTTCTGTCTTCACTGTGCATTAGTCCTGCTAAGATTATAAAAAACATGGTGTCAGTAGGCAATATTTCAAAATCCAAAGTATTATAAAGATATAATACACCACTAAAAACAGACACATACCAAAAAAAGAACCACTGAATCAATAAAATATTAATAGTATATAAAAAACATAAATTATCCACTTATTAAGGAAGTAAAACCAGTCACATCCTATAAAGGTAACACTTTGTATGTTTGTTAGTTATATGTGACTTTACTTTATGTATCTGACATTTTTAATTTTGATGGTGCTTACCTGTTGACTGCTTACTCAGTGGTTGCCAGTAACAGCATGGAGGTCCAACAACAACAAAGCAATTTATTTCATTTTCCTCTCTTTTGGGAGTACGGAAGCATCTCTTGAGAGATAATTACATTTACTAGAATTGTATCATTAGACTGCCGCATCGGAAGTACAAACTATAATCCTCATGATATTTCCAGTCATAAATTTAAATTAAGTAATTAGTGAAAAACGGAAATGCTATTTGCAATGATATCAAATGCAAAGAGTGTAAGCTGCTTTAAAATGGACACTAAAGTAAAGACTGGGTTAACAGATTTGTTTTATTAAGAGATCCAATATATATTGTACATTTTACTTAATAAGCAATACATTATGCACTTGGTTTCACATAACATATTTCAATATAAATAAAATTACAGGAAAATGGCTAAAAAGATTTTCTCTAAATTTTGCATGTGCCTTACCACTTGTCCAACTTAAAATATAAGTTATATATATGTCATATCTTTCTATTATAAAAAAGAAAAAACTTGGGACGAGACTTTTTTCCAGAGATGGGATGAGATCTTTTGAAGAGAGACACTTTCACGTCCCGCAAGACAGGCAAGTCACATCACACTTACAAACTTTGGAAGCAAGTCCTGTGATACACATGGAGAGCAGGTTAGAGATAATGGAAGTAAGAAAATTCAAAAGTTTAAAAAGAATGAGTGTAAAGATCACATTAGCGCAAACAAATGGAAAATATTACTTGATAAAATAACGGAACAGCGAAAAGAGATTGCATAGTGTTTGAGGACAAAAGGACAGATGCTGTACAGTCTTTTAAATGTTCGAAGTGCCGCATGAAATGCCGATCAGCCAGTAGCTGACTGAGCAAAGAGGAGGTAAAAAAACAACTGTTATTTGTTTCCCAATGTATCAATGTTTAAGAGGGGTTTCAGAGGAGCGACTGCGTCACCTTGGGGTGCGTTCAGCCCACTACTTAACAATGGCATGTAGCGCTGGCGTCAGGTGGGGGGGACTGGGGGAGGCCATAGGCGAGCGAAGTGCCGATCACGCATGATGGCAGCAGCAAGCCAGCAGCTGATCGAGCAAAGAGAAGGTGAAAGAAAAAAAGAAATTTGTTTCCCATTTTATCTCCCTGGGGTGCATTCAGCCCCCATCTTCACAGTGGCGCAAAGCGCCTATAGTTTTTATATATATAAAATCCAATATCTGTCTGTCTGTTCGCTTCTCACAAGAGAACTACTTAACGACTTTTTTCTGTAATTTGCTTGAACATTCTGGCTGATTTTGTGACTTCTCTCATCGTGCTAAGTATCATAGTTTGCTTGTAGGAATGATTTATTCGCACTAATCCAAGACAGAGGCTGTGGGCAGAAAGGAGGGGTAAGCATGACGTCAGGTGTGGAGAGCCGGGTGGAGCCCTCCTCACTCTTTCAACATCTTCTGTTCGAATCAGTCTACCTCTGGTCACGTTTTGGGGCATATCTTGCTTCTGCTTAGCTAGCAATACCTGTTTGTTTATTGATTTTTAAAGTTTGTCCTGATTCACTACTATGCGGGTGGAGCCGTGGAGGATAGCTAGGATGTCATATTAGGAAGAAGAGTTATAACAGAAGGGTGGAACTCAAAAAGCAACACTAACGCAGGGACTACAATGCCCATGAGGCAGCAGGAGGGCGCTGGAAACTGAGGAGAGGTTATCGGTATCAACGTACACAAAGTTTTGTACCACCAAAGTTGAATTTTATGCTAGGCCACAGGTACGTATAGCATGTTCTTCTCAACTCATTTTGATAACAATTCAGGATAACACATTTTGTCTAAATCAATCAATCAATCAATCAATCAACATTTATTTATATAGCACATATTCATACAAAAAAAATGTAGCTCAAAGTGCTTTGCAAAATGAATAGAGAAACAGAAGACACAATAAAAAATAAACATAAGTCAACATTAATTAACATAGAATAAGAGTAAGGTCCGATGGCCAGGGTGGACAGAAAAAACAAAAAAAACCTCCAAAGGCTGGAGAAAAAAATAAAATCTGTAGGGGTTCCAGACCAAGAGACCGCCCAGTCCCCTCTGGGCAATCTACCTAACATAAGTCAAACAGTCCTCTTTGTATTTAGGGTTTTCATGGAAGGACCTGATGATGATGGTCACGTAGACTTCTGGCTTTCAGTCCATCAATGTTGGTGCATCATGATGCTTTGAGTAGGTGGTGGTGGCGCAGAAACCGGAAAAAGAAACAGAAGAGAGAGTTGGGGTCAGTATGGATTTTGGAGCCACTGTGAATAGTTATTATGAAGAATTGAACATACAGAGTATCAGGATTAAGTTAAAGTGAAGTAAAGGCTGTGTGACATTACAAGGCTGCAGTGGTGGCCTTCATTTACATAAGCGTAGTCAGCCAAGGACAGTCGTTAGGACACTCTGGTGAAGACAGTTGTGCAATCCGATATACCCAGTGATTCACTTCAAACAGTCTGTGACTCGCTCTGATAAAATCAAAGTTTTTAGTCGTAGAGGTGGGCTCTGTGTGTGTGAGAGTGAATATCAAAAAGTAATTTGAAAATTACGCGGTAACTGCAACGGATATAAGCTGACCCATGACAACATGCAGTATTTGCGATGGCTTATAGGTAGTTCAGACACACACAGCACAGCACAGCACTTTGATATTAGTCTAGCTGAAGCCAAGGTCAAATGAACATGGATGCTCTGCTGCGGGATTGCACTATGGTTGAATAACTCGCCACTGTGAGTTAGTGAAACCTGCTGAAATTTACTGAAGGGTGTTGGCTTGTGCAGATCAGTAGGCTGTTTAAGTACCCATTTAGCGCAAACTTTATGGTACCGCAAGTCATCATATATTATTGCAGATCTACAGTATAGCTGATAGCCAAATGTTCAGCAACAGCGTACAATACACGCAGGACAACGTAGGGCATTCACAGTGTCAACGTGGGTTTGAGTGCATGAAGTTGATGGTTGACCAGATTGAGTTTCACTGGTTACACTTGTTCTTCCTGCTTTAAACCTCTCTACCCTTTCATAAACGTTTTGTTGAGTCATGCTGTTTTCACTTCTGTGCTGAGCCAACATCCTTCACTGAATTTCAACAGGTTTTTCTCCCTCTGCCCAAAGAAATCTCACTATGGTGCGTTGTTCAACAATGACTTTGGTTTCAATTAGTCTAATGGCAGAGTGCTGCACTATGTGTGTTCAAACCACCCATAAACCATTGTGACCGTGTTGTATAGCGTCAGCTTCTATCCATTGGGGTTACTGCAAATTGCCTTTACTTTTTGATTTGCCCTGGTACATCTGGATGAGCATTCATTGGTTGTTAGTTCTCACGCACATAAAGCCAGACCCTAAAATGCATATAATTTAATTAAAAAGAAAAAAGAACATGCTTAGTTTTGGACCAAAAACAAGAAAAGAAGCTTGTCTGTGTGATGCCTTGTGTATTGTGTACTACAACAAAATGGAAAAAAGATAAAAAAGGGGCAGAGACTGGAACTGAAGCTGCCGTGCCTTTCAGCCCTTTGCAGTGTGTCATCTCTAGAAGATCAGCAGTGAGTTGGTAAATTTAACACGGAGAGCAATTCTCAGTCTTTCAAATTAATGTAGTCTGGTGAAGATTTCAGGAATTGCAGGGAAAAGCTGACATACCCAACAACTAGAAGTCACATAATGTGATGCTGGATAAAAAGTATGACTTTTTGTCACATTGTGGATTGTTTTTAACCATTCTGAATTTCTAAAAGACAGTGTTCCCCCATTTATTGATTCCCAGGCAGTATATACACTATATAGTAATGAAGAATGGACAAAAATCTTGACAGGTCATGGACCAGCTAGGTAACCCATTTATTACAAAAAAAATTAGGATTAAAAAAAGAGTTTAAACAAAAAGTTGTCCTCCGTATGCTATGCATGCCAATTCCTACAGAGTTCAGTCAATGGTAGCCTTTGTTTGTGTTCCATGATCGTCGGACGTAGGTTTCCAGTGCCATCTTTCTTTAAATAGCACCTAATTATATTACTAATTGTGCAACTAACTGATTATGTTACTAATTAGGTTCTTGTGTTACCATGTGCAGGAGGGTGAGGGATGACTCTGGACAAGAACAAGAATAATTGAGGTCCCAACCAGGCAAAACTTTTTAATACGTTGCCACAAAAGGTTAACTAAGACTTTAACAGAAAATAGTGCAATGGTGCAAAAATGATTGTCAAGTTGCCGTGGTGCAAAAAAGTTTTCCGTGTGACCCTCCTCACGGGTTTTTGGGTCTGAACTGAGACGCCATCTCTTAGAAGAATCCCTCCTTTATACCAACTGGACCGGAAGGGACAGTGCCTCCTTAGCTCCATTACCTTCAATGGGAGGTTTCTCGAGGCTGTGAGGGAAAAAAGAGACAAAACTGTTAGCGACAGTGCCCCCTCTTGTTCTGGGGTGGTACCACATTCCTTACATGAGCCCGGAAGGTGATCTTCTGATGTGCATGCCGTTGTTTCTTTCTTTTCATAATCTATTAGAACATTAGAACAATTTTCATAAGGACAGACCATTCTGCCCAACAAACCTCAAGAATCCTATCCACCTAACTTCTCCAAAATAATTTAAAGTTGAATTTTGAAGGTCGCTAACATACACAATGCATATGTCTGTCCTATATATCTTTTGGTATGGGATTCATAAAAGCAGAATTAATGTTTGTGATGTACCATCTATTGAAAAGACAAATGCAATACATTTTAATACTATAAATATTTATGATGGGCCAACTGTTGAATTGACAGAGGCATGGTAATTGGACAGACACACAGATACACAGACACACATTTTGTTTACACACGCTTATCATTTTATTAAATGGGATTAGATTAGATACAGTTTATACCAATACACATATTTAATTTAAATAAAAAGGTAGTATCAGGAAGTACTGGAGATTTTATATACATTGCACTTTATTTCAAAGCTTAATTTATGAATACATTTAAAACATATTATACCAGTAACAGCGTACTGCATGATAATGTGCAGAGAATACACTCGACTTATAGTATTCATACTCTTGTACGTTTACCATTTGTTTGCTCAGAGGTTAATGCTCTTGCTGTTTTCTGAGCAGCTCTTCTTCCAGCGACATCTTTTCACATTAAAACTGATAAAGTCAGTGTTTGTGTTGCAATTACTTAGTACATTTTTCATTTAAGATGGCACTTAAAGTAAGTGTTCAATCTGCCTCAAGAATGATTTAAGATATGAAGAGGTAGGGGAAGGTGGTAGGGATGAGAATGATGCCCATACACATGCGCCACATGGCCGTACTGCTGCCCACTGTGAGAGTTGATTCTACAATAAAATAAAATAAAATGAAAAGAGGAATAACCTTGGAGGTCAATCATCACCCAGAAAGTGGATAGTAGAGGTCACATAGTATATGTTTACCAAATTTCAGGTCAATAGATCAAATAGTTTGCGAGCTACAGGTGATTTAATATCCTGGACAGGCAAACGGAAAGCCACAGTAAAGTATTATAGAAGAAGATTGATTTTTGTATCAGAATGTTTAAGGCTTTTAGAAATTTTTACTTTATCCTTTCCTGATAAGTGATTTCATTGTCAAATCCCTGGACGAATTACATGTACTTGACATACATAAAGAAACGAGGTATACAAAAAGCACGTTTTTATTTTGAAATAGTTTGAAAGGAAATGGACAAACAGGAGGTTGAAGTGTTGCTCACACAGCACTGAGATGAAACTTTGAGTAGCCACTTACTTGCATGGAGCATCGGCAAATTTGCCCTGTCTCCTGATACGAGGCGGACTCCATTCTGTTGGCTGATTTTCCTGATTTCAACAAGCTCAAAATGAGAAAACTTTTGAACCTCTGCTCCAACAAGTAAAGAACAAATCACATAAAATTAACATAAATATGTAAGGCTGTTTTTACGTTGGTAACGTGACCAGATTTTCTACGTTTCTCAAGATTCCATGGCATATCCATTTCAATGTGGATATCCCAGCTCACTCTTGAAAAAAATATTCATTTGTGCTGTATATTCTTACTTCTGTACCATACAAACTATGGAAATTATAATAAGAAAAAAATTTGAAAACTGCATATATGAAAATGATATACTAAATGACAGCCAGCACGGGTTTATGAAAGGGAGATCTTACCAAACCAATCGTTTAGACTTTTCTGAGCAGGCTTCCAAAGAAGTTGACAAAAATAGGACAAAATTTACTTAGACTTTTAAAAAGCCTTTGCTTCTGTCCAACACCAAAGATTTATTTTGAAGCTGGAATCTGTAATCATCAGAGTTAACCTACAAAAATGGATCTCATGTTGGTAAACTGGCAGAAGACAAAAACTACAGATAAGGGGACGATGCAGTCATAATCGGAGTCTCTTAGGAGTCTGTCCTTGTACTGTTACTTTTAATTGTACTTTATTAATGACACAGATTCTGGTTTAGTTAGTAAACTTGTAAAATTTGCACATCATACTGAAATAGGAGGGATGGATCTGAAAAGGCAGCAGAGACAATTCAGAAAGACTTGGATGATCATCAGGGGTGAGCAAACAGTTGGAAAGTGCAGTTTAATGTAGAAAAGTGTAAAGTGCTACATGTGGGCAGAAGAAACACCAGTTATAAATACAACATTTAAGACACTGACATGAAAGGGGCTTACGTTAACACAATGTTTTCATTGCCTATCCATTGCACAAACCTTATTAAGAAGGTAGATAAAATGTTATGTTAAGATTTAAGACTGTTGAATGTATTTGAGAGATGTCCTGCTTAAACTATATAATATAGCAAGACCACATCTGGAGTATTGTTTGCCGTTCTGGTTACCATAGAAGTACTTACAGCTGTACAGAGGACAGCAACCAGGTACGTCCCGGGACTAAAGGACGTGTCCTACTCTGATCGACTCAGTGACTTAAACCTGTTTAATGTGTTGGGGCCTGATCCAGCTCTTCAAAATCCCCAATGGTATCAATAAAGTAGATCCAGGAGAATTCTTTCAACTAAATGTAAAATCACATTATCAAGTATGTCAGTGGAAATTAATGAGATTGAATCATGGAAGCACTTCTTTACATAAAGCGTTGTGAGAATCTGGAAGAAAATTCCAAGACATGAAGTTGCAGCAAAAATCCTGACAGCCTTTAAGAAGCATCATGTTGAGATACTGGGACATCTTAGCTATTAGCTAAACAAACGGGCTTGATGGACTCAATTGTTTCATCTCGTTTGTTAGATTTCTTATATTGTTATGCGTTTTGGGGTACAAAATCTGTAAATTGTGATCTAAATTTTCATTATATTTTGTTCAAGACAAAACAATAGATGAACTTAAATACCGGTCACTAGAATGAACAGTTAACATCAAAAGCAATCTGTTTTCCTGAATGGTACCAATATCAGTACCATCTGTTTGAACTGAGCAGGAATTCAAGAGACACCTCAAGCTGTATTGATGATTTTATCATCTGTGACGGGAAGGGCACCAGGACTAAATTGGTTTACAGTTTGGGAATGGAAGACATGCTATGGTTCAAGCTGTACCCGATTACAATCTGTGACCAGAAGGAGATGCCATGGGACTGGAAATTACAGCTTGAGATAGGAGATTGTTTAAACATTAGAAACTTCATTGCTTGGAAATTCATTCATCAAATTGACAGACAGCCAGCCAGGTGCATGTAGCAATCACATCTTGCAGTAGAATTTTATAATAAATATGCCTCATCTGAAGAGCAACATCAGAAGAGAACAAAGCCACAGAAGAAGAGAACAGAGTGAAGAGGGTGCTGGCAACGTGCGGCCGTTTCCATCTGATCCTCAGAAAAGCATCTAATGAACAACTACGAGCACTAGATCAATGCTGCCCTGGGACATTCATCCTTGCCATCTTTACTTTTTTGAAAGTTTTTTCTAAAGACTATATATATCCAGACTTTACTATCAATCTTATTTTCTATTATACTATGTTCTATTTGGTATTATTATTCATGTAATAAATACCACATTACTTTTAACTTTCTATGCTTTGTCTTCATGTATGGAGTGACTGAAGTAATAAGGTAGATTTCTTTGAGCACCTGGTGCAGCCAGAGGTTTGCCATTACCTCTGTGCTGCAAGGTTTATTATTACACTAGAATTACCAGGTCTATGGAAAAATTCGTAGATCCGGCCCACCTTAAAACCATTCCCACCTCTCCGTCAGCATCTTTTGTCCTATAAATGTGCCAATAAAGACAAGCAGCAAGCAGCCTGCTATTCCATCCCCCACCGCCGCAGAACGTTCACTAAGTTTTCCCAGCTCATGCCTTGTTTGATTATCTGGGAGTGATTGAACTGCTGGAGTATTAGAGTGAAAATAATAGATTGTTATTTGGAACACATGCATTTCGTGTGTGTTGCGTTTCTACAGTAATCTGTGTAAACACATTGTTAAAACAGAAACTTTTTCATATTTTAGTAATAAATGTTACAAAATGTAGGCATAAACTATAGAATGTATGAAGCCTGATTTCCAAAGATCAAGTAAACACTTTCACAAAAGGTTCAAGAATGATACAACAGCTTCCGTGGCGTAGCGCTAAGGTTTGCATCTCAGATCGCAGCAGGTTTAACGTGCAACAGAGACCTGAGTTCAATTCCCTGTTGGGGAGAATGTGTTATTTTTTTTTTTTCTTTTTAACCATGGCCACGCTGCTACCTGCCTGCAAACGTCTGCTTTCTGTGTGCTGGGGCGTTTTTTTTTTTTTCTTAAGTAAATCATTAAGTTTAAAATGTCGATCGCGGTTATTTCTGTTGATTAATTCATGCTTTCATTCATTATAGCTAATACTGTTATCAAGTGGTCGCTATTTTTGCCTGTTGTATACAATCCATCTAGCATTTTTATCTTCACTCTCACTGCCCGCTTGCAGCGTGTGTTGATTGATATATGATTTAATGTATTTTCTTTTTAACCTCAAACGGACATAAAATTTATAAATTGGTATGCACTGTCAGTTAATGAGATCATTATATTTTCATGTGGGATGCTCCTTTTAAAATATTTTTTAACAATTGAGACGGCAATTAACATGAACAAGTGTCCTTATTACTGTTCTTATTTTTTAGTTCTTTAAGACACACACTGTCAGACAGATTACTGAATAATGCACAGACAGATGTTGATAGATAGATAGATAGATAGATAGATAGATAGATAGATAGATAGATAGATAGATAGATAGATAGATAGATAGATAGATGCAAAAGGCACTATATGACAGGTGCTGCAGAAAGGCAAGCAGTCAGTGAGAGTACATTCACATGTGAAAGGCACTAGATAAATGGATAGATAGGTAGACAGAGAAGACACTAGACAATACATAACAGTATTAGCTATATAGTAGTTTCGTTTCATATATAATGTATATGTATTTTACAACTCTGAGAATTGTCAAAAAGAAATACATTAAATCATATATCAGTGAGAGTGGAGATAAAGACGCTAGATAGATTGTATACAACAGGCAAAAATAGCGACCACCTGATAACAGTATTAGCTATAATAAATGAAAGCATGAATTAATCAACAGAAATAACCATGATCGACATTTTAAACTTAACGATTTACTTAAGAAAAAGAAAAGCGCCCCAGCATGCAGAAAGCAGGCGCTTGCAGGCAGGCAGAGCGACCATGGTTAAAAAGAAAAAAAAATAACACTTTCTCCCCAGCGGGGAATCGAACTCTGGTCTCTGACACACAGTAAGCCTGCTGCACTCTGAGATGCAAATCTTAGCGCTATGCCATAGAAGCTGTTGTATCACTCTTGAACTTTTTGTGAAAGTGTTTATTTGATCTTTGGAAATCAGGCTTCACACATTCTATAGCTTATGCCTACATTTTGTAACATTTATTACTAAAATATGAAAAAGTTTCTGTTTTAACAATCTGTTTCCACATATTACTGTAGAAACGGAACGCACATGAAATGCATGTGTTCCAAATAACAATTAATTATTTCCACTCTAAAACTCCAGCAGTTCAGTCACTCCCAGATAATCAAACAAGGCATGAGCTGGGAAAACTTAGTGAATGTTCTGCGACGTTGGGAGATGGAATAGCTGGCTGCTTCCTGCTCATCTTAATCGGCACATTTAGAAGACAAAGGACGGTGGCAGAGAGGTGAGAATGGTTTTAAAGTAGGCAGGATCTACGAGTTTTTTCGTAGACTCTGGTAATTCTAGTGTTAAGGCTGAGGGTGTGAGCTCCACCTAATAGTAGGGAACAGTACTTAAAGTAAGGAATTCTTGGTTGATTAATAGCTTATAGCCAAGGATGTTGAGCCTTTGTATGTTTAAACATATTCCTAGAGACTAAAGCAACATTTACATCTGAGATACATTTAAAACATTGTATGTTGTTCGTGCCGGCATTTAGTAAGTCTCTTGAAGTGTCAGAAGAGTGACAAGCTGTGTTATTCCTAAGGCACTTGTGTGGTTTTACAGTACTAGAGGTTAACCATCTGTGTGTGTCATTCATATGGCACTGTTGAGTGTCTGTGTGTATGCATGTATCTATGTATGCGTGTGTTAATCTTAAAGTGTGACAGTAGACCAACCCAGTAACAAACCTGATGAGTAAGCTTACCCCTAGGCAAAAGGTAAATAGAAGGAAATTTCACAAAAATATATTATGTACTACTTACAAAAAAACAAGGTGGTCCTTATACAATACACCATTATCTGTCTTTGCAAAGACAGCTTCTGATGTAGATAAGGATGTTAGATAAGCCATCTTCCTGCAAAACGTTTTCCTATAATAAAAATTATAATGCAGATTTAGAAATGATATTAACACAGATGTATAAAAATATGAAGCAGAATCACTATCATTTATGAATAAATTCAGTAGTAATTTTAGATAATTTCTTAACTTGTCAAACTATTTGGTATAATTCTACTTTTTCTTAAAGTTTTTCCAAAACTATTTCTAATCTCTTTGGTCCTTAAACAGTAAATAATAGGATTCATTAGAGCTGGAAAGACATTCTGGACTAATAGTCCCATGATCCTCATGTCCATAGATGTGCCAGGAATTCGGTCTGAAATGAAGACTCCACCAGCTACTAAGAAGAACACAGATATGACTAGCATATGTGTGCCACATGTGTAGAAAGCCTTAAGTCGCCCCTCGGCACTGGAGATCTGTACCACTGAATATATGATCCGAATGTAAGAGAAGAGAATAAAAATCAAAGGGATAAACATCACGCTCAAGCCAATGGACAAGACTACAAAGCCAGTCATTTCAATATCTCCACAAGCTAAAAGCAGAACCGAAGCAAAGTCACAGAAGCAATGATTAATTTGATTGGACCGACAGAATGGAAATCTGAGAGTGAGAACAACAGGTGGTGTGGCGCAAATAAAGCCGGACACCCAGCAGCAAGCCATCAGTTTGGAGATGCGACTGTTACTCATTAAACTGGGATAGTGGAGTGGATTGCAAATTGCTATATAGCGATCATAAGCCATTAAACAAAGAAGGAAGCATTCTGTTGAAAACAAACCTTGAAAAAATACAATTTGAACAAAACAGGTTGTAAAGGGAGTGGATCGAGATTTGAGTCTAAACACAACCAACATACTAGGCATGGTGTTAGTCGTGATGGCAATGTCTAAAACAGCCAGTCCACAGACCAGAATATACATGGGGGTGTGTAGAGTTCGGTCCGATGTAAAGATAAGGATCAACAGGAAATTCCCCACTATAATGAACAGGTAGACAGTGAGGAAGAGAGCAAACAATGTATTCCTGCTTTCTTGGTCTTGGATTCCAGGAAATCCAGCAATGAGAAATTCTGTCACTGGTGTGTTGCTTCGGTTTTCTCCAGACATGGTGAAACTGAGAAAAAAAGAAAGCCAAAACTTAGAATACAGAAATGACTAAATATTTATATATACTGCTAAATATACGAATGTAAGTCAACAGTTATCCACACCTTAGTGGTAACTCTGTACAACTTTACTATATGCACATGGGGAAACATGGGTGTCCGTGGTCACAGCAGTAAAGCTTTGGCCTTGATAAGTCAGTTTTTAGTGTTGTTTTCTAGGGGTAAACATGGCTGCTCCACTTTCCATTTGAACCAAAAAACAGTAGGAAGCAGTGATCAGCTATTTATGGTCTAATGGTGTTCGAGGTGTCAAAGTCCTCATTGGTTCATCAGAATCCTGGTATGGACTTGTTCACTATTGTCATGGGTAGCACTTCCGGGTTGGGCAGAAACTCCTTAAAATGTGTTTGTCCTCTCCCCACAACTCCCTGTGGCAGAACCCACGTACCCTGACTGATCTGTCTGTCAGGACTACAATTCCCAAGGGGCCCTGCGGTATACAAATGAGAACTCTACCTGAGGAATGCTGCCATCTGGCATACTGGAGGACTGTATGGCCCCAAGAGACAGTCCTCCTCTGGCCTTCTATTATATCTTCTGAGAAATGAAAAGCAGCTGAATTTCTCTATGGGATTAATAAATTTATCTGGTATTAGAATAGTTTAAAAATATTTGCTATCCCTAACCCTCTGTGTGCCTTCAATACCTTTTCCCTTTTCTTGGACATATGAATGTCTCTTCACCTGCGTGCCCTCTGTTGTTCACCTTCCCATAAAGCCTGCTTCTCAGACTTGGTCATTTTTGAGGTGGCGTTGTTATATCCTGTCTGGTTTTATACTTGCCCTCATAAATGCCAACATTAATTTTATTTTAATTTTTTTCATTTTTATTACTATTTAATTTAATATTATATTATTGTTTCTTTGTATCAGTATACTGCTGCTGGATTATGTGAATTTCCCCTTGGGATTAATAAAGTATTTATCTATCTATCTATCTATCTATCTATCTATCTATCTATTAAAGGTGACTCTCACAGCATGCCTAATACACCTTTATTCTTCCTCATACACTTCACACTCACACATCCTCTCTTGTCATGTCACCAAAGCCAAACTGATCAATCAGATTGTTCAGAGGGATGGGGCAAACAGACCTTAGTGTGTATATATATATATATATATATATATATATATATATATATATATATATATATATATATATATATATATATATATATATAGTGAAACCTTGAGATACGAGTGCCCCAACGTACGAGTTTTTTGAGATATGAGCCATCACTAGATCGATTTTTTTGTCTTGAGTTACGAGCCAAAATTCGAAATATGATCCATCAAAGAGCTTGTCACCACACATTCCGAGGAACTGATGATGGAGGAGTTGACGGAACTACAGACGCAGCAATATATGGAGGTTCTGCAGGAGATCAGTATTGCAGAGGAGGTTATCTCTTCAAGTGAGTTTCGGACTTTATTGAAAAGAAACACCCTGAAAAAGTTGCAACTGGTCGTGCAACAGAGCTATTTAATGACACTTGCCTAACTCATTTCAGAAACATTCTAAAGGGGAGGAAGAAACAAAGCTCATTGGACAGGTTTCTGTTCAAACACCCTGCAAATGAAAGTGACAAAAGCGTGGCCAAAAAGAAAAAAAACTAGTGAAGAAGAAAATTAAGTTAAGCAAAAGTGAAATGAAAGAAAAAAACATTACAATACGCTAATCGGCTCCACCAACATCTGTTTGTGTCTTTAGATTCTATTTTATGTATTACGTTTTATTTTTTTTGTATACAATATTTGTTTATTATAAATACATTTTTCTTATGTTGAAAACATTTAGCAAAAAATTGGGGTGGTTTTTTGGGGGCTGGCACGAATTAATCTCATTTTAATTATTTCAATGGGGAAAACTGATTTGAGATACAAGCGTTTTGACTTACGAGCTCGGTCACAGAATGAATTAAACTCGTATCTCAAGGTACCACTTTATGTATGTATATATATATATATATTCAACTTTTTGCTTGGATCAGGGAAAAAAAATCTCGTAATAAATCCTTTCTGTGCTCTGGTCACACACAATTGTGGCTACCTATTATAATGACTTCTCACCTGCTGCTACTGCCTAACCTGTAGAAATTACACTTGGGGCTATCTTAGAAGATCAACTTTTACCTGACATAGCAGCCACAGTTCATTGATTCTAACCAACTGTGTCGATTATATGGTAGGCACTTTTCTTCACCCCAAACATAAAATAAAAACCTGATCATTTAGAGTGTCTTCTTATGAGCTTTACATGGCTCAGGTAGAGCTCATTGAAAAGCTTATAAGGAGTACTGTATAAGGGTATGGAAATGGAACGTGTGCATAAATCTGTTTCTTTTTACAAGGTCAATGTGTGTCTCACAATGTACATTTACTAATTAATAAAACAGTGAAGGGCTTTGAAATATCAAATCAATTTTCTACAGTGGAATACATATGTGTGGGTACTGGTTTAATATAAAAAAAGACCTGTTACTTGGCCCCCTTCATGAAACAAAGAAATAAATAAAGAAACATTTTTAGGGTGTTTGTTTGTTTGTTTGATTATTTATTAATGCCATATATGTGGCTCAAAGCCTGTAACTTAATTGAGAATAAAGTACTTCTTACCTTCTTTCAAACAAACAAAAAATAAATTATTTATTCAAAGGTTATTTTTTTAAAACAAAAAACACTTAAGAACTCTGCAAGGGAGGTGTAATTCGTATACCAAATTTAATGAGAATCAAAAATGGTTATTCTTAAACTTTTGTGAATATTTAAAAACAACTGAAAATGGAAGGATGCTAAATTATGTATGTGCTGTAAAAATAGTTTACAATCTAGCATATATCCTCAAATAAATGATAACAAAATCTGCCAACAAAAAAAAAAAACAACAACCAAACAGCCACAGAAAACTTAAACATCACAAAAAAAGAAGATTTTAACAAATGAACCTACACAAATTGAGCACTAAAATTAAGAAAATTAAATGTATCAGTTGGTATAGCTATTAAAAAAGAGGCATCCAATATTCATCAATTATATGCATCCCTGGGTTTTCCTCCCAGAAATACCCAAAGAAGTGCAAGTGTGGGGCATCGGCAGCTACATTATATAGTGGCAGGGTCTGTGTTGTGTTCGTGTCCATGCCCAATCTGGTTATCTCATGCCCACTGCAGCCAGGATAGACTTTTTCCCCCTGGGACCCTAAACTGACGAAGGTGAACTTAAGATTGTATACGGGTGCTGATGATGCTTCTCTATGCGTATTTTACTTTTAGATTGTTTTTAATTCCTTTTTTTCCATACTAGACTTTTACTTATTATCTACTGAATTTTTTTCCCATACTAGATTTTTAATTATTATCTAGTGAAGTAGTCTCTTAAGTGGAGCTTAATAAGACTAAGAATTAAAAAAAGAACAACAAAAAATGAGCCTAACTCCATACTAGTCGATACGAAAACAAAAATGTTTAGTTCTACATCCACATACAGCAAATGCAATTTTCCTAATATACAAAATTGTGTATATATTAAAATATTAAGCAATTAAGTAGGTTTGGGAAGAGCTAGGTAGCCTCATATTACCATTAATAATATGTTTTAATTTTTATATACTATACAGAAACATAAGTACAATACCAAAATCAGTTACTAAAAACAGAACAGAAATATTAAGACAAATAATAAAATACTGAACATAAATCAACAAAAGATATGCAGTCGAGCGTAGTGGTTAGGACGTTGAAGTTCAAACACAAAGGTTATGGGTTCAAGTCCAGGAAGTGTCACTGACACTGTGTGGCCATTAGCAAGTCACTTCACCAATCTGAAATAGAAAATGAAATGTAACTCATATGTTGTCCATTTCCTTGGAGAAAGACTTCAGATATGCCAGGCTAATACTGTGACACATTTTAAGAAACTCTTAATTTTGCTTTTTTGTAGCTTTAATTAAGCACTATTCATAATACCCTAGATATGCACAGAACTATCATTCTCTTAAGTGAATTTCCAGTCGGTATTAATCTTTACGTTTCTCTGTTTCCTTTCCGGTTATTCTGTGGTTGCGTTCTGCACCGCCACCACCTGATCAAAGTCCTGTGCAGGTGCCTATGATGTCTGAATTGAAAGCAACTTATCAAAAGACCCACTCTGTTGAATCCTTTAAGATGAAGCCTATAAAGAACTATTTAAGAACATTTATGTTAGACAGATCCAGTGGATACGGGTATTCTTTAGGGCTGGAGCAGAATTTGAAGAATTAGTTTCTTTTTTCCTCCAGTTAAATTTTTTTTTGTCCTTCCTGGTCATCTAACCTTATCGTCAAAATGTCATTTAGAAAATTAAAATTAAAAAAACTATTCTATATTTAAGGACTCTACTTCTCTTTATTATATATCTTTCTTATATAAGTGTGTGTTATTTATTTATATTTTGTGTACTATTTATGCATTATTCTTATCTAAATTTTATTTGTTTCTCTTTGCATGTAACTATTTCTTTGACATCTTGTAAAACACTCTTGTAAAATACATTGTATGAAAATATGTTATCAAAATAAATGTTAATGTTATCAACCAAATAATTAGTATAGGCTAATAAAATAGTAATAATAAAAAAGTGAAGATTTGAATGGATGGGGAAGAAATAATTCAGTTCTACTAAACCAGATTTTACCAAATACTAATTTATGAGTATGCAATGTCAAAGTCTGTTATTTAAATTGCAATCTCTGCATGCTGGGACAGAACACTAGAACAGCCCTGACGAGAGCAGGCCATTCAGACCAACAAAGCTTGCTGCTCCTACCCACTTAATTCTTCTGAAGTAACATCAAGTTGAGCTTTGAAACTAAATAAAGTTCTACTGTCTACTTGGTTGTTTATTCCAAGTGTCTATCATTCTTTGTGTAAAGACAAACTTCCTAATGTTTGTGCGAAATTTTCCCTTAACAAGTTTCCAACTGTGCTCCTGTGTTCTTGATGAACTCGTTTTAAAATAACAGTCTCGATCCACTGGATTAATTCCCTTCAGAACTTTAAACACTTCAATCATGTCTCCTCTTAATATTCTTGTACTTAAGCGGAAAGGGCTCAGCTCTTTTAATCTCTGCTCATAACTCATCCCCTGTAGCCCTGGAATCAGTGAATGATAAGCTCCAGCTTCCTCATCCTAATTCAGGAAAGTTGGTTGGGAAGGTGGATGGATGGATGTTCAACCTCCTTTAACTCCTGCAAAGTATAGTAGGTTCTGTACTGAATATTATCAAAATTTTTAAAAAATGTATTGAATATAATGGAAATTATGGTAGCACCACTGCCTCACAGTTAGGAGACTCAGGTTCACTTCCCGGGTCCTCGCTGTGTGGAGTTTGCATGTTCTCCCCGTGTCTGCTTGGGTTTCCTCCCTCAGTCCAAAGGCATGCAGGTCAGGTGCATTGGCGATTCTAAATTGTCCCTAGTGTGTGTGCTTGGTGTGTGTGTGTGTTCACGCCCTGCCCGGAGTTTGTTTCCTGCCTTGCGCCCTGTGTGGATTGGCTCCAGCAGACCCCCATGACCCTGTAGTTAGGATATAGCGGGTTGGATAATGGATGGATGGATATAATGGAAAAAACTGGAATTAAATAGGTGTTCAGTAAAAGTTCAGGTTCATTTTTTATTGTAACAGACATGCATGAAAAGTTAAATCAGATAAAAAAACGGCAATCAAGTCTGGATAAGTGAGCTGTGAATTTGAGGCAGAACTGATTATGGAACAGGCTTTAAACCACTAATAAATTTTTTTTGTGGTAGGTGTGGAAGAATAATTGTAGGGTAACATAGCACTCATCTTTAAGAAATAGCATAAAGGGTTAATAAATGTCGGAAACGAGATAATGATCAAGTGAACAACAAAATGTACACTTAAAATTAAGATCTGGTTTAGGAAAAATACTAAGATGGTCAAGTAAATAAAGAATGTACCAGAAGAAAGGTTAATGTAATATACAAAATGTACTGAAGGATGACTAAGAAATCAGCAGATATCCTATAAATGAGAATGAAAACTTGTTATATGCACAGAAATTTCAAGGGTGGTGGCTCATCTCAAAAAATATAAGAGGAACCACAATATAATATAATAGACTTTTATTTTATAGAAATCATTTGGGTGTAAACCAATGGACCAACCAGTGTAGAGTAAAATGTATGCATTGATTGACACAGCATGTAAATTCAACACTTTATAAAATGATCCTCTCTTCTTTATTTTCTCTGACCATGCTGACTATGCTGTAACAGACTACTCTTGATGAACGCTCCTTCCAAGGTATTTTGCTGAGGAGTAATTAAAAGATACAATGCACAGCTTTTCTCCTGCCTGATTACTGAACTGTCCTGTGCTAGGACGTTTCTTTCTTTAATAAGATGTTAAATTTCGACCACACAGGTCATTGACTTGAGCATCAATGACCCTTTGAACTGGACTTATAATTGTCAATCGAGTCGGGCTGCAGACCTCTGATGGCAGACCACTCCCGTAATGTCACTCAGGAGCCTGTGACTGAAGGTGTGTAGTGTTGAGTCTTGGGCACAGGGCAATATGTGTGTGTAAAGACAGATATAAATAAACAAACAAACAAATAAATAAATAAATATGGCTGCATTTCAATAAAAATAAAAAGCACAATGTCATAAATTAATGAGTGTGCAACTTCAATCACAAAAGAGAGCTGACTATTTCTACACTTGTCTTGTAGTAGAAATCTCATTAAAACTAGTTACATTTTCGATAAACCAGATAATGTCCAAAAATACAGTCTTGTTAAATATAATATATTATTTTCAAGAGATGATATCATAGTTTAATACATATACTATAATATTTCCACCACACAATGAGTAGTACTTGGGTGTTGTACCGTGTTAGCCATTATGGAATGTGGTGGGAAGTTAAGCAAAAATTACCCCTTTTATTGGCTAACTAGAAAGATTACAATAGGCATTGTTCTCCTCTCTGCCTAAATGATACTCACTGAAGAGGTCTGTTATTTTTTTACATTTAAGATGACCCACTTAAAGGTTCTCCAATGTTGTTTCTTGTCCTGGTGTCTATATAAACACAGAGAACTCCAGTCTCTGTATTACGTCTTGCCTGAAGAAGAGTTGCCTCGAAAGCTTGAATATTGTAATCTTTTTAGTTAGCTAATAAAATGGGTCATTTTGTTGAACTTCTCACCACACCACACAATTTGCCTTGTTAAATTTGGCAACTTAATATTTTCATAATAACGCTTAAGAAAAGTGTAATTAAAAAAAAAAGCTGAGTCTACCTAGAGTGACAGACCCCTCCGTGGCTGCTTACCAAAACTTACCAAAAACCAATAAAAAAAAGTTTCTTCAAGAATGTGCACTTTGGAGAATGGCAAAGAGATCATGATAAAATATACATTCATCCATCCATCCATTATCCATTTTAAATAATCATTTAAAGACGTAAAACCCACACACACTTTACAATGACATTTTCCCAAAGCTAAACTGAGCAAGGTGTTGATTTGCACGTTGCAGTCTATCTTCCTAGTGGTCAACCTTAAAACACATTAAATAAATAGACACATACCTGATAAAGGCTCAGCTGCTAAATCGCTGTCCTCCTAAATGTCCAAGTCTTAGTTTACATCTCCACCTTTTGCCTTTTCGAAATGCCGTACTCCTCTGATTATCACTGTGTCGTCAGCCGTATTGATTTTTCACGCAGTCAGCACCATCATTTTGTTTGACAGTCACAAAAGGAACTTGCTTACCACTTGTCTGATAAAAGTGGAGCTCGTCACAAAGAGCCTCAGAGACTAATGAAGACATTTATTTATTTAATTGTTTTATCTTTGGGGATACCGAAGACTCCCATGGGAAGTAATTAACATAATTATCATGCGTGTCTGCAAAGGTCAGCTCTCTGGAGCTTAGTTGGTGAAAAAAAACAAAATAAACAACACAAACTACATATATTCCTGCTGTAAATATTTACCATTGAATGCAAATGAAACTTTATATGTATTAGATTGAGTTTATTTATTGTCATTATACTACCGTACAACAAAATTCTGATGACAAGTTTTCATGTGTAGCCCAGAAAGAAAAAGGTAACAGCCACTACAATAAGATAATTATTCAGGTTATTCAGATAATGAAGAAAATTATGAAGAAGAAGAAAACAGCATATATTCAATTTCTATATGCAAAATGACATTATGTACAGCAAAAAAACAAAAAATATATATATTATATATTTAAAGTGCCAATATGCATTACCTAAGAGTAAGTTTGTTGTATATGTGATAAATGTGAAGGTAAAATATGTCTATATGTGTGTGTCTATATTGTACATTCTATTTTATATTACATTTCCAGTTATGAAGTACAATTCAAAATAAAATGTGTCCTAAAAGGTCATGATTCAAGCAGTTTACACAACAATGGAGAGTGCCACTGTCATGTCACAGGCACAGGGCCTAAGTATTAATATGTTCCTCTCTGTGTTTGTCCGGGTTTTCTGCACGAACCTTGATATCTTTCCACAATTCCAAGCAAGTGGAACGCAGACCACTCAGTTCATGATCACGAGGGCCACAGTTGCTTGACTGACAAACCTGCATGTGAATATTGTGACAGGTAGACTCACATACACCCATCAGCCACAACATTCATATCACTGACAGGTGAAGCGAATCACATTGATGATCTTGTTACAATGACACCTGTCAAGGGATGGGACGCAGGGCCGGATTTACACTTTTCTACGCCCTAGGCCAAAGCACATAATTCTGTGCCCCCCCCAAAAAAAGTTGAACCGTTTATTTTTGAAACATTTAAAGCACTTAATACAATCTTTATAATCTTTGAACCACATTATATTTTTAATTCACTACTTATGTGTTGTGATGTAAGATTTTGCATATAACTTGATAAATGTTTTGTATGTCTTTATTTATAATTTAGGCAAACCAATGTAATTTAGTGGTACCTTGGTGAGAGGCATTCTTGGTTATCCCCCCATGTTTACGACTTTTCTTTGTAATTTTACGACAGGATTTGGGGGATGTGTCTTAAACCAGTTTGATGAGCATTTCTTTGCTAAAGTCTTTTCCCCCATCCCCCACACAAAGCCAGGTTAGCGTAACATATGGTCTTGGGGGGGCAGGAGATAAGATGTTCTATTTCACCCACTGGTCTGAGGTATGGCTGTTTGGAATTATCTTGTCTCAGAGGCCTTCAAGTACCATGATATCCTATTCGCTGTAGGAAGTTGGACAGAAAACCTATAAATTTGCTTGCTCAACCACATTCTCTCTCTCTGACCCATATATGAAGAAGCATCTCTCTCTCTGACTCACATATGATGAAGAAGCATCTCTCTTGCTAACCTGTGAGGATGAAGACAACACAATGAAGAGCACAGCTCAGCAGCCATATTGAACAGACATGTGGCTGAAAGCTGAGCACCAACGATGCCTTAACTAGAGACATTTTAAGTAACTGCAAGTCTGTGTGCCACCTGAATTACACATCACCATTTTATCAGGTTGTATGGTTGCCAATATTCAAATGTACTTTGCATTTTGTTATTATTTATGAATATTATCAGTAATACATTATTTTATGTGTAACTTAACTCCTGCTTGTCTTTTTACTAAATCTAATTGCCTGAGGTTATAGATATAGAAGGGAAGGTGGGGATAAGTTATATACAGTGGTAAGTCTGTGAGATTAGGTATTCTAAGGCTACATATTAATAATACAATAGGGGACAGTAGAGCAATATATATATTATTCTACCAAGATAAAACACTTATGAAACTGCTTAACATTAACACCTATAAAAAAACTTTCCATTGAATTTCTTCAAGTTGTCTTAAATACCTACTAGAATTTCTTCCTTCGCGATTTTGTCCATGAAAAGGCTTCAGTTTTTTCATTGAAGTCGACAGATCTTGTTAAATCTGCTTCGATGCAAAGAAGTGCAAGGGCATTCTGCTTATTTGGCTGCATTGTAGATCTTAAATGACCCTTGATTCTTTTCAGAGAAGAAAAAGAACTTTCAGCCGAGGAATTCGTCAGTGGCGTGCAGACAAACATTCTTAATAAAATGTCAACGTTTGGATAAACTGTTTGTTGTCCTTTTTCTTGTAGCCACTTGCAAAGTGCTAAGGGGTTTTTAGTCCCAATGCTGCAATCAGTTATGTGAGATTTCAGATGGACAAGTTCATCGCATAGAGCCGGTTCCAGATCATCTTTGAAAATCAGAAGCAGGTTTCTTCCCCCTTCTTCAAGTTCAGTAGAAGTCATGGCAATGTAAATGTACCGCTCGATTTACTTAATGTATATGGTTGTAAATTTAAAAAACAGCATTTTATATGGCCTTTTTAAAACAATACTGAAAAATGTGTAAATATTTGGTTGTTATTTCGGTAACACTTTATAATAACTGCAAACTATGAGGCATTATTAAGCATGACTAAATGCTTTGTTCATCATTTAGAAAGTATCACTTCCACATTAATTGGCATTAGCAACCACTTTATCAATGCGGTAACACTTTATAATAACTGCACACTATGAAAAAGTGGTTGGTAATGCCAATTAATGTGGAAGCGATACTTTCTAAATGATGAACAAAGTATTTAGTCATGCTTAACTAATGCTTCATAGTGTGCAGTTATTATAAACCAGTAGCAGCAATGTGATTCTCTGGGCAAAGTTCTGCTGGGAAACTTTGGGTCCTGGCATTCATTACTTTCACTGTTACCAACTACCTAAAGATTGTTGCAGACCATGTACACTCCTTTGTGGCAGTGAGATTGCCTAATGTCAGTGGCCTCTTTTAGAAAGATAATGTGCTCTGCCAAACAGCAAAAATTGTTCAGGAACGGTTCAGGGAACATAACAAAGAGTTTGAGGTGTTGATTTGGCCTCCAAATTCCCCACAAGGGTTGTTTTTTGGGAGTTTTTCCTTGTCTTCTTAGAGAGTCAAAGCTGTGGGGTTGTCAAAAGGCAGGGCCTATTAAAGCTCATTACGGCACTCCTTGTGTGATTTTTTGGGCTATACAAAGCTAAATTGTATTGTATTGTATTCTGGGGGAAATGATGAAAAAACAAGTCTATTCCATGAAGGCCACACCTCACAGCTTACAGGACTTGAAGAATCTGCTGCTAACATCTTGGAGCCAGATACCACAGGACACCTTCAGAGGTCTTGTTGTGTCCATGCCTTGACAGAGATGTTTTGATGGCATTAGGGCACCTACACAATATTCGTCACAGGGGTGTAATGATGTGGCAGAGTGGTGTATATAAGTATTGGACTTAAACTGAAGAGATGCTCACTCATTTAAAAGGCAAAATGACAGGATTGATGCTGTACAATGCAAACAGGTGCGATATTTGTAGGGAAGTGTGATGCCTGGGTTGGTGGAATCTGGCACATTTGCCCCTTGAATAAGGTCATCAATAGTCATAGATCGAAGAGTACTAGGGTGAATGAGGACACACACCAACAAATAAGTCAATATTCCAATAAAATCAGTGTATCTGTGAGGATATAAATCAACAATAAATGAGTTAAATCCAAGTAGAAAACAGTCAGACACTGAGTTCTTAATCTCCTCCCAATCCCACATGTCTTTCTCACTCTGTCACTTCAGCTCACCACTTGACTTTTACAGCTGAGACACTGAAAGCTGTGGTCCTACTCTCGTCCCTACCACCATCCTTCAGATTTAGACCTCCATCTTCCCTTGCCCTCCTTAGCATCTACAGAATCCTTAGGAGTCCACTTGATTTTTCCATGCTCTTTCATGGTGCTTCACAGGGAATTATTCACCCCTGGAGCTTCTTTCTTCTCACTCTCTTACGGAGCCACTGCCTTATTATCACAATTCTTCACCTTTACTTTCCATTTCTTTTCCTCTTCTTACCCAGTCTACTTTATAATCCCATTGGCACACTGTCCTAGTTGGAACTGGCGGAGAGTGAAGGAAACAGGAAGCTAATCTCATTTCTGGATGAGCACTTATGGGTTGTCTCTTACACACAGAGCCATCCCCTATGACTTAAAACAAAATCAAGCGTGTTTGAGTTATAGACTAGTTGGACTGAGTGGCTGGCCATTTCACACTACACAACTAGCAAAGAATCCTCATTACATATGAATTTTTCCTTATGGTAGCTGATTCTGGTTTAATTACTATTCTCATCCTCCTTGATCTGAGTGCAGCCTTTGACACTATTTGTCACACGACTCTTCTCAATAGATTATCTTCGATTGGCATTACCAACACTCCACTAAATTGGTTCAGATCCTACCTCTCAGGCCACACTCAGTTTGTTCAGCTTAAAACTTTCACATCCCAACCCACCACTGTTACTTCAGGTGGGCTCTGTCCTGGGGCCCCTCCTTTTCATTATTTACCTCCTTTTCCCTTGGTAATCTATACTAATAAAAGGCAAAGCCCTCACTCACTCACTCACTCACTGACTCATCACTAATTCTCCAACTTGCCGTGTAGGTAGAAGGCTGAAATTTGGCAGGCTTATTCCTTACAGCTTACTTACAAAAGTTGGGCAGGTTTCATTTCGAAATTCTACGCATAAGGGTCATAACTGGAAGCTATTTTTCCCCATATAATGTAATGGAGTCTTGAGTTGGAGATGGCCGTGGGGGGCGGAGTTTCGTGTGACATCATCACGCCTCCTACGTAAGTACGTAGAGAACAAGGAAGAACTCCAAGCACAAAACGCCATTTCACAATTGAGAAGGCAGAAAAACATTATGAAGCAAATGATGCATATGCGGAAACAAAGCACGGCGTGAACCGTAAGTTTATATTAAATTAAGTTCATAGACAGGCTGCCACTAGCGTTTGTAATTTAGTGCCTGCCCATATAAGGCCGTCCATCAGCGGCAATCCAATACAAACACTGCCGGTAAATATTCACGTGTGAAGGACTGTGCTTATGCAGAGGAAGATGAGATGGTCAGGGTGGTGTTTGGCACAAACTCATTGAAACTGCGAGAGAAACTTTTAAGTGCGGGTCTTAGCTGACATTACGAGATGGCACCAGTACAGCTGGGAACCTTCGATGCAAGAACACCAAGCGGCTCACGTGAACTGACGCAATGCGCAGACAAAAAGCAACAGTTCCAAAGAGTGCTGAACAAAAACCGAATTACACAATTGAGAAGGCAGCAAAAAAATATGAAGCGTCTTATACATACAATCATATTCATAAGTGCAGCTACTGCGGAAACAAAGCACACGGTGGAAAAAGTGAATGTCCTGCTAAAGGAAGACAGTGTAAAAAAACCCGTGCATGCAGTTTGTCACATCACAGATAAAAGGAAGATGAGCTGTTTATTGATGCAGTAAGGAACTAATCGATGAATGAAACCTCTTATCTTTACAACGATTGACAAACACGGAATGTAACTTGAACACATCCTACAAATACGAGCCTGATTGAAAGAAATAATGATAATCAAATCCTTGATGACAGCAACATTCAATAACACTCACAAAACAATTACTGTATATTGACAATCATGTTACGTTATTTTTAAAATGTTCCCTTTTCTTTTTCATAACTTCTACTTCTCCACTGCGATACGGGTATATATATATAAATGTATATATATACCCGATCTACAATACATACTTTAGCATAGACAAGCCACACGCTGTGGCTAATTGTAGAGTCTTAAGCCTCTAACGCTGAGGTTCGATTCGAGAGGGATGTACTGACTATGTACGCGCTACCGATTCATTTTACCTTCGCATCTCCTTGGTTTGGGACATATGAAAAATATTAGGTTAACGCAGAATCATGTTACGTTATTTTTAAAATTTTCCCTTTCTTAGCACAAGCACAGCTGAGAAGCTTCGATGCATGTACTCCATAACGTTAAAAATAACGCATTTAATCACACTTTCAATTCCAAGCAAACGGGAACTTTTGTCAATGCATGATTTCCTGGTACATCCATTACACTGATGCACACATCACAGCTACAAAAATGTTAGAGTCGGAATAAAGCGCGTTCCTACGACTGATCATTTCGACTACCCGAGTGAAGCCTTGATAAAAGCATGGTTTTGTGCACACTGAAAAGCAAGCAAAATTAGATGCATTACAGAAAGCGGACTTTGTGGCTCTTACTGGGGATCATTGGACTTCCGTGACCGTTAGTAATTCTAAATACATCTAATTACAAAATGTTCAATGATCACACTGTTTTAGCCTAATGTACAAAATAATTTTGGCTAATGTTACTCAGAGTTTAAAGAGTAAGCTGGTCAAATTACCTTTTATGTTTCTGACTTATTTTTTAAGAAGAAAACTGCACTTTATGTTGAAATTTTGGTTATTATTATTTAAAGACAATACTATTCTGAAAATGTACTTAAAGTACTTAAACTACCACTTTATTTTTAAGTCTGCCCAATTTTAACCAGGGATGATATTTTTGTTTCTGTTTTGAATTCAAATGCAGTTTAAAGGCTTTTTTCAGAAATTAAAACAGCTTCAGTTTACAATATTCATGTCTATTATTTGATTCTGTCGCCCACTAAAACCGTTTTAAATTTAAAAAAAAAAAAAACATTTGCGATTACATACGATTAATCAAGATTAATTCTTACACAGCCTCTAATTAATTGGATTAATTTTTTTAATCGAGTCCCACCTAATATATATATATGTAGATATATATATGTAGATTTGTATATATATGTGTATATACAGTATATATGTTGATATGTATATGTTGTATATACAGTATGTATAGATGTGTGTATATATATATATATATATATTTATATATATGTTTATATGTATATATATGTTTATATATGTGTCTGTGTGTGTGTATATATATATATATATATATATATATATATATATATATGTCAGGGATGCCAGGGGCTATGACCCGGCCGGGGCCAGGAGGGACGGGAAGAGGGTCAGAGCCCGGCCTGGACCACGTGGGGTTCGCCTTCCGGGTTGCTTTGGGAGCCACGGGTCAAGGGCTTGGAAGCTCTTCCCTGTAGGGGCCCGTGGCCACCGCCAGGAGGCGCCCCAATGCCTTGGGATTTGTTTCCCCAGCACTCCTGCCACACCAGGAAGTGCTGGGGAAGACTGGGCGGTGCCCGGGAGCAGCCGGGAGGACAGCCGACACTTCCGCCACGCTGGGCGTGGCCAGAAGATTGCCGGGAACACCTGGGGCTCATCCGGGTCCTCCATAAAAGGGGCCGTCTCCCGTCATTCAGGGCTGGAGTCGGGTGGAAGGAGGACGAAGCAGTGGAGAGTGGAGGCGGCCCAGGAAGGCATTGTGGCCAGGACATTGGGAGTTTGGGGTTTGTGCACGTGATTAGGTCTTTGTGACCGATGGACTGGGGTCTTGGTGACCAATAATTGTAAATAGTGTGTAAATAAACGTGTGGTGGTGTCAAAACAACATGTCCGCCTGTCTGTGCCCGGGTACCGTTCACATCTGGCGTAGTCGGCAGGATGCTCCGCCTGTTACAAAGGCGGAGACCTGTACAAAAATATTGTTGTGGGCGGCCCGGTGCAGCAGGGACCCCACCCACGCACAGCTGGTGCTGCGTGCACACAGCCCCGCGGGGTAAAGGAACCCCACGGACCGCCAGGGGTCCGCAGGAGGGCCGTTATTCCCTGAAGCGGGCGGGCGGCGTGCATTGGAAGAGTGCAGCGGTCTCCAACGAGCGCCGTTGCTGGAGCGCCGGGGCGGCATGGCGTCCGGAGAGGCCACGCCGAGGACGTTTCCTCGGTTTGACGGGACCTGGAGGTGAGTTCCTGCCTATCGGCAGCGGCCCTTGGGGCGGGCGTGTATTTTGTTTTCCAGGCAGGGACCTCCAGGATCCGCGTCCGTGGCGGGCGCATGCTGGTTTGCGGGCTCCGGCAGCACAGCGGCAGCCGCGAGGGCTGCGAAGGAGGAGACGCTGCAGCTCGAGAGGCGCTGGCAACAGCAAGGCTGCCGGCAAGCACGTCGCCGCCGCAGAAAGGGAGCCAAGATGGCCGCGGACCGGAAGTCCCTCCCCCTGACAGGCACGCGATTGGACGGTGTGTCTTGCGTGCCCGCCGATGACTGTAGAGAGGCGGGACCAGGGAATGTCCATCACGGGCAGGGGAGACCGATGGGCGGAGGAGAAGGCCCGACAGGAAGTGTGCGGCGTCGGAGGCCGACAGTCAGGTAGGCTCCGCGTCGGTTAACTTCCTGTCTTTGCCGGCTGCTTTGGCGGAGCTGGAGCGTCCCTTCAGCCCGCCGGGCAGCGTGTGTACAGGTGCTATGTGCCCTCCGGGCTGAGGTGCTGGTACTGGAGAGGAAGGCGCTCGCGGCGCTGAGAACGTTTCTATCGACGACGGGACGGCGCGACGCTGGAATCTCCAGCCGGAGAGGTACAGCGGAGACGGTGAGTACAGCCGACTCCGTAAAGCATATGGGAGGGTCTGCTGAAAAAGGCTGTGAAGACAATGAGCAGTTCCGTAAGCAGCCCTCCGACAGGAGGTGCGGCGCCGCGGACTGCCTGCGCTGGCGAGGGAGTCCGAGGGGCGCTGAAGGGACACGGGCTGCTAAGTGCCCGGGTCCTAGCGCCCGCCCGAGTGGCTGCGGTCTTGCTCCGCACTATAGGGACGCAGACGGGACAGAGGCGCCTTTTATTCCATAAGGAGTCTCAAACCGTCATGGCGTCCCAGAGTGAAGGGAGGAATAAGAGGCTGGGTGCCGATTCCTCCGATATGTTACGGACGCAGACGGGAAAGGGGCTCGTGTTGAGTAATACGGAGCCGCATATCGTCAAGGCGTCCGAAAGTAAAGGGAGGATTAAGAGGCTGGGTGCCGATTCCTCCGATAAGGTGAGACGCGTTGCTGGGTGCACGCGTGTGGCTGGCTGCCCTCTGGGAGAGCAGAGGGAATCCCTGAGGCCGGCGGAGAGAGAGCGGGCGGTGCCGGCGACTCCATCGTCGAGGGACACGGAAGCCGCGGAGAGGGTGCCGATCAGGCAAGTGCCGGGGTGCCGGTTGGAGGGGGGAACGCTGCCCGTGCGTGGCACGAGCTTGGTGCTTTGGCAGCGGTTCTGCCCTGTGTTCTCTTTTGTAGGGACGGACCCCGGGCGAGTTGAAGGAACCCCTTCGTGGCGGAGCAGCCCTCTGATGTCGGGCCGTCTGCAGAAGGATCTCTCTGTCGGTGCGCAGGTGCGCCGCAGCTGGAGGAGCCAACGGGGGAACGAGTGGCTCAGAACAAAGGGGCGTGGAGGTCCCGGAGGGGGTGCCTACCGAGGAGGCCCCGGGGTGCCGGTAAAAGGGGGGAGCACAACCTGTGCGAGGCACAGGGATGCACCATGGGTTGGTGTCGGGATTGTGTCTCCGCCCCTGTCCCTGCTAGGAGTGCGGGGCCGGACCCCGGCTATCCTCGAGTGGGACCCGTTTCGGAGCTCTGCTGCCCTCGCGGGACGGGTCGCTCTTACCCAGGAGTGGTCTTCGCTGGCTGTGGGGCACTGTCAGGGATGCCAGGGGCTATGACCCGGCCGGGACGCCAGGAGGGACCGGAAGAGGGTCAGAGCCCGCCTGACCACGTGGGGTTCGCCTTCCGGTTGCTTTGGGAGCCACGGGTCAAGGGCTTGGAAGCTCTTCCCTGTAGGGGCCCGTGGCCACCGCCAGGAGGCGCCCCAATGCCTTGGGGATTTGTTTCCCCAGCACTCCTGCCACACCAGGAAGTGCTGGGGAAGACTGGGCGGTGCGGGGGCAGCCGGGAGGACAGCCGACACTTCCGCCACGCTGGGGCGTGGCCAGAAGATTGCCGGGAACACCTGGGGCTCATCCGGGTCCTCCATAAAAGGGGCCGTCTCCCGTCATTCAGGGCTGGAGTCGGGTGGAAGGAGGACGAAGCAGTGGAGAGTGGAGGCGGCCCGAAGAAAGGCATTGTGGCCAGGACATTGGGAGTTTGGGGTTTGTGCACGTGATTAGGTCTTTGTGACCGATGGACTGGGGTCTTGGTGACCAATAATTGTAAATAGTGTGTAAATAAACGTGTGGTGGTGTCAAAACAACATGTCCGCCTGTCTGTGCCCGGGTACCGTTCACAATATATATGCCAGCAACACTCATGACAATGACAAAACAATTACATTGTCAATCATGTTACGTTATTATTAAAATGTTTCCTTTTCTTTTTACTTCTCTGCTGCCAATCGCAGGTATTTTGCTATATATATATAATATAAATAGATAGATATGACAACAACACTCATATCAATGACAAAACAATTACATTAACAATCATCTTACGTTATTTTTAAAATGTTTGCTTTTCTTTTTCATAACTTCTTTAACACACTACTTCTCCGCTGCGAAGCGCGGGTATTCTGCTAGTATCTTTCATAAATATAACATTAGCTTCCACTGTTATGCTGATGACACCCAGCTCTACCTCACTAGCAAACCTACTGCTTCATTTCCACCCTCCTCACTTACTGATTGCATAGCAGAAATTAAATCCTGGTTTTCTTTAAATTTTCCTAAATTAAACAGTGACAAAACTGAGGTTCTCCTAATTGGTACAAAATCAACATTATTCAAAACTGATCATTTTTCATTTGCTATCGATAATTCCTCTGTCTCCCCTTCCCCACAGGTTAAGAGTCTGGGTGTCGTCCTTGATAGTACTTTATCCTTTCAGTCCCACATCATTAATATCTCCCGGTCTGCATATTTCTACTTGCGTAACATTAATTGTATTCACCCCTCCTTCACTCCCCACACCACTGCTATCCTCATTCATCGCCTCGTCACTTCTCGTCTGGATTATTCCAATTCCCTTTTCTTTGGTCTTACTCGCAAATCTCTTTATAAGCTTCAACTTGTCCAGAATTTAGCTGAACTCCTGCATCATTACTAGAACCCCCTCTATTCACCATATCACTCCGTTTTGCAGCAGCTTCATTGGCTTCCAGTTCAGTTCTGAATTCAATTCAAAATTCTCCTACTAACTTTTAAGGCTATCCACAACCTTGCCCCTCCATATCTGTCTGACCTCCTCCATGTTGCCATTCCCTCCGGTACACTTAGATCCTCTTCCTCCATCCACTGTTCCCTTCGTCTGTCTTACCACTATAGGGAGCAGAGTATTTAGTTGCTCTGCTCCCCAGCTTTGGAACTCACTAACATCTGATCTTAGAAATATTGAATCATTTTTACTTTTCAAATCTAAACTTAAAACTCATTTGTTTAAGACTGCTCTTTCTCTTTGATTACAATTACTGTGTCTTATTTTAATTTTGTATTTTACTTTTGTTAATAATATGTGTTTTATCTATTGTTTGGTGTCCTTGAGTGTTTAGAAAGGTGCCTACAAATAAATAAAATGTATTATTATTTATTAAAATCTCCTACAGTATATAGTGATGAGTGAACCTGCTGAATTTTCTTTGCCTTGAGTTTTGGAAGGTTTTAAGTGGATTAAAATGGTGCCATTGTCTTTTAAGTGTCCCAGACAGCAAGTGAAGTGTCAGCCAACTTTGGTGGAGTGACTGTCGTGGCCAAAAATGTGACCTGATCTGTGAGGCATCAGTACTATCTACAGTGCCACTGTGCCACCCAGAGAAACAAATTATATTGCAAGTTCACAATACTCCTAGCCCGTTTAACTCACTTGGAGTCTCCTGAACTCCTATCACTATGACTAACTAACCCCCACTGAGCCTTTGACAACCTACAATGAATCTTTGCAGAACACTGAAGTATTTTCCTAATATTCCCATTATGGTCAGCTAATGTACAAAGAAAATGATTTTTTTTTATTTTTAATCGAATCCGTCTGGAGTAACGATCAGGTAGTGACATCATGCTTGTGTGTATTTGCCATAAGTTATTCACACATGAAAGTTTTGTGTGTGTAAAGAAAATCGAGCAGCTAGTGCCCCATCCAACATGGCTGCTACAGCTCTGTGATATTTTGCAAAGCATCATTGGGTGCTAAAAAAAAAATTCCCAAGCAGGCCACATAGTGAATAGTAAGGAAAAAATTCGTGCCTGGAGGGATACCCCTGTTATCAGTCTCTCTTTTCCAGGCTAAGGGGGAGGCAATGGTGACCTTAGGACCCTTAAGAATCACCCTGACATTCCAGATTTCTGGTCCTGGAATCTGGTGTTGAGACTTCAACAGGTTTAGTTACCTGATGTAGGCCATTTACTCACAGACCTGTGTTTAATATTCCTATTACTATGTGGAAAACAGGGGCGCTCCAGCTGCCCCAACCCTGATAGAGACAGGCAGAGACACAATTTCAAACACAACACACATTTATTTACAAGTAGGAAGCACTCTTGTCTCACTCCCAACAACAGCACAATACAAAGCAACACCAAATACACAGTTCCTTTCCACCTAAACTTCTCCACAGCAAGCTACATTCCTCTTCCTCCTGACTCTGGCTCTCCAAATGGAATGAGATGGCTTCTTTTATGTTATACTTGGGAGAGTTAAAGGTGGCTCTTCAGGATTAGCTGGAACTAACCCCAGGTCTGATAGAAACCCAAAGTAGGGTTCTGCAGCTCTCCTTTACACTTTAAAATAAGAATTCAACTTGCATATAGTCCTTCAAAAAAAGTGTTTTTGAATCTGTTTGAAGTAGTGTCCAGGATTTGAAGAATCTTTCAAGATATTAGTAGTTCTGTTGAGACAAAGAGAACTTAAAATATTCTCTAGTGAGGTCATTGGGCAGCCAATAATATTCTGTGCTGTATTAATAACTCTCTGAAGAGCTTTCTTGACTGCTACTGAGCAGCTCAAATACACCACCAAGATACAGTATGGCAGCACACTCTCCATACAAGAACAATAGAAGGACACCAGCAGCTTTTCCTCCAAGCTGTTTTTCTTAAATAACTGGATAGGCTGGATAGCTGTTGCTGAGTCTTCTTAACTACTACGGTGGTGTTGGTAGTTCAAGAGAGGTTCTCAGTGATCTAGGCTACCAGTTTGGATCCCTTTCTACATAATCTCCATTGTTGAAAACTGTGGTCAGATCTGCATGGTTTCTCCTAAATTCAATGATCAATTCTTTTGATTTTAAAGTGGTCAGTGTCAGATAATTCACTGAACACTACACTACCAGTCTCTGGACCTCATCCTACATAGAATATAAACAAATGTAAACTAAATATTACACTTAGAAAGAATAAATGTTAGGTTTGAATAGAGAGTAGGAGACCTGAAAATCAAAAGTCCACCTAATGAGGATTTAGGAATTGTAGTGGACTCAACACTATCAACTGCCAGACCGTGGTCAGAAGCCATTAAGAAGGCTAACAGAATAACAGGTTATATATCGCCATGATGTGTGGAGTACAAGTCACAGGTGGTTCTGCTCAAGCTTTATAATACACTGGTGAGCCTCATCTGGAGTACTGTGTGCAGTTTTTGGTTTCAAGGCCACAAAAATGACATAGCAGGGCTAGATAAAGTCCAGAGAAGAGCGACTAGGCTGATTTCAGAGCTACAGGGTATGAGTTATGAGGAAAGATTAAAAGAGCTGAACCTATACAGTTTAAGCAAAAGGAGGTTTAGAGGAGACATGACTAAAGTGTTTAAATGTTTTCACATTTGTAGAAATAGCAGACAAGGCTGCTCTTTGTTCCCCCCTTACTTTTCTTTCCTGGGGTCTCTTGTCATTGCTCTTCACAAATCTGCCGTGATGGCTACTCTCCCAACATCCACTCTGGTAGCTTTGTTGTTTAACGCTAGAATCCCTGAACCCTAAGAAAAACTTACCCTACACAATTCAAGGCACCTCACACCCAGATAAATAGACTTGAGCTGGGAGAACTTTGTGTACAACTAATGCTGAGTGAGTGAGGGATGAGATAACAGGCTGCCTGCTTCTAGTGCTGATCGACACATTTGCAAAACAACAGATGCTGGGATAGGTGCAAGGGAATTTGAGGTGACCCAGGATTATGAGTTTTTTCGTAGGCAGGGATTCTAGTGTTAAATAACTGCACTGAGATTTCCACCCTGCTTCAAAGCATCAGCATATTAAATTACCACCATGTTTTGCAGGAGTTTATGGATTCCGTAAACTCCCGTATCTCCTGTCATTTGTCATTCTCACATGGCAATTATTCAAATAAATATTGTTGCTTGTTTAAATTTTGTCAGTACCCTACTCTCACTTTCCTCCAATTCAAATCTTGGATTCAGATTTTGCCCTCTTATTGGAACTAAAAAATACCCTCCACCAAATGCCAACCCCCAAACCACTTGGTTCAGGACAGGTCTAAGGCACTGCCTGATTTACAGTTATATCACTGGATATTTACCCTCTGTCCATTGTGTGTCTAATTTATCCCCAAACCCACTTACTTGGTACCCTATTAAATTCCATTTATTTTTTTCGTTCTCTAAATCCACTATCCCTTTCTCCCTAAAAGTGAACCTCAATTTTAAAAAAAATGGCTCTAGAATTTCTTAGTCTTGCATGATCTTTGTTTTTGCCCCTTTCAAACTCCCTTTTTATAGTAAGTCCTTTAGCATAGATGTTTGCTGCGTGTATTCCTTTGTGGGCACATTTGGGAGTAAAAAAACAAGGTGACTTTTTTCAATGTTCCACTCTCTTGGCATTTAAGTCATCACAATAACAATATATAAAACCATTTTTTAGTCCCTCCCTTTCAAAGATCTAAGAGAACAGTGGGAAAAGGATCTCTCACTCAACATCTCAGAAAAGGAGTGGAAGGTAGCAATGCAGAAAATCCACTCAAGCTCCATATGCGCAAAGCATACAATTATTCAACTCAAAATTATATATCGAGCACATCTATCTCACTTAAAATTGTCCAAAATGTTTCCAGGGCAAGATCCAACCTGCGAACGTTGCAAACAAGTTTCAGCCTCATTGGGTCACATGTTTTAGGCCTGCACAAATTAACATCATTCTGGACAAAAATCTTTAAATGCCTATCAGACAACCTTGGTGTCACAATCCGTCCTAATCCATTAACTGCTGTGTTTGGTGGGCTCCCATATGGGCGTAAAGTGGAGAAAGACAAGCAAACTGTGATTGCCTTTACTACACCATTGGCACGTAGACATATCTTGCTCAACTGGAAGAATCCTAACTTTCCTCTTTTAAGTCAGTGGGTGTAGCTGCGTTTTTCCAAAGTTACCAAGGTTCAGCAGCTCTAACTCAAAAAATGGGATTCAACAAAAGCCTGACGTGTAGAAATGATTTCACAGACGAAATACCCACGTTCTTAAAAGTTTAGTTAAAATTCAAAGTAAAACATTTCACACAAAAAAGAAAATTAAAATAGCAAAAAAGGAAAAATTCTTGTTAAGAAAAGTTCTGTTCAAAGCATAAATCTTATTACATCTCAAATCGTTACTATTTACTTAACATTTCTGAACCATTTCAAAACGGTCAGAAAACTGTATGCCTATCCCATCTCTGAGTAGAAAATGGGTCTTTTAAGTCCCTAAATACTGGGACCTGTTCTAAACACAACTGACTTAATTATCACACTTTAGTTATAGGAAGAAAGTTCTATCTCTTACTAACTTATTGGGGGAAACGGCTATACCATTGTCTATGGCTGTGAAAGAAATGTATATTCTATTCAAATTAGGCAAACATTAATACGAGTTTAACTCAAAACTTTAACTTTCTAAGATTGGCTCTTACAGTGGGTAACTGATGTTACATACTATTTGAAACTGAAAAAAATCAAATTCGCACTTAGAGGATCTGTGCAGAACTTTTTTAAAACCTGTCAGGATCTAATCAATAACATTTTAGAATGTTAGAAGGAAGCAGATTATCTCCCCATTTATCTTTATCCACTTATTAATTAATCTATTTACTTATTTTTACTAGCTTTAAGTTTTACTCTGCTGGCCTAGCTCTCGTTCTCAGCGGTTTTCGATCCTATTTTTGTAAAAATTCATTTATTTGTATGTAATGCTGTGTGAATTCAATAAAATCAAAAAAAGAAAAAGTCATCACAGTTGATTTTTTCACATTTTTCAAATTATTTTTCATTTACTTTCAACTAGGACCAGTCTAGGTGAAGGCTGATGTGGTATTTTGTTTTCTTCTGCTCTCACTCACCACCCAATTACCAAGTTTCTCTTCTCCTCATCTTTGGAGAAGACAGCTATGGCCACATTCTTTAGTATTCAGAGTAATGCCTCCTAATAGTTAGTTCCCAGTGCTCCTCTATGTTCCTGCTCTAACATTTTTGATAACATCTCCCCGGTCTCCAAGAATCCAAACCACCAGCATGTTCATCATAAATAAATACATCATCTGCATCTTACTCCTGGAAAATTTAAATCGTGAGAATAGCATCCCATCCATTGTGCCGGTAATGCACCTAAAATGTTTCCATTATCTTTACCCATGTTTTTTTCTGCTCCTGTTTGATTTTTGAATCTATTTTTCAAACTCCCTTTCTAAGATTATTTTTTGAACATTCCTCTCCTGCCTCATATTTTCTTTATCTAAAATTGTTCAGCTCTTTCACTTTCTCCCAATACATCAATTTAAATGTTACCAGTTGGGTAGCATTGTTTCTAAGTTGGAATTGTGTTTCCCAAAGGTAAGCCCCTTTTGTCTCTGCCTTAATCTCTTTAAATTTTCATTTTACAATTTAGTTCTTCTGGAACTCACAACATCCTGGATTAACAGGTTGCCCAGTCCTAAAATGGTACTTTAGTGGATTGTCTGGATCCTTGTAAACCATTGCTTGACAAAGAACCATTTCATTCTGGGAAGGCTTATTTGCATATGAAATTGGCTTTTAGGCTTTGATAAAGGTTCTTATTTGAGGACAAAATAGAAGTCTTTAATGTATAGCAGGCTATCTAGCAGGATATTAAGAGATCAAGAAAGATTAAATTTAGCCTGTAGCACTGCATGCAGTAAGTGACTTTTTAAAATCAGGAAACCACTGGGATTTCACTAATCTTTCACTAATTCATGGTTATTTATGGAACCCTATAGGGATCTAAATAAATAAAAGTTCTTTCTGGCACCTTAATGTGAATAATTCTTTTCAGAACCACAAATGGTTTCTGTATTTCTTTGTTGTAAAGCTGTGTTTCCCATTCGCCAGGCCATGAACAAGTACTGATCTGTAGAATAATTTGCCAATCCACAGAATAATGGTGCTAGTTTGCCTAAACCATAGAGCTCTCAGTTCATGTTCTTTAGCCAATGATTGTTTGCGTAACATTTTGAATGAAAAATTATGTCATGTTGTGTCCTATTAGTTGTACATGTAATATGAGCTCCAAGCCCCGCCCCCTGCCCTCTCTCTCCTATTGCATTGTATCCAATTAGGATGCTCCAATATAATGTTAGCACAGTCCTAACTTGGTAACAACATCCCGACTAACATTGTTGCACTTTAATGATGGACCTTCCACAGGGAAATGAATAACATCCAAACGCCGTTGTAAGAGGTTGTATTACAATATTAATATTGTTAGTAATGTATTGCTATTACTGTTTTTCAATAACTATTATTAATTTATGTGATGTATGCATTATGTTAATGTTAGGTTTAGGTTACTTGAGGTTAAGTTAGCTTAGGATAGGTTACATTAGGCCAGGTTCACGACTAGGTTTTCACATCAAGACATAGAGACACGTCACCATCCCCTTAATATACGTTAACGTGCTTAACAACTAAATTGACTAGCGACACAGTGGTTGAAACTATGTGTTGTTATCATTTGAGACAGAACTGTAAATCTGGATTTCTAAACGTGAAGGCGGACACATACCACCAGATTAATGTTAGAATCTCTCCTCAATTAATGCACTGGTTGAATAAATTATGATACAGAATTACAAAATTTCTTATATTTGACTTGATCCACAAGTCAAAAAGGTTGAAAACTGCTTCTCTAAATAACCACTTTGTCACCTGTGTTTTTTAAGAGTGTTGAAGATTGGATGACTTCAGCTTGGTTTCCCATTTTCTTCTTTTACTTTTACTTTACTTTTCTTACTTTTCTTATTTCCATTAGTGACTTCTACACCTCACATCTTTCTTTTTGACTTTTCTTTCTTTACAGGGTCAGATCAGATTAATGGGAAGAATTTTCCACATTATTTTTTACATTTTTTTTAAAGTATTGTTGGGAATTTAGTTTAATATGCTTTGCTATCTTATTTTAATTATAATTACATCTTATCATAAAAAACAAACTGGATATTACATTAAAAAAAGCTCCAGAGGTCAAACCCCTAGCTGTTACAAAAGAAAATACATGACAACCGTGATAATTACTTCCCATGGGATGTTTTCTTTACCACCACCCTCTCCCCAAACATACATCAATTAAATACATCCAGTAGAAGTCTTCATTAGCAGTTGAAGTTCTGTGTAACAAAGTGAGCTAAGTGGTAAGTACGAGCTTTCTCTTTCTGACAATGAAACTAAACGACATAGAAGAGTATATGGGAAATGGGCATTTAGAGGAGAGCTGCTTAAGGAAAAGAGAAAAATGGGGAAAGTTAGTCAAAATTTGTAAAGTTAGAAAACAGCATTTTGGAAGTTAAGCCTTCATCAGGTATATATCTACCTGTATTAATCCATCCATCCATCCATTTTCCAATCCGTTGAATCCGAACACAGGGCCATGGGGGTCTGCTGGAGCCAATCCCAGCCAACACAGGGCGTAAGGCAACCAGTTCTGGGCAGGGCGTCAACCCACCGCAGACCTGTATTAATCATTGCATTTAAATTAATTTACAGTAATGTGTAGAAGTAAAAATTCACACTGTATTTTATATTGCTTCTGGTAAAATGACATTGCAATTTTTTTTAAATTAACTGTTTTTCGCTTCTGTGTAATTTTCAGCTTGATCTCTGTTTCATTATTTTTATCATCTCTACTTGATTTTTTCTATTATATTCAATATATCATTTTATTGTTACAAAGCCTGCCATACAAGTCATGAATTAGAGGGTGAATATTTCATTACAGGGTTGCACATCGGTTCAGTGGTAGTGCTGCTGCCTTACAGTGAGGAGACCAGGGTTCATGTCCCATGTCGTTCCGTGGAATTTGAATGTCCTCATTGGTTCCACATTATTGTCCAATGACATGTAGGTTAGGTAGATTGGTGTTGTTAAATTGGCCCACCCTGCGATGGACTGGCACCCTGTTTAGGAATTGTTCCTGCTTTGTGCCCCATGTTTGCTAGGGATAGGCTCCCACACCCCTGCTCAGGATAAATTATTTTTTAAACGAATGGATGGAAGTTTCTTTACATAGACTTAAATGAAAATTCCAAATGTCACGACATTTTCTAATCCAAATAGCCCAGATCATGGTTGCAGGGGGAGGCTGGAGCCCATCCCAGTAAGCATTGGGTGCAAAGCAGGAACACGCTGGACGAGGCACCAGTCCATCACAGGGTTAGCAAAATACACAACAAGAACGCACTATGGCCATTTTAGCAATGCCAATTCACTTAACCTATGGGTCTTTAGAGGGAGGAAACTGAAGCAAAAGGAGGAAAAACAACCAGACACCGTGGGGAATATGCAAACTCCATGTAAGAGGACCTGGGACGCAAACCCTGAAATTCCACATGTATTTAATAATTTTGTGTACAAGTGTGATTTTAGATGACAGATTCCAACATTGCCTATTTAAATCAGTACATAATTTTGCACCCAGGTAAAATCTCTTATACTATTTTTTTGCAATAAATAGTATTATTTATCACAATTGTCCATTCATTTACTGAAATCTTCAGATTATTCTTTTAATTTATTTCAAATAATGCTTTTTTCTGTTTATGTTGTAGGAACACGTAGATGTGAAGAACAGTGGATGGATTCATCTAAATCAACCAATTTGTTTTTGACAGCACAGATATTTAATTAGAAAGTTCGGTAAGTTTCCCATTTTATTTTCCTTTCCTTTCTCTGTAGATGTGGTTCTCTGTCTTTAGGATTATATCAAGGTAATTGATGTGTACTTGTTTTTAGAAGCATAATAGTACAATCTGTTGAAAAACACAAGGATTATATAAATATGATAGCTGCTTGTGCATTGAGATGAAAAATAAACTAGATGGATGAACATGCAAAACAGAATTAAAGGCTGACTGTCCTTTATTAGAACATTAGCACAATCGGGACAAGAACAGGCCATTCAGCCCAACAAAGCTCACCAGTCCTATCCACTTAATTCTTCCAAAAACAACATCAAGTCAAGTTTTGAAAGTTCCTAAAGTACTTCTGTCTATCACACTACCTGGTAGCTTATTCCATTTTGGGTAAAGAAAAACTTCTTAATGTCCATGCAAAATACCCTTAAAAAAGTTCAGACTGTGTCTCCGTATTCAAGATTAACTTATTTTAAAGTCACAGTCTTGATTCACTTCACTAATCCCCTTCATAATGTTAAACACTTCAGTCATGTCCCCACTTAATCTCCTTTTGCTTAAACTTTTCATCTTTTCACCTTTCCTCATAACTCAAATCCTCTAGCCCTGGAATCAGTGAATGATAAGCTCCAGCTTCCCCACAACCCTGCTTCAGGATAAGCCAGTTTGGTAGGTGGTTGGATGGATGGATGGATGTTCAACCTCATTTAATTCCTGCACGGTATAGTAGATTCTGTACTAAACATTATTAATAGAGTAGCCATCAGGGCAGATTTGTGAAGAGCAATGGCAAGAGACCCCCAGAAAGAAAATAAAGGGTGGACAGAGGGCAACCTTGTCTACTATTTTTACAAATGTGCAAAAACTTAAACACTACAGTCAGGTCTCCTCTTAATCTCCTTTTGCTTAATCTGTAAAGGCTCAGCTTTTTAATCTTTCCTCATAGTCCTGTAGCCCTAGAATCAGCCTAGTCGCTCTTCTCTGGACCTTTTTCTAGTGCTGCTATGTCCTTTTTGTAGCCTGGAGACCCAAAACTTCACCCAGGACTCCAGATGAGGCCTCACCATTGTGTTATAAAGCTTGAGCAGAACCTCCTGTGACTTGTACTCCACATATCAAGGCGCTATATAACCTGACATTCTGTTAGCCTTCTCAATGGCTTCCGAGAAGCTGTTCATTGAGAGGTTTTGTGTTTTTGTCATTTTTTTGTCTCTAGCCATTCACCTCCTGAATTTTAGTGTGACATTACAGTCAGCTTGATTGCAAAGCTGTGAATGGGACTGGGCTACACTCTGCTGTTGGGACTCAAGGCTTTTTGTCTGAAACTATGTTAAAACTTGCTGATATAACTTGTTTTACAATAATAATTAAACATGAGGAAGCAGGTCCTTAGTTCACTGAATACTAGAGTTCTATTTCATCTTGGCTCCAGTAAAAAGTTTTATGTCATCAAGCTTTAAAGAAAATGTCTGATGCTGTGTGGATTTATGTCATGGCTTGTGGTTCAAGTGATGAGTATTATTTGCAATTTATTGTATTTTTTGTCAGTTCCACATAGTCCTTTGTGTCCATAGTGTGGTCTGATGTTCATGAGCTTGATGTTTGACTCTCTGCTGCGTCTTCTGCCACTTCATAATGAAAACCAACTTCCCGAGTAGTGGCTGCTGGCTCCTTTTATAATGCACCCGGAATTGCTCCTGGTGCTTCATTACTCATTTCTGGCAGCACTTCTGGGTGTAGTAGAAGAACTGCCCATAAGGGCTCAGCAGATCCTGCTGCAGCACCTCCTGGCAGTGCCTGCGCATCCCAACAGGGCTGCACCACACTCCATCTACCATGAAGCCTTGCAGGAGTCTGAGTCACCACTGCAACCCAGTGGGTTGCCATCTAGCATCCCGAAGGGAGGTAACGCTCTGGCCACGCTTGCTTCCCCAGTCCTTCCAGTGTAGAGGTGTTCCCAGCTGGGCAACATGCAAGTAACATAAGCTTGACAGAAAAGGCTTCTTCTTGTTCTTCTCCTTTTTTTCCTCCCTGACCAGCTCTTCCCATTGTAGAAGTGTGTGTCCTGCCAATCCCGGACCCAGGTAGAAAAAATGGCAACGCTTTTGTTTACGTACTGCATCTATTACTCATTTAGTCTTATGTAACAAGACCTTAACAAACACTAGTTTTGATCTTCATGACACTTATAAAACATCAGTAATTCATCTCTGTGCTGTGTGACAAATGGGCATGATGGTAAAATTATGTATTAATATGAAGTATTCACAAGGTTTTCATACACTAAATATGTAACATCAACAGAAATGTGTCTCAGTTAAGCCACCTCAGCCCACTCCAAATTGACGTTGTGTTAGTAGGTCACATTGCAGAAATAAATCAGCACTTTACTGATGCTTTGTAAGTCTTATGAACACCCAAAGATGCCTTTGTTAACAGTAAGTAAATTATAGATGCATTTTTGCAGTACTGAAGCAACAATTTGTGTGATTCAAACAGAACATGTTTCATTATTATTGTATTGTATTTTAACAGACATTGAGATAGAAAGACTGAGGCACACAGTGAATAGCAGTTAAGCTCAACAACAGGCATGTTTAATAATAACAAATGGTCACCCTGTACCACATGATGCTTAACATCTCTAGTCACACATTTTCACTGCTATTTCAACTTTTGCCTTAAAAGAACAGTAGGATGTTTCATACTTATATCATGTCATCTGAGAGTTTCGTGTTGGTTGGACATTCAAGAAAAAATTTACTGCATTCTGTAGACATGACAATACTACGACTAATTCTGCTATTGCTAGAGGTGGGCGTGATTTTCCAAATGCAGTCACTTGGACTGACAGCATAATAAAGCTGAGGTGGAAATGCTTTCCATTACCATTACACATTAACCTGACATTTAACCTTTGCCTTAATCCTTTTCTCTCACAAACCTCCTGATAGCAATTCAATTCTCCTTCTTCCAATGATTCCATCCACATTGCACTCTTGTGCTATCACTCTATCTAATCCTTCATCTTGGGCTACCACTGATCCTAGATGTTTAACATTAGAATTACCAGAGCCTACGAGAAAACTCGAAAATCCGGCCAACCTTAAATTCATCCGCACCTCTCCTTCAGCATCACATAGACATGCTATAACAGAGGTAAACTCAAATCACGACTGGCTTACTTACATACAAAGGGCGGTGTATGTAAGGACGATGCATGTGCCCAAAACATTAACATTTATATGTTACTTACATAAAAGCAAGATCGATCTGGCTCTTACATACAAAGGATGGTTTACCTCTGTTATAGCGCGTCTATGTGAAAACAGTAGTGTCAAATGCGGCGGGTGGGGGCTCGGGGGGATGTTTGGGATCTTGAACGCGGCTGAGAGAATAAAACTGAATAAAAAAAAACAAAGCTAACCTTTACAAGTATCATAAATTACACTGGCTGTTACAGACTGGAATCAAATGTATGTTTTTATTCTAAAATAGTAAGAATACGCGCAGCTCACTTCTCAAGACACACTTGTCCGGGATCAAACCCGTGAAGTTTAGATTACCAGTTAACAGCTGATACCGTTGCGCCACCAAAGTGCTCATAGTAAATGTGTGTCAATGTTGCACCTTAACGTGGGATGTTTTTCTGCAGTTATATTCTTGAATAGAAGCGCACTTCTTCTGTTGTATTTGTACCTTTTGTGAAAGTGTTTCTTTGATATTTTGAATTCAGGCTTCACACATTATATACTTCATGTCTACATTTTGTCAATTATTACTAAAACATGAAAAATGATGTGTTTACATAGATTGTTGTAGACATGGTACACACATGAAATGCAAGTGTTCCAAATAACGATATAGTATTTATAAAAGGTATCATTTTGCTTAACTTCTCACTCTATACAACTCTAAGAAACTGACACGCAGGTAAACAGACTTGAGCTGAGAAAAATGTGCGCTGGTGGGGGATTTTAAAGTAGACTGCTTGCTGTTTGCTACTTATCAACACATTTAAAGGACAAAAGACGCTGACGGAGAGGTGAGAAGTGATTTAAGGTGGGACAGATCTACAGGTTTTTTTGTAGGCTCTGGAAATTCTAGTGTTAAATGTACCCCCTCTTTTCAGTAACTCTCTCTTCAGGTTAACTTAAAATTCCTGATCAGCCTTAAACCTCAGATATTCTTTCTTCTTCTGATTTATTTTCAGTCCTCTGTCTTCCAAAGCCATTCTTCCAACTTTGTCTCTACTTCTTCTTGTACTACACAACACAATGTCTTCAGTAATTACCCAATCTGTGTAAATGGGACATTGATGCCTTGGCATAACACATTTTTGAAACACTGTACTGTAAATATATCATAATGAGGAGCACTTTAAACAAATGTTAACATTACTGTATTCTAAGTGTTTATTTTCTTTTCATACTTCTCAGTTTCGACTGAATCAAAGGTCATGTCTGGAGGAAACCAAACCAACATGCTAGTGACAGAATTTCTCATTACTGGATTTCCTGGACTTCGAGATCAAGAAAGTAGAAAAACATTGTTTGCCATTTTCCTGTCAGTCTACCTGTTCATCCTAGTTGGGAACATCCTATTAATCCTCATCTTTACATCAGACCGAACCTTACACACCCCCATGTACACACTGGTCTGTGGATTGGCTTTTTTAGACATTGCCATCACAACTAACACTGTGCCCAGTATGCTGGTTGTGTTTAGACTTGAATCTCGATCCACTCCTTTTGCGACCTGTTTTGTTCAGATTGTATTTTTTCAGGGTTTATTCTCGACAGAATGCTTCCTTCTTTGCTTAATGGCTTATGATCGTTACATTGCCATCTGCAATCCTCTGCACTATCCCAATTTAATGAATAACATTCGTGTCTCCAAAATGATAGCTTGCTGCTGGCTGACTGGCTTTATTTGTGCCACAACTTGTGTCATCCTTACTGTCCAATTGCCATTCTGTGGGTCCAATCAAATTAATCATTGCTTCTGTGACTTTGCTTCAGTTCTGCTTTTAGCCTGCGGGAATATTGAAATGACTGGCTTTGTGGTCTTGTCCGTAGGCTTGAGTGTGCTGTTTATCCCTTTGATATTTATTCTCTTCTCTTACATGAGGATCATATATTCTGTGGTGCGAATCTCTACCACTGAAGGCCGACTTAAGGCCTTCTACACATGTGGCACACATATGCTGGTCATATCTGTGTTCTTTTTAGTAGCTGGTGGGGTCTTCATTTCTGACCGAATTGCTGGTACATCTGTGGACATGAGGATCATGGGACTGATAATCCAGAATGTCTTTCCAGCTTTAATGAATCCTATTATTTACTGTCTGAGGACCAAAGAAATCAGAAAAAGCTTTGAAAAAACCTTGAGAAAAATTAGAATTTTACCAAGTAGCTTGACGAATTAAGTTATTAGCAAACCTAAGTTCTTCTGTTTCAAACATTTATTGTCAAGTCAATAACATTTCTAAATATGACTAATAATTATCAGTTTGAGGTAGGATTAAACATTTTTCCTTACATTTAGAAGTTGCTTTATCCAAGAATTACTCACAAGAAATTACAACAACACAGTTTTATTAGCATTTTAAACTTCACAAACACAGGCCTGCAGTGGGCTGGCACCCTGCCTGGCCTTGTGCCCTCTGTTGGCTGGGATTGGCTAGGATGTAGTGGGTTGGATAATGGATGGGTGGACAAACACAGGCTGACTTTGTATCCTTTCTGGGTTGTCTTGTTTATTAAGTTCTTGTGAGTATTTAATGGATATTTTAAGCTTAGCATGTAACGTAGCTACAGACAGGGGGTTATTTTTTCTTTGTGACTGGTATGGGCTGTGATTATTAGAGTTTTTTTTGTTGTTTGTTTAATATACTGCCTTTTCATTTAGTAATAAAATATTTGGTAACACTTTAGTTTAAAGAACTGCAACATTCATCAATTATGCATTTACTCTTATATTAGAACAATTAGAACAATTAGAACAATCTAGACGAGAACAGGCCATTCAGCCCAACAAAGCTCGCCAGTCCTATCCACTTGCTTCCTCCAAGAAAACATCAAGTCGAGTTTTGAAAGTCCCTAACGTCTTACTGTCTACCACACTACTTGGTAACTTATTCCAAGTGTCTATCGTTCTTTGTGTAAAGAAAAACTTCCTAATGTTTGTGCGAAATTTACCCTTAACAAGTTTCCAACTGTGTCCCCGTGTTCTTGATGAGCTCATTTTAAAATACAAGTCTCGATCCACTGTACTAATTCCCTTCATAATTTTAAACACTTCAATCATGTCACCTCTTAATCTTCTTTTGCTTAAACTGTAAAGGCCCAGCTCTTTTAATCTTTCCTCATAATTCAACCCCTGTAGACCTGGAATCAGCCTAGTCGCTCTTCTCTGGACCTTTTCTAGTGCTGCTATGTCCTTTTTGTAGCCTGGAGACCAAAACTGCACACAGTACTCAAGATGAGGCCTCACCAGTGCATTATAAAGGTTGAGCATAACCTCCTTGGACTTGTACTCCACAGATCGTGCTATATAACCTAACATTCTGTTAGCCTTCTTAATGGCTTCTGAACACTGTTTGGAAGTTGATAGCTTGGAGTCCACTATGACTCCTAAATCCTTCTCATAAGGTGTACTCTCGATTTTTCGACCGCCCATTGTGTATTCAAACCTAATATTTTTACTTCCTATGTGTAATACTTTACATTTACTGACATTAAATTTCATCTGCCACAAATCTGCCCAAGCCTGTATGCTATCCAAGTCCTTCTGTAATGATATAACGGATTCCAAATTATCTGCTAATCCACCTATCTTGGTATCATCTGCAAACTTAACCAGCTTGTTACTTATATTCCTATCTAAATCATTTATATATATTAAAAATAGCAGCGGCCCTAGCACTGACCCCTGTGGAACACCACTCTTAACATCAGCCAGTTCTGATGAGGTTCCTCGCACCATCACCCTCTGCTTCCTGTGTCTGAGCCAATTCTGCACCCATCTAAAAACATCACCCTGAATTCCCACTTCTTTTAACTTGATGCCCAACCTCTCATGTGGCACCTTATCAAATGCTTTCTGAAAGTCCAGATAAATAATATCATAAGCTCCACTTTGATCGTATCCTTTTGTTGCCTCCTCATAGAATTCCAACATGTTAGTAAAACACGACCTCCCCTTCTGAACCCATGCTGACTGTTCAGAATAACTCCTGTCCTTGTCATGTGTTGCTCAATCTTATCCTTAATAATTCCTTCCATTAATTTTCCTGTGATGCTTGTTAAGCTTACTGGCCTATAGTTGCTTGGATCTGCCCTGTCACCCTTTTTATATAATGGGATGATATTTGCCATTTTCCAGTCCTTTGGAATCTCTCCAGTGCACAGTGACTTCCTAAAAATATGTCAAGGGTTTATATATGTACTCACTAGTCTCCTTAAGAACACGAGGATAAATATTATCTGGGCCTGGTGATTTGTTTGATTTCATCTTATTTAATCTGAGCAGCACTTCTCCCTCTACAATTTCCAAATCCCTCAGTACCTCCTTAGTAGTTGTGTTTACCTCTGGCAGGTTATCCACTTGCTCACTTGTAAACACCTCAGAAAAATGTAAGTTTAGGGCATCTGCTATTTCATTGTCTGTATCTTTTAATTCCCTTTACTATTCCTGATGAACTTGACCTCCTCCTTAACTGTTCTTTTACTACTAAAATACTGAAAGAATCTCTTGGGGTCTTCTTTCGCCTTATCTGCTATATTCCTCTCCAACTGTCTTTTAGCCTCTCTGATATCCTTCTTAATGGTTGCCCTCATGTTCTCATACGCTACGGTTCTCTTTGCAGTCATTAGTCTTATATGCCTTATACAGCAGTTTTTCCTTTGCAACTTCTTTTTAAATCTTTATTAATCCATCGTGGAGATTTTTTAGTTTCCTATTACTTCCAAATTTAGGTATGTATCTGTCCTGCATTACATGTAAAACATTTTTAAACCTGTTCCACTGCTCCTCGACTGTCTCCACATTTAAAAGCTTATCCCAGTCTATCCTACTTAGACTTTGTCGCATCTGCTCAAAATTAGCCCTACTAAAGTTCAACTTAACAATTTTAGTCTTTGCATCTGTACTCTTACAAAATACTGAGAATTGTATTACATTATGGTCACTTGACCCTAGTGGTTCAATCACCTCTACACCCTCAATTCTATCCTGATTATTACAGAATACTAAATCCAGATAGGCTTCACCCCTTGTTGGTGCTTTAACATGCTGTGTTAAAAACAGTCGATTACTTCTAAAAACTCCTGCTCTTGTGCTCCTCCATCTGTAAGGTTATCCCAGTTAATATTTGGATAATTAAAGTCCCCCATGACTATAATATCCCCCTGTAAACTTGCCTTTTTGATATTACTAAAAAGATGTGTGTTGAAATTACTGTCTGAATTGGGTGGTCTATAACACACTCCTAAAATGAGACCTTTTTCCCTAATATTTTCCAGGCGAAGCCACATGTCCTCACTAAGATGGGGCTCATCATCCAACTGAAGATGACTTACATTTAATTCCTGTTTGGCATAAACAGCAACCCCACCTCCTTTTCTGTTCTGTCTATCCTTCCTAAAAAATGTGTATCCCTCTATGTTACACTCATCCCCATCTTTGTTATTTAGCCAGGTTTCCGTTATTGCTATAATATCATAATTGTGCTCTGCTACATACAACTCCAACTCACTTACCTTATTTTTGATACTTCTAGCATTAGCAAGACCTTAACAAAGGCTTATTTTGGTCTTCATAACGCTTATAAAACACCAGCAGTTGAGTTATTCGTCTCCGTGCTGTGTGGTATTGACATGCTTTTAAAACAACTTGTTAATATGAAGGATTTACAGGTTTTATACTAAATATGTCGTAGCTAAGCCACCCCAGACAACCCTAAAGTAAAGTTTTATTAGTCAGTTACAAAATGAAATGAAGAAACACTTTACTGATGCTTTGTAAGTGTCATGACGACCCACAAAGTGTAAGTTAAGGTCTGGAGGCACAGTAACTAGTGTGCACACTGCAAATCTTCTGGGGGGTTGTATTTGGAGATGGAAAAAGGGGATGAATGTTCCTTACTTCACTGAACATGAAGGATTAAACGTATTTATAAAAAAGAAGAAAATGATCAAATTTGACTATGTTTCTGGTAAACGTTATGAAGGTTCCTATATGGACTTACAGTAAGATTTAATAACAAATGCTGGTCTGAAAAATGTGCATTTTTTTTAATTAAAATTAGACAAAGTAACACTCTTTGTAACACATTACATTTTATATTAAATAATTATACAGGGATCCCTAGCTATATCGTGCTTCGACTTTTGCAGCTTTACTCTATCACGGATTTTAAATGTTAGCATATCTAAATATATATCACAGATTTTTTGCTGGTTCGCAGATTTCTGTGGACAATGGGTCTTTTAATTTATGGCACATGCTTCCTCAGTTGCTTGCCCAGTTGATTTCATACAATGGATGCTATTGCAAGATTGCTGAGAAGCTACCCAATCAGAGCACATATTACTTATTAAATAAAACTCCTCAATGATATACGATATGCTTCTCGTGCGGTGCTTCGCATACTTGAAAGCCCAAACAGCAAGTATTGATTTTTGATTGTTTGCTTGTCTCTGTCTTTCTCTCTCTCTCTCTGACATTCTCTGCTCCTGACAGAGGGGGTGTGAGCAGATGGGCTGTTTGCACAGAGGCTGTTTGCCTAGAGGATACGGAGGCCCCTCTAAAAAATGCTGAAAGACTACCTTCACATTGCTGCCTTCCTTGTAGCTGCCTTGTCCGGCGGTGCCTCGCATACTTAAAAGCCGAAACAGCCCATATTGATTTTTGATTGTTTGCTTTTCTCACTCTCTCTCTCTCTGACATTCTCTGCTCCTGACACGCATTCCTTTGAAGAGGAAGATATGTTTGCATTCTTTTAATTGTGAGACGGAACTGTCATCTCTGTCTTGTCATGGAGCACAGTTTAAAATTTGACTAAAGGGTGTTATTTCATGTCTAGAGGGCTCTAATAATGTTAGAAAAATTTATTTAGAAGGTCATAAACACGTTTTCTATGCTCTAACTGCAAAAATATTCGATTTATAAATAAAGAATCCTACTTCGCGGAAATTCATTTATCTTGGCAGAGTCTGGAACAGATTAACCACGATAAATGAGGGTTGACTGTATAGCATATTTAGTTACCTTTTTTTTAAGTAATAAATAATGTAACTAAGTAACTTTTAAAAGTACTGCTCCCAGACACTGTTGGCATATAACAAGCTTTAATACTGTAGCAACTCCATAACGACTACGGTGCATGCAGCGAGATGGAATAGGAGGGTGACAGCACGAATTGGTTATACAAAAGAGGACCACCAGCAGGAGCGATTAGTAGTTGTGAGCAGCCATGAGCAGAATGAAGGGAGGAGTCCACCCAGAGAGATGGAGGGCAGTGGTGAATCTGAAGCAGGACATTGATAGCGTGGTTGATTGCCATTTCACCCAAAAACTGTCGAGAATGATAGAAACAGAAGTGTAAGTGGTGTCTTCTGGATCAGTGAAAAGGCAGAGAGTGAGGTCATGACGGAGTGGAGGGGGGAAGAGACTTGGTTTTGTCTATTGTATTATAACAGTCCTTCTAACAGGAACCAACAGCGGCCATCACAGCATGGTAAAGGTGTTCCCCATGGCCAGAACAGTGGAGAATACTGTACATAGTTCAATATGTTTATTTCTTTTCAGAATAAGTTATATTCTGCACTCTCCTTGTTCATTCCATTGTTTTTGAACCTCCCACCCTAATATTCCTGTTTAACTGCATTATCATTGTTTTCTTTTCCTTTAACCAGAAAGAAATCACTACAATACTTTGTCATACTTTGAATGCAATCGCAGTACAGTTACTCAAGTCAAGTGTCTATTTCAGCAGGTTTGACTTTATATAAAGTATGTTTGCAATCTGCTATGTTAGCTCCATATTTCCTTCCACAGTCCAAAGACATGCAGGTTAGGTGTATTGGCGATTCTAAATTGTCCTTGGTGTGTGTGTGAGATGATTAGACAATATGACATTTGAACTTTTTACTATATTATTAGATTCAGTATAAGTAATTTCTATTTATTGATAAGATGCTCGTCAACTTTTATTCTAACTATTTTGGGATAATTAGATGTACAAAGATATAGGGTGTGTTACAGATAATACCATTTACCTATATGTTGATTGATGCAAACTAATGAATTTCTTAACTGTGTTATGAAAATTATCTATAATAACTAACATTTTATATTTTTACATATTATTCCGTCTGCTTAGAGAACTCAGCTATTAATAAGTTGGCTTCTTAGGATCCAATGCTGTAGTAAAGAATGTCTATCTTGGAAACACTGCTAATGGTGATTTTGGTCATTATTTAGAAGAATGTATTTAATAGTCAAAGATAAAGACAGAAATAAATTTTTAATCTTTTCATTTAGAAATCATGGAAACTGTTCAGCTTACCTATATAATAAAAGAGGTGTAATTTCAATGCCACTCAATCAAAGTTCATGATACCATGTGTGACCACAAGGGGTCATTGCTGTACCCCAAGCCCCAGACACAACCTCAACAATGCAAGTCCCAGTTTAAATAAAAGGTTTATTAACACAAATACCTTGCAAAAAGGCAAAAGTGACATAAAAACACACACACAATATGCTTCTTTTTTTTTCTCTTTCTACTTTCTACTCCTGCCGGCAAGCTTTCTCCTCTTCCACCTGACTATGATTCTGTTGGATAAAGTTAAGTAGCTTCTTTAATTCTGGACCCAAGAGTACTTTCAGTGCCAGGGCATAGCCTGATGGAAGCACTTCCAGGTCAAACAGAAGCCCCACAAAGTAGGGATTACTAATTCTAGCAACTCCCCCTCGCAGTCCCCACGGGTCCCAACAGGAATACTGCTTTCAGGTCTGGGGATGGGGCTCCTTACAGTGCAGCCAGAACGAAACTGAAGAGAGACATCTGAGAGGTCAAGGCAGCGTACAGAAGTAGGATAGAGGACCATCTGAGGAGCAACAACACAAGGCAGCACATCACCGGTTACAAATCTAGCAACTCCTCGGACGCTGGCAAAGGAGCTAAACATCTTCTTTGCCCGCTTTCACAACAGCAACATACCCATGGTGGAAGAGTGTGAGGTGATGCGGGTAATGAGAAGGTGAACCCGAGGAAGGCTGCAGGACAAAATGGTGTGGCTGGATGGGTGCTGAAAGACTGTTTGGATCAACTGGCCAGAATCTTCACTAGGATTCTCAACCAGTCCCTGTCCCAGGCCACTGTCCCATCCTGCCTCAAATCCTCCATCATTGTTCCGCTGCCAAAAAAAATCCGTCACGAACAGTCTGAATAATTACCGTCCAGTGGCACTCACATCTGTCATCATGAAGTACTTTGAGAAACTGGTGCGAAGTCATATCATCGCCTGCCTGCCAGCAGACCTGGACCCATTTCAATTTACTTGTAATCTTTTTAGTTAGCCAATAAAAGGCATCATTTTGCTTCACTTTTCTCTGCTTACAAAGCAAAGATATCCACTGAGGACGCTGTGGCCACAGCCCTTCATGCTGCCCTGACCCACCTGGAGCAGCAGGGGATTTATGCCAGACTGCTCTTTGTGGATTCAGCTTGGCATTTAACACCATCCTCTCACAACGACTGGTGTCCAAACTGGCAGATCTGGTACTTCCATCACTCATCCACAGTTGGATACTGGACTAGTCGCTCCCAGCCCACTCCTCTACACCCTCTACACATATAACTGTGTCCATACTCACCATAGCAACAAGATCATAAAGTTCGCTTATGACACAACGGTGGTCGGACTCATCTCGGGCAAGGAGGGTGAGCTGGCATGCAGGGACGAGGTGGAGCGGCTGTCAGAGTGGTACAGAGTCACTAACCTGCTCCTTAACACCACAAAAACGAAGGAACTTGTTATTGACTTTAGAAAAAACAAAACTGACATCCAGCCACTCATCATTGGCGGAGTTTGTGTTGAGAGGGTCCGGGTGTTCAGGTTTCTGGGCATTGAGCTGGAGGTGGCCTGACCTGCTATTAAACATTATTATCCTATAATGTGCAGAAAGCTAGCAGAATTTAAATTATTAATTTAATCCATACAATAAAAAATATTCAACATAGGACTATTTTGACATCAGTGCTCCATTGATCAGAGGTTGTGAAAATTATAACACATATAGCAATACATACACAGCTTAACTGCAAAACAAAGCTGGCACCGGGACAAATTTAGCAGGTGAGGCAAAGGAATTTAGTGTGTCTGTGTGTGTTCATACATAACATAAACAAATCCCACATTATTTACGATTCACAACAAATGCGCTGCACTTAAGAGCGCAAAAACAACAGAATACAGCAAGCAGAACTTTACACGGCAAAACACAATACTACCATTGAAATGGGGCATAAATTGTGACCAAGGCAAAAATCCCAGTTCAGAAGACAGTAATGGAAGAAGGCCCATTTGACAGAAAGGGCATCGATTTCTCTAAGGCAACGTATCTCTGTTTCCAGGCTAGCTGTTTCATCTTTTCATTGACAAACTCAGAAAGCACAGCTCTCAGTCCAATATCAGATGCATCTGTCTGGAAAATGAAACAAAGGGGGAAATAAGTGGCAGACACAAAGGGTGCTATAAATAGCATTCATCCTTTAACACAGATTCTAAAACCCATCAGTGACGGACAAAAAACTCATAAAAAAAACATCACCCAACTCAGAAATGTATATTATTCACTTTATTATATTCATTAAATGATTTTCAAAATTCAACAAAACACTCTGATTCGGCCTGACCTCTCAGCTGTTGTACAGGAAAGGCATAAGACACCGCTGTTATTGCCACATCTAAAGTTTCATCACCGATCATTTAAATTATACATTTGGTTTATGTACAAACTCACTGTCTTGGTATCCTATCAAGTTTACTTTAGCTTCTCCTTGCTTCTAATCGAATCTTACATAAACATATACATCTTATAAATCTGGCCCAAAAATGTCTTAAGACCTGAGGATCTAGAGTTCTAACCAATTATCATTTTCTCACTTCCATTCTTTTACCATAAGGCCTTCAGCATAGGTGCTCACCCTGTTTTTTACCTCATGGGTGCATCTGGTTATTAAAACATTAAGTGCCAATTTTGAAGGAACCCTGCTATTGACATTTAAGTCATTCTGGTTTAGGTTTTCCATTTTTCCAACTCCTTTTTCTTTTCCTTTCAACTGAGATCAGTCCTAAGGGCTAATGTGATACTTCATTGTCCTCCCCCTTCCTTACCACTGACTATATACTGTAAGTTTTCTGGCTCCTTGTTTTTGGATAAGAAACCAGTTGCCACACTTTACTTCTGTTTTCAAAAAACTTTGATATCAGTCTCTTTTAATGTGCTGTCTGTTTCCTCTGCTCCTCCATTTTTCTGAAATAATACCTGCAAAATCTGTCTAATCTCTTATAATCCAAAACACTAAAATGTTGACTTTCAATTCTTACATCCTCTGTATCTTAGCCCCTGTAAATGTACATTTTTACCGTTTTTACACCGCTAACATTGCATAGATTTACGTTTGTCCCCTTCTCTTTTTAAACCTGCCACTCTAAGTCCCTTTCTAAGATTTCTTCTCTGAACATTTGTACTCTAACTCATATTTTCTTTTCCTTTGACTTCTCTGTTCTCGTTCCCTCCTATTTTCAATGAAGACTTCTCATTTGGCAGCGGGTTTTGCTGGCGTTGTGGTTTCCTATGTTAATGGCCTGTTGTCTTTGGGAACTCTCGGCATCTCAGATTACCAGGACATCCAGTAACGTAACTGACGTGTGGTCAGCTGCCACTCGCTTGGCAGGGGACCAAATGATTCCAGCTTGGGAAAACATTTGCTTTTTATTCCCGTTCTTCTTGTCTTTGTTGAAGACTTTGTAGGGCTGTAGCCACTTAGGGTTACCCTTGCAGTTTTATCTTTCCTTTTTCTCTTTGTTTTGTTCACAGGAATGGTTGACCTGGGGGGGACATGGTTTTTGTGCGTGGTGGTGGGAAGTGTCCTTCCACAATGATGTCCCATATATGTTATTTCTTGGCAATATTTTGTGTTCAGTTTGATGAGTTTTGTTACCTAATTTTAAAAATGTTCATAAAGAAGAAAACTTTATATAATTACATTATAAATACAATGAAAAAAGCTTCAGGTGTCCACCCCTTGTTGTTACAATACAAAGCTCATATGATAATTGTGATAATTACTTCTCATGGGAGGCATTCAAATCCAACTCTCCAGAGAAGACAGAACAATTAAATAAATATAGACGCTCATTAGCTCCTGAAACAGTTTGTGACAAACTGACTTTAAGTGTTTAAGTGGTAAGCACTAGATGCTCTCTTCCTGACAGAATGATAGAGACAAGTACATAGAAAATGGGCACAGATTATGAAACAGACAAAAAGTGGAGAACTGCATAAAGAAAAGAAAAAATGAAGAAAGTCTGCTGAACATTTTTAGAAATTCAGTATCCCGGCAGTTCAGCATTCATCAGGTATACGTCTACATGTAGTGGTCTTTGCATATAAAATTAATTTACAGTTACATGCTGAATAATGTAAGTAAGAGTTCACACTGAATTTTATAAATTTTTTTATTTTTTTAAATATTAAAATTTAATTTAACTATTTAAACATTTTAGGTTCTGTGTCATTTTCTGTATGATCTTGTTTTCACCTTTCTTGATCATGTACGTAATTTGAATTACAATTTTGTTTCCATTATATTCTGCATCGTCTTTTATTTACAAATGTCCAAGTTATAAATCTGACTATACAAGACGTGGATTAAAGAAAATGTTTTTACATACAGTTGATTCAAAGGAAAATGTAGTTTATCTACTAAATTCATTGAAAATACATAAGTGCCTACATGTATTTCAGGTAACAGATTTTGATATTGTATATTTAATAATTCATACACAAGTCTGCAATATTCAACTAATAATTAAACTAAACTAATGAAAAAAAAATATTTTTATTTGCATTCATGAACACATTCAAAAATAATTAAAATGTTTCCATCACTTCACATTTAATAACAAGATTTAATAGAAATGTAATTAAAATTTTACAAATTACACAATGTATTCATATATACAGTATTGTTCTAAATCGATTCTACATGAAAATATTCAGTCATATATATGTGAACATATACAGTATGTAAAGAAAACAATAATCCATATTCATTGACTTACACAGAACTTCTCGAGGTTTTGTCACTTTTTAGTTTCTTTGTATGCTGGCCCATCATTTGTCCACGTTTTCTAATGCACTCCTTTGAATCATCCAGAAGTAGTCCTCCATCATAATGACACCCCAGCATTTCTGGTACCATCTTTCCTTGCCTTTGATATCCTGATGAAATCTTTCGCCCTACACTTCACTCACTGCTCAGTGTTTTATATACAGTGTGGTAACATTTCCAGCAAAGGAACAGAGACCATTGGCGGTTTTGCCTTAACTAATACAGTATGTTGGGTTGGGTTTTTGATATAACTAAAATTCATTTATTTCTTTAATACAGTAGGATTGTTGTTAATTACATTTCAGCAATTTCTACATTATTATCTTAATTAGAAATACATAAAAACATAAGAAATTTGACAAGCTAGTGGAGACCATTCAGTATATCAAGTTCGTTTGCTAATAGCTAAGCTGCCCCAAAATTTCATGCAGATCCTTCTTGAAGGTTATCAGGGTTTCTGCTTCAACTCCATGTCTTGGTAGTTTGTTTGAAGTTCCCACAGTTCTTTGAGTAAAGAAGTCCTTCCTGTCATAAGTGCATATTGCACTTCCCCATAATTTCCGCTGGTTTCGTCAAGCACAGGATTTATCCTTAAATTAAAAGAATTCTGCTGGATCTACTTTATCAATGACTTTGAGGACTTTAAATAGCTGGGTTAGGTCCCCACACAATCTTAACTGCTTGAGACCAGTGGCGTAGCTCGAGTTCGTGCCGCTTGCGGTGGGGTACTGCCTCAATTTGCCGCCCTCCAACATATCTGAATATGCTAACCTATTTAATAATAAGTTAAAATGATGTATACAGAAAAATTAAGATACTGTACATTTTGCATAGATTTATTCATATATATATATAGAAAATGCAATACTTTTCAACATATAAGCATCAACTATACAAGAATATAGTATAGTCGCACTGATAAGCCATACTCTGATTATTAGTTTAATATAATTATGCTGTGAAAACCAGAACCAGTGTAGTGTACAAGTGATAGGTGGGGATGTTTTCTGCACAGAGCAAGAACGCATTTGGATTGATAAAGAACCAAAATTATAAATTGTAAATTAGTTATTCATCTTCCTAGAAATTTTTATCGGTGTGATGTTTATGTTTATTTTTGTTATCACCTCATACATTTCAACTGCTGTGTCTGATGCCATCACAGAAGGACATTCTGAAAATTATTTTTGAAGTATTTGTGGATAAAAATCAGAGAATTTTATTTTTTTTATTTCAAAAGTGATATTTTTCTGAACCCTGCTGCTTAGATACGACTTGTACTGAGCCTTTTGGCCAATAATGCCACCCCCAAAAATGTCCCGACTGGGGCGGACCACCCCATCTGCTTGCCCCGAGCTATGCCACTGCTTGAGACTAAACAGGTTTATTTCTCGGAAGTCTTTTAGAGCAGGACACATCCCATTATGCATGTTTTCTTTCCTCTGCATAGCTTCAAGTGCTGCTGTCTTTTTGTAGCATGTTGACCAAAATTGCACACAATACTCCAGATGAGATCTCACAAGTACATGATATATTCTAAGCATACCATACCCTTTTTTTCAGAGGGCTTAAAAGTAAATATTGCAGAATTTGGGGTTAGGACATGATTGAGCCCCACCATCTCCAATATCTTCAGAGGAAACAGAAACATTTTACTTATGATATCAAATTGTCTAATGTTAGATCTTACCTGTTGCGAAAAACAGCATAACAATTTTACAATTAACCGTTCCACTGTAATTCTCATATTAATGAATACATGAGAAAAAAATTCTTCAGTCTGGCACATTGGCAAAAAACAAAAAGACTCCTACCCTACCTATCAGATAAGTAAGACCCTCCTTGAACCGTAACTCGTGGTGGAGGGGTTTGCGTGTCCCAATGATCCTAGGAGCTATGTTGTCCGGGGCTTTATGCCCCTGGTAGGGCCACCTAAGGCAAACTGGTCCTAGGTGAGGGATGAGACAAAGAGCGGTTCAATAAACCTCCAATGAAGAACAAAAACCTTGGCCGACGTTTTCCCTTGCCCGGACGCAGGTCACTGAGCCCCTTTCTGGAGCCAGGCCTGGATGTGGGGCTCGATGGGGAGCGCCTGGTGGTAGGGCCTGCACCCATGGGGCTCGACCGGGCACAACCCGAAGAGGTAACGTGGGTCCTCCTTCCCATGGCCATGGGCTCACCACCTATGGGAGGGGCCAAGGAGGTTGGGTGCAGTGTGAGTTGGGTGGTGGCCGAAGGCGGGGACCTTGGCGATTTGATCCTCGGCTACAGAAGCTGGCTCTTGGGACGTGGAATGTCACCTCTCTGAAGGGGAAGGAGCCTGAGCTAGTGTGTGAGGTCAAGAGGTTCCGGCTAGATATAGTCGGACTCCCCTCGATGCACAGCTTGGACTCTGGAACCAATCGGAACCAATCTCCTTGAGAGGGGCTGGACTCTACCACTCTGGAGTTGCCCCCGGTGAGAGGCGCCAAGCAGGTCTGGGCATACTTATTGCCCCCCGACTTGGAGCCTGTGCATTGGGGTTTACCCTGGTGGACGAGAGGGTGGCCTCCCTCCGCCTTCGGGTGGGGGGAAGGGTCCTGACTGTTGTTTGTGTGTATGCACCGAACAGCAGTTTGGAGTATCCACCCTTTTTGGAGTCTTTGAAGGGGGTGCTAGAGGGCATACCTTCTGGGGATTCCCTCGTTTTGCTGGGAGACTTCAATGCTCACGTGGGCAATGACAGTGAGACCTGGAAGGGCGTGATTGGGAGGAATGGCCCCCCGATCTGAACCCGAAAGGTGTTATTGGACTTCTGTGCTCGTCACGGATTGTCCATAACGAACACCATGTTCAAGCATAAGGGTGTTCATATGTGCACTTGGCACCACAACACCCTAGGCCTCAGTTCAATGATCGACTTTGTGGTCGTGTCGTCAGACTTGCAGCCATATGTCTTGGACACTCGGGTGAAGAGAGGGGCGGAGCTGTCAACTGATCACCACCTGGTGGTGAGTTGGCTTCGATGATGGGGGAAGATGCTGGTCAGACCTGGTAGGCCCAAACGTGTTGTGAGGGTCTGCTGGGAACGGCTGGCAGAGTCCCCTACCAGCAGTAGCTTCAACTCCCGCCTCCGGCAGAATTTCATCCACATCCCGAGAGAGGTGGGGGACATTGAGTCCGAATGGGCCATGTTCCATGCCTCTATTGTTGAGGCGGCTGACCGAGCTGTGGCCGTGAGGTGGTCGGTGCCTGTCGTGGCGGCAATCCCCGAACCCGTTAGTGGACACCGGCGGTGAGGGATGCCGTCAAGATGAAGAAGGAGTCCTATAGGACCTTTTTGTCCTATGGGTCCCTGGAGGCAGCTGATAGGTACCGGCAGGCCAAACGGAATGTGGCTTCGGTTGTTGCTGAGGCAAAAACTCGGGAGTGGGAGGAGTTTGGAGAAGCCATGGAGAATGACTTTCGGACAGCTTTGAGGAGATTCTGGTCCACCGTCTGGCGTCTCAGGAGGGGGAAGCAGTGCAGTGTCAACACTGTATATGGTGGGGATGGTGCGCTGCTGACCTCAACTCGGGATGTTGTGGGTCGGTGGGGGGAGTACTTCGAAGACCTCCTCAATCCCACTAACATGCCTTCCAATGAGGAAGCAGAGCCTGGGGACTCTGAGTTGGGCTCTCGCATCTCTGGGACTGAAGTCACCGAGGTGGTCAAAAAACTCCTTGGTGGCAGGGCCCCGGGGGTGGATGAGCTCTGGATGTTGTAGGACTGTCTTGGTTGACACGTCTCTGCAACATCGCATGGACATCGGGGGCAGTTCCTCTGGATTGGCAGACCGGGGTGGTGGTCCCCCTCTTTAAAAAGGGGTACCGGAGGGTGTGTTCCAATTACAGACGGATCACACTCCTCAGCCTCCGTGGAAAAGTCTATTCGGGGGTTTTGGAGAGGAGGGTTCGTCGGATAGTTGAACCTCGGATTCAGGAGGAACAGTGTGGTTTTCGTCCTGGTCACAGAACAGTGGACCAGCTCTACACCTGATGCCTCCTGGACGCCTCCCTGCTGAGGTGTTCCGGGCACATCCAACCGGGATGAGGCCCCGGGGAAGACCCAGGACACGCTGGAGGGACTATGTTTCCCGGCTGACCTGGGAACACCTTGGGATTCTCCCGGAAGAGATGGAAGAAGTGGCCGGGGAGAGGGAAGTCTGGGCCTCTGCTTAAGCTGCCACCCCCGCGAACCGACCCTGGATAAGCAGAAGAGGATGGATGGATGGATGGATAACATACCCTGATTTCTATTCAGCAGTTTTTAAAACATAACATTTTATCAGTCTTTTAATCGCTTCAGCACCTTGCTTACATGATGAAAACATTGTGACAATATAAACCCCTAAATCTTTTTCAGAGTTTGCTTCCAGTAGGTCAGTGTCTCCTGTATTGTATTTATAGTTAATGTTCCTTTTGCACATGTGTAGCACTTTGCAGTTTTCTACATTATGAAGCTTGCTCATATCTTTCTGAACTGTTTTTGTTTACGCCTCAGTGTCTGCTATCCCTCAAATTTTAGTTTCATCCACATATTACACGTTCACTAACTACTGTATATGAAAACCTATGTCATTAAAATAGATCAGAAAAACTAACGGTCCAAGGACACACCTCGAAGGACTTCACAGATGCCATATTCACTTGATATCTGTACTCTTTGTCTGTGATAAATCAACTTGTGATCCAATTTAGTAGGTTACTTCTGATGCCTACAACATCTAGTTTCCGAATTAAATACTAAAAAGCCTTTATTGCTCTGGTTTAACAAGTGATAGGTAGAAATATATGTTGTTTAGGAGCACTTTAAAAAAATAGTTACATCTGTATGATCAAGTGCTTCTCACGTCCCTCTGTGACTGTTGGCTGTTGTTCCAACCAGTTATAAAATTATGAGCCGTTTCCTCTCTAATTGATCTAATTTAATTAGCTAATCTTTAATTCTGTTCTCTTAGAAAAGCACAGCAGTATGATGTTTACATTTCGAAGACAGCATTTGTATTTTGCTGTAGTTTTAAATAATTAACTTGTGTTAGTCGTCTTTGTATTAATTAGCCCTTTTTCTGTGTAGTTTCCTCCCTTAATTTTATTCTAATAATGACAATTTACAACGAGTAGAACAGAGAGCTGGACAAACACCACTGAATGCTGAAAGGCTGCAGTGTCAGACCAACTATGGTGCTCATTATTAAATAATGGATTGCATAACCACAACACCTGGGAATCGTGAGGTTGAAAATTTTTAAAAAACATGTTTTTAAAACAAAACAAAAACATTAAATTACTTCAATGTAACATTCAGAAATGTTTGTTACATTCTAATAGAAATTTATTAATCATAATTTTTTTTTTTTAAATTTCGACATTGACCCTGTGGTTGAGTAAGGAACACAAAGTCCAAAAGGATAAATGTTGGGGCGCCAAGCCAGCTGTCCCAGTTTAATCCAAGGATACATCAACCAAACAGGTACTGTTTGGGGCGAATAGGAAACCAAATAAAACAAAGTTGGATGGCGGTTAGTACACAGTGGATTACTTCCTGCAGGGTGCTCTGATCACAGAGTGACGCCTCCTCCATGAGGTCCTGTGATTTATATGGAAGATCAGAAGGGGCGGAGTCAGCTGCCCTCACCCTGTGTCTTCTCTGTACTTTGGAGAGAATGGAAGAGGACATGATTAGCACCATCACCCACCCCATACCAATGTGTCATTACGTGCCTCAGATAACACACATGCATGACAACCCCAAAACACAGAAAGTGGGAAATAATAGCTTGATTATTTAGAGTAGCAGTCCCATTAAAATGAACAAAAACCTGCAGTCACATGAGCTCTGCAGGATTGATGTTGGGAAACACTAATATATTCTAAGTGTTTGCTTTCTTTTCATTTTTCAGTTTTGATTGCACCAAGGTCATGTCTGGAGAAAACCAAACCAACATGCCAGTGACAGAATTTCTCATTACCGGATTTCCTGGACTCCGAGACCAAGAAAGCAGAAAAACGTTATTTGCTGTCTTCCTGACCGTCTACCTGTTTATCCTAGTGGAAAACTTCTTGTTGATCCTCATTTTTTCATCAGACCACACCCTACACACCCCCATGTACATACTGGTCTGTGGACTGGCTGTTTTAGACATTGCCATCACAACTAACACCGTGCCCAGCATGCTACTTCTGTTTAGACTCGAATCTCGATCCACTCCCTTTGCCACCTGTTTCATTCAGATTGTGTTTTTTCAGGGATTTTTTTCAACAGAATGCTTCCTTCTTTGTCTAATGGCTTATGATCGCTATATAGCCATCTGCAATCCACTCCACTACCCCAACTTAATGAATAACAGTCGCATCTCCAAGTTGATGGCTTCTTGCTGGGTGTCCGGTTTTATTTCTGCTGCACCACCCGTTGTTCTCACGCTCAGGTTTCCTTTCTGTGGGTCCAACCAAATTAATCATTGCTTCTGTGACTTTGCTTCTGTTCTGCATTTAGCTTGTGGGGATGTTAAATTGACCAGCTTTGTGGTCATGTCCATGGGCTTGAGCGTGCTGTTTATCCCTTTGATATTTATTCTGTTCTCTTACATGCGGATCATATATTCAGTGATGCAAATCTCTACCACTGTTGGACGACTTAAGGCTTTTTCCACTTGTGGCACACATATGCTGGTCATATCCATATTTTTCTTGGTAGCTGGTGGGGTCATCACCTCTGATCGAATACCTGGGACATCTGTGGACATGAGAATCATGGGACTGATAATCCAGAATGTCTTTCCAGCTCTAATGAATCCTGTTATTTACTGTCTGAGGACCAAAGAGATTAGAAATAGCTTTAAAAAAACTTTAAGGAAGAGTGGAATCTTATACTGCAGTATGACCGTTTAAGTTATTAACCAAAATATTTATTTGTGGTATTTAATAGTGATTGAAGGATTGCTTCTGCATCATTCTTCTATAGCTCTTACTTACTAAATATGATTAAGAATTCTCATTATTGAAATTTTTTCCTTATATTTGGGAATGTTGTTTCGTCTACATACTGTTATGGTTTGTGTTTGTTTTCAATTGTTTATTCTTTTCCTACAGTTCTGTTATTTACATATTATGGCTTTTTAAAGGGTCACTGTACCCATTTTTAGCATTATTGTTTGAATCAGAAATCATTTTCTTAGGATTACATAATTTTGGTATTTCTGTGCATCACCATTTTAAGCATTAGTTGCTAGGGCGCTGCAATGGAGATGCATGTTGATGACAGGATAAAACGTTAGCACCATGCACTTCCTTCTTGTCATGTCTGGGGTTCAGCGTTGTACAAAGAACAGCCAGAAAAATCCTTTTAAGCAGACTTTATACCAGAACTTCAAGAAACAGTAATGGAACCTTTATTACACACAGAAAACATGTCAACTTCTTCAGATGTTTAACTTCATGTTAAATGAAAAGAAGAAGACAGTTGCCTTCCTCAGAACTATAGAGTTGTAGAGAGGCAGGACTAGCAGTTCCATTGCATCGTCTAAAAAATAGAAAAGCCAGATAAGGTCTGAACAGAAAACACAGCTGCTACCAGTTTGAAAGTGTGTTTACCATGTAATGGAATCAGCTGTAAAAAAGAAAGTGTAGCCCAATCGCTCATAATCTAACAAAATCTCTGCACGGTTCTTGTTGGTGTCCATTCTTCTTCTTCTTCTTCTTCTTCTTTCCCTACTTCAATATGTGGTTGGTGTGCCTGATCATTCCTCTCCATACAGCTCAGTGCAGCACTTTCTACTCAGGCAGATATTTTTCCTTGAGATGTGGTACCTCTGATTGTCTCAGTACTTATTCCACACATCCATCTCAACATTCTCATTTCTGTCTCATCTAACTTCTTCTCCTGTGATCCCTTTACTGCTTATGTCTCATCTCCATACATAATTGCTGGTCTTACCACTCTCTTAAAAACCTTACCTTTAACCTTCACCTTAATTCTTTAATAAACTCATCCATCTTTGCCAACTCTACTCCCTGCATCCTCACCATTCCACTGACCTCCCTCTCATTCACACACATGTATTCTGTCTTGTTCCTACTGACCTTCATTCCTCTCCTCTCTAAGGCATATCTCCACCTCTCCAGGGTCTCTTCAACCTGCTCCCTACTATAGCTACAGATCACAATGTCATCAGCAAACATCATAGTCCATGGGCACTCCTCTCTAATCTCATCTGTTAAACTGTCCATTACCATTGCAAATAAGAAAGGGTTCAGAGCCGATCCCTGATGCAATCCCACATCCACCTTGAATGCATCTGTCACTCCTGCTGCAGACCTCACCACTGTCACACTTTCCTCGTACATATCTTGTACAATTCTTACATACTTCTCTGCTACTCTCGACTTCCTCATACAATACCACAACTCCTCTCGAGGCACCCTGTCATATGCTTTCTCCAGGTTCACAAAGACGCAATGCAACTCCTTCTGTCCTCCTCTATACTTCTCCATCAACACCTTCAGAGCAAAGACTGCATCTGTGGTGCTCTTTCTTGGCATGAAACCATACTGGTACTCACTAATCATCACCTCACTTCTTAACCAAGCTTCAACTACTCTTTCCTATAACTTCATGCTGTGGCTCATCAATTTTATCCCCCTGTAGTTACTACATTCCTGTACATCCCCTATTCTTAAATATCGGCACCAGTACGCTTCTTCTCCACTTCTCAGGCATCCTCTCACTTTAAAGATTCCATTAAACAATCTGGTTAAGAAATCCACTGCCATCTCTCCTAAACACCTCCATGCTTCCACAGGTATGTCATCCGGACCAACGGCTTGTCCTACAACTTACCCTTGATATTTAAATGCATCCACTCTTTTCAATAGCTCACCCTGCAAAGTGATCATTAACTGATCATTAAACCTCACATATTCTGTATTCTTCTTATTTATCTTTAGTCCTCTATCATCCAAAGCCCTTCTCCATTCTTCCAATTTCCTCTCCAGTTTCACTTTTCTGATGCTACACAACATGAGCAAAAAGCCTGCACCAGGGAGACTGGTCTTTTATCAAAATGACTCAACTCATCCAAAACCAAATCAAAGAGGTAAGTTGCCTGTGTTTTTAGTGGTGTTTTCAGATCCCTTTTCTTCTGACTTCAACTTCTGTTTTGGTTTAGTGTTTAGAATTAAGGAAAGATGGGACAGATTCTCGGTAACAGTCATTTTGCTGGTCAGTTTCCCCTTTTTTTGGCAACAATAAAAATGATTACTCATTAGAAATTACAACTTTGAGACTTTTCTGACATTTCAAAGACAGATTATATTATTGGTGGGCTTTCTTGTTATTTATAGTAAAAAGTGTATTTAACTACCTGTGGAAACATACATTACATGACGATAGCAGGCTATTTTGCCCTGATGCTACTGACATAGCTGTTACAGTAGCTTTGAACTCTTGGGACATTTCATTGGTGTTCATAGATGTTGTAAAAAGTTACAGCTAGCATTGCAAATGTCTGCAGCCTCACTGGATTGAGAAATTAGTCACATCCAAAATTCAGGACAAATAAAGAGTTTTTATTAAGGGTTCACAGGGAAATACTGTGTTTGGAAATACAGGACATCTGGCCACCCTACCCAAATGCTTGGTCTGAAAAGAATATTTAAGGTTGGTTTTGAAGTAGAAGTTCAAAGGTTGACATGCTCTGACCTACCAATATGAAGACATTTCACCAACAATATGATGTCCACATTTATGTATTTGCTTATTTGTACCCTTTGTAGAGGTGGTAGATCAAAGCTGCACTTCAGTTCAGTGTGAGCAGCTCTTTAGGTAAGTAGATTGACAGACTGGAGGCTGTTTTTGCAAAAAAAAAAAAAATTTTTATGTGATTTGTTTTTTAGTTTATCATTGACAAGGCAAACTCTACATTTTCTATTGAAACATAAACATGGCCATTGCTTGGGAAAGATTAGAATAAAAACCTTTAACATCTTACACATTCAAATACAGGCAAGATGTTAAATGTTGTACGAAAAGCAAAGACAAGGATGAAGTGTTGGTGAACCTCGAAGGCAAACCTCATATAATTGACTGGAAAGAAAATAGCAAAAATGTTAGACGTCTTTTCAGATAGGAGTCGGTTGATCAACTGAAGCAAATAAGGTGGTGGTGCCCTTTAACAGGAAACCAGACCAGAGTGGGCGGGACCAGGAAATGGTGACCCTGAAGTGCCAGGTCATCTGACCTGTAAGAAAGAAAGGAGGAGAAGCATTAGGCAACAGCGCCATCCTTCAGCTCAGGGTGGAATTACCATTAGATAAGCCTTCAAGTTATTTCCCAAGGGTGTAGAATATATTCATATAATAAGCACTAAGAAAAGCACTCTTTTGATATATACAATGTACATACAATCTGCGTATAATTCAATTCTTCCTGATAGGCCTTGGCTATTTAAATTAAATATATATTTGTGTGTATATTGCATTGTATGTTTTCCATGAATGTTATTTTGTATTCATATCTATATTATATTTATAAATGTTTACTCTCTAGGTAGTGTGGAATAAAATGTTTAGATTAAACTCACTAAAGGTTTTTCTAAAATGTTATAATCCATAAATACATCAGTTTTTGGATGTGCCTTGTTTTTGATTCATCTGTGAATCAATTTGTAATAGCTGGAATTATGATAAGTGTTTCATTACCTCATATTATTTGTATGAAGGAAACAACCCCCATCTACCTGTCTATCTATTCATCCACTTACCTGCACAATTTGACTACAATTTGAAAAGCATTTCAGGAGAAAGGTCCATTTCAGAGCACACTGTATCACCAGGTCAATTGACAAGTGACAGCCTAAGACGCCAATGTCTTTACGATGTAGTAAGAAGAACCCAGAGGAAAATGCGAAGAATATGCAAACTCTGAGACAGTTGGGTCAAACTGGAAATCAATGCTCATATTTATCACATGTCTGAGTAGGAAAACAGTCCTGTCATAAAAACTTCAGAGTGTCACAAATTCGGCCATATTCTTAGGAATAGGAGTAATAGAATTTCATCAGTTTTCTCAACCTCTTAAACCCTAAGTGGCCTGGTACCACTGACAAGGGTTTAAAAAATGATCTACACATTGCACACTACGCACATTACGCACAGACACAAACAATACCTCGTTTGAAAGCCACAGGTGTCTAATACAGACTCATATTGATCACATTGTTACAATATGTACAGTTGATTTGTAATATGACATGAAATCATATGTGTGCTCTGTCATACAATGACATAAAAAATTAAAGCCAGCCTAGTAATTTTTCTGTACAAGGAATACCCAAGTGATATACGAGGTGTGGCAGAAAAGTAATGAGACTGGCAACACTGCAAGCGATCTGGCAACGCTGCGCTGTTGTCCTTGATAGAGCACGTGTATCAGTACCCTCCCATAGCTCAGTGCGAGTTTCAACTCCTTCCGTTAACTACGTGATTTTTGTGACTGCTATTAGCGAAGTTGTCTTTTTGGTTGTGCGTCACGCAAAATGGAACAGCGAAATTTGGAGCTACGTTGTGCCATTAAACGGCAAGTGTGACGTTTGAAAAGTTAAAACAGGCCTATGGGGAACATTCTTTATCCCGAGCTCAAGTTTTTCGCTGGCACAAATCATTTTTGGAAGGCAGAAAACATGTTGAAGATGAACACCGTTCAGGGAGACCTTCAACTTCGAAAACCAATGAAAACATCGAACGTGTGAACACTCTTGTGAGATCAGACCGTCGTTTAACATTAAGAATGTTGAGTGAACAATTAAATTTGAACAGATTTACCGTTCAAATTTTGACTGAACATTTGCAGATGTGACAGGTCTGTGCCAAAATGGTGCCGAAAAACTGCCCTCTCCATAACAGAATTTTTGACCTCAAAAGGCTTTCCTGTGGTTCTGGAATAATCTGGAAAATCTGGAATAGCCTGCCAATAGGAATTCGCCAGGCTGATACAGTAGAGCAGTTTAAAACTGCTGAAAACACATTACTTTAACATGGCCTTTTTATAACTTCATTTTAATCTTAATTTAACTTAATCCTGATACTCTATATGTTCAATTTCCTCATAATAACTATTCATGGTGGCTCTAAAATCCGTACTGACCCCTACTCTCTTTTCTGTTTCTTTTTCCGGTTTCTTTGTGGTGGTGGCGCCTACTCAAAGCTTCATGATACTCCAACAATGATGGACGGATTAAAAGGCAGAAGTCTACGTGACCATCATCATCAACAAGCCCTTCCGTGAGAACCCTAAATCCAAAGAGGACTGTTTCATTTATGTTAGGTAGAATGCCCAGAGGGGACTGGGCGGTCTCATGGTCTGGAATCCCTACAGATTTTATTTTTTCTCCAGCCGTCTGGAGTTTTTTTGTTTTTCTGTCCCCTGGCCATTGAACCTTACTCTTATTCGATGTTAATTAATGTTGATTTATTTTGTTTTATAATTGTGTCTTTCATTTTTCTATTCTTTAATATGTAAAGCACTTTGAGCTACTGTTTGTATGAAAATGTGCTATATAAATAAATGTTGTTGTTGTTGTTGTTGGTTCCCCAGCCCCATTATTCACCTGACCTCAGTCCGTGTGACTTTTTCCTTTTTCCTAAACTGAAAAATATCCTCAAAGGACGTCATTTAGGGACTTTAGAAAACATCCAAAAGAATGTAACGGACATGCTGAAGACCATACCGGTTGAAGACTTCCAGCGCTGCTACCAACTGTGGGAACAACATCTCCATCGGTGTGTAGCTGCCCAAGGGAACTACTTTGAAGGGGATAACATTGATGTTTGAAAAAAATAAAAAGTTTGGTAAATAAAAAATCAGTCTCATTACTTTTCTGCCATACCTCGTACATTAATTGAAAGGTCGCAACCAGTCGATTTCAACTAATGGCTTGAACCCTGGATCCAACTGATCAAACAGCAGCCACGTGCCAAAAACGGCACACAGCGTGTCTTAATTTACGTGTGCTCTCACATATAACTCCATAAAGCAACAGCAAAAATATACCAATAACATCAAAACAAGCCCACATCTTGAGCGAACATCTCAAGCCTTCTTCATCACACACATAAATTTATGATGAAGCAGCCTCAGGAAACCCAACATAATCCGTCAAAACAGCTACCATGACTGGATTAAACCACCTGGCTATTCTGGAGGGGGCCGAGTGTGTCATACCTTCACAAAACTCACATCACTGGGCAGCTGAGACTGTGAAGTTTCCAATGACACCAAACATGGCCATGTTTGAACAATGGACCTGCCCTGTCTTGCACAAAGAGGCTCCCATCTCACAGTGGAAGTGTGTCATTTTTGTGTGTTGTTGCATATAATTTCACAAAGTGACAGTGAGTATCAACAAGGAAATTGAAAAATTTACAGCAGATTCTGCTGAATAAGACAAGCTCAAGCACGTCACCAAGCGATGAAGCGTTTGCAAGATATTCACTATAAAATAACAGAACAGCTGCTATTTACGGGCAGATACCTCTGGCTCAGCGGGTCACGCCATCGCCAGCTATACACCATTTTATATCTGTGACTGAGATGTTTCCAACAATATATAACATGTCCATGTTTGAAAAACCACACCCTCCGGTCCCCCTTCTTAAAGAGGGGGACCGCCACCCCAGTCTGCCAATCCAGAGGCACTGTCCCCGATGTCCATGCAATGATTCAGAGACATGTCAACCAAGACAGACCTACAACATCCAGAGCCTTGAGGAACTCCGGGCGTATCTCATCCACTCCCGGGGCCCTGCCACCAAGGAGTTTTTTGACCACCTCGGTGACCTCAGTCCCAGAGATGGGAGAGCCCACCTCAGAGTCCACAGGCTCTGCTTCCTCATTGGAAGGCATGTTAGTGGGATTGAGGAGGTCTTCGAAGTACTCCCCACTGATCCACAACGTCCTGAGTCGAGATCAGCAATGCACCATCCCCACCATATACGGTGTTGACACTGCACTGCTTCCCCCTCCTGAGATGCCGGACGGTGGACCAGAATCTCCTCGAAGCCATCCAAAAGTCGATCTCCATGGCTTCTCCAAACTCCTCCCATGCCCGAGTTTTTGCCTCAGCAACCACCAAAGCCGCATTCCGCTTGGCCTGCCGGTACCTTTCAGCTGCCTCCATAGACCCACAGGACAAAAGGTCCTATAGGACTCCTGTTTCAGCATGACGGCATCCCTCACCGCCGGTGTCCACCAATGGGTTCGGGGATTGCCGCCATGACAGGCACCGACCACCTTACGGCCACAGCTCCGGTCTGACGACTTAACAATAGAGGCACGGAACATGGCCCATTCGGACTCAATGTCCCCCACCTCCCTCGGAATGTGGATGAAGTTCTGCCGAAGGTGGGAGTTGAAGCTACTTCTGACAAGGGACTCTGCCAGCTGTTCCCAGCAGACCTTCACAACACGTTTGGGCCTACCAGGCCTGACCGGCATCTTCCCCCACCCCACTACAGAGGGATCTCACTCATTAGCCTCCCTGGAAAAGTCTATTCTGGGGTTCTAGAGAGAAGGGTCCGTCGGACAGTCGAAATTCAGATTCAGGAGGAACAATGTGGTTTTCGTCCTGGTCGTGGAACAGTGGACCAGCTCCTCACCCTTAGCAGAATCCTGGAGGGTTCATGGGAGTTTGCCCAACCAGTCTACATGTGTTTTGTGGACTTGGAAAAGGCATTCGATCGTGTCCCTCTGGGAATCCTGTAGGGGGTGCTCCGGGAGTATGGGGTACCGAACCCCCTGATTAGAGCTGTTTGGTCCCTGTACAACCGGTGTCAGAGCTTGGTCCGCATTGCCAGCAGTAAGTAGAGCCCGTTTCGAGTGAGAGTTGGACTCCGCCAGGGCTGTCCTTTGTCACCGATTCTGTTCATAACTTTTATGGACAGAATTTCTAGGCGCAGCCAGGGTGTTGAAGGGGTCCGGTTTGGTGGACTCAGGATTGGGTCACTGCTTTTTGCAGATGATGTTGTCCTGTTTGCTTCATCAGGCCGTGATCTTCAGCTCTCTCTGGAGCGGTTCGCAGCTGAGTGTGAAGCGGCTGGGATGAGAATTAGAACCTCCAAATCTGAGACCATGGTCCTCAGCCGGAAAAGGGTGGAGTGCCCTCTCAGGGTTGGGAGTGAGATCCTGCCCCAAGTGGAGGAGTTCAAGTATCTCGGGGTCTTGTTCACCAGTGAGGGAAGAATGGACCGTGAGATCGACAGGCGGATCGGTGCGGCATCCGCAGTGATGCGGGCTCTACATCGGTCTGTCGTGGTGAAAAAAGAGCTGAGCCGTAAGGCAAAGCTCTCAATTTACCAGTTGATCTACGCTCCTACCCTCACCTATGGTCAAGAGCTATGAGTAGTGACCGAAAGAACGAGATTGCGAATACAAGCGGCTGAAATGAGTTTCCTCCGCATGGTGTCTGGGCTTTCCCTTAAAGAATGGGTGAGAAGCTCAGTCATCCGGGAGGGGCTCAGAGTAGAGCCGCTGCTCCTCCGCATCGAGAGGAGTCAGATAAGGTGGCTCGGGCATCTGATCAAGATGTCTCCTGGACGCCTCCCTGGTGAGGTGTTCCGGGCACTTCCAACCCGGAGGAGGCCCCGGGGAAGACCCAGGACATGCTGGAGGGACTATGTGTCCTGGCTGGCCTGGGAACGCCATGGGATTCTCCTGGAAGAGCTGGAAGAAGTGGCCGGGGAGAGGGAAGTCTGGGCCGCTCTGCTCAAGCTGCTGCCCCCACGACCCGACTGGATAAGCGTAAGAGGATGGATGGATGGATGGATGGATGTTTGAAAAAAGGAAAGTTCCAAACGTTAGAAAAATAAATGAAAATGTGTGATTTTTTCTGTGTGTGTGTGTATATGATAAATATATGTGTGTGTTTGTGTGTATGTGAGAAATTATTTATATTTTATCTAAATAAATGTATTTTACACGGTGGCACAGTGGGTAGCGCTGCTGCCTCGCAGTAAGGAGACCAGGTTCGCTTCCCGGGTCCTCCCTGTGTTCAGTTTGCATGTTCTCCCCGTGTCTGCGTGGGTTTCCTCCCACAGTCCAAAGACATGCAGGTTAGGTGCATTGCCGATTCTAAATTGTTCCTAGCGTGTGCTTGGTGTGTGTGTGTGTGTGTGCGCTCTGCGGTGGGCTGGCGCCCTGCCCGGGGTTTGTTTCCTGCCTTGCTCCCTGTATTGGCTAGGATTGGCTCCAGCAGATCCCCGTGACCCTGTAGTTAGGATATAGCGGATTAGATGATGGATAAATATTTTATATTGTTTATTAATTATGTTTATATTTTGGTTATCCCTGCTAAGAAAGGTTCTGGAGGTAAGAGTGGTGCCCATGGTGACAAATGCTGTAACTATTTATTTCTTTGTGCTATCAACACAGGTACAGTTGACAGGTCTGGGAATACCTCAGAGGTGAAAAACCTTACCTGGTGTTGCTTGAACCCTATGTTTTTTTTGCATCAACTTTTGAGTGAAGGAATGTTATATAGTTAAGTCCATAAATATTTGGATAGAGACAACCTTTTTCTAATTTTGGTTCTGTACATTACCACAATAAATTTTAAATGAAACAACTCAGATGCAGTTGAAGTGCAGACTTTCAGCTTTAACTCAGTGGGTTGAACAAAACGATTGCATAAAAATATGAGGCAACTAAAGCATTTTTTTAACACATTTCCTTCATTTCAGGGGCTCAAAAGTAATTGGACAAATTAAATAACTGGAAATAAAATGTTCATTTCTAATACTTGGTTGAAAATCCTTTGCTGGCAATGACAGCCTGAAGTGTTGAACTCATGGACATCACCAGATGCTGGGTTTCCTCCTTTTTAATGCTCTGCCAGGCCTTTACTGCAGCGGCTTTCAGTTGCTGTTTGTTTGTTTGCCTTTCTGTCCAAAGTTTAGTCTTCAACAAGTGAAATGCCTGCTCAGTTGGGTGAAGATCAGGTGACTGAGTTGGCCATTCAAGAGTTTTCCACTTCTTTGTTTTAATAAACTCCTGGGTTGCTTTGGCTGTATGTTTTGGGTCATTGTCGATCTGTATCATGAAATTCCCGCCGCCCAATCAATTTGACATTATTTAGCTGGATTTGAGCAGACAGTATGTCTATGAACACCTCAGAATTCATTCGGCTGCTTCTGTCCTGTGTCACATCATCAATACACACTTGAGTCCCAGTGCCACTGGCAGCCATCACACTGCCTCCACCGTGTTGTACAGATAATGTGGTATGCTTTGGATAATGAGCTGTTCCACGCCTTCTCCATACTTTTTTCTTGCCATCATTCTAGTAGAGGTTGATCTTGGTTTCATCTGTCCAAAGGATGTTTTTCCAGAACTGCGCTGGCTTTTTTAGATGTTCTTTAGCAAAGTCCAATCTAGCCTTTCTATTCGTGAGGCTTATGAGTGGCTTGCGCCTTGCAGTGCACCCTCTGTATTTACTTTCATGCAGTCTTCTCTTTATGGTAGACTTGGATATTGATACGCCGACCCCCTGGAGAGTGTTGGTCACTTGGTTGGCTGTTGTGAAGGGGTTTCTCTTCACCATGGAAATGATTCTGCGATCATCCACCACTGTTGTCTTCCGTGGACGTCCAGGTCTTTTTGCGTTGCTGAGTTCACCAGTGCTTGCTTTCTTTCTCAGGATGTACCAAACTGTAGATTTTACCACTTGTAATATTGTAGCAATTTCTCGGATATGTTTTTTCTGTTTTCGCAGCTTAAGGATGGCTTCTTTCACCTGCATGGAGAGCTCCTTTCACCGCATGTTGTCTGTTCACAGCAAAATCTTCCACATGCAAGCACCACACCTCAGATCAACTCCAGGGCTTTTATCTGCTTAATTGATAAGACATAACGCTGGACTTAAACACACCTGCCCATGAAATAGCCTTTGAGTCAATTGTCCAATTACTTTTGAGCCCCTGAAATGACGGGATTGTGTTAAAAAATGCTTTAGTTGCCTCACATTTTAATGTAATCGTTTTGTTCAACCCACTAAATTAAAGCTGAAAGTCTGCACTTCAACTGCATCTGAGTTGTTTCATTTAAAACTCATTGTGGTGATGTACAGAACCAAAATTAGAAAAAAGTTGTCTCTGTCCAAATATTTATGGACTTAACTGTATGTCAAGTTTTAATGAAAAAAATGGCTGTCCATCTTGTATTTATTGAATAATAAGGCTTTATTATGGCTTTAGGCCTTACACCTTTTTTTTTAAGAAACTACTGCTAACTTCACCAGGATTTCGGAGAGCTCATGAGCTATAATTGAGTAGGTACTTAATGGAGGGAGAGGGAGAGAGAAGCCATTCAGATAATAATTGCACTTGAGTGCAGGGAGGTGGACAGGGAGGATGTGGCGCATAAGCAGCTTTATGGCATTCTCCTCAATTGTGGATTGCTGGAGATAAGTTATCCCAACCCCATGACGATATAAAAAGACAAGATCCCCACTAGGTTAGTTGTGACTGTCACATGCCCATTGTAAGCGCTTTTAATGATGGACAAGGGAGTCAGCATGGGCACTGTTAATGGCCTGTGACTACACAGCCCCATACACCATATGCTGTGATGCTTTGTGTGTTCTGACACTTTTCTTTAATGGCCAGCAATTTATGCTACAGTACCTCTTTAGTAGGATCTGACAAGACATGGTAGCCTTTGCTCCAATTGTGCATCAATGAGACACTGTCACCAGTTGACTGGTTGTCCTTCCTTGAACATCTTTGGTAAGTGCTAACCACTGCATATCGGGAACAACCCCACAAGACTTGTCGTTTTGGAGATGTTCTTACCCAGTTTTCTAAACATCACAATTTGACTCTTGTTAATAATAATAATTTAAAGTCGGTCAGATCCTTATGGTTGTCCATTTTTCCAACTACCAAGACATCAAATTCAAGAACAGACTGTTCACTTGCAGCCTAATATATGCTACCACTTGTCAGGTGCCAATGGAACAAAATAATCGATATGATTCACTTCACCTCTCAGTGGTTTGAATTTTGTGGCTGATTGGTGTATAAATACATATATATCCCTCAAAAATGGCAAAATATATACTCATATACTTTCTTTAAACCAAAGGCCTTCAGCATAGGTGGTCACCTTGTTTTTTTCCCTCATGGGTGCATCTGGTTATTAAAACATTAAATGCCAATTTTGAAGGAACCCTGCTATTGACATTCTAGTTTAGGTTTTCCATTTTTACGACTCCTTTGTCTTTTCCTTTCAACTGAGATCAGTCCTAAGGGCTAATGTGATACTTCATTGTCCTCCCCCTTCCTTTCCACCGACTATATAAGCTTTCTGGCTTCTTGTTTTTGGATAAGAAACCAGTTGCCACACTTTACTTCTGTTTTCAGAAAACTCTCCTATCAGTCTCTTCTAATGTGCTGTCTGTTTCCTCTGCTCCTCCATTTTTCTGAAATAATACCTGCAAAATCTGTCTAATCTCTAATAATCCAAAACACTAAAATGTTGACTTTCAATTCTTACATCCTCTGTATCTTAGCCCCTGTAAATGTACATTTTTACCGTTTTTACACCGCTAACATTGCATAGTTTTACGTTTGTCCCCTTCTCTTTTTAAACCTGCCACTCTAACTCCCTTTCTAAGATTCCTTCTCTGAACATTTGTACTCTAACTCATATTTTCTTTCCCTTTGACTTCTCTGTTCTCGTTCCCTCCTATTTTCAATGAAGACTTTTCTCATTTGGCAGCGGGTTTTGCTGGCGTTGTGGTTTCCTATGTTATTGGCCTGTTGTCTTTGGGAACTCTCGCCATCTCAGATCACCAGGTCATCCAGTAACGTAACTGACGTGTGGTGAGCTGCCACTTGCTTGGCAGGGGACCGAATGACTCCAGCTTGGGAAACACATTTCCTTTTTATTCCACTTCTTCTTACGTTTGTTGAAGACTTTGTAGGACTGCAGCCATTTAGGGTTACCCTTGTATTTTTATCTTTCCTTTTTCTCTTTGTTCTATTCATAGGAATGGGTGACCTGGGGGGACATGGTTTGTGTGCGTGGTGGTGGGAAGTGTCCTTCCACAATGATGTTCCATATACGTTATTTCTTGGCAATATTTTGTGTTCAGTTTGATGTGTTTTGTTACCTAGTTATAAAAATGTTCACAAAGAAGAATACTTTATATATTACATTATAAATACAATGAAAAAAAGCTTCAGGTGTCCACCCCTTGTTGTTACAATACAAAGCTCATATGATAATTGTGATAATTACTTCTCATGGGAGGCATTCAAATCCAACTCTCCAGAGAAGACAGAACAATTAAATAAATATAGACGCTCATTAGCTCCTGAAACAGTTTGTGACAAACTGACTTTAAGTGTTTAAGTGGTAAGCACTAGATGCTCTCTTCCTGACAGAATGATAGAGACAAGTACATAGAAAATGGGCACAGATTATGAAACAGACAAACAGTGGAGAACTGCATAAAGAAAAGAAAAAATGAAGAAAGTCTGCTGAACATTTTTAGAAATTCAGTATCTCGGCAGTTCAGCATTCATCAGGTATACGTCTACATGTAGTGGTCTTTGCATATAAAATTAATTTACAATTACAGGCTGAATAATGTAAGTAAGAGTTTACACTGTATTTTATTTATTTTTTAAAAAATTGCATTGTATTTTTTTAATTTAACTATTTTAAACATTTTAGGTTCTGTGTCATTTTCTGTATGATCTTTCTTGATCATGTTAGTAATTTGAATTACAATTTTGTTTCCATTATATTCTGCATCATCTTTTATTTACAAATGTCCAAGTTATAAATCTGACTATACAAGACATTGATTAATGAAAAATGTCTTTACATACAGTAGATTCAAAGGAAAATTAAGAAAAACTAATAATTAAACTAAACTAATGAAAAAATTATTAGTTATTTTTATTTGCATTCATGAACACATTCAAAAAAAATTAAAATGTTTCCACCACTTCACATTTAAGTACAAGATTTAATAGAAATGTAATTAAAATTTTACAAATTACACAATGTATTCATATATGCAGTATTGTTCTAAATCGATTCTACATGAAGATATTCAGTCATATATATGTAAACATATACAGTATGTAAAGGAAACAATAATCCATATTCATTGACTTACACAGAACTTCTCGAGGTTTTGTCACTTTTTAGTTTCTTTGTATGCTGGCCCATCATTTGTCCACGTTTTTTAATGCACTCCTTTGAATCATCCAGAAGTAGTCCTCCATCATAATGACACCCCAGCATTTCTGGTACCATCTTTCCTTGCCCTTGATATCCTGATGAAATCTTTCGCCCTGCACTTCACTCACTGCTCAGTATTTTATATACAGTGTGGTAACATTTCCAGCAAAGGAACAGAGTCCATTGGCGGTTTTGCCTCAACTAATACAGTATGTTGGGTTGGGTTTTTGATATAACTAAAATTCATTTATTTCTTTAATAGGATTGTTGTTAATTACATTTCAGCAATTTCTACATTATTATCTTAATTAGAAATACATAAAAACATAAGACATTTGACAAGCTAGTGGAGACCATTCAGTATATCAAGTTTGTTTGCTAATAGCTAAGCTGCCCCAAAATTTCATGCAGATCCTTCTTGAAGGTTATCAGGGTTTCTGCTTCAACTCCACGTCTTGGTAGTTTGTTTGAAGTTCCCACAGTTCTTTGAGTAAAGAAGTCCTTCCTGTTATAAGTGCATATTGCACTTCCCCATAATTTCCACTGTTTTCGTCAAGCACAGGATTCATCCTTAAATTGGAAGAATTCTGCTGGATCTACTTTATCAATGACTTTGAGGACTTTAAATAGCTGGGTTAGGTCCCCACACAATCTTAACTGCTTGAGACCAGTGGCTTGGCTCGAGTTTGTGCCGCTCGGGGCGAGGCACTACTTCAATTTGCCTCCCTCCAACATATCTGAATATGTTAACCTATTTAAATAGAAAATTAAAATGATGTATTGAAAAAGATTAAGAAATTTTGCAATACTTTTTCACATATAAGCATCAACTAGACAAGAATATCGTATAGATGCACTGATAAGCCGTACTCTGATTATTAGTTTAATATAATTACGCTGTGAAAACCAGAACCAGTGTAGTGTACAAATGATATGTGGGGATGTTTTCTGCGCAGAGCAAGAATGCATTTGGATTGAAAACTAAACAAAATTATAAATTGTAAATTAGTTGTTCATCTTCCTAAAAATTACTATCGGAGTGATGTTTATGTTTATTTTTGTTACCGCCTCATACATTTCAACTGCTGTGTCTGAAAATTAGTAGCATTTGTGGATAAAAATCAGAGAATTGTACTTTTTTTCATTGATGAGTGATATTTTTCTGAACCCTGCTGCTTAGATACGAATTGTACTGATCCTTTTGGCCAATAATGCCATCCCCAAAAATGTGCCGACCGGGGCGGACCACCCCCTCTGCTCGCCCCTAGCTACGCCACTGCTTGAGACTAAATAGGTTTAATTCTCGGAAAACTTTTAGAGCAGGACAAGTCTAATGATGCGTGTTTGCTCTTCTCTGCACAGCTTCACGTGCTGCTGTCTTTTTGTAGCATGTTAACCAAAATTGCACACAACTCTCCAGATGAGGTCTCACAAGTGCATGATATATTCTAAGCATAACATCCCTTGATTTCTATTCAGCAGTTTTTAAAACATAACATTTTATCTGTCTTTTAATCGCTTCAGCACCTTGCTTACATGATGAAAACATTGCGTCAATATAAACCCCTAAATCTTTTTCAGAGTTTGCTTCATGTAGGTCAGTGTCTCCTGTATTGTATTTATAGGTAATGTTCCTTTTGCACATGTGTAACACTTTGCAGTTTTCTGCATTAGACTACGTTGTTCAAGTGTTCGCCCAGCTGTGAAGCTTGCTCATATCTTTCTGAACTGTTTTTGTTTACGCCTCAGTGTCTGCTATTCCTCAAATTTTTGTTTTATCCACAAATTTCACAAGTTTGCTAACTATATGAAAACCTATGTCATTAAAATAGATCAGAAAAACTAACGGTCCAAGGACACACCTCGAGGGACTCCACAGATGTCATATACGCTTGATATCTTTGTCTCTGATTAATCAACTTGTGATCCAATTTAGTAGGTTACTTTTGATGCCTACAACATCTTGTTTCAGAATTAAATACTAAAAAGCCTTCATTGTGCTGGTTTATAGAACAAGTGATAGGTAGCAATATATGTTTTTTAGGAGCACTTTAAACAAATAGTTACATCTGTATGTTCCAGTGCTTCTCACGTCCCTCTGTGACTGTTGGCTTTTGTTCCAACCAGTTAGAAAATTAGTGAGCCATTTCCCCTCTAATTGATCTCATTTAATTAGCTAATCTTTTATTCTGTGCTTAGAAAAGCACAGCAGTGTGATGTTTACATTTCTAAGACAGTGTTTGTATTTTGCTATAGTTTTAAAATAACTCTTGTTAGTCGTCTTTGTATTAATTAGCCCTTTTTTGTGTAGTTTCCTCCCTTAATTTTATTCTAATAATGACAATTTACAATGAGTAGAACAGAGAGCTGGACAAACACCACTGAATGCTGAAAGGTTGCAGTGTCAGACTAACTGTGGTGCTCATTAGTAAATAATGGATTGAATAACCACAACACCTGGGAATAATGAGGTTGAAAATTTTTAAAAACCATGTTTTTAAAAAAAATAAAACAAAAACATTAAATTACTTCAATGTAACATTCAAAAATGTTTGGTACATTCTAATAGAAATTTATCAATTATATATATTTTTTTTATTTCGACATTGACCCTGTGTTTGAGTAAGGAACATCAAGTCCAAAAAGGTGAATGTTGGGGTGCCAAGCCAGCCTTCCCCGTTTAATCCAACGATACATCAAACAAAACAGGCACTGTATGGGGCGAATAGGAAACCAAATAAAACATAGTTGGATGGCGGTTAGTACACAGTGGATTACTTCCTGCAGGGTGCTCTGATCACAGAGTGATGCCTCCTCCATGAGGTCCTGTGATTTATATGGAGGATCAGAAGGGGCGGAGTCAGCTGCCCTCACCCTGTGTCTTCTCGGTACTGTGGAGAGAATGGAAGAGGACATGATTAGCACCATCACCCACCCCATACCAATGTGTCATTACGTGCCTCAGATAACACACATGTGTGACAAACCCAAAACACAGAAACTGGGAAATAACAGCTTGATTATTTAGAGTAGCAGTCCCATTAAAATAAGGAGTTGGTTGAAACAAAAACCTGCAGTCACATGAGCTCTGCAGGATAGAGGTTGGGAAACACTAATATATTCTAAGTGTTTGATTTCTTTTCATTTTTCAGTTTTGATTGCACCAAGGTCATGTCTGGAGAAAACCAAACCAACATTCCAGTGACAGAATTTCTCATTACCGGATTTCCTGGACTCCGAGACCAAGAAAGCAGGAAAACGTTATTTGCTGTCTTCCTGACAGTCTACCTGTTTATCCTAGTGGGAAACATCTTGTTGATCCTCATCTTTTCATCAGACCGCACCCTACACACCCCCATGTACATACTGGTCTGTGGACTGGCTGTTTTAGACATTGCCATCACAACTAACACCGTGCCCAGCATGCTAGTTCTGTTTAGACTCGAATCTCGATCCACTCCCTTTGCCACCTGTTTCATTCAGATTGTGTTTTTTCAGGGTTTCTTTTCAACAGAATGCTTCCTTCTTTGCCTAATGGCTTATGACCGCTATATAGCCATCTGCAATCCACTCCACTACCCCAACTTAATGAATAACAGTCGCATCTCCAAGTTGATGGCTTCTTGCTGGGTGTCAGGTTTTATTTGTGCTGCACCACCCATTGTTCTCATGCTAAGATTTCCTTTTTGTGGGTCCAACCAAATTAATCATTGCTTCTGTGACTTTGCTTCTGTTCTGCATTTAGCTTGTGGGGATGTTAAAATGACCAGCTTTGTGGTTTTGTCCATGGGCATGAGTGTGCTGTTTATCCCTTTGATATTTATTCTGTTCTCTTACATGCGGATCATATATTCAGTGATTCAAATCTCTACCACTATTGGACGACTTAAGGCTTTTTCCACGTGTGGCACACATATGCTGGTCATATCCGTATTTTTCTTGGTAGCTGGTGGGGTCTTCACCTCTGATCGAATTCCTGGGACATCTGTGGACATGAGAATCATGGGACTGTTAATCCAGAATGTCTTTCCAGCTCTAGTGAATCCTGTTATTTACTGTCTGAGGACCAAAGAGATTAGAAATAGCTTTAAAAAAACTTTAAGGAAGAGTGGAATCTTATACTGCAGTGTGACCGTTTAAGTTATTAACCAAAATATTTATTTGTGGTATTTAATAGTAATTGAAGGATTGCTTCTGCTTCATTCCTCTATAGCTCTTACTTACTAAATATGATTAAGTATTCTCATTATTGAAATTTTTTCCCTATATTTGGGAATGTTATTTCATCTACATACTGTTATGGTTTGTGTTTGTTTTCAATTGTTTACTCTTTTCCTACAGTTCTGTTATTTACATATTATGGCTTTTTTTAAGGGTCACTGTACCCATTTTTAGCATTATTGTTTGAATCAGAAATCATTTTCTTAGGATTACATAATTTTGGTATTTCTGTGCATCACCATTTTGAGCATTAGTTGCTAGGGCGCTGCAATGGAGATGCATGTTGATGACAGGATAAAACGTCAGCACCATGCACTTCCTTCTTGTCATGTTTGGGGTTCAGAGTTGTACAAAGAACAGCCAGAAAAATCCTTTTAAGCAGACTTTATTCCAGAACTTCAGGAAACAGCAATGGAACCATTATTACACACAGAAAACATGTCATCTTCTTCAGATGTTTAACTCCATGTGAGGGTTCATCTAAATGAAAAGAAGGCAGTTGCCTTCTTCAGCCCTACAGAGTTGTAGAAAGGCAGGACTAGCAGTTTCATTGCATCGTCTAAAAAATAGAAAAGCCAGATAAGGTCTGAACAGAAAACACAGAAAATCACTTGGTTTAAAAGGTTTCTGTTATCATGAGATATGAGACTCGCACAAACCTACATTCAATCCCACGCTTTCAACCTGCTACCAGTTGGAAAGTGTGTTTACTTTTTAATTTAATTTAGCTGTAAAAAATAAAAGTGTAGCCCAATCACTCACAATCTAACAAAATCTCTGCACGGTTGTTGTTGGTGTTCATTCTTCTTCTTCTTCTTCTATTCCTACTTCAAAATGAGGTTGATGTGCCTGATCATTTCTCTCCATACAGCTTGGTCTGGCACCTTCTACTCAGTCAGACATTTTTCCTTCAAATATTCTTTCACTTTAACCATCCATTTCCCCTTTAGCCTCACTTCAGTTTGTTTTCTCCTGTGACTCCATTTTTATGACTCTTTTGTCTGTCTTCATCACATGTTCATACCACTTCAACACACATACCCGTACTTTCTTAGATACAGCATCTCTTTCACTTTTGTGGTACCTCTGATTGTCTCAGTACTTATTCCACACATCCATCTCAACATTTTCATTTCTGTCACATCTAACTTCTTCTCCTGTGATTCCTTTACTGCTTATGTCTCATCTCCATACATCATTGCTGGTCTTACCACTCTCTTAAAATCCCTAACTTTAACCTTCACCTTAATTCTTTAATAAACTCATCCACCTTCGCCAACTCTATGCCTTGCATCCTCACCATTCCACTGACCTCCCTCTTATTTACACACATGTATTCTGTCTTGTTCCTACTGACCTTCATTCCTCTCCTCTCTAAGGCATATCTCCACCTCTCCAGGGTCTCCTCAACCTGCTTCCTTCTCTCGCTACAGATCACAATGTCATCAGCAAACATCATAGTCCATGGGCACTCCTGTCTAATCTCATCTATCAAACTGTCCATCACCATTGCAAATAAGAAAGGGCTCAGAGCCGATCCCTGATGCAATCCCACCTCCACCTTGAATGCATCCGTCACTCCTGCTGCAGACCTCACCACGGACACACTTTCCTCGTACATATCCTGTACAACTCTTACATACTTCTCTGCCACTCCTGACTTCCTCATACAATACCACAACACCTCTCGATCACTGTGTCATATGCTTTCTCCAGGTCCACAATGACACAATGCAACTCCTTCTGTCCTCCTCTATACTTATCCATCAACACCCTCAGAGCAAACATTGCATCTGTGGTGCTCTTTCTAGACATGAAACCATACTGGTGCTCACTAATCATCACCTCACTTCTTAACCAATCTTCCACTACTATTTCCCATAACTTCATGCTGAGGCTCATCAATTTTATCCCCCTGTAGTTACTACAGTCCTATACATCCCCTATTCTTAAATATCGGCACCAGTACACTTTTCCACTTGCAAGTCACTTTCCAAGATTCCATTAAACAATCTGGTTAAGAAATCCACTGCCATCTCTCCTAAACACCTCCATGCTTCCACAGGTATGTCATCTGGACCAACAGCTTGTCCTACCACTGATCCTAGATATTTAAATGCATTCACTTTTTTCAATAGCTTACCCTGCAGAGTAACTTCTGCATCCTGACCATTAAACCTCACATATTCTGTCTTCTTCCTGTTTATCTTCATCTTCATATATCTTCACATATTTATCTTCATCCCTCTATCATCCAAAGCCCTTCTCCATTCTTCCAATTTCCTCTCCAGTTTCACTTTTCTGATGCTACACAACATGAGCAAAAAGCCTGCACCAGGGGGACTGGTCTTTTATCAAAATGACTCAACTCATCCAAAACCAAATCAAAGAGGTAAGTTGCCTGTGTTTTAGTGGTGTTTTCAGATGCTTTTTTCGTTGACTTCAACTTCTGTTTTGGTTTAGTGCTTAGAATTAAGGAAAGATGGGACAGATTCTCGGTAACAGTCTTTTTGCTGGTCAGTTTCCCCTTTTTTTGGCAAAAATAAAAATATTAACTCATTAGAAATTACAACTTTGAGACTTTTTCTGACATTTCAAAGACAGATTTTATTATTGGTTAGCTTTTTTGTTATTTATAGTAAAAAGTGTATTTAACTATTTGTGGAAACATACATTACATGACGATAGCAGGCTATTTTGCCCTGATGCTACTGACATAGCTGTTACAGTAGCTTTGAGCTCTTGGGACATTTCATTGGTGTTCATAGATGTTGTAAAAAGTTACAGCTAGCATTGCAAATGTCTGCAGCCTCACTGGATTGAGAAATTAGTCACATCCAAAATACAGGACAAATCAAGAGTTTTTATTAGGGCTCACAGGAAAATACTGTATTTGGAAATACAGGACATCTGGTCGCCCTACCCAAATACTTGGTCTGAAAAGAAAATTTAAGGTTGGTTTTGAAGTAGAAGTTCAAAGGTTGACATGCTCTGACCTACCAATATGAAGACATTTCACCAACAATATGATGTCCACATTTATGTATTTGCTTAATTGTACCCTTTGTGGAGGTGGCAGTTCAAACCTGCACTTCAGTTCAGTGTGAGCAGCTCTTTAGGCAAGTAGATTGACAGACTGGAGGCTGTTTTTGCAACAAAAAAAATATTTTTTATGTGATTTGTTTGTGTTATGTTTCATTTTCTAGGGAAACATAAACATGCCCATTGCCTGGGAAAGATTAGAATAAAAACTTCTAACATCTTACACATTCAAATACAGGCAAGATGTTAAATGTTGTACGAAAATGAAAGATAAGGATGAAGTGTTGGTGAACCTCGAAGGCAAACCCCATATAATTGACTGGAAAGAAAATAGCAAAAATGTTAGACGTCTTTTCAGACAGGAGTCAGGTGATCAACTGAAGCAAATAAGGTGGTGGTGCCCTTTAACAGGAAACCAGACCAGAGTGGGCAGGACCAGGAAACGGTGACCCTGAATTGCCAGGTCATCTGACCTGTAAGAAAGAAAGGAGGAGAAGCATTAGGCAACAGCGCCATCCTTCAGCTCAGGGTGGAATTACCATTAGATAAGCCTTCAAGTTATCTCCCAAGTGCATGTGTGCGACAATGTGTAGAATATATTCATAAATTAAGCACTAAAAAAAGCACTCTTTTGATATATACAATGTACATACAATCTGCGTATAATGCAATTCTTCCTGATAGGCCTTGGCTTTTAAAATTAAGTATATATTTGTGTGTATATTGCATTGCATGTTTGGCATGAATGTTATTTTGTATTCATATCTATATTACATTTATAAATGTTTACTGTGTCCTGTATCTCTCTAGGTAGTGTGGAATAAAGTTTTTTGATTGAACTCACTAAAGGTTTTCCTGAAATGTTATAATCCATAAATACATCAGTTTTGGGATGTGTCTTGTTTTTGATTCATCTGTAAATCAATTTGTGATAGCTGGAATTATGATAAGTGTTTCATTACCTCATATTATTGAATATGAAGGAAACAACACCCATCTACCTGTCTATCTATTCATCCACTTACCTGCACAATTTGACTACAATTTGAAAAGCATCTCAGGAGAAAGGTCCATTTCAAAGCACACTGTATCACCAGGTCAATTGACAAGTGACAGCCTAAGATGCCAATGTCTTTACAATGTGGTAAGAAGAACCCAGAGGAAAATATGAAGAATGTGCAAACTCTGACTAGTTGGGTCAAACTGGAAATCAATGCTCATATTTATCACATGTCTGAGTAGGAAAACGGTCCTAACTGTCATAAAAACCTCAGAGTGTCACAAATTTGGCGTTATTCTTAGGAATAGGAGTAATAGCATTTCATCAGTTTTCCCAACCTCTTAAACCCTTATGTGGCCCGGTACCTAGCTGACAAAAACGAACTACACACATCACGCACAGACACAAACGATACCTCCTTTGAAAGCCACATTTGTCTACTACAGACTTATATTGATGACATTGTTACAATATGTACAGTTGATTTGTAATATGACATGAAATCATATGTGTGCTCTGTCATACAATGTCATAAAAAATTAAAGCCAGCCTAGTCATTTTTCTGTACAAGGAATACCCAAGTGATATACATTAATTGATAGGTCTCAACCAGTCGATTTCAACCAATGCCTTGAACCCTGGATCCAACTGATCAAACAGCAGCCACATGCCAAAAACAGCACACAGTGTGTCTTAATTTACGTGTGCTCTCACATATCTATACTAATAAAAGGCAAAGCCCTCACTCACTCACTCACTCACTCACTCACTCACTCATCACTAATTCTCCAACTTCCCATGTAGGTAGAAGGCTGAAATTTGGCAGGCTTATTCCTTACAGCTTACTTACAAAAGTTGGGCAGGTTTCATTTCGAAATTCTATGCATAAGGGTCATAACTGGAAGCTATTTTTCCCCATATAATGTAATGGAGTTGAGTTGGAGATGGCCGTGGGGGGCGGAGTTTTGTGACATCATCACGCCTCCTACGTAAGTACGTAAGAACAAGGAAGAACTCCAAACAGCGATGAGCACAAAACGCCATTTCACAATTGAGAAGGCAGAAAAACATTATGAAGCAAATGATGCATACAAGCATATTCATAAGTATAGCTACTGCGGAAACAAAGCACGGCGTGAACCGTAAGTTTATATTAAATTAAGTTCATAGACAGGCTGCCACTAGCGTTTGTAATTTAGTGCCTGCCCATATAAGGCCGTCCATCAGCGGCAATCCAATACAAACACTGCCGGTAAATGTTCACGGGTGAAGGACTGTGCTTATGCAGAGGAAGATGAGATGGTCAGGGTGGTGTTTGGCACAAACTCATTGAAACTGCGAGAGAAACTTTTAAGTGCCGGGTCTTAGCTGACATTACACGAGATGGCACCAGCACAGCTGGGAACCTTCGATGCAAGAACACCAAGCTGCTCACGTGAACTGACGCAATGCGCAGACAAAAAGCAACAGTTCCAAAGAGTGCTGAACAAAAACCGAATTACACAATTGAGAAGGCAGCAAAAAATATGAAGCGCCTTATACATACAATCATATTCATAAGTGCAGCTACTGCGAAACAAAGCACACGGTGGAAAAAGTGAATGTCCTGCTAAAGGAAGACAGTGTAAAAAAAACGTGCATGCAGTTTGTCACATCACAGATAAAAGGAAGACGAGCTGTTTATTGATGCAGTAAGGAACTAATCGATGAATGAAACCTCTTATCTTTACAACGATTGACAAACACGGAATGTAACTTGAACACATCCTACAAATACGAGCCTGATTGAAAGAAATAATGATAATCAAATCCTTGATGACAGCAACATTCAATAACACTCACAAAACAATTACTGTATATTGACAATCATGTTACGTTATTTTTAAAATGTTCCCTTTTCTTTTTCATAACTTCTACTTCTCCACTGCGGTACACGGGTATATATATATAAATGTATATATATACCCCGATCTACAATACATACTTTAGCATAGACAAGCCACACGCTGTGGCTAATTGTAGAGTCTTAAGCCTCTAACGCCGACATTGAGGTTCGATTCGAGAGGGGTGTACTGACTATGTACGCGCTACCGATTCATTTTACCTTCGCATCTCCTTGGTTTGGGACGTATGAAAAATATTAGGTTAACGCAGAATCATGTTACGTTATTTTTAAAATTTTCCCTTTCTTAGCACAAGCACAGCTGAGAAGCTTCGATGCATGTACTCCATAACGCGTAAAAAATACGCATTTAATCACACTTTCAATTCCAAGCAAACGGGAACTTTTGTCAATGCATGATTTCCTGGTACATCCATTACACTGATGCACACATCACAGCTACAAAAATGTTAGAGTCGGAATAAAGCGCGTTCCTACGACTGATCATTTCGACTACCCGAACGAAGCCTTGATAAAAGCATGGTTTTGTGCACACTGAAAAGCAAGCAAAATTAGATGCATTACAGAAAGTGGACTTTGTGGCTCTTACTGGGGATCATTGGACTTCCGTGACCATTAGTAATTCTAAATACATCTAATTACAAAATGTTCAATGATCACACTGTTTTAGCCTAATGTACAAAATAATTTTGGCTAATGTTACTCAGAGTTTAAAGAGTAAGTTGGTCAAATTACCTTTTATGTTTCTGACTTATTTTTTTAAGAAGAAAACTGCACTTTATGTTGAAATTTTGGTTATTATTATTTAAAGACAATACTATTCTGAAAATGTACTTAAAGTACTTAAACTACCACTTTATTTTTAAGTCTGCCCAATTTTAACCAGGGATGATATTTTTGTTTCTGTTTTGAATTCAAATGCAGTTTAAAAGCTTTTTTCAGAAATTAAAACAGCTTCAGTTTACAATATTCATGTCCATGTCTATTATTTGATTCTGTCGCCCACTAAAACCGTTTTAAATTAAAAAAAACATTTGCGATTTGGGGCAAATTTACGTGTACAATTACATACATTAATCAAGATTAATTCTTACACAGCCTCTAATTAATTGGATTAATTTTTTAATCGAGTCCCACCTAATATATATATATGTAGATATATATATGTAGATTTGTATATGTGTGTATATACAGTATGTATATATGTGTGTGTGTGTATATATACAGTATGTGTATATATGTATATGTATATATATGTATGTGTGTATATATATATATAACTGTATATATGTATGTGTATATATATAGTATGTGTATATATATATATATATATATATATATATATATAGCAAAACTCATGACAATGACAAAACAATTACATTGTCAATCATGTTACGTTATTATTAAAATGTTTCCTTTTCTTTTTACTTCTCGCTGCCAATCGCAGTATATTTTATATATATATATATATATATATATATATATATATATATATATATATATATATATATATATATAGATATAAATACAGATATGACAACAACACTCATATCAATGACAAAACAATTACATTAACAATCATCTTACGTTATTTTTAAAATGTTTGCTTTTCTTTTTCATAACTTCTTTAACACACTACTTCTCCGCTGCGAAGCGCGGGTATTCTGCTAGTAACTCTAAAGCAACAGCAAAAATATACCAATAACATATAAACACTTACAGCAGATTCTCCTGATCAAAATGAGCCCACATCTTGAGTGAACATCTCAAGGCTGCTTTCCCCACACATAAATTTGAGATAAAGCAGCCTCAGGAAATCCAACATAATCCGTCAAAACAGCTACCATGACTGGACTGAACCACCTGGCTTTTCTGGAGGGGGGCCGAGTGTGTCGTACCTTCACAAAACTCACATCACTGGGCAGCTGAGACTGTGAAGTTTCCAATGACACCAAATATGGCCATGTTTGAACAATGGGCCTGCTCTGTCTTGCACAAAGAGGCTCCCATCTCACAGTGGAAGTGTGTCATTTTTGTGTGTTGCTGCATATGACTTCACAAAGTGACAGTGAGTATCGAGAAGGATATTGAAGAATTACAGCAGATTCTGCTGAATAAGACAAGCTCAAGCACCTCACCATGCAATGAAGCGTTTGCAAGATATTCACTATAAAATAACAGAGCAGCTGCTATTTCCTGGCAGATACCTCTGGCTCAGCGGGTCATGCCATCGCAGGCTTTACACCATTTTATTTCTGTGACTGAGACGTTTCCAACGATATATAACATGTCCATGTTTTGAAAAAAGGAAAGTATTAAAGGTTAGACAAATAAATGAAAATGTGTGATTTTGTGTGAGTGTGTGCGTATATGATAAATATATGTGTGTGTTTGTGTGTATGTGAGAAATTATTTATATTTTATCTAAATATTTTACACGGTGGTGCAGTGGGTTGCGCTGCCACCTCGCAGTTAGGAGACCTGGGTTCGCTTCCCGGTTCCTCCCTCCCTGGAGTTTGCATGTTCTCCCGATGTCTGCGTGGGTTTCCTCCCACACGTGTGCTTGGTGTGTGTGTGTTTGTGGGTGTGTGTGTGTGCCCTCTGCGGTGGGCTGGTGCCCTGCCCAGGGTTTGTGTCCTGCCTTGTGCCTGTGTTGGCTAGGATTTGCGCCAGCAGACCCCCGTGACCCTGTAGTTAGGATATAGCGGGTTAGATAATGAATGGATGGATAAATATTTTATATTGTTTATTATTTATGTTTATATTTCGGTCATCCCTGCTAAGAAAGGTTCTGGAGGTAAGAGTGGTGCCCATGGTGACAAATGCTGTAACTATTTATTTCTTTGTGCTATTAACACAGGTACAGTTGACAGGTCTGGGAATACCTCAGAGGTGAAAAACCTCACCTGGCGTTGCTTGAACCCTATGTTTTTTTTGCTATTTCGGCATCAATTTTTGAGTGAAGGAATGTTATATGTAAAGTTTTAATGAAAAAAATGACTGTCCATCTTGTATTTATTGGATAATAAGGCTTTATTATGGCTTTAGGCCTTACACCTTTTTTTTTTAAGAAACTACTGCTAACTTCACCAGGATTTAGGAGAGCTCATGAGCTGTTATTGAGTAGGTACTTAATGGAGGGAGAGGGAGAGAGAAGCCATTCAGATAATAATTGCACTTGAGTGCAGGGAGATAGACAGGGAGGATGTGGCGCATATGCAGCATTGTGGCATGCTCCTCAATTGTGGAATGCTGGTGATAAGTTATCCCAACCCCGTAACGATTTAAAAAGACAAGATCCCCACTAGGTTAGTTCTGACTCTCACATGCCCATTGTAAGCGCTTTTAGTGATGGACAGGGGAGTCAGCATGGGCACTGTAAATGGCCTGTGACTACACAGCCCCATATACCATATGCTGTGATGCTTTGTGTGTTCTGACACCTTTCTTTAATGGCCAGCAATTTATGCTTCAGTACCTCTTTAGTAGGATCTGACAAGACATGGTAGCCTTTGCTCCAATTGTGCATCAATGAGACTCTCTCACCAGTTGACTGGTTGTTCTTCCTTGGATATCTTTGGTAGGTGCTAACCACTGCATATCGGGATCACCCCACAAGACTTGTCGTTTTGGAGATGTTCTTACCCAGTTGTCTAAACGTCACAATTTGACTTTTGTTAAAGTCGGTCAGATCCTTATGGTTGTCCATTTTTCCAACTACCAAGACATCACCTTCAAGCACAGACTATTCACTTGCAGCCTAATATACTGTATGCTACCACTTGTCAGGTGCCAATGGAACAAGATAGTCGATATGATTCACTTCACCTCTCAGTGGTTTGAATTTTGTGGCTGATCGGTGTAAATACATTTATATCCCTCAAAAATGGCAAAATATATACTCATAGACTTTCTTTTACCCTAAGGCCTTCAGCATAAGGAACCCTGCTATTGACATTTAAGTCATTCTGGTTTAGGTTTTCCATTTTTATGACTCCTTTGTCTTTTCCTTTCAACTGAGATCAGTCCTAAGGGCTAATGTGATACTTCATTGTCCTCCCCCTTCCTTTCCACCGACTATATAAGCTTTCTGGCTTCTTGTTTTTGGATAAGAAACCAGTTGCCACACTTTACTTCTGTTTTCAGAAAACTCTCCTATCAGTCTCTTTTAATGTGCTGTCTGTTTCCTCTGCTCCTCCATTTTTCTGAAATAATACCTGCAAAATCTGTCTAATCTCTAATAATCCAAAACACTAAAATGTTGACTTTCAATTCTTACATCCTCTGTATCTTAGCCCCTGTAAATGTACATTTTTACCGTTTTTACACCGCTAACATTGCATAGTTTTACGTTTGTCCCCTTCTCTTTTTAAACCTGCCACTCTAACTCCCTTTCTAAGATTCCTTCTCTGAACATTTGTACTCTAACTCATATTTTCTTTCCCTTTGACTTCTCTGTTCTCGTTCCCTCCTATTTTCAATGAAGACTTTTCTCATTTGGCAGCGGGTTTTGCTGGCGTTGTGGTTTCCTATGTTATTGGCCTGTTGTCTTTGGGAACTCTCGCCATCTTAGATCACCTGGACATCCAGTAACGTAACTGACGTGTGGTCAGATGTCAGTTGCTTGGCAGGGGACCGAATGATTCCAGCTTGAGAAACACATTTGCTTTTTATTCCACTTCTTCTTGCCTTTGTTGAAGACTTTGTAGGACTGCAGCCACTTAGGGTTACCCTTGCATTTTTATCTTCCCTTTTCTCTTTGTTCTATTCACAGGAATGGTTGACCTGGGGGGGACATGGTTTGTGTGCGTGGTGGTGGGAAGTGTCCTTCCACAATGATGTTCCATATATGTTATTTCTTGGCAATATTTTGTGTTCAGTTTGATGTGTTTTGTTACCTAGTTATAAAAATGTTCACAAAGAAGAATACTTTATATATTACATTATAAATACAATGAAAAAAAGCTTCAGGTGTCCACCCCTTGTTGTTACAATACAAGGCTCATATGATAATTGTGATAATTACTTCTCATGGGAGGCATTCAAATCCAACTGTCCAGAGAAGACAGAACAATTAAATATATACAGACGCTCATTAGCACCTGAAACAGTTTGTGACAAACTGACTTTAAGTGTTTAAGTGGTAAGCACTAGATGCTCTCTTCCTGACAGAATGATAGAGACAAGTACATAGAAAATGGGCACAGATTATGAAACAGACAAACAGTGGAGAACTGCATAAAGAAAAGAAAAAATGAAGAAAGTCTGCTGAACATTTTTAGAAATTCAGTATCCCGGCAGTTCAGCATTCATCAGGTATACGTCTACATGTAGTGGTCTTTGCATATAAAATTAATTTGCAGTAACATGCTAAATTATGTAAGTAAGAGTTCATATTTTTTATAAAATTGCATTGTTTTTTTTTAAATTTAACTATTTTAAACATTTTAGGTTCTGTGTCATTTTCTGTATGATCTTGTTTTCACCATTCTTGATCATGTTAGTAATTTGATTTACAATTTTGTTTCCATTATATTCTGCATCGTCTTTTATTTATAAATGTCCAAGTTATAAATCTGACTATACAAGACGTGGATTAAAGGAAAATGTCTTTACATACAGTAGATTCAAAGGAAAATTTAGTTTATCTACTAAATTCATCAAAAATACATAAGTGCCTACATGTATTTCAGGCAATAGATTTTGACATTGTATATTTAATAATTTTTTTTTTAATAAATAATACACAAGTCTGCAATATTCAACTAATAATTAAACTAAACTAATGAAAAAAAATATTTTTATTTGCATTCATAAACACATTCAAAAATAATTAAAATGTTTCCATCACTTCACATTTAAGTACAAGATTTAATAGAAATGTAATTAAAATTTTACAAATTACACAATGTATTCATATATACAGTATTGTTCTAAATCGATTCTACATGAAGATATTCAGTCATATATATGTAAACATATACAGTATGTAAAGAAAACAATAATCCATATTCATTGACTTACACAGAACTTCTCGAGGTTTTGTCACTTTTTAGTTTCTTTGTATGCTGGCCCATCATTTGTCCACGTTTTCTAATGCACTCCTTTGAATCATCCAGAAGTAGTCCTTCATCATAATGACACCCCAGCATTTCTGGTACCATCCTTCCTTGCCCTTGATATCCTGATGAAATCTTTCGCCCTACACTTCACTCACTGCTCAGTGTTTTATATACAGTGTGGTAACATTTCCAGCAAAGGAACAGAGACCATTGGCGGTTTTGCCTTAACTAATACAGTATGTTGGGTTGGGTTTTTGATATAACTAAAATTCATTTATTTCTTTAATAGGATTGTTGTTAATTACATTTCAGCAATTTCTATATTATTGTCTTAATTAGAAATACATAAAAACATAAGAAATTTGACAAGCTAGTGGAGATCATTGAGTATATCAAGTTCGTTTGCTAATAGCTAAGCTGCCCCAAAATTTCATGCAGATCCTTCTTGAAGGTTATCAGGGTTTCTGCTTCAACTCCATTTCTTGGTAATTAGTTTGAAGTTCCCACCATTCTTTCAGTAAAGAAGTCCTTCCTGTCACGAGTCCTTAATGCACTTCCCCATAATTCCTACTGGTTTCCTCAAGTACAGGATCCACCCTTGGATTGGAAGAATTCTGCTGGATCTACTTTATCAATGACTTTGAGGACTTTAAACAGCTGGGTTAGGTCCCCACACAATCTTAACTGCTTGAGACCAGTGGCGTAGCTCGAGTTTGTGCCGCTCGGGGTGGGGTACTGCCTCAATTTGCCGCCCTCCAACATATCTGAATATGTTAACCTATTTAAATAATAAGTTAAAATGATGTATACAGAAAAATTAAGATACTGTACATTTTGCATAGATTTATTCATATATATATAGAAAATGCAATACTTTTCAACATATAAGCATCAGCTAGACAAGAATATAGTATAGTCGCACTGATAAGCCGTACTCTGATTATTAGTTTAATATAATTACGCTGTGAAAACCAGAACCAGTGTAGTGCACAAGTGATAGGTGGACATGTTTTCTGAGCAGAGCAAGAACGCATCCGGATTGATAATGAAATGAAATTATAAATTGTAAATTATTATCGGTGTGATGTTTATTTTTGTTATCTCCTCATACATTTCAACTGCTGTGTCTGATGCCGTCACAGAAGGACATTCTGAAAATTATTTTTGAAGCATTTGTGGATAAAAATCAGAAATTTGTACTTTTTTTCATTCAAGAGTGATATTTTTCTCAACCCTGCTGCTTACACACGAATTGTACTGAGCCTTAACATAACATTTTATCTGTCTTTTAATCGCTTCAGCACCTTGCTTACATGATGAAAACATTGCGTCAATATAAACCCCTAAATCTTTTTCAGAGTTTGCTTCCAGTAGGTCAGTGTCTCCTGTATTGTATTTATAGGTAATGTTCCCTTTGCACATGTCTAGCACTTTGCAGTTTTCTACGTTAAACTACGTCATCCAAGTGTTCGCCCAGCTGTGAAGCTTGCTCATATCTTTCTGAACTGTTTTTGTTGATGCCTCCGTGTCTGCTATTCCTCAAATTTTTGTTTCATCTACAAATTTCACAAGTTTACTGCTAAATCAATTTGTGATCCAATTTAGTAGGTTACTTCTGATGCCTACAACATCTAGTTTCAGAATTAGATACTCAAAAGCCTTCATTGTTCTCGTTTAACAAGTGATAGGTAGAAATATATGTTGTTTAGGAGCATTTAAAACAAATAGTTACATCTGTATGTTCCAGTGCTCTGTGACTGTTGGCTTTTGTTCCAACCAGTTACAAAATTAGTGAGCCATTTCCCCTCTAATTCATCTCATTTAATTAGCTAATTTTTACTCTGTGCTTAGAAAAGCACAGCAGTATGATGTTTACATATTTAAGACAGTGTTTGTATTTTGCTATAGTTTTAAATGAACTCTTGTTAGCTGTCTTTGTATTAATTAGCCCTTTTTCTGTGTAGTTTCCACCCTTAATTTTATTCTAATAATGGCAATTTACAACGAGTAGAACAGAGAGCTGGACAAACACCACTGAATGCTGAAAGGATGCAGTGTCAGCTCATTAGTAAATAATGGATTAAATAACCACAACACCTGGGAATCGTGATGTTGAAAATTTTAAAAAAACATATTTAAAATAGAAACAAAACAAAAATATTAAATTACTACAATGTAACATTCAGAAATGTTTGGTACATTCCAATAGAGATTTATCAATCATAACTTTTTTAAGAATTTCGACATTTACCCTGTGGTTGAGTAAGGAACATCAAGTCCAAAAGGATAATTGTTGGGGCGCCAGCTGTCCCCGTTTAATCCAAGGATGCATAAATCAAAACAGGCACTGTCTGGGGCGAATAGGAAACCAAATAAAAAAAAAGTTGGAAGGCGGTTAGTACACAGTGGATTAGTTCCTTCAGTGAAGGCCATGGGACAAGAGCTCCGTCCTGCAGGGTGCTCTGATCACAGAGTGATGCCTCCTTCCTGCTGCCCTGTGATTTATAGGTGGAAGATCAGAAGGGGCGGAGTCAGCTGCCCTCATCCTTTGTCTTCTCGGTATTGTGGAGAGAATGGAAGAGGACATGATTAGAACCATCACCCCCCCAATATCAGAGGGGGATTATGTGCCTCAGATAACACACATGTGTGACAAACCCAAAACACAGAAACTGGGAAATAACAGCTTGATTATTTAGAGTAGCAGTCCCATTACAATACAATACAATACAGTTTATTTTTGTATAGCCCAAAATCACACAGGAAGTGCCGCAATGGGCTTTAACAGGCTCTGCCTTTTGACAGCCCCCCAGCCTTGACTCTCTGAGTACACAAGGAAAAACTCCCAATAAAACCTTGTAGGAAAATGGAAGAAACCTCGGAAAGGCAGTTCAAAGAGAGACCCCTTTCCAGGTAGGTTGGGCGTCCAGTGGGTGTCAAAAGTAGGGGGTCAATACAATACAATATACAGAACAGAACAATTCCTTAAGACAGCATAATAATAAAAATTTTAGAAGTACGGTTTAACAGTAGATGATATGACATAATTAGGTTTGGATATTTTTAGAGTCCTGGAGACCTCATCCATCAAGCTGCCCTCCCCATTTGGCCATGCCACGGCTGAAACGTTGCTCATGAAAGGACCCTCTTTCCCATGATTCCTGTGATCCTCCATCAGGGATGACTTTACCATAGGCAGGCAAACAACTTGGCAGGTGGGCCGTGGCACCAATTGCCACATTTGGGTACTGAGAAAAGAAACAGAATAGGTGAGGGTTAGTATTCAAATATAATTATCATGTTACTTATGTTATAGTGCTAATGACTAACAACAGAGATGCAGTCTGTACAGTTAATCAGCAGCTCTAGTCAGGATATGCTAAACTGAAGTAGTGAGTCTTCAGCCGGGATTTAAAGGCTGAGACTGAAGGGGCATCTCTTATGGAAGCAGGAAGACCATTCCACAGTTTAGGGGCCCTGTAACTAAAAGCTCGACCTCCCACTGTTATTTTATTAATCCTTGGAATCCTAAGCAGACCGGCATCTTGAGATCTTAATGTGCTCAGGTTTGTAAGTCATGATAAGTTCAGACAAGTAAGCGGACCTTGGCCATTTAATGCTTTATATGTTAAAAGGAGGATTTTGAAATCTGCCCTAAACTTAACTGGGAGCCAGTGTAAAGATTTAAGAACTGGGGTTATGTGTTCATATTTTCTTGTTCTTGTAATAATTCTTGCAGCGCATTTTGGATTAACTGGAGGCTGTATAGAGAACAGTTTGAACAGCCAGTGAACACCGCATTGCAGTAGTCAATCCTACTAGAGATAAATGCATGAATTAATTTCTCACAATCCTGTTTATTTAGAAAGCGCCTTAATTTCCTAACATTTTTAAGATGGAAAAACATGTTTTGGACAACTTTGTAATATGTGCTTTAAATGACATGCTAGAGTCAAAGATAACTCCTAGATTGCGGGCTGATTCAGTAAAATTAATTGGGATTCCAACTGAGTTAAATGACGACAAAATATTGCTGTGATCAGCGTCATTCCCTCCAACAATTAACATCTCTGTTTTATCTGTATTTAAAGACAAGTAGTTCTCATTCATCCATTCCTTTAATTCACTAACACAACTAATTAAAGACAACATCGGAGAAACTTCATTTGATTTAAATGAAAGGTATAACTGGGTGTCATCTGCATACGAGTGAAAATTAACATTATGTTTCCTAATGAGAGATCCCAGTGGAAGCATGTAAAGTGAAAACAGTAAAGGTCCAGTACTGAGCCCTGCGGACACCATATTGAACTTCTGTGTATAATGATGGAGTACTGTCTGCACATTTCTGTACATACTGGAATCGATTTGATAAATAAGAACTGAACCAAGCGAGCACGGGCCTGTAAGCCCAACATCGCTTTCTAGCCTGTGCAGTAAAATAGAATGGTCAATGGTGTCAAATGCTGCACTTAAGTCCAACAACATAATTACAGTGGAATTTCCTTCATCAGAGGATATCAGAATGTCATTTACAACCCGTGTTAGTGCCGTTTCTGTACTATGACCAGTGCGAAAGCCAGACTGGAATTTCTCAAATAAATTGTAATGCGTAAGGTGTGACTGAAGCTGACTGGCGACTACTTTCTCTAGTATTTTAGAGAGAAATGGTAAATTTGAAATAGGCCTATAGTTATTTAGTATGTGTGGGTCTAGGTCTGACTTTTTAAGTAAAGGTTTAATGACTGACACTTTTAGTGCATCAGGTACGTGCCATGCAGTAATGAACTATTGATAACGGTTAGAATAGGCGCTGCAAGAACATCCATTGCACTTTTTACTAGTTTTGTTGGCACTGGATCTAGGGAACAAGTAGTGGGCTTCATTTTAGTAATTAAAGTTAAGACTTCCTGGTGAGTTACAGGATTAAAATTACTAAAGTGCTGAATGCAATGTGCAGGGTCTGCTAAGCTAATATTTGGTTTGTACTGTGATGCTGAGATCTGGGATCTTATATTTTTAATTTTCTCATTAAAGAAGTTCATAAAGTCTGTACTGCTAATATCTGTTGGTATTTTGCACTGTTGATCTGAATTGCCATTTGTTAATTTAGCCACTGCTCTAAAAGTACCCTAGGATTTTTATTATTGCTATCTATTAATGTAGAATAGTATTCTGAGCGAGCTTTAAAGAGGGCTTTTTTATATTTATTTACACTCTCTGTCCATGCAATTTGAAAGACATGTAGCTTTGTTGTTCTCCATCTGCGCTCCAGTTTTCGACACTCTAATTTAAGAGCTCGATTGTTTTCATTAAACCAGGGAGAGTTTCTATGTGCTTTGATCACTTTTGTTTTTAAGGGAGCCACTGTGTCCAGAGCATCTCTCAAGGTCACATTATAATGTGATATTAGCTGATCTAAATTGTTTTCCACGTTTACATTTGATGTTAACTGATCTAAATGGTTTTCCACAATTACGCTCGACTTACTCAAGGTATCTATAAAAAAAGGAGTCGATTGGAACAAAAACCTGCAGTCACATGAGCTCTGCAGGATAGAGGCTGGGAAACACTAATATATTCTAAGTGTTTGCTTTCTTTTCATTTTTCAGTTTTGATTGCACCAAGGTCATGTCTGGAGAAAACCAAACCAACATTCCAGTGACAGAATTTCTCATTACCGGATTTCCTGGACTCCGAGACCAAGAAAGCAGAGAAACTTTATTTGCTGTCTTCCTGACAGTCTACCTGTTTATCCTAGTGGGAAACTTCTTGTTGATCCTCATCTTTTCATCAGACCACACTCTACACACCCCCATGTACATACTGGTCTGTGGACTGGCTGTTTTAGACATTGCCATCACAACTAACACCGTGCCCAGCATGCTACTTCTGTTTAGACTCGAATCTCGATCCACTCCCTTTGCGACCTGTTTCATTCAGATTGTGTTTTTTCAGGGTTTTTTTTCAACAGAATGCTTCCTTCTTTGTCTAATGGCTTATGACCGCTATATAGCCATCTGCAATCCACTCCACTACCCCAACTTAATAAATAACAGTCGCATCTCCAAGTTGATGGCTTCTTGCTGGGTGTCAGGTTTTATTTCTGCTGCACCACCCGTTGTTCTCACGCTTAGATTTCCTTTCTGTGGGTCCAACCAAATTAATCATTGCTTCTGTGACTTTGCTTCTGTTCTGCATTTAGCGTGTGGGGATGTTAAAATGATAAGCTTTGTGGTCTTGTCCATGGGCTTGAGCATGCTGTTTATCTCTTTGATATTTATTCTGTTCTCTTACATGCGGATCATATATTCAGTGATGCAAATCTCTACCACTGTTGGACGACTTAAGGCTTTTTCCACTTGTGGCACACATATGCTGGTCATATCCGTATTTTTCTTGGTAGCTGGTGGGGTCTTCACCTCTGATCGAATTCCTGGGACATCTGTGGACATGAGAATCATGGGACTGTTAATCCAGAATGTCTTTCCAGCTCTAGTGAATCCTGTTATTTACTGTCTGAGGACCAAAGAGATTAGAAATAGCTTTAAAAAAACTTTATGGAAGAGTGGAATCTTATACTGCAGTGTGACCGTTTAAGATATTAACCAAAATATTTATTTGTGGTATTTAATAGTGATTGAAGGATTGCTTCTGCTTCATTCCTCTATAGCTCTTACTTACTAAATATGATTAAGAATTCTCATTATTGAAATTTTTTCCTTATATTTGGGAATGTTGTTTCGTCTACATACTGTTATGGTTTGTGTTTGTTTTCAATTGTTTACTCTTTTCCTACAGTTCTGTTATTTACATATTATGGCTTTTTTTAAGGGTCACTGTACCCATTTTTAGCATTATTGTTTGAATCAGAAATCATTTTCTTAGGATTACATAATTTTGGTATTTCTGTGCATCACCATTTTGAGCATTAGTTGCTAGGGCGCTGCAATGGAGATGCATGTTGATGACAGGATAAAACGTCAGCACCATGCACTTCCTTCTTGTCATGTTTGGGGTTCAGAGTTGTACAAAGAACAGCCAGAAAAATCATTTTAAGCAGACTTTATTCCAGAACTTCAGGAAACAGCAATGGAACCATTATTACACACAGAAAACATGTCATCTTCTTCAGATGTTTAACTCCATGTGAGGGTTCATCTAAATGAAAAGAAGGCAGTTGCCTTCTTCAGCCCTACAGAGTTGTAGAAAGGCAGGACTAGCAGTTTCATTGCATCGTCTAAAAAATAGAAAAGCCAGATAAGGTCTGAACAGAAAACACAGAAAATCACTTGGTTTAAAAGGTTTCTGTTATCATGAGATACGAGACTCGCACAAACCTACATTCAATCCCACGCTTTCAAGCTGCTACCAGTTTGAAAGTGTGTTTACTTTGTAGTTGAATCATCTGTAAAAAATTAAAGCGTAGCCCAATCATTTACAATCTAACAAAATCTCTGCATGGTTCTTGTTGATGTCCATTCTTCTTCTTCTTTTGTCTGCCTTCATCACATGTTCATACCACTTCAACACACTTACCTGTGCTTTCTTAGATAAAGCATCTCTTTCATTTTTGTGGTACCTCTGATTGTCTCAGTACTTATTCCACACATCCATCTCAACATTCTCATTTCTGTCACATCTAACTTCTTCTCCTGTGATCCCTTTACTACTTATGTCTCATCTCCATACATGATTGCTGGTCTTACCACTCTCTTAAAAACCTTACCTTTAACCTTCACCTTAATTCTTTAATAAACTCATCCACCTTCGACAACTCTACGCCTTGCATCCTCACCATTCCACTGACCTCCCTCTCATTTACAGACATGTATTCTGTCTTGTCCCTACTGACCTTCATTCCTCTCCTCTCTCGAGCATATCTCCACCTCTCCAAAGTCTCCTCAACCTGCTCCCTACTCTCGCTACAGATCACAATGTCATCAGCAAGCATCATAGTCCATGGGCACTCCTGTCTAATCTCATCTGTCAAACTGTCCATCACCATTGCAAAGAAGAAAGGGTTCAGAGCCGATCCCTGATGCAATCCCACCCCCACTTTGAATGCATCTGTCACTCTTAACGCAGACCTCACCACTGTCACACTTCCCTCGTACATATACTGTACAACTCTTACATACTTCTTTGCTACTCCTGACTTCCTCATACAATACCACAACTCCTCTCGAGGCACCCTGTCATATGCTTTCTCCTGGTCCACAAAGAAACAATGCAACTCCTTCTGTCCTCCTCTATACTTCTCCATCAACACCCTCACAGCAGATATTGCATCTGTGCTGCTCTTTCTTGGCATGAAACCATACTGCTGCTCACTAATCATCACCTCACTTCTTACCGAGCTTCAACTACTCTTTCCTATAACTTCATGCTGTGGCTCATCAATTTTATCCCCCTGTAGTTACTACAGTCCTGTACATCCCTTATTCTTAAATATCTGCACCAGTATGCTTCTTCTCCACTTCTCAGGCATCCTCTCACTTTCCAAGATACCATTAAACAATCTGGTTAAGAAATCCACTGCCATCTCTCCTAAACACCTCCATGCTTCCACAGGTATGTCATCTGGACCAACTTACCCTTGTCCTACTTAACTTAACAACCTTAACTTGTCCTACAACTTACCCTCGATATTTAAATGCATCCACTCTTTTCAATAGCTCACCCTGCAGAGTAACTTCTGCATCCTGATCATTAAACTTCACATATTCTGTCTTATTTATCTTCATCCCTCTATCATTCTAAGCCCTTCTCCATTCTTCCAATTTCCTCTCCAGTTTCACTTTTCTGATGCTACACAACATGAGCAAAAAGCCTGCACCAGGGGGACTGGTCTTTTATCAAAATGACTCAACACATCCAAAACCAAATCAAAGAGGTAAGTTGCCTGTGTTTTTAGTGGTGTTTTCAGATCCCTTTTCTTCTGACTTCAACTTCTGTTTTGATTTAGTGTTTAGAATTAAGGAAAGATGGGACAGATTCTCGGTAACAGTCTTTTTGCTGGTCAGTTTCCCTTTTTTTGGCAAAAATAAAAATGATTACTCATTAGAAATTCCGACTTTTCTGACATTTCAATATTTTCAAAGACAGATTATATTATTGGTTGGCTTTCTTGTTATTTAGAGTAAAAAGTGTATTTAACTACCTGTGGAAACATACATTATATGACGATAGCAGGCTATTTTGCCCTGATGCTGCTGACATAGCTGTTACAGTAGCTTTGAACTCTTGGGACATTTCATTGGTGTTCATAGATGTTGTAAAAAGTTACAGCTAGCATTGCAATTGTCTGCAGCCTCATTGGATTGAGAAATTAGTCACATCCAAAATACAGGACAAATAAAGAGTTTTTATTAGGGCTCACAGGAAAATATTGTATTTGGAAATACAGGACATCTGGTCACCCCACCCAAATGCTTGGTCTGAAAAGAATATTTAAGGTTGGTTTGAAGTAGAAGTTTAAAGGTTGACATGCTCTGACCTACCAATATGAAGACATTTCACCAACAATATGATGTCCACATTTATGTATTTGCTCATTTGTACTCTTTGTAGAGGTGGTAGATCAAAGCTGCACTTCAGTTCAGTGTGAGCAGCTCTTTAGGTAAGTAGATTGACAGACTGGAGGCTGTTTTTGCAACAAAAAATATATTTTTATGTGAATTGTTTTTTAGTTTATCATTGACAAGGCAAAGTCTACCTTTTCTGGGAAACATAAACATGGCCATTGCTTGGGAAAGATTGGAATAAAAACATCTAACATCTTACACATTCAAATACAGGCAAGATGTTAAATGTTGTACGAAAAGCAAAGACAAGGATGAAGTGTTGGTGAACCTCGAAGGCAAACCTCATATAATTGACTGAAAAGAAAATAGCAAAAATGTTAGATGTCTTTTCAGATAGGAGTCGGTTGATCAACTGAAACAAATAAGGTGGTGGTGCCCTTTAAAGAAAACCAGACCAGAGTGGGCGGGACCAGGAAATGGTGACCCTGAAGTGCCAGGTCATCTGACCTGTAAGAAAGAAAGGAGGAGAAGCATTAGGCAACAGCGCCATCCTTCAGCTCAGGGTGGAATTACCATTAGATAAGCCTTCAAGTTATCTCCCAAGTGCACGTGTGCAACAATGTGTAGAATATATTCATACCAGTAAACCTCCTATTCTCTAAAGAATCGCAAATCCAAGAATGGCAATTACTTTCTGTTCCCTTCCAATCTTTGGAGGGATGAAAAATGATGGAGGGTGGGAAAGTTTTCATTTAATTAAATAAATATATTTGTACTAAAATGATCCAATTTATTAAAACTAAAATTGAAATTTAATTGTTATATCATTTAATTCCAAAATTGCTGCACTTAAAAGTAAAAAAATATAGGAGTACAAAGGTTTAAATGAAGTAATTTGGAAACAAAAAATTCATAAAATGGTAAATTCAAAATAGTTAACCAAAAATTTCTATACAAACATCATTTTTGGTAAAGATGGTTTCCTGTTCTTGAATTAGCGGTCCCTGGTATTGAGTACAAAGTAGTTTCACTTGAGCGTTACATGAACACTGGACTCTTAAAAAGGCAACATAAAGTTGTATATGTCATTGATAAACTGTGTCATCTAGATCTAATATGTAAATCTGGGCAAATTTGAGGTTGTGATTTGGCTCAGGGTGCACTGTTCGCGATGTAACATGCAAAAGCAGTATGGGCCATTCCCAGGCGTTGGCTTGATATTTACCCCGGTAGTTACAAAAGCAAATGAACTATTGTAGGATCTAATGCACTCCATAAATCTTTTACTTTCTGGTACATTGTTAGTCAAAAGCTTTCGTAAATATTCAGGATATTCATCCAAAGAAGGCAGCTTAACTTGACCCTTTTGAGAACAACATGTAAACTCGTCAGTTGTGTTGCCAGTTTTTTTTTTTAGGAAGTTAAGTGAATGACAATGACTTCAAATGACACTTATTAATCCCAATGAATTTTCATGAACTGTGAACTCATTATAGAATGCGTTCTAAGCTAACTTGCGGAATTGTTCAGCGGCTGTCCGTTGTTCCTCTCTTTGGATTCTTCTTTGTTGGAATACTGAACATCTGAAACCTTGTAAACGACTTTCTAGCCTTTCTGCAGTTTAGTCTGATATTGTTTGTGATGAACAATTGCGCAAGCCTTCCAAACGCTTCTCCCGTTGTTCTGTTGTCTCGTTTGCACACCTATCCGATACCTGAGCTCTTTCTTTTTAGAGCCATGACTCCTTTGTTTCTGGTGTTTCAGAAGCACGTTGTAGGAGCCTTCGTTTATTGTTTTTATCCATTGGGGCTCGTTTTTGTTTTTCTGTGGCTGTGTCATTAGCTAGATGTCATTTGCTGTTAGGAATCATAATTGAACTTACTTTTAACATTGAAATATGTGATTCAAATATGCCACACTGACTGCTGGCACAGTAGATTAGAGCACACTGACTGGTGCCACTGTGTAGGGTAGTAGCTGCTGCCACTGTGTAGTCGAGTACTGCTGGCACTGTGGAGTGGATTACTGCTGGCACTGTGGAGTGGAGTACTGTTGGCACTGTTAAGGTACACTGACTGCTGGCATTGCACGCTTTACCTGAAGTTCATTTTACAGGTTGTGTTGTGTTGCTTTGGCGCCACCTACTGACTCTGGGAAGCCTCTAGGTTTGACTCTGGGGCGCTGAGGCACTGTGCGCGTGCGGTTTTAGCGGCACCCGCTGGGTTTGACTCTGGGGCACTGAATCGCTATGCGCATGCGGTTTTGGCGCCACCTAGTTCCCTGATGGTGACACTGGTGCATTGGTGTGCTGAAGTAACCATGGCGGTAGATCCCAGCTTGGAGATCTACATTACTAAACGAAGGTTATATATGTGGTGGTGTGGGCGGTCGCATTCAGGCGGCGGTGGTAGTGTGTACGGCTTGCTTGTGGCCTCTGGCATCTGTGCATATTTACAACCTGGCGTGCACGCTTTACCTCAAGTTAGTTTACAGGGCGCCACCTACTGACTCTGGAAAGCCGCCGGGTTTGACTCTGGGGCGCTGAGGCACAGTGCGTCTGGCATCTGGCATCCGTGCGTATATACAACCTTCGTTTAGTAATATAGATATTAAGCACTAACAAAAAGCACACTTCTGATATATACAATGCACATACAATCTGTGTATAATGCTATTCTTCCTGATAGGCCTTGGCTATTTAAATTAAATAAATATTTGTGTGTTTATTGCATTGCATGTTTGCCATGAATGTTACTTTGTATTCATATCTATATTATATTTATACATGTTTACTGCATCCTGTATCTCTCTAGGTAGTGTGGAATAAAATTTTTTGATTGAACTCACTAAAGTTTTTCCTGAAAAGTTATAATGCATAAATACATCAGTTTTTGGATGTGTCTTGTTTTTGATTCATCTGTAAATCAATTTGTGATAGCTGGAATTATGATAAGTGTTTCATTGCCTCATATTATTTGCATGAAGGAAACAACCCCAATCTATCTGTCTATCTATTCATCCACTTACCTGCACAATTTGACTACAATCTGAATAGCATCTCAGGACAAACTTCCATTTCAAAGCACACTGTATCACCAGGTCAATTGACAAGTGACAGCCTAAGATGCCAATGTCTTTATGATGTGGTAAGAAGAGCCCAGAGAAAAATACGAAAAATGTGCAAACTCTGACACAGTTGGGTCAAACTGGAAATCAATGCTCATATTTATCACGTGTCTGAGTAGGAAAACGGTCCTAACTGTCATAAAAACCTCAGAGTGTCACAAATTTGGCGTTATTCTTAGGAATAGGAGTAATAGCATTTCATCAGTTTTCCCAAACTCTTAAACCCTAAGTGGCCCGGTACCAGGCTGACAAGGGTTTAAAAAAACGAACTACACACATCACGCACAGACACAAACGATACCTTGTATGAAAGCCACAGGTGTCTACTACAGACTCATATTGATCACATTGTTACAATATACAGTTCATTTGTAATATGACATGAAATCATATGTGTGCTCTGTCATACAATGTCATAAAACATTAAAGCCAGCCTAGTAATTTTTTTTTACAAGGAATACCCAAGTGATATGCATTAATTGATAGGTCTCAACCAGTCGATTTCAACCAATGCCTTGAACCCTGGATCCTACTGATCAAACAGCAGCCACGTGCCAAAAACCGCACACAGTGTGTCTTAATTTACGTGTGCTCTCACATATAACTCCATAAAGCAACAGCAAAAATATACCAATAACATATAAACACTTACAGTAGACTCTCCTGATCAAAACGAGCCCACATCTTGAGTGAACATCTCAAGGCTGCTTTCATCACACACATAAATTTGAGATAAAGCAGCCTCAGGAAATCCAACATAATCCGTCAAAACAGCTACCATGACTGGACTGAACCACCTGGATATTCTGGAGGGGGGCCGAGTGTGTCGTACCTTCACAAAACTCACATCACTGGGCAGCTGAGACTGTGAAGTTTCCAATGACACCAAATATGGCCATGTTTGAATAATGGACCTGCCCTGTCTTGCACAAAGAGGCTCCCATCTCACAGTGGAAGTGTGTCATTTTTGTGTGTTGCTGCATATGACTTCACAAAGTGACAGTGAGTATCGAGAAGGATATTGAAGAATTTACAGCAGATTCTGCTGAATAAGACAAGCTCAAGCACCTCACCATGCAATGAAGCTTTGCAAGATATTCACTATAAAATAACAGAGCAGCTGCTATTTCCGGGCAGATACTTTTTTGTTCAGTGGGTCACGCCATCGCAGGCTTTACACCATTTTATTTCTGTGACTGAGACGTTTCCAACGATATATACAATGTCCATGTTTGAAAAAAGGAAAGTATTAAAGGTTAGACAAATAAATGAAAATGTGTGATTTTGTGTGAGTGTGTGCGTATATGATAAATATATGTGTGTGTTTATGTGCATGTGAGAAATTATTTATATTTTATCTAAATATTTTACACGGTGGTGCAGTGGGTTGCGCTGCCGCCTCGCAGTTAGGAGACCTGGGTTCGCTTCCCGGGTCCTCCCTGTGTGGAGTTTGCATGTTCTCCCCGTGTCTGAGTGGGTTTCCTCCCACAGTCCAAAGACATGCAGGTTAGGTGCATTGGCAATTAAAATTGTCCCTAGTGTGTGTGTGTGTGTGCCCTGCGGTGGGTTGGTGCCCTGTCTGGGGTTTGTTTCCTGCCTTGCTCCCTGTATTGGCTAGGATTGGCTCCAGCAGATCCCCGTGACCCTGTAGTTAGGATATAGCAGATTAGATGATGGATGGATGGATAAATATTTTATATTGTTTATTATTTATGTTTATATTTCAGTCATCCCTGCTAAGAAAGGTTCTGGAGGTAAGAGTGGTGCCCATGGTGACAAATGCTGTAACTATTTATTTCTTTGTGCTATCAACACAGGTACAGTTGACAGGTCTGGGAATACCTCAGAGGTGAAAAACCTCACCTGGCGTTGCTTGAACCCTATGTTTTTTTTGCTGTTTCAGCAAAGTGAAGGAATGTTATATGTCAAGTTTTAATGAAAAAAATGACTGTCCATCTTGTATTTATTGGATAATAAGGCTTTATTATGGCTTTAGACCTTATACCTTTTTTTTTAAGAAACTACTGCTAACTTCACCAGGATTTAGGAGAGCTCATGAGCTGTAATTGAGTAGGTACTTAATGGAGGGAGAGGGAGAGAGAAGCCATTCAGATAATAATTGCACTTGAGTGCAGGGAGGTGGACAGGGAGGACATGGCGCATATGCAGCTTTATGGCATTCTCCTCAATTGTGGATTGCTGGAGATAAGTTATCCCAACCCTATGACGATATAAAAAGACAAGATACCCACTAGGGGAGTTGTGACTCTCACATGCCCATTGTAAGACCTTTCAGTGATGGACAGGGGAGTCCCCATGGGCACTGTAAATGGCCTGTGACTACACAGCCCCATATACCATATGCTGTGATGCTTTGTGTGTTCTGACACCTTTCTTTAATGGCCAGCAAATTACGCAACAGTACCTCTTTTGTAGGATCTGACAAGACATGGTAGCCTTTGCTCCAATTGTGCATCAATGAGACTCTCTCACCAGTTGACTGGTTGTCCTTCCTTGGACATCTTTGGTAGGTGCTAACCACTGCATATCAGGATCACCCCACAGGACTTGCCATTTTGGAGATGTTCTTACCCAGTTGTCTAAACGTTACAATCTGACCCACGTTAAAGTCGGTCAGATCCTTATGCTTGTCCATTTTTCCAACTACCAAGACATCACCTTCAAGCACAGACTGTTCACTTGCAGCCTAATATACTGTATGCCACCACTTGTCAGGTTCCAATGGAACAAGATAGTCGATATGATTCACTTCACCTCTCAGTGGTTTGAATTTTGTGGCTGATTGGTGTAAATACATTTATATCCCTCAAAAATGGCAAAAATATAAAAGCTCATGGGCAACTAATCTTTCATGACACGTTATCAAACTACTCTCTACTACAGCGTTTCTTAACCTTTAAGTATTTGCGACCCGAGTTTTCATAACAGTTTTAATCGCTCCCCCCACTAATGTTTTTCTGAAATGCAGATGCATATTTTATTATACCTACTTAACTTTTATCGACATTTATCTAACTCTATATTTATTTTTGTAGTATCAGAATGTAGTTTAAGTTAATTTGTGTTTTTTTCATATTTTTAATTGTTGTTTTCTTTTTTTCACATCTTCGCGCCCCCCTAGGGAGGCCCACTCGACAGGTTGAGAACCACTGCTCTACTATAAATCAAGCACTGCTTATGCACTCTGTATAAAAATTACATACCAATTCTTTGGCATCCATCCAGCCATTATCCAACCCGCTATATCCTAACTACAGGGTCACGGGGTCTGCCGGAGCCAATCCCAGCCAACACAGGGCGCAAGGCAGGAAACAAACCCTGGGCAGGACACCAGCCCACCGCAGATTCTTTAGCATGAAATTGTTAGTAAACTACAATATTACATAACTGATGTATATATTATGTAAATAATAAGTATTGATTTTTTGTTTATAAACAAGCATTATCAGTTATTGACTATTTTACACATTTAATGTAACAAAATATTAATGAAAATTAATTACACTAGAAAATGAAAATATTTGACTGTCAGCACTGCTATCCTTTCTTGCTAATTGCATTGTTATTATTTTTTTTATAACATTTTACTGATTTTAAATGTAATTCAAGGTAAAATATTGTCAATTCCAGAAATTGGTTTAAAATCATGTGTTTGGACACTGCTGTTATATCCTGCAATGTTTGTTTGTCTTGTCAATTATGTATTTAAACAATATTTATGGATTAGTTGTAATATGTCAACAATGCCACCAGATGGCAGATGAGGAATGCTTCTTCTGAAATCACAATGTCTTCTTCTTACTACTTCTTGATTGGTGAGAGTTAAACAATTTCTAGCAGAAAAATTGATATATACTAAATAAAAATGTCATACTCTATCCCCTCATTATTACTAGAATGGAATTCCATATTATTGTCGGCTACTGAACAGTGGGCTCTGTTATCAGGACAAGATTCACGGCAAATTTCATTTTCATGTTTCAACACTGAAAGATCTTTCTTTGACTTTTGTGGGATACCTGAGTAGCAAAGCTGATTGGCTCCCATATGAAAATTGTCTGGTTGCATTTTTTTTTATCATTCTTTTGTAAGCTGTGAACAATAATTACAACAGATTTCAAAATGCAATATTTTGAATAATTATTTAATGTTTTGATTCTAAATGTTTGGACTCTAAAATCCGTACTGACCCCTACTCTCTCTTCTGTTTCTTTTTCTGTTTTTTGTTTTTGTGTTGGTGGCCTGCACCACCACCATCTACTCAAAGCATCATGATGCTCCAACATTGAAGGACTAAAAGCCAGAAGTCTACGTGACCATCACCATCAAATCCTTCCGTGAGAACCCTAAATCCAAAGAGGACTGTTTCATTTATGTTAGGTAGAATGCCCAGAGGCAACTGGCGGTCTCATGGCCTGGAATCCCTGCAGATTTTATTTTTTTTCTCCAGCCGTCTGGAGTTTTTTTTTCTGTCCACCCTGGCCATCAGACCTTACTCTTATTCTATGTTATTTAATGTGGACATTTTAATTTTTTACTATGCCTTTTATTTTTCTGTTCTTCATTATGTAAAGCACTTTAAACTACATTTTTTGTATGAAAATGTGCTATATAAATAAATGTTGTTGTTGTTGATTCAATTTCTTGGACGTGTCCTTCGGTATTCTATTCTCTGTATTTTTCAGATATTTAACATATTTTGTGCTTGTGAGATGAAGGTATAGTGAGTTTTTTTTTTTTTTTTAATTATTTGTTGCAGTCTGCATTTTTTGTATGTAGGATTAATGTGTACTGTTTCAGCCATACCGCTCTTCTGACACTAGCATGGGATTTATGTCCTTTGGATAGTGTTTATATCATGCTTTACCTCAAAAAGAGGTTAATCCTCATTGGGATTCCTGGCAAGAGTATCCAGAGACTCCAGTACATTCAGAACAGCGCTGCCAGGATCCTGATGAGGGTGCAAAAGCATAGCCACATCACTCGTATCCTGAAAACCCTTCACTGGCTCCCTGTACCACTTAGAATTGAGTACAAGGTTTCCCTCCTTACCCATCAGTGCATCTATGGATCTGCTCCCCTGTATTTACAGGAGCTCCTTATCCCTCATACTTCCATACGCACCCTCCGCTCTGTGCATACTAACATTCTTCAAGTTCCCAGAACTAAGCTTAGCAGTATGGGTGATAAGGCCTTTTCTTCGGTGGTGCCGAGGCTGTGGAATTCTCTCCCTGATTGCCTGAGAGCCCCACAGTCGACTGATGCTTTTAAACGAAACCTAAAAACTTATCTTTTTAGAAAGGCATTTTGTTGAATTATTTCTATAGATTATCTTGTTTGTTAATTTATTCTTATTTTGTAGCACATTGAGATTGTTAAATATAAAGCGCAATATAAATAAAATTATTATTATTATTATTATTATTATTATTATGTGCTCATTGACAATTTTCCTTACTCTTTTGCCAAGTTATTTCAGCACAATAAACTTTTAGAGAGTACATGGGCTGGTGGGCTCACCATAAATCCATCAATTCATTCATATTATAAATTTGCGATTTCCATTATTGGGGAACTGAAGAAAATTCTAATAAACTGATTTCAGGTTCAAGTTCATGTTTATTGATAGATAGATACTGATACAAAGAAACAATATTAAATTAAATAGTAATAAAAATGAAAAAAATTAAAATAAAATTAATGATAGCATTTACTCCCCCGGGTGGAATTGAAGAGTTGCATAGTGTGGGGGAGGAACGATCTCCTCAGTCTGTCAGTGGAGCAGGACAGTGACAAAGTCTTTCACTGAAGCTACTCCTCTGTCTGGAGATGACACTGTTCAGTGGATGCAGTGGATTCTTCATGATTGACAGGAGTTTGCTTAATGCCCGTCGCTCTGCCACAGATGTTAAACTGTCCAACTTTAATCCTACAATAGAGCCTGCCTTCTTAACAAGTTTGTCCAGGCGTGAGGCGTCTTTCATCTTTATGCTGCCACCCCAGCACACCACCGCGTAGTGTGGACGAAATCTCAGACCCGACAGCAGGTGCGGTTATAAAGCAGCTTTATTTTCAGAGTCACGGTGAGAAGAGTTTCAGAAAAGCAGACAATCAAATATACATGACAGCGTCAGGGCTCTTCTGAACCCTGTCTGTTGGGTGGGGTCCAGTTTTATACCCCTAGAATGCGTAATTTAATATCATTATAAAATGTAACAGTCAACACATTTATTATACACAAACCTTTAGCCCCTTCAACGCCCCTTGTGCAACTTGATTTCTTGGCTCCTTTTGTTATGGCGTTCAGATGTAAGCTAAGGGAAAACGTGATAAGGCAGACTCATGTGTGGAATGCTCAGACCTTGAGTCCTTTGCACAAACATTTTTCTGTTTGCTAAAACAAAGCATGCTATTACATGGTTTTGTAAAGCTTACTTCTCAGACATGAATTAGTACAAGGGAACGAAGAGAACATTCGTCTTCCACATTCCCCCCTTTTTTAGCAAACAAAAATATTTGATCAGGGAGAGTTGAGTAGGAAAGGGTAGGAGAGGAGGATGGAGTGGAGTGGGCGGAGGAGTGTGGGGTGGATGTGCTGATCTGAAGCATTTTTTCTTTGTGTAAAAATAAGCCTTTGCCATCGAGGCAGTAAAATACTTGGATACAATGTATCTTATCAAGGGAACAATACAGCAAGCTACAAGCAGGAGAACAATTAAAGCAACCGTAAGAGAGATGAAAACTGATTTAAGCCATTGGCCCCAGGACCCAAAAGTGGACATAAACCATTTGTCCCAAGGATTAGAAATGCCAGAATTAGTAGCTAGTTCATGTCAAATCAGCTAAAGCACGGGTGATTGATCCATCAGGAGCTGTATTATTAGGGATATAGGTACAGCATGCATCACCAAACATAGCACAAACGCCTCCTTTCTCAGCCAAGAGCATATCTAAAGCCAATCGATTTTGCCAGGTCATGAGGGATGTTTTATCAAGTTGCTCATGGATACCTTCAACAGCTTCTTTAGTAAAATTTAAGAATCTTTGTTGATTATAATAGAGGTAATTAATCCAATCTACATTTTTGTTTATAGTAACCTGAGGAAAAATAGACTCAAATTCGGCAACAACTTGGTCCCTTGCCTTGAACTTATCAGGGACTCCACGAGGGACTCGAATGGAATCAAAATACACCCCAGGGCCATGTAGGGAAAACTGGGAAGGGTCCACAGAATGGGGTTGACGATGTCGGCCAAACATGGTCGACACATGGAAGGCAGTTAAAGGGAAAAGTCGGAAAGGCATAACAAATTGTATTAAAGCAGAAGTGCCAGTCCAGTCAGGTGGAAGGATGTCAAGCAATTTAGACCTATGGCACATCCACCAAATATCAGTATTCTGAGTAATCAGAAAAATTGATAATTTGGAAGCTAAAGAGGAAGAATTAATCGGAAAAGTTTGGAAACAAAAAGAGGATGGGATATTACCAACATTTGTGCCACGAGAGGAAGTAAGGTTTCTAAAAAAACAGGTATAAATACCTTCATCGGGCTGGAACATCGGGGGAGTCATGGGAAGAGTAGGGGGAAAAAGAAGGGAAAGTGTAATGTAATTAGAGTCGATTGGAATAGAGGAAGAGATAAAAAGGGCAAGTAGGCAAGGAAGGCCAGTAGGATCAGATATGTTAGAAAGAGGAAAAGGGACAGTGGCCAAATGTGGCCTAGCTATAGCACATGCATAGCAATCAGATTGATTCACTTGTCTAGCCGAATATAATACCCATTGCAGCCAACGGTTCTGATCCCCATACCCAATTTCAATAGAAAAGTGGAAGAAGAGGTGGAAATATTCATGACCTTGACAGGGGGCGGGTTTGGACCAGGGGTAGGAGAGAGAGGTGTGTGTGTGGGGAAATGGGAGGTGTTAGTAACAGGGTTCTCAACCTTAATTTGAAATCTCCCTAGAGGATCTATTCCAGATACATATGCCCCTAAAATACAGGTTCCTGAATCATGTAAAGAAGGGTTCTTCAGAGTAATGATCAAAGGGTTACAATGGTATTCGGCACATTCATGAGGGGCATGTCCTTTTATAATAGAAAACGATATTTCAGACCATACTTCTGGGCCTTATAGGGTTGATAAACCTCAGTCATCAGTTCCAGTATTAGCCAAAACCCAGTCCCACATGTCACAGTTACTTCGAATCCAGAGTTTGTAACAGTTACACACACATATTTGTCAGACCAGTTCCACTGGATTTGTCGATCAGTCCCACAGTCAATAATAGAACAGAAATCCACCTGAACTGATGTGGTGATTCCGAAAGGAAAAGTCAAGGTGACCAGAGCAGTCGACAAGGGGATGGAAAGACATAGTAGGACCACAATCAAGGGTGCCATCTTTTGCAATGTGAGATGTGAATCCAAGCAGGCAGTCCCTCAACTTTAACAGCATGTGGTGTCTACAGCAGAACTTGGAACGGTCCTCTCCACCGAGGGTGATGCCAATGTTTCCTTCGAGTATCTCTAGCCAGAATCCAGGTTCCTAATGGAATCGGGGAGTCCTTTGATGGAGGACTAGTTCTCCAGGCCTGATTCACCTGCTCGTGGACTTCCTTCAGAGAAGCTCGGAGACCTGTAAGACTGGAAAGAAGATCATTGTCCACAGTATGCAGTGTAACATTACCTATGACCATGCCGACTGGCATGGTCCATCCGGTCAGAATTTCGAATGGCGACAGCCCTAACTGCCAATGTGTTCTTCCCCTTAATCCCATCAAGGCCAGAGGCAGAGCATCAGGCCAAGTTAAATTTGTTTGCTCACAGATTTTAGCCAATTTAGATTGCAAGGTACCATTGCATCGTTCCACAATACCTCCACTCTGGGGGTGGTATTTGCAATAATGATGCACATTTATCTGGAGCCAGGTGGTTAATTCATTTATAATGGAATTTAGTGGGTGCCATTATCAGTTTGTAATTTCTGTGGTATTCCCCATCTAGGAATGATTTCCTTTATCAAAGCTTTTGCCACAGGTTTGGCATCTGCATGTTTGGAAGGGAAAGCTTCCACCCATCGGAGAACACATCAACAATTACTTAACAGTATCGGTACCCCTTTGATGGTGTTAATTCAATGAAGTCCATTTGAAGGTGTTCGAATGGACCCATTAGGTTAGGTGTAATGGCGGGACTTACCTGGGTGCCCTTTCCTACATTAAACTTTTGACATAATGCACAGCACCTGCAGAACTGCTCTGCATATGTAGAGAAACCTACAGCTTCCCAATATTTTTCAACATCTTGAACCATGGCGTCTTTTCCAGCATGGTCTAGGCCATGGGCGATTTTTCCATACCTGGGAAAGAAGCTTTTGGGAGGAAAGGTTTGTTAGTTTGCTTATGGGTCCAGACTCCATCAGAGAGGGACCCTTCTTTGGACCATTTTCTCTTCTCGGTGTCCGTGGCTGCATTCTGTAAAGAAATAATTTGATTATCAGTGTCCTGGTCATTTCTCTGTTGGAATAAAAGATTGGTGTGTTATTATACGCAGCCGTTTAGCAAAATGATCAGCTAATTTGTTTCCTTTGCTGACAGGATCCTGTTTTCCTGTGTGAGCTTGACATTTAATGATCGCTAGCTTTGATGGTTTCGTTATGGCCTCTAAGAGGGATTCTTTTAGTTTTTTATGTTGAATGGGCTTGCCAGTACTGGTCTTGAATCCCCTGAGTTTCCATAATGCCCCATGATCATGGCAGACTCCAAAAGCATATCTAGAATCAGTATAGATAGTTACAATTTTTCCCTCTGACAACTGACAAGCTCGGGTGAGAGCTATCAACTCAGCTGCCTGCGCGCTTAAACTTGAAGAAATTCGGTTTGCTTCCAGCAGGTGGTCACCTTTGACCACTGCATAGCTGGTTGAAGGTGTTCCATTTTCCAATCATAAAGAACACCCATCCACAAAAATTATCTCTCCTGTTCCTAAGGGTGTTTCCTGTAGGTCTGGTCTAGGTTTTATAACCTTAGTTATTTTATCATGACAGTTGTGGGGTTCCCCTTGAAGCAATGTAGCTGGATTTAAGGTGGAGCACCTTTCTATGGTAACGTTTGACAACGTACAGAGTATATTTTGGTAGTGTATTTCCCTAGCAGTAGTGAGATGTGAGGTTTTAGCCTGTACTAAAATGGAGTGTACGGCGTGAGGCACTTTTACCACTAGGGGGCTCATGAGCACTATATCTGTACTGGCTAGCACGGCCTCTGTTGTGGCTGCTACAGCTCTGAGACAGGTTGGATGTCCCACAGCCACTGGATCCAATTTTTTCAAAAAATAGGCTAAGCCTTTGTTTTTTCTCCATGGAGTTGTGTAAAAATGCATTCATATAACCCCCCTTTTCGTCCACAAACAGAGTGAATGGACGAGATAGTCAACAGTCCCAACGCATGCGCAAACAGTAGGGCATTTTTTTTTTTTAAGTCACATAGAGCCTTCCCAGCTTGATCTTTCCATGCCACCTGACCAGAAAGGGGGAGATCAGGGGTGACCGCTAAAGTTTGCAAAAGCTGTGCTCTTTCATTGAAGTTTAAAATCCATTGCCGGAGTATCCTATAATGCCTAATACAGACACAACCTGTTGCTTTGTAACATGTCTTGGTCTAGGAAGATTTTGAATGGTGTTTATACGGTCGCTAGAGAGAGAGAGAGAGCTCTCGTTTCACAAGAAATGTCATGACCTGAATATTTCACGGTTGTTTGAATTAACTGCAGTTTTGTTTTAGAAACTTTGTGGCCATTTTCTGCTAAATAATAACAATTTCTGAGTATCCGTGCACAATCTGCTTCGTAGTACTACACAACATTCCACATACTGTATCAATACACTGTCTTTTCCGCCAAAAGCCTTTTAAATTTTGAGCAAGAGCTTATCCAATACACAAGGGCTACAATATATCCCTGAGGCATAACGGTCCATGTCCAACGGCGGTTTTGGAAAGTAAAGGCAAACCAGAATTGAGAGTCGGGTGCAAAGGAATACAAAAATAAGCATTAGCAAAGTCAATAACAGAGAAATAACAGGCGGATGAGGGTATCGTAGAAAGAATAGTGGAAGGATTAGTAACAATAGGTGCCCTAGGAAAACTGCAGAATTTACGTGTCGAAGATCTTAAACAAAAACGCCATGAACCGTCAGCCTTTTAAACAGGTAAAACGGGGGAGTTGACTGGAGAGTGTTTAATTTGAATGACTGCTCCACATTTCACGAGATCGGAATGTACGGCGGAGATGCCAGCCTCTGCTGCTGGAGACAGAGGATACTGGGAGCGATGCGGGCGGAAGGAGGATTTTGGGTAAATCACCAGTGGCTCACAGTGTGCTATCCTTCCATAATCATTTTCCCCTGGGACCAAAGTGCATCGGGAAGTGAGGAAAGCCAAGTGGGAGGCGGTTTGCAATGAAAAGCAGAAAGGGAAGGACGGCACAATGCACGATGTACTAAAAAATCATTTTGAAGCACAAACTTTAGTTATCAAATGATCTGAGGTATCAAAGATACCCGAAGCAACATGTAGCCAGTCCGTCCTATTGAAACATTGTTCCACCCAATCCCCAATTTCAACTCAGTGAACGGTGCTATAATTGGCTAAAGAAAAACATGGGGAACCGAACCTCCGAAATAGAAAACGCTTTGGAAATATGTGAAGTGCACTGACAGCAGCTTTGTGTGTATGAGAAAAAATGCAAGGGATATGGAGGGTCTCTGGGCTAGTACCTGAAAAGAGAAAAGATTCTAACCAAGGTGTGTCCACTTCAGAAGGGAAGTACTGGGCAGTGCAGTGGAGGGTGTTGGGGACTTGCAAGTGGGGAAAAGAATATAAGAGTGTAGGGCTTTAGGAGAATGGTGTGTGAGGAGATGTTCAGGGTCCAGGCTGCAAAAGAGGGCTTAGTGTGGGGAGGTTTGGCACAGGAATTTAGGAATAGAACAGTGAAACCCTCGTTTGGTTAGAGAAATAGAGAGGGAGAGCTTAGTCATCATCCCTTCCTGAACAGATTAACAGGGCAGAGCTGATTTAACAAAAAACGGTGCATCAAAGTGGAACCACTGAAATGGAGCTGAACTCGAAGAGGTTTAGACACCAGTAAAAAATGTGGTTGTCCAGAAGCACTAAGAACAGTCAGTGTATCGTTCGAGGCAGATTAGAAAAGCAGTTTTAGTGCCATTCAGCAAAGTCAATAAAGGATCTGTGTCCGCATGGCAAGTGAGCAAAGGCAACTGAAAAGAGTGGCTGGGGGTCCCTGTGAAAGGAATATGCTCAGGTTCAGGTAAGGAAGGTGGGGGAGGAAGCTGATGTGGGCAATTGCTGCAGAAGTGTCCCATCGTAACAGGCAAGATGTGTAGGTGCTTGATCTGAGGGGAGAGGCGGCTGAGCAGACGAAGAATTCGGATTAGGAAGTAAAAATCCACGACCTCTCCCCCGGCTTCGCCCCTGTTCTCGGAAAATCCACGTCTTTCACGTCCTCTCCCCCTGCCTGAGCTCCACCTGCATAATAATTCATTTGTGCCACGATTAACTTGGTCTGAGTGTCTGACTCTTTTTGTTTAGTCTGTCGTTCAGCATGCTCCGCGTGTCTTTTTTTTTTCACTCCTTCTCCTCCTTCCTTCAGACTGGGGTCCCGTATCAGCCTACACTTTCTGTAAAGCTATAAGCAGCTGTTCTTTTTCCTTTCTATTCTTAAGTTCAGCAACTAAAAGCTCATTCCGTTTTTGTGCCGCTTCCAACGTACGGTCTTTAATAACCAATTCCCATCTGTCATAAATATCCATCCGATAAGGACCTCCATTACAAAAACCCTGTGTATTTCTGCACAGTATTTTTCTAATTCATATCTCCAGTTCCTTCCACTGGCCATCCACCTCCACTGTCCTTATTCCACGTCCTACATGCTTTTTTTAATCCTGTCTTCTTTTCAATGAGCTTTCTAGGGGACCCGCCTTTCTATCCCGACAGCGCACTAGGAGCCTGGCGATCTCCCGAAAATAATCCTTCTAACGTTAGGTTTTTAGGACTCTTGGGGGACTGTTTGACTGGCTACTGATTGTTTTTCCCATAGTGAGTGGCAGGATCTCAGCAGAAAATGACTCAGCCCTCGATAAACCCTGTTCCATTTGCCGTCCGCTCCTATTCCCGGATTACAGCTTCAGGTGACTTCGTGTCCGTTTATTCGCATCAGCAGAATCCTACATCAATACGCCCCGTGGAGTCCAGAATATGGAGGTTTTTACCCCGATCCCTTCATCAGACAGTTTGTATGCGTCAATCTGCCAGGGTATTGTCTCCGTCACCTTAGCAACCCGTTGAAACAAGAGTATGACCAGACATCGGATGAAAAACTCGACCTCCAGTTTATTTAGACACACATTCTCTAAATATGCCCTTTCACCCCCGTTCCTCAAATTATTATAGGAGCGTGCCACTCGCCCCTTTTCTAATCCTTTCCACAGGGGTGACTAGCTAACATTCACACTGTGCCGTTTTCCGTAGGGTCCCAAGTCACTTTCCGTGTGCCCTTAGAACCCTCCTATGTATTTTCCATACAGTATGGTTTCTTATTCTTTATTTTGCATATGCTTTTTATTCCTTTTCCTTCTATATTCGTATTACTTCCAGCACACCAGTCAAACTAACAGGAATCCCCCGATCTACTCACCGTAACTCCATCCACCTGCATGGAAATGCCGTCCAAGTCGTGCCTCAGATCGGCTAGGAGGAGGTCAGGGACTCCCCACGCAGGAAACACCCAAGGCAGGCCAATCCTACATTTACCGAAGCTGGACCCGATCCGGCCGGAATCGGCTCCACCACGGTCATCTGGACGATCCTGCACGAGGAGCTGTCTGCCGTCTCCTGCCCCACGTTTGGGCGCCAAAACTGTGGACGAAATCTCAGACCCGACAGCAGGTGCGGTTATAAAGCAGCTTTATTTTCAGGGTCACGGTGAGAAGAGTTTCAGAAAAGCAGACAATCAAATATACATGACAGTGTCAGGGCTCTTCTGAACCCCGTCTGTTGGGTGGGGTCCAGTTTTATACCCCTAGAATGCGTAATTTAATATCATTATAAAATGTAACAGTCAACACATTTATTATACACAAACCTTTAGCCCCTTCAACGCCCCTTGTGCAACTTGATTTCTTGGCTCCTTTTGTTATGGCGTTCAGATGTAAGCTAAGGGACAACGTGATGAGGCAGACTCATGTGTGGAATGCTCAGACCTTGAGACCTTTGCACAAACATTTTTCTGTTTGCTAAAACAAAGCATGCTATTACATGGTTTTGTAAAGCTTACTTCTCAGACATGAATTAGTACAAGGGAACGAAGAGAACATTCGTCTTCCACAGTAGAAGAGGGCACTCGCCACAACCGTCTGGTAGAGCATCTGCAGCATCTTACTGCAGATGTTGAAAGATGCCAACCTTCTCAGAAAGTATAGTCGGCTCTGACCTTTCTTACATAGAGCATCAGTATTGGCAGTCCAGTCCAATTTGTCATCCAGCTGCACTCCCAGATATTTAAATGTCTGCACCCTTTGCACACAGTCACCTCTGATAATCACAGGGTCCATGAGGGTTCATGTCATGTGCAGATAGTACAATGAAATTGTTAATTGCATAATATACACAGAAAGAGGGTGGTGCAGTGGTAGCGCTGCTGCCTCGCAGTAGTGAGACCTGGGTACGCTTCCCGGGTCCTCCCGTCGTGGAGTTTGCATGTTATCCTCGTGTCTGCGTGGGTTTCCTCCGGGTGCTCCGGTTTCCTCCCACAGTCCAAAGACATGCAGGTTAGGTGCTTTGGCGATCCTAAATTGTGCGTGTGTGTGTGTGCCCTGTGGTGGGTTGGCACCCTGCTCGGGATTTGTTCCTGCCTTGTGCCCTGTGCTGGCTGGGATTGGCTCCAGCAGACCCCCTTGACCCTGTGTTAGGATATAACAGTTTGGATAATGGATGGATGGATAGACACAGAAAGAAATATAAATAGCATGCAACATATACAGTATATGCAATACTTATGCTTACCCCCTGCTCACTTCACTTGCCAACCCCCCATACCTGCGCTATGCACCAGCCACCAGACTCCGGGAGTGAGACGTGAGAGCTATGAAGAGAGACTGAAGGAGTTCAGTTTAGGCAAATAGAGATTAAGAGGAGATTTAATTCTTAAAATTATTAGAGGAATTAGAATAGTGGAGCTCATCTGTTACTGTAAAATAAACTCTATAACAACAACATGGAGACATGGTTGGAAGGTTGTTAATGGCAAATTTTGTACATATTTTAGAAAGTTTTTTTTCATGCAAAGAACCACATGGATAAACTACCAAGTAAAGTGGAACCTCTAGATACGATCACCTCTGTATACGAGAAATTCAAGATAAGAGGAAAGTATGAGCGAAAAATTTGGATCTAAATATGAGCATTGGCTCACGTAACGAGCCACGAGCCAGGCTGTGGTTATGCGTGACGCGTTTCCCGATCCGCCTCGACTCGGGGATTCACCCAAGCTGATGCTACCAGCCCGTCAGCTCACTCAGTGTTCCTTGTTCTCCCGTAGCGTGAGGAGAAGAAGTTAACAACTGAGTCACCTTACACTCTGAAGTCAAGATCTTATTTTCGTAGACAGCCAATGTGTCTTACAACCCATACTAACACTTCCATTCCATGTTTCTCCATTTTTTTCTTGAATATTTGCTTCCATTAACCTAGTAGTGATACAGTAAGTGTTAAGCTTTCTGGCCTATAGTTACACAGATCAACCGATAGCTTTTAATATGATGGGAAAATGTTTGAAACGTAATTAATTTCTTCAAGAAGCAATAACTACTAAAAATGGTCATTTAGATTTTCTGATATTGTCAAATGCCTGCGTTACACACACCCCTTTTGAGGAATGATTTAAACAACACAACAAGGAAGTTATTGGATTAACACAGTCACTCTCACATTTCTCTTTCTCTCAACAGTTCACAGAAACCTTTCAAGGAGGACCCCAGGCCATTCTTGGCTCAGCCCTTGTTGGCCAGTCACTATAAATGTGTACAAATCACAAAACTGAGAGCAAACTAATTCAACAAGGAAGGCATAAGAATGGAGGAAAAGTCGAAACCTTCCCCTACTCAAAATGTGCTTTTGTAGCAGAAATAATGCAGGTCTTTTTTGTCGATTATTTGGTTGTTGTTAAACGAAAGGGACTGGAATGGAAAATACCCCGATAATAGCTAACTGATTCTATTATAATTGTGTGACATGTAATCAATAACTTTCTTAAGAACTGCAGGATAAACCTGACCTCATTCCAGTGCTATATCTGATTTCACAAATGATCACAAGCAGGACTGTTCAAGTTATAATTGACCGGGTAAGGCAACAATTAAAACCTCTGTGAATTTACCAAAAGACCTGCATGCCATCTGATGACCAACCCAGGTGCTGCACTGCTACTAGGGGGTCCACATCAGCTTGTTGGTAACTTCCAAAAATGCGCATAGCTACAGCCGAAGTATGACCAAATTTGACCCCTTTGATGTGAATTCACTGTGTCAGTTTTACTTAAGGAAATCCTGTGTTTCTGTGGTGAAGTCTATAAGCAAAAAGACTAAATGAATGCATTACATATAAGATTCAAAGTAGCTAAATTCTCCCAATACCTCATCCAAATAATAATGTCAGCTTCAGCTCCACAACTCTTTTCCTGTGAAGAAGTGCTTCCTGGATTAAATGTGAATCCCCTTAATTTCCATTTTCCTTCACCACTGGTAAGTACTACACTTGGAAAATGACACAAAGAACACTGATAAAGATTTGGGGTACCACCTTGGTAACCCTGTATGATTTTGTACAACTATAGTGAACAAGCAATTAGTTGTTGTGATGCCTTTTCAGACTCAAGTCCAAACAAAACCAGAGTAGGCATCTGGTTTTCCCTCTTTAGAAAGAAGATGGTAGGAAGGGGTGAACCCAGGAGGATAAACAATAGATATGATGTCAGTGATGGTAGGGTTGTCAATCACCCAGTCTGCAAAAGGAGAAAGAATCAGAGAACACTGCCAACCCTTTGCCTGGCAGAACAATTACATTTGCTAGAGCTCGTAAGATGTCTACCATGCGCACGTGTGTGACACACTGTATCATGAAATGAATTCTGCTGGATCAAACGTTATGTTTTTTCGAATTTTGAAGGCCTAGTTTATGTCCAGAGCAAGATCATTTTAACAGGCTGTTGAAAATGCAGAGGTCTAGGATATTGCTACTGTGTCTAATGTGAATTTTGTGGCACCATAAAACAAGGGATTCAGAAACAAAGAGACTCCTTCACTCTCTGCACCCTTTATTGTGTTGTAGAAGGAATTTTCAATGGATCAGTTCACTCAATTCAGTTGGTCACAGGTGGACTCCAATCAAGTTCTGGACACATCTCAAGGAGAACGTGCATGACCACAATTTGGAGTGCAAGAGCAAAGGATCTAAATAATTACATCAAAGAGAGATTTCAGATTTTGATTTTTTTAAAATGTGCAAACCTTTCTGAAAACATGCTTTCGCACTTTGTCATTAAGGATTATAGAGTGTAGACTGATAGATAGATAGATAGATAGATAGATAGATAGATAGATAGATAGATAGATAGATAGATAGATAGATAGATAGATAGATAGATAGATAGATAGATAGATAGATACTTTATTAATCCCAAGGGGAAATTCACATAATCCAGCAGCAGTATACTGATACAAAGAAACAATATTAAATTAAATAGTAATAAAAATGAAAAAAAATTAAAATAAAATTAATATTCGCATTTACTCCCCCGGGTGGAATTGAAGAGTCGCATAGTGTGGGGGAGGAATGATCTCCTCAGTCTGTCAGTGGAGCAGGACAGTGACAAAAGTCTGTCACTGAAGCTACTCCTCTGATAGGCAAAAGTGTCACATTTACCCATTAAAAAATTAAATCTACAACACAATAAAGTGTGCGTAAAGTGAAAAGGTCTGAATACTTTTGGAATCCTCTGTACAAAAGAAGTAACAGTAATGGAGAAAATTTAAAGACAATGTGGCCGAGTGTGGGAGTGACGGGTCTCCGGACAGCAAGAAGAAAGTTTGGGGCATCAACTGAGTCCTCCCTTTTATCGTCCGTGGACAATGAGAAACAAAACCAAACAAAGGAATCAATCTCTAGCGTGCATCCTGTACGCAGAGACTCAATTAACAAAGTGCTTTATACAGTATATGAATGTAATCGTTTCTAGTGTAGCTCCTTCAGGCAGGTTGCTCTGGTCAGTAAAGAACGCCTCCTTCCTGTATACCCAGTGTCTTATGGCAGCTGGACCGAAAGAGGCACGGTCAAACGCCTTCACCAGATGGCTTCTTGGTGCTGTGCGGAAGGAAGGAGGTGACAAAGTTAGAGGCAGTGCCAACCTCTCATCTTGCCGGATTATTGGATACCTGGACTGAGACCATGAGGAGGTCCTCCGACCTGCATGTGTGACAACTAGTAGCTAGACTGACTCCAGAACTACGGTTTATGAGCTATGATAGAAGATATTTTTAGCAAATGAGGATTAAAAGATGACATGATGGAAGTGATCAAAATTATGAAGGGAATTAGTACAGTGGATTGCCAGCTATAACTTTTAAAATGAATTCTCCAACATTTATTTCTACTGAACATTTTCATACACAGGATGGAGCTGTAGCTCCTCCTGAAAGTTTTCTCCTGGTATAGATGAGACCACGCTCTGACTGATGTTTGAAGAGTATTTATTTGCTCTCTCTCTCTCTGTTTTTACAGCTCTCAAACACTGTGAAAAACTAAAATAAAATAAAGCTAGTAAATGAAACAATAAATGAGGTGAGGTGTAGGGATAACAAAATTAAAACATACCGTGTGCGCCTTCTGACCAGAAATTTAGGAGTCTTTATTACAGTCTCTAAGATACTGCAGTCATGTCTATCTTATTAAAACAAACACATTACTTCGCTGCTCAGCATCCATTAAGTGTGTCACTTTGTACATTTCCGCTTCACCGATGAGCCTCATCATGTGAGCACAGCACCCTTCCATTCAGACTAACTTTGTAAACTTAGGTACAAATACATTGAGATCATAAAATAAATAAAATTACAATTAAAAAAGAAAATATCTACAAACTCAGGTATCAAATTTACATATATATACTGTATACACACATATTTTGCGACAGCTAAAGTAGCTTAAAGTGCTTTACAACATGTCAAAGAGATAGTTAGATGCAAAGAAAAACAAATTAAATTTAGATAAGAATTAAAATGCATAAATACTATACAGGTAGGTGGTAGTGCTGCTGCCTCGCAGTTTGGGGACCTGGGTTCGCTTCCCGGGTCCTCCCTGCGTGGAGTTTGCATGTTCTTCCCGTGTCTGTGTGGGTTTTCTCCGGGTGCTCCAGTTTCCTCCCACAGTCCAAAGACATGCAGGTTAGGTGCTAAATTGTCCCTAGTGTGTGCGCCCTGCCCAGGCTTTGTTTCCTGCCTTGTGCCCTGTGTTGGCTGGGATTGGCTCCAGCGGACCCCCGTGACCCAGTAGTTAGGATATAATGGGTTGGATAATGGATGGAAATACTATACAAAAAATCGATCAATAATGTACTGTGGACTAAGCACCAGACACAGACAGGAAGACATGGCAAATTCACCACCACACGTTTATTTACAATACTATATACAAGTCCTTAAAGTGCACACAACCTACTTTCCCCAAAGTCCAGGCCCTTCTCACACTGCCTTTTCTCCTTCAGACCGCCTCCACTCTCTTCTCCTGCTTAGTCCTTCTTCCGCCCGACTCCAGCCTCAAATGAAGGGAGGCGGCCCCTTTTATAATCACCCGGATGTGCTCCAGGTGGGTTCCAGCAATCTTCCACAGACACACCCCCGTGTGGAGGAAGTGCCGGCTGCATCCCTAGAAGCACTCTGGGTGTCCCTGCTTTTCTTCCGCCCATTACTTCCTGGTGTGATGGAAGTGCTGAGGTCCAGGGCTTTAAAGGCATGGGGGCGCCCCCTGGCGGTGACCACGGGCCCCTTACAGGGTTGAGCTTCAAAGCTCTGTACCCGTGGTCCCCGTAGCAACCAGGGTGTCTACCCCCACGTGGTCTGAGATGGACGCACACCCTCTTCCGGTCTTCCAAGGCGTCCCGGCCGGGTCGTCGCCCCAGGCATCTGCGACAGTACACATACATAAGAAACACATGGAGAAATAGAATCCTACTTTTTTCTTTTCTAAATGATAGTTCGATGATAAGGTCAAATGGTCAGGGTGAACAGAAAAAACGAAAAAAACTGCTGCTGAAAAAAACAAAATCTGCAGGGGGTTCAGAAACAGAAATGTAAGGATTAATAGATATTGCAGATTCGCTGAAGAAAATGATAATTCAGAGCATACTGTATCTAAGGTATTAAGAGTAAAACAAAATTGAAGCTACAAGAAAAGTGTGATTTTAGTAGTTTATTTCTTCACTTCAACAACAATAGATAATTGGAATGAGTTATCAATCGGTGTACTAGGCAGTAGTGCTTTGGGGATTGTCGATAGTTGTTTTAATGATTTAGCTGAATAGAAACTGGCAATTTTGGCTGTGCTGAATGGCCTGTTCTTGTCCAGTCTTTTAGTATGTCCTTAAAAAAAAAGAAAATTGGGGCAAGATCAGCAACACCATCTTTTCAGGATTCCTTTTTCATACAAGTCAAGGGTTGGATACGTTATGAAATATTACATTATATACTGTACTCCTCCCACAGTCTAAACATGCAGGTTAGGAGGATTGGTGATAGTAAGTTGGACCCTAGTGTGTGATTTGACGTGTGTGTATGTGTGTTTTTTTTGCCCTATAATGGACTGGTACCCTGTCCTGGGTTTGTTCCTGCCTTGTGTCCTGTGCTAGCTGGGATAGTCACCTGCACTCCCTGTGACCCTGTTCAGGAGTAAGCGGTTTAGAAAATGACTGACTGAGTGACCTTGGTCAGTCAAGACCACCATCCACACTCAGTTACACTTAGCAATGACTTATATTACCAACACCTTTATCCAACATTTATGATACAATTGATTACATTTCTTTTGGTTTTCTAAGCAGGTCAAGTGACTTGCTTATGGTCACACAGTATCAGTAGCAGGATCTAAACTCAGGGTTTTAAATCCAAAACCTTGACCACTATGCCACACTATACCATTTTCTTAGGTAGTTCTCTTCAAATCATGAACAGGGGACTGTGTAATTATTTACAATTTATTGATTTGTTAGCGGTCACACCTCAGTGGATACTGAGGCTACAACCTTGTAGTTAAGAGAAACTGAAATTCCTTAATTCTTTAAGAGTTATGTGAGAATAATATAAAGCATTTATTGGTTGTTTTACAGCTTGTGTTAAGTCATTCTTATCTGTAATATATCTGGATTTTATTTTCATAATATCCTGGGAACAACCATTTCAGCTTGGTGGGATCATCTGGATACAAATTTCTGATAAGGTAATTGCTCCCCGCTGAAGCATTCAAATTTTCCCAAAGGCCAGAAAAATGAAATATATTAGTGTCACAGGAGGACGGACGTCTCTGAACTGATTCAGATTGCTGGCTTGAGTAAGGAACAAGTAAGTAACTAATCTTTATTTAACCATATTTGAAAATTCTCAGTTTGTTTAACTTTTTATTATCTATTTGCCTTTATTGTACTCGTTCACACTCAACAGGTTCTAGGCATTTTCATAATTGTGTACATTTGGAACTTAAACAGAGCAGAATTGATTTTAATACAAGGGTAATATTAATTTATTGTCCAAAATGACAGTAAGTAGTGAGGTATATTCTCATTGTTCCAGTTTGCTTTGTGTCCAGTCAGGAGATGATTAGTTTCGTGTTTCACAGGCCAGTTAGTTTGTTTGTGTTTCAAACAGAATATTTTAAACAAACCAGAAGTAACAACAAATGCCTCGTCGGTGTGCCAAGGACTTCATTTACTGAGAAAGAAAGTTTTTTTTCCTTGGGAAAAATCATCATGAAGATTTGACAAGAGCTGCACTTGTACACTGGAACATTTGCAAATGATTTTGTGGTTTACCAAGCAGAGCTCGGTGTGCAGAATGTCCATTATCTGCTAATTAAAAGAGAACATGAAAAGGCATTACTATGCATTCTATAAAAGGACACATTTCATCTGGTGACTTGAAGGCAAGCACTGCTCATGGCACACATTGATTTCCCTTAATTTCCTTCAGACAGTACTCATATTGTGTAAAATTTATTTCACTCTATGATGTTGAGTATTTCCTCTCCAACAGCTTCACGTCACATCTATCAAGCTTATTTCAAATCACATCTGTTGTCTTTAGACCTGTAATTACTGTATTTGTTAATTTGGAATGTTTGATTCAAATTTACTAAACTTTAATGCACCTCCAGTGTTCACTATTGCTCTGTAAGATTGCAGGATTTGACTGTCGGTCACAAAGGGCACTGGATGGGGTTTGTTTGATTGACCCGGTCAGTCAATCCGTTCATTTTTTTTTCACGCGTTCAGCTGCTATGCAATCCGATAGATAAAAAGAGGCTCTAAGGCAAAATCAGAACTGATAGGATTGACAGGCAGTGGTGCAAGTTGTTTTATGCAAGCTCGTTTGCATGTGTGGATTTGTTTTTAAACTGAGACCAGTAACGGCGTACTGCACGATAACGTGCAGTGAATACACTAGAATTATAGTTTTCCTCCTCTTTCTTTGTATGCTTAGCATCCATTTGCTCAGAGGTTAATGCACTTGCTGATTTGTGAGCAGCTCTTGTTTTCTCCACACTAGCGGCCCACTTCTTCTCTTATTCCGTCAGCATCTTTTCGCATTAAAACTGATTAAGACAGTGTTTGTGTTGCAATTTTTTTCTACATTTTTCTTAATTTTTCACTTAAGCTGGCACTTAAGTCTTCAATCTGCCACAAAAATGATTTAAGATATGAAAAAGGTAGGGGAAATCACAGTGAAGGTAGTAGCAATGATGCCCTCTAGCTATCTGCCTCAAGAATGATTTGAGATATGAAGAGGTAGGGGTAGGGATGAGAATGTTGCCAATACGAATGCACCATACGGCCGCCCTGCTGACTACTGATGAGAGTTGATTCTACAATAAAATAAAAAAGCAATAAAAATCACCCCGAAAACGGACCGTAGAGGTCACGTAGTATATGTGTACCAAATTTCAGGTCAATAGGTCAAACGGTTTGCGAGCTACAGGTGATTTAAAATCCTGGACAGACAAATGGACAGCCACGGTAGCATTTTATATATGAAGAATGCCAAATTGTGACTAGAAATGTTTCCTATAATGCACAATATTTCCTATAGTCAGATTGGCCCTGTGTCAGATCATATACTGTATATACTTCACACAGACCGCTCCAGGGCTTGCTTGGTACCACATTGAGACCACCTTTTTCAAACGGTCTTGGTATGGTTGTTTTGGTCCACACCAGAGTGAGATACATCAGTCTAAACGAACCGGACTACAGGGATGATTGTTATGGATTTAAAAAAAATGCATCAGACAAAACACCCTAAGATTATCTGTTTTCTATCTTGTTTATTCAGTTTAGGGTTGCTGAGAGCTGGTGCTCATCTCAGCAGTATTACATACAACATGGAAAACCATCCCAGAAGTTTGCACAAGGATCTTATAGGGTTCAATCATACACACACCCCTAGTATCTATCTATCTATCTATCTATCTATCTATCTATCTATCTATCTATCTATCTATCTATCTATCTATCTATCTATCTATCTATCTATCTATCTACACTCGACTATGGTGGCCTGTGGGAAATGTGATATCTTTAACAATTTATTTCAATGATCTTCCTTTTCAGCTTTTATGGATGTAAGCTTTATCAGTTAACACAGTGCTTCTTAAACTCGGTCCTGGGGGTCCACTGTGGCTGCAGGTTTTTGTTCCAGCCAGATTCATAATCAGTGACAACACGTGATAACGCTGATCTCATTTACTTAGCTGCCATTTTTTTCTCTTATTCTACATTCAGAAAAGCACAGCAGCATGATTTTTACATTTATAAGACATGTAGAAATATTTCTGCTTTTGCTATAGATTTAAATGCTTAACTCTCTTTTGTTGATTTAATTATATTTTGCCCTTTCTCTGTGCAGTTTTCCCCCTTCTTTGTATCTTATTAATGACAATTAAAAATGAGCGAAGCAGATATCCAGGCAAACAACACTGAATAATCAAAGTCTGCACCTACTTTAGTGTCTGACCCATTAATTAGTAAATAATGGATTCATTAAACAATTATAATACCTGGAAAAGTAGAATGAAAATCAAAATGAAAATATGGTTTAAAAGAAAAAAAAAAAAGATTGTCCCCAAATAACTGCTTGGCACATTTCAATATATACGAGGGGGGACACAAAAATAACTGGAAATATTTTTAAAACATGTTTAATTTAATTTGAATTCCTTCAAAGTACTCTCCATTGGCGGAAATACACTTATCTAACCGTTTCTTCCATTGTTCGAAACATTTTTTAAATTCATCTGAAGTAATGCCCATTAATGCTCTGGTCGTTTCTTGTTTTACCTCTTCGACGTCAGCAAAACGCCTTCCTTTCAAGTCTTTTTTCATCCGAGGGAACAAAAGAAATCACACGGAGCTAAATCCGGTGAGTAGGGTGGGTGGTTCAGGGTTGTCATACCGTTTCAATAACAATAGTTTCTGCAACACTTTTTTCAAGAAGAAAACAAAATTTCACTACCACGTGTTGCTCACGATAATCGGCCATCGTAAAAAAAATGACGCTTGCACAAAACTACTTTTACAAAATTCACTGAACACAAGCACAAACTTCCAGACTGATGGCACTTGGCAGACTGACTTGTGAGGAGTGTAGCTAGATCGCCCTAGCAGCCCAACCACGTACTACAAGTACAACCTAACAACAACAAAATTCCGGTTATTTTTGGGTCCCCCCTCGTATATATATATATATACTGCAACTTTTATGAGGTATGAAAGGTGCTCGACAGTAAGTCTTGAGCAATGTGGGGTTTTGGTAGCTTTCTTTAATGAAAATAATTTCTCACAAAGGTAAGTGCTTCTGTACATAGACAGTACTTTCGATGCCAACTTACAGTATGGATCTGCACATACGAGGGTGGCAGGTAAGCATACAAGCCTGGCACACCAACTTTGTTGTATTTTGCCTTTAGAATAGAATCTGACTGCAGTTTAATCAATTCCATTTGGATATTCTCAGACGGATTCTCAACATTGTAAGAGTATGGTGACGTAAACAGCGCAAATTCTTGTTCATGTGAACTGAAATCATGAAAACGCTCACTGAATTCATTGCTCAGTAATTCAAGTTGGAAAACAAATCCTCTAAAAATCTAATTTTACTTTACTAAGTTTACTTCAATGTTTATATTGTAAAATAAGCCGATATGCAAAAAGCCACCTGACCTACACTAATTTTACAAACTCAAAATCACAAAAATATGTTAATAAACAACTCACTAACTTCTCGCGTCCACTTCAGATCTTCAGCTGTAGTCTGCAATTTTCGTTACAATACTAGCACAAAATTAACATAAAACTAGAGCAAAAAAATGTGAAAATATGTGGGCTATTACTACTCATGATGGTCAGTTCTGCCCAGTGGCCAGTCTCAGCAGCCCAGCCAGTAGTGTAGCCAAGCAGGGGCGGCTCTAGGCTCATGGAGGCCCTGGGCAGAGAAAGAATCGGTAGCCCCTTCGCCCGCCAATGTCAATATGGTATCTTATGCACAGCGGATGGCCACGTCTGTTGCAGACACTGCATAGCCACCTCATGCTCATGACACGCTTCTATATGCGCGTGTCCGTAACTTGAAAACCAAGTGGCGGCCCATGATATTCTCATTACAGCAGAACGTTATAATACTACATATAGCTTACTGCTCTGACTCTAGTGACATTAGTAAATACAGTGTACTAATTAACAAGAAACGCGTTTTTCAGCCATATTGCTGTTAGCTATGTCGTTATTTTCTCTTTCTGTTTTATATTCAATATATATTGGCGTGGCGGCCCTGTGCAGGTGCACAGTTTGCACATGCCTAAGGCTGCCCCTGCTCAATAAATAATGCCGAAGATACAGAATGATTCAATCACAAACAATAGTAATCATTTTGTACAAGTTCAGTGCTAACTAGGATCTGTTATGCGGGCCGCACATATTTCTGTTGCGGGCCGCATGTGGCCCGGGGGCCGCGTGTTTGACACTCCTCATTTACACTCTGCAGTTCTAGGTACATGACACCCTGATAAAAAAGGTTTCCGTTGGGAGAGGTTTTTACCATTTCTGTAGCGGTGGGGTGGATGGTATAGTAGGCTGCTTGCTGCTTGGGTTTATCGACATATTTACAAGACAAAAGATGCTGAATGGAGAGGTGCGAGCAGATTTAAGGTGGGCCAGATTTGAGTTTTTTAATAAGCTTTCGTGATTCTAGTGGTAAAAACAGAAGCTGTTTGGAACAAAAACCTGCAGCCACTGTGAGTCCTCAGGACCAAGTTTGGGAAGTACTGAGTTAACATATTTTTAGATTTTTATATGGTGTGATTCCTGCCTTGTGCCCTGTGTTGGCTGGGATTGGCTCCAGCAGACCCCCGTGACCCTGTGTTCGGATTCAGCGGGTTAGAAAATGGATGGATGGAATTAACCACTTAATCATTTTGATAAAATAAGAACTGGTTTGCACAAGTTGATTTAAACAGAATTGCTTCACACCTACCTAGATATACAAGTACCAAATGTTGAAATCAAACAATGAACACTATCTGATTCATCAGAAATACAAAACACATAAAAGGGGATGTCTCACCATCTCAAGGGTAGAGTCACACCATAAATTAGCTTTACACACTGATGTAGAGCACAGGAACACAGCCACTAAGAGACCTCCATGCCATGAATCATCCAAGCTACTGAAGTGTAGCCACAAGCGCTATAAGCCACCTGAACATTCAGTCAACACTATCTATGAAAGCTGATAAACGTTAAGGTTGTATGTTGTGATTGTCACACTCATTTGCTTTTCTTCCACTTTTGGCATATCAAGTAATGCTAAAGACTAACGAGTGAATAAAATATTTAAACCTACTCCAGTGCATGCCTTGTTGCTCTATTCTGCTGATCCAGGAATAGATATAAAAAGGTACACCTCCTAGTGAGAAGGGTCATAGTAATGAATAATCCTGGGTGTAATTAGACCATAGTCTTTGGTTCAAGTTCATTGTGGCTGAGGGCTGTGTCTCCTTTCGAATAGGTAAGTACAGAAATAGAGCAGAGATGGTGAAAAGATGACATATAACTGTAGGTCTACAGGAAAAGAGAATGCACAGTGAGACAAGGGATTTATGTTTTGGGGAGGCTGCCCTAAAACCTTCCACAACAAAAGCAGTGGCCAAATCAGAGTCTTCGTCTAAATCGGCACAAATTTTTTTGGAATATAGGAGGAAAAGTGCAACACCTGTAAATACACCCACATGGGCAAGGTAACTCTCAACCTGGATTCTATGGGGATGTATTGTGGAATAATTAAAATGTATACAGATTAATTCAGGTTTAAAAAGTATTAACATGGCTTTACTTATATGTTGAAAATTCTATATAACATGTTTGAGACTTTGGCTGTATGGCGACATAATGACTTATACATTAATGTAATTTGTAGTTAGTTCCTTCTATATAGTCTGTATGTTCTACTCATGCTTCTCTTGTTACTCTGCTTTCCAAAAAACATAAATGTTAGTTTGGGTGACAATTTAATATGATCCAGAGTTTAAATATAACCAATTGTTAGTGTCCTGTGTAGATGGTGGTCTTTGATTCTTGTAAGTCATGTCTGTATACGCTGTCGATCTCCAAAAAATCTGTAATGAAAAAAGTGGGCTCCAAAACTAGAAGGATGGATTTTAATGTTAAAAACATCAATTTACTTTATGATGCTAACAACCGTGTATTAGAACAGTAAATGTTGAGTTAGTCCACTCTTATCATAGTCTTATATTCCAAGCTACTCTGTAAAAGTTTGTAATGAATGTTTGGGTAATGGCGTAACTCATAATTAGTCACAGTATTTTTTATCTGTTTTATTTATCACAGAATTGACAGAGTTGACAACAACAGAATGAATCAAAGTGGTTTGCCTGTCCAAGAATTTGTTCTTGCTGGATTTCCCGGATTTGGAGATGAAGAAAACAGGAGGACTTTCTTTGCTGTCTTTCTAACCGCATATCTCTTTATTATCCTTTGGAATTTCCTCCTCATCTTTATATTCTTTTCAGACAAAAGTCTGCACACCCCTATGTATGTATTAGTTTGTGGCCTTGCTATTTTAGACATTGTTTTAGCAACTAACATAATCCCGGGTATTCTAGTTCTCTTTAGGTTTGGCTCCAGATCGGTTTCCTTTAGCGCTTGCTTCACACAAATGTTTTTTTTTTTAAGTCTCTTTTTCTCAGAGTCTTTTCTCTTGGGGCTCATGGCATATGACCGATATGTAGCCATTTGTCATCCTCTTCACTACCCAAATTTAATGGACAACGCTCGTATCTTGAAACTGATGGTGGGTTGCTGGTTAGCGGCCTGTCTTTTTTCAACTGTTATTGTAGCTCTCACGCTCCGATTTCCATTCTGCGGCCCTAATAAAATTGTACAGTGTGTTTGTGATTTCTCTTCTGTGCTGAGTTTAGCCTGTGGCAATATTCTGGCCACTAGTTATATTGGATTAACTATAGCTCTGAGTGTCTTGGTTTTTCCTATGATGTATATTGTATTTTCATATGTGAGGATCATATCTTCAGTTCTCAAGATTGCCACCTCCGAGGGACGCATGAAAGCTTTCTATACCTGTGGAACACACATGCTGGTCATTTCCATTTTCTACTTTGTTGCCAGTGGAGTCATCATCTCCTACAGAATTCCTGGTACATCCGTGGACATGAGAATTATTGGCTCATTATTTCATAATATTTTCCCCACTCTGACAAACCCAGTAATTTACTGTCTACGGACAAAAGAGATCAGAGACAGTCTTTTTAAAACTCTGAAAAGAAGCAGAATTTTGCCTAAAAGTTTATAAAAAGCTAACCTTCTGTGTACATCCACTCCCAGAGTTATGATATGTATTTCAGGGTTGGTGAATCACGCATTAAACAATTTCTGTTTACAATACTGTGTATTATTATTAATGCCTTCATCTGAATAATTCATTTTAAATTGTAAATATACACTTTCTGGATATTTCTCCCAGTCATTTTGTATATTCATTTTTACATTTAAAACCTTTGTTTTCTCATACACTATAATTCCTTTACCACTATGACGCACTAGGCGAGCCCCAGCACAGTACACCACTCACCTCTCAGAGCTTTGCTTTTAATTATCATTTATATACAGTGGATTCAGAAAGTTTGACCACTTTGTACAATCTTAATTGTATTCTAGATTTCATTTTAAAGGGACAAATTTCACATTTTTGTCCATCAGTTTACACTCAATTACCCATAATGACAAAGTGAAAGCGTTTTCAGAAAAGTTTGCAAATTTATTAAAAATCAAAAACTCAGATCTCTCATTCATATAAGTGTTCAAACCTTTTGATGTGGGAGTTTTGCTCAAGTGCATCCTGTTGGCTTTAATTCTCCTTGAGATGTGTTGAGGATGTGATAGGAGTCCACCAGTGGCATATACTGATTTGATTGGACATCATTTAGAAAGGCACACACATATGTATTTAAGATCCCACCAAAAAAAGAAAATTAAGCCATAAACTCCAAGGAACTTTTTGTAATCCTCTGCAATCAAATGGTGTAAAGCCAATGGTATAAAACCATTTCTGAAGCTCTAAGTGTTTCTAGGAGCATAATGGCCACAATAAATGTAAAATGGAAGAAGTTTGGAACCAGGAGGACTTCACCTTGACTTGGCCCCCAAGCTAAACTGGGCAACCAAGTAAGAAGGGCCTTGAGCTGGCAGATGCCTAAGAACCCAATGCTCGCTGTAACAGAACTTAAGAAGCCTTCTGCTGGAATGGGATAAACTGTCAGAAAGATGACCTTCTCAACAGCACTGCATCAATCAGGTGTTTATGGTAGAGTGGCTAGATGGAAGATGCTTTTTAGTAACCGGCATGTAACAGTCCACTTCTAGTTTGGAAAATGGCATTTAAAGGACAATGGTTTGATGAGAGAAATACTAAACTCTTTGGGCATACTACTATTCTTATGGTGAAGCATGGAAGTGGAAGCATACTATGGGGGTGCTTCTCAATGACAGGGACAGGGAGACTGACCATTATTGATGGAAGGATTAATGCAGCCAGATACACAGAGGTTCTTAAACAAAACCTTTTCCACAGTGCACTCAACCTCAGACTGGGGTGACGGTTCGCCTTTCAGCACAACAATCACCTGAAGTATACCACGAAGACAAAGCGGAAGTGGCTTTAATGGTCTCAGATTGTGCCTTTCTAAATGATGTCAAATCAATTTGGTTTGCATCAGGTGGACTCCAACACATCTCAATGAAAATGAAAGCCAACAAGAGGCAACTGACCATAACTTGGAGTGCCACAGAAGAGGGTCTGGATACTTAGGGAAATGAGAGATTTCAGGGCTTGATTTTGAATAAATTTTAGTCCTTTCTGAGAACATGCTTTCACTTTGTAAGTTACTTTAAGTTATTGAGTGTAGATTGATGGACAAAAATAGCAAATGTATCTATTTACATTACAGATTCATTACACATTGCAAATTTATTAAGAAATCAAAACCTGTAAAATCTCATTCCTATAAGTATTCAGAGCCTTCTCTGTGGCACTCCACTGTGCTCAGGTGCATCCTGTTTGCTGTAATTCTCCTTGAGATGTGTCTCGAACATTATTGAAGTCCACCTGTGTCAAACTGAATTGAATGGACATTGTTTGGAAAGAAACACACCTGTGTAAAGAAAGCCCCACAATTCATACTGCAAGTTGAGACAAAAATCAAGGTAAGGAACTCTCTGTGATTAAATTGGGTTGAGGCATAGATCAGGGCATGGGTTTTAAACCATTTCTAAAGATTTAAGTGTTAAACCCCATCACAATCACATAAAGCTACTGACGTAGTAGAGATCCCAAGTGCAGCCTGATCTTTACCTAAAACTTCCTATTCCTATCCACTGTTCTGACAGCAATTTGTGTTTCAACATACAATTATATTAATACAGCCACAAATTGTCATCCATTGTCTCGGTGAAGATCACAGCATCGTCAGTAAAGTCAATATCAGTGAATCTTTCTTCACCAACAGATGCCCCACAGCCGCTGGACCCCATGACTCTGCCCAACACCCAGTCCATACAAGCATTTAACAGGGTAGGAGCAAGAACACAACCCTGACGAACCCCAGAATCAACAGGGAAGAACACAGAGGTTCTGCCTCTACTCTGCACCGCATTCACAGTACCAGTTTACATGCCAGCCATGACATCTAGCAACTTAAAGGGAATCCCACAAAGTCTCAGGATAGGGCAGCTCAAACAACTGAGTCAAATGTTTTACGAAAATTGGTAAAGGCTGCAAAGAAACTCTGCCGATATTCCCATTTATGCTTGATGAGAACCCTCAGTGCCAGGATGTGGTCGATGGTAGACTTCTTTGGCTTAAAACTAGACTTTTCTGGTTACTGGAAGGTGAGTAATTGATTACAGATCATATTGAGGATGACCCTAGCAAGGACCTTATCTGGCACTGTGGTATAGCGGGTCTGCGGCTTCTGAAAAAAAGGTCAGGTTTTTTAAATCCGTATAGCCGTGTCGTTCTCTGTGGGTGCGATTGCACGACCGCGGGGAGTTAATGAGGTGATTGGAGCGAGTCGCTCCTGCACATGTGGGTGCGGTCATTCTTGTTTGCCCCATTGGCTTCCTGCGGTGTGTAATTAAGACGCTGTGCCCACGAAGGCAGAGGTGTATGTATATATAAACGGAGGTACACCAGAGAGGGGGCATAAATCGTGGAAAAAAAGAGAGATCATGGGAGAGAAATGGAAGGAGGTAGAAAAATGTATAAGGAAGAGGTTAAAGGACGGCAATGGCAGTCTAGGCTGGATGATCTGGCCACCTTAAAAGAGAGACACAGAACAAGCGGGGGCCCTGCGAAGGAGTGTTAGATGGAGGCGCTCTTGGGGGCTAGTTTGCCCCACTGAAAATAAGCGAGTGGGGTGAGCAGGAGAGGTGTCATCCCGTTGGATCTGAGGAGCGACTACGGGTGTGCGAAAGATCATGGGAGGAGAGCCAACCTCGACGGTCTGGCAGTGGCGTCCGTTTGGAGGCCAAGATGGAGGTTGACAGAAGGAGCTTGTGGCTGTTGGGTCTCCATGGCTGCGAGTAATGGTGAGCCGGAGAGAGAGTGATGGAGGTGGGCCAGAGAATAACAAGGGAGTGAGAGACTGGATTTTTAACTTCTACATTTTTAACCTCATATTTTAAAGGATTTTTTTATTGTTGATGGTTTTAACCCCACTGGACACTTGTTTTTATGGATGTATTTATTTATGGAACTTGAAGCACTGCACTTTTTGTTTTTGATTGTTTTAGATAAAGCACTGTTTTACTTTTGGAATATAACCCCTGGCTTTGAGAGATTTTTTCCCCATTTGTCAGCTCATCTCAGTGACTTTATCGACGGTGTTAAGTTGAGGGTTCCCAAACAGACAAAGAGAGCATGGAAGAGAACCCGCATCATCACAAGCACCGAGAGCAGTGTTATCCCCCTGTAGTCACTGCAATCCAGGTAATCATCCTTCCCTTTCCAGACAGGGATGACAAGTCCCGTTTTTTAGTCAGTCCTAAACGAAAGCAAAGATTACTTGCAATGTCAGGGGTACAACCTTACAACCAGCCTGTAAACCATGAATACCACAGATCCTTGCAAACTTTCCTAACCTCAGCTGGTTCATCACTTGTGCAATCTTAGTGAGTCTGGGTGGTTCAGAGCAAATTGGAGGATCAGCACCAAGAGCTGCGGACCCAGAGATGTCCAATGTCCTAGTCAGAGGATCAGCTTTAAACAGCTGCTGAAAGTAGCCAGCCCAGTGGGTCACAACTGCAATGTCATCCTTAAAGACTGTTCCATCAACTGCCTTGACTGTGACTCTCCAAGGAATAGATTCGGATGAGAGTAATGCTTTGATTTCTCTGTAAGCAGGACGTGGGTCACTAGACCAGAGATGGTGAGTCACTTGCTCACAGATAACAAATGCTTCCTTATTTTCCCTTAGAGCTCTTGATTATTGGATACCTGGACTGAGACCATGAGGAGGTCCTCCGACCTGCATGTGTGACAACTAGTAACTAGACTGACTCCAGAACTGCGGTTTATGAACTATGATGAAGATACTTTTAGCAAATGAGGATTAAAAGATGACATGATGGAAGTGATCAAAATTATGAAGGGAATTAGTACAGTGGATTGCCAGCTATAACTTTAAAATGAATTTTCCAACATTTATTTCTACTACACATTTTCATACACATGTAGATGCTCCTGAAAGTTTTCTCCTGGTACAGACAAGACCACGATCCGACTGATGTTTGAAGAGTATTTGCTCTCTCTCTCTCTGTTTTACAGTTCTCAAACACTGTGAAAAACTAAAATATAATAAAGCTAGTAAATTAAACAATAAATGAGTTACACAGGTGTAGGGATAACAACATTAAAACATACTGTGTGCACCTTCTGACCAGAAATTCAGGAGTCTTTATTACAGTCTCTAAGATACTGCACTCATGTCTATCTTATTAAAACAAACACATTACTTCGGCTCAGCATCCATTAAGTGTGTCACTTTGTGCATTTCTGCTTCACCAATGAACCTCATCATGTGTCCACAGTGCCATTCCATTCAGACTAACTTTGTAAACTTATGTACAAATACATTGAGATCTATACTAATAAAAGGCAAAGCCCTCACTGACTGACTGACTGACTCACTCACTCACTCACTCACTCACTCACTGACTCATCACTAATTCTCCAACTTTTTGTGTAGGTAGAAGGCTGAAATTTGGCAGGCTCATTCCTTACAGCTTACTTACAAAAGTTGGGCAGGTTTCATTTTGAAATTCTACGCGTAATGGTCATAACTGGAACCTATTTTCGTCCATATACTGTAATAGACTGCAGCTCGATGGCCGTGGGAGGCGGAGTTGCATGTTGCATCATCACGCCTCCCACGTAATTGAGTGCCTGCCCATATAAGGTAAATATTCGGGGGTGAAGGACTGTGCTTGGCATATTCATAAGTAAAAATATCTGAATCACAAACTTATGTTAATTATATTTTGTTAATGAATAGTTATTAAATAATTCCAAATATTCTGTCCACTTTCTTTCGTAGCTTTTCCGATGGTTGAGCTGCTTACAGGCATGTATTTTCGTATTAAAGCATTTAACCAATCAGATTTCAGCCATCATTTGTTGCCAGGCAGAGAGGCCTTCACAATCCGTTTTGCAGGTACTGTAATACAGAATAAATGTCGATTAACCTGTTGCTTCAACCAATCAGATTTTGAGTTAGTGTCAGTAGGGCCCTCTAGCAGGCGTACAGCAATGAGGATATGAGGAACTCTACGAGGCCACTGAACGCACCGCAAGCGCTCCGAGCGCAACATCCTCACGTGCACTACGGCCAACTCCATGGCAGGATTCTGGACAATATGATTTGCCAGACACAGACCAGATTTCAAGACCACGAAAACCTGATATTTGTCACGCTCCTCGAGCCCCAGAAGTTTCAGGAATACAAGAAAAATTTCCCACATGCAGCCTTCTCCAGTTTAACACAAGTGCCACGGAGCAGTTTTTGATCTGTCTCGGCTAAAAACAGAACTGACTGTAATGTATGCCATGTATGATTTTGCAGGAAAATCTCCCACTGATCTCCTTGACTTCCTTCATCAGAAAAATCTGAATGAGAGCATGGGGCAGCTGTTCACATTGGTATATTTGGTGGTGAGCATTCCCGTGTTCACTGCTTCTGTCGAGCGGACATTTTCAGCCCTAAAGCGAATTAAAACTTATGCCAATATACGACAGGGCAGGTTTGACTTTCAGCATTAGCTTTAATGGCGACAGAACTTTTTGATGGAACTGAAGCGCACGGATAATCCCTACAACAGAGTGATTGAACTGTTTTAGAGGAAAGAGAGGAGGATAGATTTTGTTTACAAATAATCCGAATTTTTGGTGAGCAAAATGTTGTGATTTTCCTAAATAATATTGCAAGTTTATGAGTTATTATTGATGTTTTTTTATGTGTGTTGCGGCTGTGGCTGCAGTAGAAAGGAACTTGTTCACCCCTGGTTTGTCTATTCCATCCATCCATTTTCCAACCTGCTGAATCCGAACACAGGGTCATGGGGGTCTGCGGGAGCCAATCCCAGCCAACAAGGCAGGAACCAATCCTGGGCAGGGTGCCAACCCACTGCAGGACACACACAAACCAAGCACACACTAGGGCCAATTTAGAATCGCCAATCCACCTAACCTGCATGTCTTTGGATTGTGGGAGGAAACCCACGCAGACACGGGGAGAACATGCAAACTCCACGCAGGGAGGACCCGGGAAGCGAACCCGGGTCTCCTAACTGCGAGGCAGCAGCGCCACCATGCTGCCCACAAAATAACCTAACTTTAGTAAATTTGTAGCCATCCAGTTGTAAACTTTTGTAAACCGCAGGATGGTTTGTCTGTTCAATAAAGGCATTTATTGTGGCTACAGGAGTTATATATACAATGAACCCTTGTTTATCACAGTTAATCCGTTCCATATTCTACTGTGATAAATGAATTTTCGCGAAGTAGGATTCTTTATTTATAAATCAAATATTTTTGCAGTTAGAGTATAGAAAACCTGTTTGAGACCTTCTAAATACGTTTTTTAACATTATTAGAGCCCTCTAGACATGAAATAATACACTTTAGTCACCATTACACTAATAAGACATATTAGACGTTACAAATATATTATTACTAGGCTCACCCGCCTTTTAAGGCGACCAACTTTTATCCTCCATTTGTGTGCACTCCATGTGTACATCAGGCATGTAACTGTAGGGAATGAGAACATTAAAGTGCCCATTCATAACATCTCCCGAAAAAAAGTTTTTTATCCCCTCGAGTGCCTGTCCAATGTCGTACAATGTCAGCCCGAATCTGTACCGCTAAAGACGGAGTTTCATGCACTAAATAAGCTATAGATGAGAATGAGCGAGCACCATCTCCCCTGATAGTATTATTATACTACGCGGTGAGGCATTTGTACTCCATCAACATTAATTATTTCTAGAGACATAATTTTGTCTATTTTTCCAGCGCATCACGCACAAAAGCAAGGGAATGATGGGAGCAGCAGAACTCTGCTCACATCATGTTGCTTCGTACCGCAAACCACAAGTAATAAGTCTGTGATAAGCAGAACACCGCTACGCTTTGCACTCACGGGACAGAAAGACAATCCCGACCGCTTTTATATAGTAGATTATTGTACTGTATATTTAATTACACACACACACAGTTCTTACACACAACCACTAACCTATGAAGGCACAAGCTCAGTAGGAGAGTCTTCAGGTGGTGCAGTATATTCAGCAGGTGCATCGTTGTCTTCTTCCGCTGAAGGAGTACTAAGAGTAGGCAGTGGGTATCTGGGTGCGCGGCTGAAGAACATCTTGATAGGCAGTTGCTGGCGCTGTCTTTTCATATGCGTGAGGAGACTTTTGTAGGGTATTGCCATCTTTAATCATATCCAAGAGTTTCACCTTCTCCTGGATAGCAAGAATCTTCCTCCGGCACTTAGTTTTATTGTCAGAAGGCTTAGAAAAAGCAGCACGTTTAGGAGCCATCGTGGGGCTTAGATAAAAGTTCTCAGAAAGAGCATGCGTAGTGACGTAAGTGTGTATGAGAAAAAATCGCGATAGAGTGAAGCCGCGAAAGTCGAAGCGTGATATAGCGAGGGATCACTGTATATATATATATATATACATATATATATCCCAATCTCCATACTGTCAAATAAACGAACCACACGCCATGGTGCAACACAAGAGGCTTTGCCTCTAGCGCTGACGTCCGAGGTTCGATTCCTGAGAGGGGGTGTAGTGAGTGTGTACGCCTAATGAGCCCAAAATTAGGGAGAAACACGTGTCACGTACTCTTTGCATTATTTGACAGTAAAACTAACCCAACCAACCAACCATTTTCTAACCCACTGAATCCGAATACAGGGTCACGGGGGTCTGCCGGAGCCAATCCCAGCCAACACAGGGCACAAGGCAGGAACCAATCCTGGGCAGGGTGCCAACCCACCACAGGACACACACAAACACACCCACACACCAAGTACACACTAGGGCCAATTTAGAATCGCCAATCCACCTAACCTACATGTCTTTGGATTGTGGGAGGAAACCGGAGCGCCTGGAGGAAACCCACGCAGACATCGGGAGAACATGCAAACTCCACGCAGGGATGACCCGGGAAGCGAACCCAGGTCTCCTAACTGCGAGGCAGCTATTTCAATATATATATACACATACAGGGCCATGTAGGTTTGGATTTTTTTCCTCCCTAAATAATAAAAACTATCATTTAAAAACTGCATTTTGTGTTTACTTGTGTTATATTTGACTAATGGTTAAATGTGTTTGATGATCAAAAACATTTTGTGTGACAAACATGCAAAAGAATAAGAAATCAGGAAGGGGGCAAATAGTTTTCCACACCACTGTATATTATATATACATACACACATATATATATTTCAGCGCTTCCCGATTCATTTTACCCTCGCCCCCCCTGTGACAGATGATCCCGATTTCGCACCCCCTTGGTTTGAGAAGAAGTACGAAAAAATAAGAGGTTAACGCAGAAAAACAGATCACCAATTGAAGCGTTTATGAATAATGGATTCTTTATTCGCCTTCAATAATTGTTTTGGTAAATCCATACTCAGTGTGATCCTCCTTCCATTTTCTAATTTTTTCGCGACTAGCCATAATTAAATGAACGGTAAAAAAGTAAGAGCGAATCGACGGTGACTTATTGAGAGCAGAATAGCACAACGGCTCGATGTACTGCGCCTTAAGTCGATCTAAAATGCGTGATCAGATTTGAAAAAATATATCTTTTAAAGTTCTGTTTGGATATAAGTAGGTTCTATTTAGTCAACAGAAATATCTTTGGTAGGAATGTAAGTTGAAATTAGTCTTTAAATTTCTATGGTGAAGAAAAATTTAGGCAATGATGACTAAATTTAACTTACATTCCTACCAAACATATTTCTGTCGACTAAATAAAAATTACTTATATTTAAAATTTCAATAGAACTTGAACAGATACGATAGTTCATAATACCCACGCAGCACTAAGTGCACGTAAGAGCGGAAGTCATCCGTTTTAACAAGCAGCGTATTGCACTGATACAAAATAGCCTGCAAATTTAATTATTTAAGAATGGATAGATAAATTAAGATTTTGTACAAATAATGTTTTTCATTTTTCTTCCTCGATGGATTCTGGCACCCCCAGCAACAGCTGCTCGCACCCCAAAGGGCATATATATATGTGTGTGTGTGTATATGTATGTGTGTATATATGTAGATATGTATATATATATATATGTATATATGTGGATGTATGTGTGTGTGTGTGTGTGTATATATACATATATGTATGTGTGTATATATATATATATATATATATATATATATATATATATATATATATCCTCGTACTCCTCGATTCACTTTTCATGGATTCACAACTCAGAGGTTTTAAATATAGTAGTAGTATTTCCTAGTCTAAGAACAACGAAACAAGTTCGGCGACTAAGCGCGTTGTAACACGGGCTGTGATTGGTACATGGGAGGGAGACGACAAATCACAGCTTCCCGCTTTCTAATCGGGCCCGTGATTGGTGCTTTGACTGATGCCCAGATCCCACAGCACCTCCCCGTGTCTCTCTGTCGTGGCCATTTCGCTTCAAGTTTCTCGCTGAGCGGTTTACTTTACACTGTACTGTGTGTGATTTTTTGTGGTTTCTTTGTGTTGAACTTCACTTCAATTTTCACCCCCTGCAATGGCTCCCAAATGTGCTCCTTCTTCCAAGGCTGGTGCTGGGCCTAAACGCCAACGAAGAATGATGACGATCGCTGAGAAGGTGAAACTTCTGGATATATTGAAGAAAAGGAGAACGTTCGTGGCTGTGGCAGCAGACTGGCTAAGGATCTGCAAGAGCAGTCACAGGAATGGGACGACAATGTGGTTCGATCGGTCCAATTTTGCAACAAGGTCGACAACGTCATGACCGCCTAAAAGCTGCTCTTCGACCAGAAAAAGAAGCAGCAGCAGCAACTGCTGACCACAATGTTTTTGCAGCCTTGAAAAAAAGGGCCAGTTCCTACTACTACTACGGATACACCTTTGGAAACCGTGGAAGAGGTGCCCCAGGAAATGGCACCGCCGTCTGAAGAGACGTAAAATTCAGTCATCGGCTGCGCAGTAAAAGTCATCATCACCTTCATCGTCATGATTTTTACTGCACAGCATATTCATCACCATCATCACGTCATATATAGGTACGTGTACTTCGCTATATTGCTTAACAGTTGTACCTGTTCTTAATAGAGAAAAGGGTGTGTTGTAAACAGTACAGGGAGGGTTTAAAAGTGTCCAAATACACGTTAAATAATTAAATAAATATGGTGTCCCTACTTCGCGGAAATTCAGTTATTGCAGCCGCGATAAACGAGGGATTACTGTATATGTATATATATATATATTTATATGTGTGTGTGTATATGTATATATGTAGATATGTATGTATATGTATATATATGTTTATATGTGTGTGAGTATGTATATATACTGTATGTATGTGTGTAGATGTGTGTAGATATGTGTATATATACGTATATATGTATATATGTATATATGTGGATGTATGTGTGTGTGTGTATTGTGGACTTGGCCCAGACAAAGACAGGCGGACATGTTGTTTCTCAACCACCACACGTTTATTTACAATATTTACAATGGTCACACAGACCCAAACAATGGTCACTAAGACCCAGTTTAGTGCACAATACACCCCAATACACTCAGTCCTGGCCACAATGCCTCTCTTCGGGCCGCCTCCACACCTCCTCTGTGCTTCGTCATGCCTCCTCCCGACTCCAGCCCTGAATGAATGGAGACGGCCCCTTTTATACAGTTCCCGGATGAGCACCAGGTGTTCCCGGCATTCCTCCCTTGGCCACGCCCCAGCGTGGCGGAAGTGCCGGCTGTCCTCCCGGCCACTCTCCGGGTGTCATCCAAAGTCTTCCCCTCAGCACTTCCTGGTGTGGCGGAAGTGCTGGGGCAACAGGTCCCCAAGGCATTGGGGTGCCTCCTGGCGGTGACCACGGGCCCCTACAGGGTAGGGCTTCCACGCCCTCAACCCGTGGCCCCCAGAGCAACCAGGAAGGCGGCCCCCACGTTTTGCTAGTCATAAAATAAATAAAATTACAATTAAAAAAGAAAATATCTACAAACTCAAGTATCAAATTTACATATATATATATACACACACATATATTTTGCGTCAGCTACATTAGCTTAAAGTGCTTTACAACATGTCAAAGAGGTAGTTAGATGGAAAGAAAAACAAATTAAATTTAGATAAGAATTAAAGTGCATAAATACTATACATGAGCACAGTGGTAGTGCTGCTGCCTCGCAGTTAGGAGACCCGGGATGGCTTTCCGGGTCCTCCCTGCGTGGAGTTTGCATGTTCTCCCCGTGTCTGTGTGGGTTTCCTCCAGGTAGTCCGGTTTCCTCCCACAGTCCAAAGACATGCAGGTTAGGTGCATTGGCGATTCTAAATTGTCCCTAGTGTGTGCTGTGTGTGTGTGTGTTTGCACCCTGCGGTGGGCTGGCGATTTGGCCGGGTTTGTTTCCTGCCTTGCGCCCTGTGTTGGCTGGGATTGGACCCAGCAGACCCCCATGACCCTGTAGTTAGGATATAGTGGGGGTTGGATAATGGATGGAAATACTATGCAAAAAATAGATAAATAATGTACACATACATAAGAAACATATGGAGAAATAGAGTCCTTAAAATATAGATTTTTTTTCTTTTCTAAACAGAAAAAATTAAAAAAGCTCCAGGTAAGCTGCTGAAAAAAACAAAATCTGCTGGGGGTTCTAGGCCAAAGGACCACCCAGCCCCCACTGGGCAATGCACCTAACATAAAGGTTCCTAAGTCATTCTTGATTAGGTCTTTCTAGACTTCATCTTACAGGATTTGACACAGTGGGTTTCTCACAAGTTGGGGTATCTGCTTTCATTCTGACATCACAGACAGCTGCATAGGACTGATCAGGTGGTGGTGGCACAGAACAGCACCACAGAAGAACCAGAAAAGAAAAAACAGAAATGTAAAGAATTATAGCTATTGCAGATTCACTGAAGAGAATGATAATTCAGAGCATACTGTATCTAAGGTATTAAGAGTAAAATAAAATTAAAGCTACAAGAAAAGTGTGATTTTAGTAGTTTATTTCTTTACTTCAACAACAATAGATAATTGGAATAAGTTATCAATCGGTGTACTAGGCAGTAGTGCTTTGGGGATTGTTGATAGTTCTTTTAACACTAGAATTACCAGAGCCTACGAAAAAACTCGTAATTCCGTCCCACCTTAAACTGCTTCTTAAATCCCTTCACACCTCTCCGCCAGCGCCCTTTGTCTTCTAAATGTGCTGATAAAGAGAAGCTTGGAGCAGCCGACTATTCCATCCCCCCACCAATTTAGAACATGCATGAACTTCAGCTTTATTGAGTATCTGGGAGTGAAGTGGAGTTTTAGAGTGGAAATAATAGATCGTTGTTTGGAACACACGCATTTCATGTCTGTTCCGTTTCTACAGTAATCTGTGTCAACACATTGTTAAAACAGAAACGTTTTTTATATTCTAGTAGTAGATGACAAAATGTAGGCATAAACTATATAATGTATGAAGCCTGAAGTCCAAATAGCAAAGAAACATTTTCACAAGAATAACACAATTGCGCTTTTATTCAAAAATATAACTGCAGAAACAAAAAGCCGCCTAAACATGTGACATTGACACCACTTTATTGTAACTGCCTCCATGGCTCAATAGACTCAGCCCCCGCTTGGGAATCAAAAGGTCACGAGTTCGATCCTGCGCCCCTCCGTTTTGAGACCACTCTTAGTCTAAAGACGCGCTATAGCTCTGCAGTGTACCACGATGCATACTAACACCCTCAACCTAAAGTCCCCGGGTTCTGACACACAAACGCTGGCGAAGCTGCTTTCTTCGTATCTCACCGTCACTTGATTTTCTTTTTATTCAGTTTTATTGAGTGTTCCTGCCAGTCCCCGCATGTTGCTGTATGCTGGATATGTTCATATGTATTGTCTCTTTCTTTCAGGTGTGTAATAGAAACTCACTAAAGACGCGCTATAGCTCTGCAGTGTACCACGATGCATACTAACGCCCCGGTTCTGACACACAGACGCTGGCGAAGCTGTCTTCTTCGTATCTCACCGTCACTTGATTTTCTTTTTATTCAGTTTTATTGAGTGTTCCTGCCAGTCCCCGCATGTTGCTGTATGCTTTTTCTTTTGCACCCCAGGACATGCAGAGGAAAGAATGGTAAAGACCAGTAACTTCGGCGCTATATGCAATCATCAGACACTCCCCATCTGCCCGTGTCGTTCAAACACAGGAACATATATTGGTGTAAAAGTATAACAAAAGTGCACTTTTATTCAAGTGCACTTTTTCCATCGCCTTTTCCTGTAAGAAGCAGTGTACACACTTCTCTCTATGCTGTGGTTTCTATTACACACCTGAAAGAAAGAGACAATACATGTGAAAATATCCAGCATACAGCAACATGCGGGACTGGCAGGAACACTCAATAAAACTGAATAAAAAGAAAATCAAGTGACGGTGAGATAAGAAGAAGGCAGCTTCGCCAGCGTGTGTGTGTCAGAACCGGGTGGGGGGGCGTTAGTATGCATCGTGGTACAACGCAGAGCTATAGCGCGTCTGTATTCTGTTTCTTTTGTACTCCAGGGCACGCAGAGGAGAGAATAGTAAAGAGCAGTAAGTTCGCGCTATATGCAATCATCAGACACTCCCCATCTGCCCGTTGTTTTGTTATACTTTTCAATACTTTTATACTGCTCAAGCGGGCATGCTCAAAAATACACGTGTAATGCCACGAAAAGTGCACGCAGACACTTCATTTCGCAAACAAAACAAGTGCACTTTTATTCAAAACTACCTGTATAACCGAAGAAAAAAGAAAGCAAGTTACAGTAGGCGATTGATACGACAGCTTGCATGGTGCAATGCTAAGAAGTGCAGATTTTCATTCCGTGCTATATAAAATCATCACATTCAAATATTAACAGTTCCCACACACCCAAGGACCGTCCTTCCTACATTTACGACACGTGTACTTGTTGCAGTGTACACACCTCTCTGTGCTATGGTTTCTATTACACTGAATGAGCACCTGACACTGTACTTTCTTCCCTGGGGAAGGGTCCGCATCAGAGAATTTCCAGTTCCTGCATAAATTCACACCCGATCTGGCGCTGTTCGTTTTCAAATAATATTGCATTAGTGCGATTATATTTTCACATATATTGTCTCTTTCTTTCAGGTGTGTAATAGAAACCACAGCATAGAGAGAAGTGTGTACATTGCTTCTTACAGGAAAAGGCGATGGAAAAAGTGCACTTTTGTTATACTTTTACACCAATATATGTTCCTGTGTTTGAGCGACACGGGCAGATGGGGAGTGTCTGATGATTGCATATAGCGCCGAAGTTACTGGTCTTTACCATTCTTTCCTCTGCATGTCCTGGAGTACAAAGAAAAAGCATACAGCAACATGCGGGGACTGGCAGGAACACTCAATAAAACTGAATAAAAAGAAAAGCAAGTGACGGTGAGATACGAAGAAGGCAGCTTCGCCAGCGTTTGTGTGTCAGAACCCGGGGACTTTAGGTTGAGGGTGTTTGGCGTTAGTATGCATCGTGGTACACTGCAGAGCTATAGCGCGTCTTTAGTGAAAACAGCCGTGTCAGATGGGGTTGTATGGATTGATTCTGAACGCGACTGAGAGAATGAAAAGTGAATAAAAAAAAAAAGCTAACCTTTACAAGGATCATAAATTGCACCGGCTGTTACAGACTGAAATCAAATGTATGCTTTTATTCTAAAACAGTAAGACTAAGAGCAGTTTACTTCTCAAAACGGAGGGGCGCAGGATCGAACTTGTGCCCTTTTGATTCCCAAGCGGGGGCTGAGTCTATTGAGCCATGGAGGCAGTTACAGTAAAATGGTGTCAATGTCACATGTTAAGGCGGCTTTTGTTTCTGCAGTTATATTTTTGAATAAAAGCGCAATTGTGTTATTCTTGTGAAAATGTTTCTTTGCTATTTGGACTTCAGGCTTCATACATTATATAGTTTATGCCTACATTTTGTCATCTACTACTAGAATATAAAAAAAGTTTCTGTTTTAACAATGTGTTGACACAGATTACTGTAGAAACGGAACAGACATGAAATGCGTGTGTTCCAAACAACGATCTATTATTTCCACTCAAACTCCACTTCACTCCCAGATACTCAATCAAGGCATGAGCTGGGAGAAGTTCGTGCACGTTCTAAATTGGTGGGGGGATGGAATAGCCGGCTGCTCCGAGCTTCTCTTTATCAGCACATTTAGAAGACAAAGGACGCTGGCGGAGAGGTGTGAAGGGATTTAAGAAGCAGTTTAAGGTGGGACGAAATTACGAGTTTTTTCGTAGGCTCTGGTAATTCTAGTGTTAATGACTTAGCTGAATAGAAACTGGCAATTTTGGCTGTGCTGAATGGCCTGTTCTTGTCCAGTTTTTTAGTATGACCTTAAAGAGAAACAAAATTGGGGTAAGATCAGCAACACCATATTTACAGGATTTCTTTTTCATACAAGTCAAGGGTTGGATAGGTTATGAAATGTTAAATTATATATTGTAAGATCTAGTTGAATGTGATTATTTGAAGCTTAGCTACTTTTTTATCCTCAGAAATCATACATTTTCAGTGATTACTGAGTGAGCTGGGGTGGCACGGCTCTCACAGTAAGGAGACCAGGATTTACATCCCAGGTCTTCCCTGCATGGTGTTGGCATGTTCTGCCCGTGTCTGTTTCCTCCCACAGTCTAAAGACATGCAGGTTAGGAGGATTGGTGATACTAATTTGGACCCTAGTGTGTGATTTGACGTGTGTGTATGTGTGTTTTTTTGCCCTATAATGGACTGGTACCCTGTCCTGGGTTTGTTCCTGCCTTGTGTCCTGTGCTAGCTGGGATAGGCTCCAGCACTCCCTGTGACCCTGTTCAGGAGTAAGCGGTTTAGAAAATGACTGACTGAGTGACCTTGGTCAGTCAAGACCACCATCCACACTCAGTTACACTTAGCAATGACTTATTTGACTGACGCCTTTATACAAGGCATCTTACAACATGTATGATACAACTGATTACATTTCGTTTGGTTTTCTAAGCAGGTCAAGTGACTTGTTCATGGTCACACAATGTCAGTAGCAGGATCTAAACTGAGGGTTTAAAATCTAAAACCTTGACCACTATGCCACACTATACCATTTTCTTAGGTAGTTCTCTTCAAATCATGAACAGGGGACTGTGTAATTATTTACAATTTATTGATTTGTTAGCAGTGGATACTGAGGCTACAACCTGGTAGCTTAGAGAAACTGAAATTTCTTCATTCTTTAAAGAGTGATATGAGGATAATATAGATGCTATTATTCGTTTATTGGTTGTTTTACAGCTTGTGTTAAGACATTCTTATCTGTAATATATCTGGATTTTATTTTCATAATATCCTGGGAACAACCATTTCAGCTTAGTGGGATCATCTGGATACAAATTTCAAATAAGGTAATTGCTCCCCGCTGAAGCATTCAGATTTTCCCAAAGGCCAGAAAAATGAAATAAATTAGTGTCACAGGAGAAAGGACATCTCTGCACTGATACAGATTGCTGGCTTGAGTAAGGAACAAGTAAGTAACTAATCTTTACTTAACCATATTTGAAAATTCTCATTTTGTTTCACTTTTTATCATCTATTTGCCTTTATTGTATACTCTTTCACACTCAACAGGTTCTAAGCATTTTCATAATTGTGTACATTTGGAACTTAAACAGAGCAATATGCCATACAGTGTGATTTTAAAACAAGGATAATACGAATTTATTGTCCAAATGACAGTAAGTAGTGAGGTATATTCTCATTGTTCCAGTTTGCTTTGTTTCCAGTCAGGAGATGATTAATTTCTGCATTGCAAAAAACTTAGCCTAGAAATAAGATAGAAACACTGAATCTCAGGAGAAAATGACTTAATATTAGTGAAATCATCTGTCCATGTTGCAATTTAATTTTACTTGCCAAGACATCTTAAAAAAAGTTAGTTCCAGTCTAGAAATAAGAAAGCTCTGATTGGTGTTCAAAGGTTTGAAATAAATAGAAAATGCTGTTTTTTTGAACAAATTACTTGAGATTAGACTTTCTACAGTGGAAATACACAGAATATTAAAAAATAATTTTTTATTCAGTTGTTTCGCATTCTTAATTTTAGCACACTGAAAAATGAAGGGCAAGAGAATAAATCACTAATATACGTATGTGGAAAATTCTTAATACCAGAAGAGAATGTAAGTCTTGTTACTTGAAACAAGTCAGCTCATCTTGAAATAGGTAGTCCAATATTTTATCTCAGAGCATATATATCTTCAGACAGGAAAATTATTTTACAAAAATCACAGAATAAGAAAAAAATATGCGATTATTAAGAAATAAATGCTTGAAATAAGCAAAATTATATGCCAATGGGTTGAGATATATTGATTTGGATTTTTAAAAAATCCTGAAATGAGTTAATTTCAACACATACTAAGCTATATTTGCATATTATATACAACAAAGTTCAGTCCACCTACAAAAGAATAAGGTAAAAGTAGCACAGAGCTCTCATTTTAGGAGGGTCTTCATTTTAAATTGAAACCAAATATTTTAGCAGGGGTTTGAACTAGGAATTCATTCCTACATTCAAGACACATAATTAAGATATCATTTCCTGATATATGTTGGCTTCCTGAATACATAAAATAACTTACAAATGACATAATCATTAGTACTGCTTTTTATTTAAGTATTACATCAGTATCCAACAGCACTACTGCTGTGTTTACAATACAGAAACAGAGAAAAACATAAGCCCATGAAAATTACTTGACACAGGAAGATTACCTTGTATATAACACAAAAGTCATATCCATATCATTATTGTACATTGTAGTTCAGGACTGTCTCATCTTGTCACAGTCAGAAATGCACAACAAACTTAATTACATAGACACAATTTTAACAGCGGTAACTGTGCCAAAAAACAGGACAAAAAAAATAACCAAACTAACATGTTAAAATCCACAAAAAATCAAATGATTTACAATTTATCTAATTGATTTTCAAATATTAGGGTAATTATATGCAGTACATCATAGACATGCATTTCCTGTTCTACATTTGCCTCACACAATTTTTCTTCTAGCATGTTTGTATTGTGTCCAGTAATATTTCAGTTTGAATTGCAGAGACGACAGCGGCAGTGCACTTGGGATATGTTAGATGTAGTGCACAATGGTACGCCATAAGGTACACGATACCTTCCTACAGCATTTCTTGAGGGAGAGTTGTCACAGGCTCACTTCCAATAGCCAGCATGCAGTTATCTTGGTCCACGATAAGGACGGTGCTACTCAGTGGTCAGTCTTTGCTGAAGAAAGGCATCAGGATTCTCGGAGGTTTTCAAGACAAACAAAAACCAACAAAGAAAACAGGCTGAATTTATTTTATCCTCTGTAGTCCTATACAGATTTATTATACATTTACCTATTTATAATGCTGAGTTAATGTGCTAATTTTAACAGAAGCAGTTATACACAGCTTGTAATTGAAATAGCAAAGAAATCACTAAAAACTGAAGATTGTTATATTCTGTTGAGCCCTTTCAATCAAACCTTTTAATGTAGAATGTCGTTCCATTAGAACCGACCCTGAAAACTGCTGCCAGTCACAGATGGATAGAATTGCAGTAACTGTCTATATTTCCCCTTTAAACAATGTAAAAATGCAAAGTTTTACCTTAAGGCCATGAACGAATACCTCATGTTTTGTTTCCCAGATTTTTTGCGGTAGAGAAAGTAAAGGACACATGGATGGCAGAGCTCTAAACATGGCGATGGCATTTTTCACTAATGAAAAAAAAAAAATTCTTACTAAATATCTTTCGCATTATGTTCTAATATAACTCAAACATTCTCCTTTTAATGAAAACAACAACATGAGGCAAGCTTTAAATTAAGAATGATCCATCCATCCATCCTCTTCCGCTTATCCGAGTTCGTGTCGCGGGGGCAGCAGCTTGAGCAGAGAGGCCCAGACTTCCTTCTCCCCGGCCACTTCTTCCAGCTCTTCTGGGAGAATCCCAAGGCGTTCCCAGGCCAGCCAGGAGACATAGTCCCTCCAGCGTGTCCTGGATCTTCCCTGACAATTGAAATGAACCTTACATAGATCATATTTAAAGTTTTAAGTATTCTTTAAAATATTCCTTCATTATTTATACCTAATAAAGGATAGTGTCAGTCGGTTTATTATTCTGTTGTGTCTTAAAAAGAGGCTAGACAAAACTATGTACAATGCTAATAAATGGCTTTTTAAAAACATAATTAAAGGCAAAATTTTTATTTCAGAATAACACAGTAAAACTTTCTAATACAATGAAGAAAAGGGAAACTGGAATTCACAAATCAACGGTTACTGGCAAAGAGAGCCGTAATAATATTTTGCATGAAAATTTCTCAGAGTTTGGCTTACTATAATACAGACTTGGTCTTTATGGAAAAAATGGCATAAAAAAAGTGCAACCCTTTGAGCATCAACTGCAAAATATCATAACTTCAATTTGATTTTCATTTAGGCTTATCATGCTGCAACACTGAGTAAAGTGCATAACTAAATATAAAATGAGTTTGAATAAAATATGCATGACAAATGTTACCCTCATTGTGCAAATGTGGACGCTTCAGGATCTTCTTCATTACTCAATACAGCTGTGCTTTTCCGTAAAAACTGGTCCATCTGCTCTTAACTTCTGTGATGTACAGTAGTTAAGATTATTCCAATGAAGAATACAACACATTTGATCCATTACCTATAAAATAAGCACACTCTTCAAAGTCAGCACTTATTTTGTTTTAAGAAACCATTTTCAAAAATATTTCAGCCAAATATCTGTGTTTTATGTACTTAACATGATCCCGTTCTTTAACGCTTGGGTAAGCCTCCCATATAATCTATAAATGACCTCTGTGCATTAAATTCCTGATCAAGGAGCTGGGCTTTGGCTTCTTGTAAAGGTCCTGTAGTGTTTTGTAGTGTCTGGCCTGTATTTGGTGGCTCTCAACTATTGTGTCAACAGCTGCAAAAACATATAAATGAATAATCCAATCAGTTGTGTTTTCTAAACAGTCTGAACTAAGATGGGATACGACCATCTCTGTTGTGCACTTACCAGATGGTTCACATTCTCTCTGCTGTAACTTCTTGGGTACGACTAGAAGGTGACACGTTACCAAGCGTCGCTGAAGCAATAAAATTCCCCGATGATGCAATGGAGTCGGCCTCACCTGAATTCTCGACTTCAGCAGCATCAGGCTTGTCAGTGGTGACGCCGAGACATCTCTTTATTTATTTGAGGCATACAGCCCTGTCGCTTCTGTGGCGTGCGGATATTCTGTAGCCTTTTTAGGAATTGTTTAAAAACAGCTTCCTGTAATGAGATTACACTCTTTTAAAAAGTGTGCAAGTGAATACAAGGTGTGACTGCTCAGTCTAAAACCCCTATAAAAACGAGTTACTTACACTCACCCATGAATTTTGATCTTCAGCGGCACAAGGCTTTGGATAATACTTGACTATACGTTTTGCCATTGAAGAAACCTCATGTTTGGAGGTATTTTTGTCTTCCTTTGTTGTTGTCCTCAGTATGGGAACCATGTTGCTCACTGTATTTCTACTTAGTCTACAGCACATATCCTTTGAAAGAATACAATGCTCCTCTTTCCCTATGCACTACAGTGTGTTCTGACCTGCTACAATTAACTGTCACTATGAAGGATGTATTCAGGGCTTGGTAGTTGAAAGATTTTAGAGGGGATGGCTTCTCTTCAAAGTTTTCTGGAACATCCTTGGCTCACTGGATTGAGGGGTAGGTGAAAGACTGGCATTTTTTAAAGTATTGCATTCAGAAGAGAAGGGAGATGTGCAGCTGTCTTGTAAGTTATCTTGCTGCACAGAAAACTGCAGCTCCTGTTAAAAAACAATACAGGAAAAGGGCATTGAAAATAGTCAGCAGTTATCAATAAACTGTTTATGAATTATGAAATTTAATGAGCCTGACATAAATGGAAATATTTACTTTTATTTAATGTAAATGAAATTAGTAATCAAAGACTTATATTTTCATTGTTAAAATGTTTAGGTAACCATAGACAAGATAGTAGTCATCTACTATCTATCTATCTATCTATCTATCTATCTATCTATCTATCTATCTATCTATCTATCTATCTATCTATCTATCTATCTATCTATCTATCTATCTATCTATCTATCTATCTATCTATTATATAGTGCACTTTATTATCTATCTATCTATCTATCTATCTATCTATCTATCTATCTATCTATCTATCTATCTATCTATCTATCTTCTTTACTTCCTGATAAAACACAGAAACAATATGTACTCAGTTATCTATTGATATGGAGTATTTTCACACTATGTTGTATTGAACTAAATAAGTGCTACATGAGTACTGTGAAATTCTTACTTGTGTGTGCTAATTAACATGTAACACGCTATCATTCTCTGGCGCCATGATAAAGTTTATCAGAACATTTGTAAATTAATATAGACTTTGTATAAATGACAAACATACATAAATATGTGTTTACACAAAGATTCATATGGTGAGGTGAACATGTTGGCGCAACAGCCTTGATGGATGCATGAGCTGTATTGTGCCCAGGTGTGACATTTCAAACTGCTTTTATTGAATTATGGAAAATTTGAATTGAGAAGGACCAAGCCCAAGTTTCTACTCTTCAAATTTCCACATCTTTAAATATATATTTATTTTGTCATCACTTTCATATCATAAACATCCTCCTTTTCCCTATTATCATTTATATCTCTCCCCTGCTTGATTTCAAATATCATCAGGACATGGACACTTCTGACATAAAAGTTGCTACAGGAGTCCTTAATCTCAACAAAAAGAACAAACATTTTGTAACTTGAAAGCAACAGAGAAGACCAGTAATTCGTTTATATTTGGACGTCATCTGCACAATTACCGGCAGTCACTTCCAACTCAGGTTTTAGGCTTTAAGTGCTAAGTTCACAAATTTTGCTAAGTTTAATAGTTTCTTGAAAGATGGTACAAGTGCAAATCATGATACCTTTTATAAATGTTTTATATTTTGTTTCTTTTCTGAACAAGTGTATCATACTGAGGTTTTAGGCAAGTAGAGATATTCTACAGAGGTGTTTTTACTGTATTGCCTGATCAAGGACACGATACATACGACTTACTAAGTTAATTTGTGAGTGTATAAAATTATCAGGGGTTAACATTTCACTCAGACTGGGGCCTTCTCCTGTGTCATTAAAGTAATAAAGCGCACAGTCTCACTCATGGCTGGCTCTAGAATATCGGGGAAGCTGTACAAATCGCGCCCTAACCTTTGACTTTTTTTATATGACGCACTCATGTATGGTATTAATATCGAAGTCAAGGGGAATGGGTGCCCCCTTGCAGTTTCAAGTACAGCGATCTTTTTATATTCGAGCACTGAGCTTACAATTGTGGATACCTCAAAATCAATAATAATTTTAAAATACTGGCCTCAAAATTTTAAAGTTTTTCTTTAAAGGTATCTCAAATAGAAGCGACTTGGGCTGTGTTCGCTTTTACTACCGGTAATAACATGAGGTGCGTGCAATGCAGTTAGAACTTGGTACATTTTTAAAAGATACATTTGAATTTATTTTTAAGCAAGCAGAAGTCTGTATCAGAACGTCTTTAACAACTTTTTTCATAAATCACTGTAACAAATAATTAAATCGACGACATTTAACCAACATTTACTTCATAATGACTCTCTGTATATATGAAATCTAACAATGATGGCGCTCGATAAAAAGAGCCCGGTGTTGCTGTGCAACCTCAAACCACTCATTAATGCCTAAAATGGCAAGAGAAGCGCTAAATGTACCAGTATGTTCGAATGTAAGAACTGCGTGCAATGGAAGTTATAATTCAGGCCAGTGTTTGCTGGATAAATTGCAAAGGTGAAAACCGGAAATGAAAAAATATTTATAACATAAACACCTGCATTTATTTTTAAAATTTGATATAAAGGTTACACGAAACTAGCTTGGTATCAACGTGGACAGGTGAATTCTTGTGGATTCATAAAAACAGAATGCACTGCAGCAACAGTAAGTGTCAATTAGAAACTTACCTTTTAATATTTTCAGTGTGACTTTGTCAAGTGACTCCATTGGTTTATATGCATAAATATGTAACTTATCAGCTGCGAAGGGCAAAGCAGTATTTTAGCTATACGCATGCTCAAAGAAAGGTATGTTCCATTACATCCAAAGAATGGGTAAAAAACAGCGCTGGATATTATATTTAAAAAAAAATAAATAACCGTACTTGTAAAAAAAAACAAAACAATTGGACACTGCAAAGAAACTGTAATTATACCGTTAGCTTTTCATATACTCAAAAATGTCATTGACGTAAATACATTTTTTTGGTAAAATAGTAGAACGATCCTGTATATTACACCAAATAATGACTACAGTCACTCAGTACTTGTGCTTTTGCTGTTTAAAAACCAAAGATGATTCGCCATTGTTTTATTTGCTGCTCGTTTGTGGCTTTGAGTTTAAAATGACTTTTGAGCCATATCAACACTACACATTATATTGTTTGGAGTTTCAAGTTCATGATTCTGTGTCTTTGATAGAGATGTTTTGTCATTTGAAATTAAAATCCCCAACCTGGATAAGTCCACCCGTTTTGTTGATGCTATGAAGCTGGTTAATTTTAATTCCAGTGAGACAATATGAATGAAACAGAAAATATATATTCTTGTGAAGTACTACCATGGGGATATCATTGAACTATATAAAACTTTTAAAGATTCCTAAATTCTTGAACTTTTCTTTTTATGTTAATAAATTCCAGCAACACTGTTTGGATTAAGCCATTTATTTGACACAGTGACAAAACTCTTGCATTAAACCACCAGACACATTTTTTATACAAGGGTCATTTATTTAAAAATGTGGAAACCATTTTGATTTGAAGAACCTTTTGAATATAATAAAGTACTAACCTTTGCAGGGAATACAGTTGTTAAATCATACTAGTTACAGAGAAAGGCCACTAATTTAGGCAAGTGTTAATCTGAAAAGTCGTAGTTGTTAACAAAATCAAGGCTGTATTCTAAAACCTTTCTGGAATAAAAAGAGTTTAATTTAAATCTCGGGTTGTGTCTTACTCATTTCTTAAAGCTAGATAAACCTAGAAAGCTTTGGTTCTTGAAATAAGAATGCATGTCCCGTTATGCTCATCGCTGTAGTTGATAACAGGCTTTTCTCTCACAGTTGAGCAAAATTTTCTTGGAATTACACTTTATATCTAAGTCAGATAGCTTAAGACCGGTTATCTTGAACTGAGCAAAATAATCTAGCAAGTATCACTGCAACCTGAGATAATTCATCTCTTGGGGCAAAATATTAGATACTATATTACCTTAAAATAAGAAATTTTTACTTGTTAAGAAAAAATGTTTTACGGTGTGTTTCACAAGCCAGTTCGTTTGTGTTTCAAACAGAATATTTTAAACAAACCAGAAGTAACAACAAATGCCAAGGACTTCATTTATTGAGGAAGAATGTTTTTGGGGAAATCACCATGAAGATTTGACAAGAGCTGCACTTGTACTCTGGGATATTTGCAGCGATTTTGTGTTTTACCAAGCAGAGCTCGGTGTGCAGAATGTCCATTATCTGCTAATTAGAAGAGAACATGAAAAGGCATTACTATGCAATCTATTAAAGAACACATTTCATCTGGTGACCTGAAGGCAAGCACTGCTCATGGCACCCAGTGATATCCCTTTATTTCCTTCAGAGATTACACATATTGTGTAAAATTTATTTCAATCTATGATGTTGAGTATTTCCTCTCCAACAGCCTGATGTCACATCTGTTTAGCTTATTTCAAATCACATCTGTTGTCTTTAGGCCTGTAATTATTTGTTAATTTGGAATGTCTGATTCAAATTTACTAAACGTTAATGTACCTCCAGTGTTCACTATTGCTCTGTAAGATTACAGGGTAAAGGGCACTCATCTCTCGCCAACTCTGGATGGGGTTTGTTTGATTGACCCGGTCACAAGTGAATCTGTTCATTTTTTTTATGGGTTCAGCTGCTATGTAATCTGATTGTAAGAGATAAAAAGAGGATCTAAGGCAAAATCTGAACTGATAGGACTGACAGGCAGTGGTGCAAGTTATTTTATGCAAGCTCGTATGCATGTGTGGATTTGTTTTTATACTGAGACCAGTAACGGTGTTCTGCACAATAACGTGCAGTGAATACACTTGACTTAAGTTGGCACTTAAGAATAATTTAAGATATGAAGAGGTAGAGGAAGTGACGGTTAAGGTAGTAGCGATGATGCCCTCTTCCTATCTGCCTCAAGAATGATTTGAGATATGAAGAGGTAGAGGAAGTGACGGTAAAGGTAGTAGCGATGATGCCCTCTACCTATCTGCCTCAAGAATGATTTGAGATATGGAAAGGTAGGGGAAGTGACAGCAATGGTGGTAGGGATAAGAATGTTGCCAATACACATGCACCGCACTGCCACCCTGCTGCCTACTGACAAAGCTGATTCTACCATAAAATAAAAATTAAAAGAGTAATAAAAATTATCACCCTGAAAGCGGACAGTAGAGGACACGTACCAAATTTCAGGTCAATAGGTCAAACGGTTTGGAAGCTAAAGGTGATTTAAAATCCTGGACAGACAAACGGACAGCCACGATAGAATTTTATATAAGAAGATTGCCAAATTACCACTAGAAATATTTCCTAACATGCACAATATTTCCTATAGTCAGATTGGTCCTGTGTCAGATCATATGTATACTTCACACAGACCGCTCCAGGGCTTGCTTGGTACCTCATTGAAACCACCATTTTCAAACGGTTTTGGTACGTTTGCTTTGTCTAAATGAACCGGACTACAGCGACGATTGCTCCAGATTTTAAAAAAATGCATCAAACAAAACACCTTAAGATCATCTGCTTTCTATCCTGTTTATTCAGTTTAGGGTTGCTGAGAGCTGATGCTCATCTCAGCAGTATTACATACAACACGGAAAACCATCCCAGAAGTTTGCACAAGGACTTCATAGGGTTCAATCATACACACACCCCTACACTCGACTATGTTGGCCTGTGGGAAATGTGATATCCTTATGTAGCAGCATTCTTAACAATTTATTTCAATGATCTTTATTTTCAGCTTTTATGGATGTAAGCTTTATCATTTAACACAGTGCTTCTCAAACTGGGGTCCACTGTGGCTGCAGGTTTTTGTTCCAACCAGATTCATAATCAGTGACAACACGTGATAATGCTGATCTCATTTACTTAGCTGGCATTTTTTTTCTCTCTTATTCTACATTCAGAAAAGCACCGCAGCATGATTTTTACATTTATAAGACATGTAGAAATATTTCTGTACAAACTACAATTAGTCTCCTTCAAAGTACTCTCCATTGGCGGAAATACACTTATCTAACTGTTTCTTCCATTGTTCGAAACATTTTTTAAATTTGTCTGAAGTAATGCCCATTAATGCTCTGGTCGTTTCTTGTTTTACCTCTTCGACGTCAGCAAAACGCCTTCCTTTCAAGTCTTTTTTCATCCGAGGGAACAAAAAGAAATCACACGGAGCTAAATCCGGTGAGTAGGGTGGGTGGTTCAGGGTTGTCATACCGTTTCAATAACAATAGTTTCTGCAACACTTTTTTCAAGAAGAAAACAAAATTTCACTGCTGCGCGTTGCTCACGATAATCGGCTATCGTAAAAAAACGACGCTTGCACAAAACTACTTTTACAAAATTCACTGAACACAAGCACAACCTTCCAGACTGATGGCACTTGGCAGACTGACTTGTGAGGAGTGTAACTAGATCGCCCTAGCAGCCCAACCATGTACTACAAGTACCAACCTAACAACAACAAAATTCCGGTTATTTTTGGGTCCCCCCTCGTATATATATATTTTTTTTACCAAACATAGTTTTCTGATTTCTAAATTTTTCCCATAGAACACACAACTTGAGGAAACAGCAGTTCACTTAATTAGCCCAGGAGTCCAATTAACACTAGAATTACCAAAGTTTACAAAAAAACTCATAAATTTGGCCACTCTCCACGCTAGTGTATAGATCTGGACACTTCATGTGCCCACAAAAGAAGTCTGACTGAATTCTCATACCATTGCTCGCGTACTGAAGTGTCAGCAGGCATTTTTTGTGGCATTATACGTGTAATTTGTGAGCATGCCCTTGTCAATCAAACACAGGAAGCTCTGCAGTCTACTTGTGACTTTACGCTGTAGGAAGGTAAGTAAAGAAACCAAGATAAGTAACATTCGATCTGGCTTTTATATAAGTACAGTAACATATAAATGTTTCTGATTCTATATAACATGTTTGAGACTTTCGTTGTATGGCGACATAATGACTTATACTTTAATGTAATTTGTAGTTAGTTCCTTCTATATAGTCTGTATGTTCTACTCATGCTTCTCTTGCTACTCTGCTTTCCAAAAAACTTGAATGTTAGTTTGGGTGACAATTTAATATGATTCCACAGTTTAAATATAACCAATTCTTAGTGTCCTGTGTAGATGGTGGTCTTTGAGTCTTGTAAAGTCATGTCTGTATACGCTGTTAATCTCCAGAAACTCTGGAATGGAAAAAATGGGCTCCAAAAATAGGAGGATGGATTTTAATGTTAAAAACATCAATTTACTTTATGATGCTAACAACCGTGTATTAGAACAGTAAATGTTGTGTTTCATCACTCTTATCAAATTCTAATATTCCAAGCTACTCTGTAAAAGTTTGTAATAAATGTTTGGGTAATGGCGTAACTCATAACTAGTCACAGTATTGTTTATCTGTTTTATTTATCACAGAATCGAGTTGACAACAACAGAATGAATCAAACTGGTTCGCCTGTCCAAGAATTTGTTCTTGCTGGGATTCCCGGATTTGGAGATGAAGAAAGCAGGAGGACTTTCTTTGCTGTCTTTCTAACCGCATATCTCTTTATTCTCCTTTGGAATTTCCTCCTCATCTTTATATTCTTATCAGACAAAAGTCTGCACACCCCTATGTATGTATTAGTTTGTGGCCTTGCTATTTTAGACATTGTTTTAGCAACTAACATAATCCCGAGTATTCTAGTTCTCTTCAGGTTTGGCTCCAGATCGATTTCCTTTAGTGCTTGCTTCACACAAATGTTTTTTTTTTTTAGTCTCTTTTTCTCAGAGTCTTTTCTCTTGGGGCTCATGGCATATGACCGATACATAGCCATTTGTCATCCTCTTCACTACCCAAATTTCATGGACAACACTCGTGTCTTGAAACTGATGGCGGGTTGCTGGTTAACGGCCTGTTTTTGTTCAACTATTATCGTATCTCTCACGCTCAGATTTCCATTCTGCGGCCCTAATAAAATTGTACAGTGTGTTTGTGATTTCTCTTCTGTGTTGAGTTTAGCCTGTGGCAATATTCTGGCCACTAGTTATATTGGATTAACCATAGCTCTGAGTGTCTTGGTTTTTCCTATGATGTATATTGTATTTTCATACGTGAAGATCATATCTTCAGTTCTCAAGATTGCCACCTCCGAGGGACGCATGAAAGCTTTTTATACCTGTGGAACACACATGCTGGTCATTTCCATTTTCTACTTCGTTGCCAGTGCAGTCATCATCTCCTACAGAATTCCTGGTACATCCGTGGACATGAGAATTATTGGCATATTATTTCATAATATTTTCCCCACTCTGACAAACCCAGTAATTTACTGTCTACGGACAAAAGAGATCAGAGACAGTCTTTTTAAAACTCTGAAAAGAAGTAGAATTTTGCCTAAAAGTTTATAAACAGCTAACTCTCTGTGTACATCCACTCCCAGAGTTATGACATGTATTTCAGGGTTGTATCACTACTCATTAAACAATTTCTGTTTACCATAATATGTATTATTATTAATGCCTTCATCTGAATAATTCATTTTAAATTGTAAATATACACTTTCTGGATGTGTAATATTTCTCCCAGTCATTTTGTATATTCATATTTACATTTAAAACCTTTGTTTTCTCATACACAATAATTCCTTTACCACTATGACGCACTAGGCGAGCCCCAGCACAGTACACCACTCACCTCTCAGAGCTTTGCTTTTAATTATCATTTATATACAGTGGATTCAGAAAGTTTGACCCATATACACTCTTAATTGTGTTGTAGATTTAATTTTAAAGGGACAAATTTCAGTCTAAACTCAATGATCCATAATAACAAAGTGAAAATGTTTTCAGAAAGGTTTGCAAATTTATTAAAAATGAAAAACTCAGATCTCTCATTCATATAATTGTTCAAACCTTTTGATGTGGCAGTTTTGCTCAAGTGCATTCTGTTGGCTTTAATTCTCCTTGAGATATGTCTAGGAAATGATTGGAGTCCACCAGTGGCATATACTGATTTGATTGGACATCATTTAGAAAGGCACACATATGTGTATATAAGGTCCCACCAAAAAACAAATTGAGCCATAAACTCCAAGGAACTTTCTATAACCCTCTGCAATCAAATGGTGGTAAGCCAAGATCAGAGCAAGGGTATTAAACCATTTCTGAAGCTCTAAGGGTTTCTGGGAGCATAATGCCCACAATAATTGTAAAATGGAAGAAGTTTGGAACCAGAAGGACTTCTCCTTGACTTGGCCTCCAAGCTAAACTGGGTAACCAAGCAAGAAGGGCCTTGAGCTGGCAGATGCCAAAGAACCCAATGGTCGCTGTAACAGAACTTAAGAAGCCTTCTGCTGGAATGGGATAAACTGTCAGAAGGATGACCTTCTCAACAGCACTGCATCAATCAGGTGTTTATGGTAGAGTGGCTAGATGGAAGCCGCTTTTTAGTAACTGACATGTAACAGTCTACTTGGAGTTTCTAAAATGGCATTTAAAGGACTATGGTCTAGTGAGAGAAATACTAAACTCTTTTTGCAGAATTCTAAATGCTATTTCTGGTGAAGACCAGACACTGCTCATCATCTGCATACTACTGTTCTTACGGTGAAGCATGGAGGTGGCAGCATGTTATGGGGGTGCCCCTCAATGATAGGGACAGGGAGACTGACCATTATTGATGGAAGGATTAATGCAGCCAGATACATAGTGGTTCTTGAACAAAACCTTTTCCACAGTGCACTCAACCTCAGACTGGGATGACGGTTCGCCTTTCAGCACAACAATCACCTGAAGTATACCACGAAGACAAAGCTGAAGTGGCTTTAATGGTCTCAGAAAGTGCCTTTCTAAATGATGTCAAATCAATTTGGTTTGCATCAGGTGGACTCCAACACATCTCAATGAAAATGAAAGCCAACAAGAGGCAACTGACCATAACTTGGAGTGCCACACAAGAGGGTCTGGATACTTAAGGAAATGAGAGATTTCAGGTTTTGATTTTGAATAAATTTTAGTCCTTTCTGAGAACATGCTTTCACTTTGTAAGTTATTATAAGTTATTGAGTGTAGATTGATAGACAAAAACGGCAAAAGTATCCATTGTGAACGCTGGCCCGGACACACACAGACGGACAACATGTTTTCAACCCACACACTGTTTATTTACAATATATACAATATGAAAGTCCAGTGCACACTCACACGACCCCAGTGCCTCTGCACCGATTTCCCCAAAGTCCAGGGCCCACAGTCCTTGTGCCTTCCTGGCCACCTCCCGTCCTCTCTCTCCAGCTCAGTCCTGCTGCCTCCCGACTTCCACCGCTGACTGGAGGGAGGCGGCCCCTTTTATGGGGAGCCGGATGGGCTCCAGCTGCTTCCCGGCACTTAACGGTGGCCACACCCTGTGTGGCGGAAGTGCCGGCTGCGCACCCGGAAGCCGTCCGTGTCTCCCCAGTCGTCTTCCCCCCGGCACTTCCTGGTGTGGCGGAAGTGCCGGGCTCCCGGAATAAACAGGCACTGGGGCGCCGCCTGGCGGTGGCCACGGGTCCCTACAGGGCTGGGCTTCCAAGCCCTGTACCCGAGGCCCCCTGTCTAACCAGGACGGACGCCCCACTCGGTCTGGAGGAGGCATACGCCCTCCTCCGGTCCTCTAAGGCGTCCCGGCCGGGCTCCATCCCCGGCCTAGGGCCACACAGGATGAACCGGCATCGGGGCGCCGCCTGGCGGTAACCACGGGCCCCTACAGGGTAGGGCTTCCATGCCCTCGACCCGTGGCTCCCAATAGAACCAGGACGGACGCCCCCTCGCGGTCTGGAGGAGGCACAAGCCCTCCTCACGTCCTCCTGGGCGTCCCGGCCGGGCTCCAGCCCCGGCCGGGGACCACACCATTTACATTACAAATTCATTCAAAATTGCAAATTTATTAAAAAAATCAAAACCTGCAATATCTAATTTTTCTAAGTATTCAGAGCCTTCTCATTGGCACTCCAAACTGTCCTCAGGTGCATCCTGTTTGCTGTAATTCTCCTTGAGATGTGTCTTGAACATTATTGAAGTCCACCTGTGTCGAACTGAATTGAATGGACATTGTTTGGAAAGAAACATACCTGTGTAAAGAAAGTCCCACAATTCATACTGCATGTTGGGACAAAAACAAAGGTAAGGAACTCTCTGTGATCAGATTGGGTTGAGGCATAGATCAGGGCATGGGTTTAAAACCAATTATAAAGCTTTAAGTGTTAACCCCCATCACAATCACGTAAAGCAGCAGAGATCCCAAGTGCAACCCAATCTTTACCTAAAACTCCCTATTCCTATCCACTGTTCTGACAGCAATTTGTGTCACAAGTTGTGCCACAAATTGTCCTCCATTATCTCGGTGAAGATCATATCCTCCTCAGTAAAGTAAAATCAAGATCAGTAAATCTTTCTTCACCAACAGATGCCCTACAGCCTCTGAACCCCACGACTCTGCCCAACACCCAGTCCATACAAGCATTTAACAGGGTAGGAGCAAGAACACACCCCTGACGAACCCCAGAATCAACTGGGAAGAACACAGAGGTTCTGCTCTACTCTGCACAGCACTCACAGTTCCAGTGTACAGGCCAGCCATGACATCCAGAAACTTCAGGGGAATCCCATGAAATCTCAGGATGTCCCATAGGGCAGCTCAATCAACTGAGTCAAATGTTTTACGAAAACTTGTAACGGCTGCAAAGAAACTCTGCCGATATTCCCATTTATGCTTGATGAGAACCCTCAGTGCCAGGATGTGGTCGATGGTAGACTTCTTAGGCGTAAAACTAGTCTTTTGGTTGCTGGAAGGTGAGCAAGTGATTACAGATCTTATTGTGGATGACTCTAGCAAGGACCTTATTTGGCACCGAGAGCAGTATTATCCCCTTTTAGTCGCTGCAATCCAGGTGATCATCCTTCCCTTTCCAGACAGGGATGACAAGTCCCGTTTTCTAGTCAGCCCTAAATGGAAGCATGTAATGCCAGGGGGACAGCCTTACAACCAGCCTGTAAACCATGAATACCACAGATCCCTGCAAACTTTCCTACCCTCAACTCGTTCATCACTTGTGCAATCTTAGTGAGTCTGGGTGGTTCAGAACAAATTGGAGGATCAACACCAAGAGCTGTGGACCCAGAAATGTCCAATGTCCTAGTCAGAGGATCAGCTTTAAACAGCTGCTCAAAGTAGCCAGCCCAGTGGGTCACAACTGCAACGTCATCCTTAAAGACCGTTCCATCAACTGCCTTGACTGTGACACTCCAAGGAACAGATTCAGTTGAGAGTAATGCTTTGATTTCTCTGTAAGCAGGACGTGGGTCACTAGACCAAAGGAGGTGAGTCACTTGCTCACAGATAACAAATGCTTATTTTCTCTCAGAGCCTTTGCAGACATCCTTCTCAGTTCCTGGTACAGACTGGAATTGCCATCAAGCCATGATCTGCAACTACTCTTGATAATATCCATGTTGCTTTGTGAGATGAAACACCTTCTTCTGGGAACACTGACAACACCAACACAACCCTCAGCAGCCTTCAGGGTCTTGTCATGGAAGGTGTCTTACATCACATTAGGATTGGCAATTGCACCAAAGTCTACAAGTTCATCACACAAACTGTGTGCAAACTCATTAGAAACAGCCTGATCTTGGAGTCAGGTCAAGTCCAGCCTCATTCTCCTAGTATGTGGTAGTCTACTGGACCTAAGCTGGCTCTTTAAAGTAGCAACAACACGTCTGTAGTCAAAATTCACAAACTGGGCACTTTTGTAAACCCTGCAGTTTTGTAGGAGCCTCCAGCATCTGCCCACACAGACGCCAGACAAGTTACATCAGCCAGGGATGAATCACTAAAAGAATGAGCTGACATTACATCATATATAGATGGGAAACCTATTTAAATGGCAGCTCCGCACAGTCACAGGTGCTTTTTCTAACTAGTGCAGCAAAGGGCAAGCAGTCCTTTTAAGGATAGTGAGTCACCTCAAAGTAAAGAGCAGTGAATCAATCCATTTTTCGTACTCAGCACCATCACTACGCTATTAAGGCGTCTTCATAAAATGAATTTGCTTATCTAAATAGAAAGCATTTCCACTCCATTAACGTGCTGCTCTATGGTGCACAGAAAGTGTGTCACAGTGTGCAAGCATTAAGTGTGCTTTATAATGTGGCAAACAATTGTGTCTTGCCTGTACCTGAAGAGATGCAGTATTGAAAACCTGACCCACCAAATGATCAGCCAAAGCAGACAGCATTACAACTTCATTTGAATGCAATTAGCAGAAAGTAAAAACGATAATCTGACGCAGCATTTCTTTTTAACGAATTTAGTTAAATTATCGATCTGTTCCTAACTCAATTTTTCTTTTTGTAAAAAAACTTGATTGCTTTGTATGGATTGTAATAAAATTAATAAAAATAAAAGAAGATAAAAGTAAAAAAATAAAAATAAATAAATAAATAAATAAATAAATAAATAATGGTCAATATCACATAGTACAGCCCTTCTATTCCTTAGTTTATCGGCTACATCTCTTACAGCACCCAATATTCCATTTTGTGACTCCAGAACAGCATCTGTCAGCACACAACCAGAAGGTCACCTAGTGGTTTCCAAGACAGAGGTGTGTGCATAGCTTGCACCCAAAGATGTGCTTGGCACAGCAGCACCATCACCGCATGGATTCATGTCCTCGGCACAGGGGTCAGTGTTTGTAATATTGTCTGAAACAGAATAAACAGACGGTAAGCTGTGAGTTGCCTTTTCACATCGACTGATATCTGACCACTTCTTTTTTATTTCAGGCACTTTCAGAACTTGAACTTTCAAGTGTGTCCGCCATGCTGTATCACTCCTTTTGGTGCTCATACCACTGCGTGGAACTTGGCGTACACTCAGTTTTATTCAGTTGAACTTTTTTGTGCATAGGCACATTTCCAGTTTTGCCTGTACACCATGTTTTTGTGTGAATTCTACGAACAGCATTATACATGAGGCCCAAGGTCTTTAAGGCTACGGCAGATAATCTATGCCTGCTAAAGCCCCACCACAAGGTGCTTGGCCCAAAGACCTGAAAATCCAGGGAGAACCTTAAAACTGTGGCCCTTAAACTTTTTTTTCTCACAACCCAATTTTGTCTTTTGCATATTTTCAAGACCCACATAGTGTCATTAAGGGTGATCGATCCCCTTTTTGCATTTGCTGCCAATCGTCATCATTCCCCCTTGGAGAATCACCACTGATCATCTTCTGGTGGGGATGGTCCCTCTTCGAAAATCACTAACAATCTTCATCTGGGGAGATTGTCTTCCCCTTGGAAGCAGTGACACATCACAAAGCTTTACGCAAACTATTTGCAGCCCTTTCGCATTCAGTACTATTGTAATTCACCACTTGGAGTGATCCAAATTCACAAATCACATAACTCAAAATGGTTTATGAAACAATGCTTTAAAGACTTTATGGCCAGCATTACTTCCAGACCTCTCACTCCTTAGCCTGGGCAAGAAAGACAGATAACCTGGGTGTCCCCCAAGACTCAACACTAGATATCTTGCACAAAATTCTGAATGCGCTTCTTTCGTTTCACCCAATGTTTTCCCTGCATTTGCCCAGCAACAAAGATCTCATCTGTTGTTCCCCATGACATGAAAGTAAAGTGCATTTTGCGGAGTTTCTGCTGATCGCTGACTTTTCTCTAGCGCTGTCTGAACTTCTAATAGTCTGACTGCTCTATTTGATGCATACTCTAATGGCTTGCTCTTTTACTTATATACTAGAATCAGCACACTTCAAGAATCTGTTATGCTATTTATGCTATGTTCATAATGCTCATTCTTTGAAAATTGTTGTACGGTACTAAAAATGAACACAATTATATATTCACATAGATACATTACATTGAGTATGATAATAAATTGATTAATATTGCTACATTACAAAGGAAGGTACAGACTAATTAGCTAGAGTAACAAATTAAAGTTTAATTGAAAAGAAAAATCAGTAAAAACAAGCTTCAAGTACAGTATGTCAAACATATAATCAAGTATAACATATCGACACACAAACATACAAATGACTATGGTGAAAGTTTACACCTTTTTACAATTTTGACAAAGCTGTCTCTAATCTCTTTGTTTCTCAGGCAGTATACAACAGGGTTCAGTAATGGTGGAATTATGGTCTGTAGCGCGGCTGTTATTATGCGCACATCTTCAGAAGTTCCCGGGATCCGATATGAAATATAAACACCCACAGCAATGAAATAAAAGATAAAAATTACTATCAGGTGTGTCCCGCAGGTAGAGAAAGCCTTGGCACGTCCTTCAGAACTGGCAATTTTGAGCACAGATGTGATGATGCGGATGTAGGAATACAAAATATAAGCCAAGGAGATGAACATAACAGACATCCCAATGGTCAAAGTCACAATGCTGTTAACAGAAATGTCAGCACATGCCAGTCTGATCACAGAGCCAATGTCACAATAGATATGCATAACTTTATTAGGACCACAAAAGGGTAACCTGAGAGCCAAGATGAATGGGATAATGAGTATAATGAATCCTGCAAGCCAACACAGAGTGATCTGCTTTAGAATTACTTTGTTGGTCATAATGGTGGGGTACAGAAGGGGATTACAAATGGCCACAAATCTGTCATATGCCATCAGCATAAGGAGAAGGGACTGTGAACTACCTAAAGAATGGAAAAGAAAGAATTGAGCAAAACAAGCAGCAAATGATATCACTCTGTTGTCAAACATTAAAACGGCCACTATACTTGGAACTGTGACAGATGAAAAAGTAATGTCTAAAACTGCCAGAGTACAAATCAGAGCATACATGGGCTTGTGAAGCTTTTCGTCCAGTATGAATGTGCCAAAGATGCTGAGGTTCCCCAGGCAAATGAAAAGGTAGGCAATCAAGAATATTACAGAAAACAGAAATTTGCTTTCATGATCCTGAAATCCTGGAAAGCCAACAATAATGAACTGCTGAACTGATGACATCATCAGGCTTGCATTTGTCATGATGACCTCAAAAGTCTTCTGTGGATTAAAAAAAATCATTTACATGGTCAATTTCACCTTTTTTTTTTGTTCAATTATTTATTGCATGTGAGCATTTCCAAATTAGTTAAATTAAACATAATTCTACAGAACATTTCTATTAGAAACCATACCTTGACAAAGCATTCTCCCACAACCACTCCATATGCCCCAACCTATTCTGAGTTGGGAAGCACTGAACTAACAGTAACATTAATCAGCAGCAGACATTGAAAATATTACTTTAATACAGTTCATAGGATGGTATGGTAGCATTATGGTTAGAACTCCTGTATTATGGATCTGGTGTGCTGGGTTGAAGTTTCATTTACCATGTGCTGTATCTGCAAGTGTTCATCCAGGTTTTCCATTTTTTCTTCCACATTACTAAACATGAGGGATTTTAACACTGGCCCCTTTGTTATTTTAAGTCTGGGTGAATGTGAATGGGCACTGTGATTGACTGGCACCCTGTTGAATGCTTCTTATTGCTTTGTGCCCAGTGGGATAAGTGTTGGCTCACTGTGACCCTTAGTTGAATCAGTATAATGTCATCTCATATTATCATGTCATGTACTTCTAAACTACGAGGTGTGGCAGAAAAGTGATGAGATTGGCAACACTGCAAGTGATCTGACAACGCTGCACTGTTGTCCTTGATAGAGCCTGTGTATCAGTACCCTCCCATAGCTCAGTGCGAGTTTCAACTCCTTCCGTTAACTACGTGATTTTTGTGACTGCTATTAGCGAAATTTGGTTTTGGTTGTGCGTCACAAAAGGGGAATCGTCCACAGAGAATTTCTTCCTCCAGGACAAACTGTCAACCAAGTTTTTTATAAAGACGTCCTTGAAAGGCTCAGAAAAAGGGTCATTCGTGTGAGACCAGACATTGCAGACAAATGGATGCTCCATCATGACAACGCCCCATGTCACACTGACCTCTCCATAACAGAATTTTTGACCTCAAAAGGCATTCCTGTGGTTCCCCAGCCCCCTTATTCACACACCTTTTTCCTAAACTGAAAAATGTCCTCAAAGGACGTCATTTCGGGACTTTAGAAAACATCCAAAAGAGTGTAACGGACATGCTGAAGACCATACCGGTTGAAGACTTCCAGCGCTGCTACCAACAGTGGGAACAACGTCTCCATCGGTGTGTAGCTGCCCAAGGGAACTACTTTGAAGGGATAACATTGATGTTTGAAAAAAATAAAAACTTTGGTAAATAAAAAAGCAGTCTCATTACTTTTCTGCCACACCTCGTATATGCCCCAAAGTAAAAATGCTACGCATTAAATGATCAATGTTAAAAAAAATGTAAAAGGTGTTTTACAGCTTAGGTCTGTTGGAGGTAAATAAAGGGCTAATGCCGTGTTGGTCAATTTTTCTGTTCAATGAGCACTATAAAAAAGCTAGCTAAAAAGTCATCTCATACATAGGGATGGTGTTTGTTCATTCATTCAGTTTTCAAACCTGCTTATTCCAAATCAGGGATATGGGAAACTGTAGTCATTCTCTGTGGAATCTGTGAAAACACAGGAACTAGAATTATATTGGGTGACAATCACAATGAAAAGACATATAGTTGATCACCCATACGTCAAATGCAATCTGCACATTTTTGGGATAATTGAAAACCACGCTACCTAAAAAAAGGCCAACAGACACAGGAAAAGTGTAAATGTCACACAGAGCCACAATTTTGAAGACACAAAACAGAAACACATATCAATGCTCCACTGAAGGTCAGGCCTGATGTTATGCATATCAAGACCTACTGGGAAAAGACGATTTCATTAGATTCATTAAAGGCTTTTAAAACTGCAGTTTCTTACTATCACATCTCAGACTTAGTTTTTGCTAATACTAATAAGTAATACCCTCTAGTATTTGGTGACTTTGGCATTTTGCAAGGACTTTTTTGCCTCAATGACATATAGAACTGTGTTGGATATGTGCGATCTGATAGGGTCACCCATGGTAAACCTGTGTAAAGAGTGAGTATGAGAAAAAACAATCCATAAATGACCTGTGACAGTCTCGATTTAAAACTGAAGTCGAACAGAGTAACCAGACCCAAACCTTGCAATGGAACCTGGCATTCATGTTTGCTGATGAGAGCCTGTTGGCCGGATGATCCACTTGTGGTATAGTGGATCTACGGCTTAGAAGAAAAGGCCAGGTTTTAAATAAATAATCGCTGCACTCGTGTCTTATAGGGGGTGTGGTAGTGTAGCTGATGCTGTTCTCGGACTAACGTGGTATAGGCATTTCCTCACTTAAGTACACAGGTGAGGAATCGTCCATATCCATAATTGATGCTAGGAGCTGCTATTTGCCACACCTGTGCCACGTCCCCCATTATATATAGTATTTATATAAGCGCAAGTGCAGAGGGAGAAGAAAGATTGTATGAGAGACCGAACGTTAGAAGAAGAAAGCTGGAAGCTGAGAGACGGTGTGTGAGTGAGTGAGCAAGGGCAAGCTTGATGATAAGAGCAGGCAGCTGTGAGGAAAGCCCCTCAGAAGTTTTAGGTCGATACTAGGGCAGCAAGAAGTTGGCACTCCTGCTGAGTGCTTTAGAGGAGCAGGAGTGACCAGAAGGAGGTTGGCTCGCTGCATTAGGCTGCGGAAGGTAGCAGGAGACGGAGGCTTGGGAGGTGGAAGCCCTAGCATGAGCGCCCTGGTCTCTGGGAACCCAAGTCTTGCACTGGGGAAGCTAAACGAAGCCAGGGATCGGGAAGCTTCCAGACCAGCAGTAGCAGAAGGTCAGCTGCAGGTAGAATGACTCCCCTGGTGCATGGCCCGGATGGGAGAAGCAGGGGAGCCACCAGCTGAAGATGGCACCTGGTTTTGGTTTATAAAGGACTGCTTCCAGCCAGTATTTTAACCTCGTTTTTAAAGGATGTATTTATTGGATTTTAACCTCCACAATTTCACTGTTTTTAATGGATTATTTATTTAATGATGCACTGCACTTTTATTTGTTCACAGTTTTGGTTTTGTTTGTTTGTAATAAAAGCACTTTTGCACCTTTCCTCTTGCTTCATTGCGGTGTCCTCATTGTCCAGCTCATCCAGTTACATTACCGACGGTGTCAGGTTCAAAAAGGCTCCCGAAAGTAAAGTTGGAGAGTGAAGAAGAACCTACATCGTCACACCGACTGCTTGTCTCAGTATGAAAAAGTTACAAGGAGCAGCTGTGTCAGCTTAACAACTGTGAGGTGATCGGAGGAAATTGGATGAGTCAGACAAATCGATGAATGCTGCAAACCGTATCAGGAAAAAAAAATGTTAAAATGAATAAGGTAATGCTTGAATGAATGAAGTTAACACATTAACGTTTAGAAAAGGTGATGCATCATTTTAATTTAAAAAAATGTATACAGTTGCAAGAAGATTTCTGTGGTCCTGCAATAGAAAACACAAGTTCAATAAACAGATGGGCAGTTGAAAAATGGCATTTCTTTCCTGTTTTAAGTTGTGTAAGACTTAATGATTACAAAGAGCTTTAAGTCCTTATCAAAACAATGTGTATGGAAAAATTTATCATCAAACAAATGTTATGCGAACTGGCAACATGTTATGTTAAGGGTCTTTTGATGTACTGTGCTCACAGAATCAGGTATAAAATGAGGCATGTGCAACTTACTGTGCCTGCATTATTACTCTGCTTACACAACAAAGGAACTGCAAAAATAGCTAGTATTAATATTGATACATAAGTAATTACTGAGTGATTATTATGTAAATTCATTTTTCACATTAGGCGCCCAATGAAAAGTGCTGCATTTCATTTCAATTTATCGATTCTCTACACCAGGGGTCTCCAAGACGTCGCTCGTGAGCTACCGGTAGCTTGCAACCCCTTTCCAAGTAGCTCGCCAAAGGATTCATGAATCTTGCATAAATTTGAAAACTTGACTAGTCAAATTGGGGGGTGGGAAATCTTTCCAAAAAATCACATCACAATCCTTTCAACGCAAAAATCATGATCCACAATCTGAATTGCAATCTATCTTTTCAATGTGGCATACACTTAAGAGAATATCCGGACTCAAACTCATGTAGACCTAAATAATATTTTATTTTAGATTTGAATTCAATTGTTCTCTCGTTTGCTAGCTAAGCAGAGTTAAGGAACACGCCCCGAAGCTCAGAGGGCGTCTCACTTGGATTCATGCAAATAAATCGGTACCACAAGCAAACTATGATACATAGCGAAATGAGAGAAGTTGCAAAATCAACTGGAATGTTCAAGCAAATTATAGAAAAAACCCTGATCTAAATCCGTTAAGTAGTTCTCTCATGAAAAATGGACAGACATATAGACAGACAGACGGATGTTGGATTTTATATATTATATATTAGTAAACCTTCAAAATAATGTGCAGTCAAAGTCTCAACAGCATTCTCAGCATTTCTGGAGCTTAGCAGAGCCAGATAACTATAAGAATCTTCACCAAGCAGCTCTGAAAATGTCTGCTTTGTTTGGGTCTCCATACCTCTGTGAGTCTGACATGAACGTCATGAAATCAAAGTTCAGAACAACTGACAGACGAACATTTAAATGACTCCAGAAGAGCGAACCTCAGTGGCTCCACTCCACCAGACACCTGCCTCTCTTGTTGACTCCATGCAGTGCCAGTCATCTGACTAACTCAAAAACACATCGCACATGCATCTGGACCAGTGAATAGAGTGACACAGTGACATGGATCTGTGTATTTGTAATTGCATTGTTTTGTTTTGACAGCATTCGTGTTTTAATTCAGTAATGTGAGATACACTAGAAAATGCATACAAACATTCAAAATGCACTTGCAGGTGAACTAAATATTATTTTGTGATATTTTAATGCAAAATGTGAGTTGTGGACACCAACATTTTGTAAATGTTCAGGCAAAACAAGCTTATTCAGTTTGTTTGGTTTGAAATAAGCTATGAGAATAAACGTTAGAAAACATGAGTAGCTCTCGGCCATTTTCATTTTGTAAAAGTAGCTCTCAGGGGAAAAAATGTTGGAGACCCCTGATCTACACTATTCCACAGAGACTTCATAAATCTATATTAGGCAATAACATCAGCCTCTTTGTACATATTTGTGTCATCTTAAAACACTTACAGAAAGGTTTACAAAAGTTTACAACTGGATGGCTACAAATTTACTAAAGTTAGGTTATTTTGCTATAAATAACAGTTAAAATGCTTTGGAGACGCATTCCAGCACCCCTTTATCCCAAGTTAACTATAAGGCAATATGCTATTTTTATTATTCATAACCAGCTGTTGATCTACAGTTCAACAGACATTACTACTGCGATGTAACTCATGACACTTTTTAAAGAAGTAGAAAATTACGAATAAAATATGAAATAGGATGTTTTTATTTGTGTTATCAAAAACACGCGTGATCATAAACAGTATGGTCGAATGGTAGTTAAATCTGGGTTTAAGGATGAGATGCTGAGATACCAACTGGGTAACCCTATTTAATTATATTAGAAAACAAAATAAACGCATGATGGCCTGCAAAATAGAAAATACAATACTGCTGCTCGCCTGAACGGATCTTTGCTTTCTGTGGAGATCCATCTTTTAGGTTAGCTTGACTCAAAGTGAGACACCTTCCTCTGGGGATGCCTGGCTTTATAGGACCTGTCCCAGAAACAGTGGAGCCAGTTTCCAACTCTAGGTGTTTTCCCTGAGTTATGAGTGACAAGGTTAGCAGCAGCACCACCTCTCAATTCGAAGTGGTACTGTATACCTCAGCCTTGTCTGGAAGGCGACCCACTGATGCGCACGCCTGACAACGGTAATAATGTCTTATTAGGCTAGGTCGAAAATATACTATATTAAAAGGAGCTTAAGTGCGGCCCCAAGTCCAGTAAAAAATGTATATGGACAACCTTCTCTCTCTCTCTCTCTCTATATATATATATATATATATATATATATATATATATATATATATATATATATATATATATATATATATATATAGTGTCCAGATGAGGCACTCCAGCTACCCAAATGCAACACAAGCAGACGCCAGGCACAAGTTTTGCACACAGCACGTTTTTATTCACACGAAGAAGCAAATTTTCTTCGCTCCCTACAGCAGCACAGTGCAAAGCACCAATACAGTACAATCAAGCACAGTACATTGTGTTCTTTCTCTTTATATCTCTTTTTCGTTCCTCTTCACCTCCACTACTCCTCCAGCAAGCTTTGTCCACTTCTCCCACTGCAGTAGTGGCATCTGGCTCCTTTTTTACAGAACTCGGAAGTGCTCTAGATGTCTGGTGATCTTCTTCCAGCAGCACTGGGAGTTGCTGCAACAAAAAGTTCAGCTCTTCCTGCACCATCCCCTGGTGGCACCCATGGAACCCAACAGGCCTGGGCCAAACTCCATCTCCCACTGATCCCTATGGGAGTCTAAAGCACTGCTACAACCCACGGGGCTGCCCACTTAGCACTCCGGGGAGGCAATGCCCTGAATATGCTTTCTTCCCCGGTCTTTCCATAAGCTTTGCATCCTGGCTGGGCAAGGGTCCTAGCCACCCATGACAATATATATTTATATATACACTCACCTAAATGATTATTAGGAACACCTGTTCAATTTCTCATTAATGCAATTATCTAATCAACCAATCACATGGCAGTTGCTTCAATGCATTTAGGGGTGTGGTCCTGGTCAAGACAATCTCCTGAACTCCAAACTGAATGTCAGAATGGGAAAGAAAGGTGATTTAAGCAACTTTGAGCGTGGCATGGTTGTTGGTGCCAGACGGGCCGGTCTGAGTATTTCACAATCTGCTCAGTTACTGGGATTTTCACGCACAGCCATTTCTAGGGTTTACAAAGAATGGTGTGAAAAGGGAAAACATCCAGTATGCGGCAGTCCTGTGGGCGAAAATGCCTTGTTGATGCTAGAGGTCAGAGGAGAATGGGCCGACTGATTCAAGCTGATAGAAGAGCAACTTTGACTGAAATAACCACTCGTTACAACCGAGGTATGCAGCAAAGCATTTGTGAAGCCACAACACGCACAACCTTGATGCGGATGGGCTACAACAGCAGAAGACCCCACCGGGTACCACTCATCTCCACTACAAATAGGAAAAAGAGGCTACAATTTGCACGAGCTCACCAAAATTGGACAGTTGAAGACTGGAAAAATGTTGCCTGGTCTGATGAGACTCCATTTCTGTTGAGACATTCAAATGGTAGAGTCAGAATTTGGCGTAAACAGAATGAGAACATGGATCCATCATGCCTTGTTACCACTGTGCAGGCTGGTGGTGGTGGTGTAATGGTGTGGGGGATGTTTTCTTGGCACACTTTAGGCACCTTAGTGCCAATTGGGCATCGTTTAAATGCCACGGGCTACCTGAGCATTGTTTCTGACCATGTCCATCCCTTCATGACCACCATGTACCCATCCTCTGATGGCTACTTCCAGCAGGATAATGCACCATGTCACAAAGCTCGAATCATTTCAAATTGGTTTCTTGAACATGACAATGAGTTCACTGTACTAAAATGGCCCCCACAGTCACCAGATCTCAACCCAATAGAGCATCTTTGGGATGTGGTGGAACGGGAGCTTCATGCCCTGGATGTGCATCCCACAAATCTCCATCAACTGCAAGATGCTATCCTATCAATATGGGCCAACATTTCTAAAGAATGCTTTCAGCACCTTGTTGAATCAATGCCACGTAGAATTAAGGCAGTTCTGAAGGCGAAGGGGGTCAAACACCGTATTAGTATGGTGTTCCTAATAATCCTTTAGGTGAGTGTATATATGTATGTTTATGTGATAAAATACCTGCCAAATAATACAAGACTACACTACACATGTTTCGCTGTAATTGGGGCTCATCATTTATTATTTGGCAGGTACTCCATCACATATCTGTGATCTGCTTCTCTATATATACTGTAGGTCACTGTAGGGAGAGTTCAAGAAAATTGCAATACAAATTTTCTCAAAACTTTTTTCCCCTACTTCTGAAAACTAAAATATGAAATAATTTTTCACATGCTTCATTTTCATTGTATTATTTATAGAATATTTTCTTTTAATTTAGCACCCTTAAAATACACTTCTTCGTTTTACAGTTATTTTTAATTTAGTTTGTAAATATATATAGAATACTTAGTTTTTACTTTAGAAAACTTATATTTCTTGTTTTTAAAATTATGTTTACTTTAGTTTGTGAAAATTATTGTATCCTTTTTAGTTAATATAGCTTAAATGCATTTTTTCTTTTTAATAGTGATATTGAAAAACCTTAGCAAAATGTTAAATACATATATTTATTACTTAATATAACTCGCAATACATTTATTTTTTATATTTATATTTAGTTTGAAAATATTTGTGATGGTCTTTTTTCTTATATTGCTAGCATGGCTTAACAAAACACACACAGTATATTCTATCTACATCTACATTTATTTAGTATTTAGTTATTTACATTGTACTTACTCTTTTGCTTGATTTCATGGAAATTTGTATTCTTTGTATCTTTATCCTTGATTTAATGTGAGTGCCATCCTCCTGTTTTAAAAACTTAACATCACTCCAATCATGGAGTGAAACAGGTCATAACAGAGACGTGCAGATTAACAGCACACATCTTCTGAATATGCAGTTGTCTTTGTGTTTAAAGTGTTTGGCTCTGTTTCAGTTTTATATCAAGTGCTTTGAGAATTATTGACTTTTGAAAAAACGCTGAATCTGACACTCTGGGGAGTTGGCTTGTGGTCTCCCTGAAGAAAACTCAGCTGAATGTAAACTCATTACAAACAAATTATGGGCTTGTAATTAGACCTCCCAGAGCAGCGCACTACTAAGGCGAATGCATGAAAAAACAGAAGCTTCACAGAGTCTTGCTTTGGTAACCATAACACAGTGCAGTGTGCCGTGAACGCTTACTCCTGACATTATTTTTTTTTGTCATTTTGAAACTCACAGTTTACATTTACATTTATTTGCTTAGCAAAATAAAGCAATTTACAAAAGAGGTAAACATAATCGAATAACATTAGGACCAGGCCTGTTTATTCAGCAAGTGTAATAGGACAGGTAACAAAACTTGATTGCAACAAGTGAACAGATGTAATAATTAATAATTTTAGAATCATAGATTACAATGAATACTGCAATTAAACTTAAACAACAAATAATAGATAATTGGACAGATATTCACAGAACAGATGGGTCTTCAGCTGCTTTTTAAATATATTGAGAGAGTTAATAGTTCGGATGGAGGTGGACAGGAAAAGAGTCTGGATTGAAACTTGATACCACGCAGAAGCAGTATCATTAGATGCTGCTCCATGGCAGACCTGAGTGGGCAAGCTGGCATATAGCACTTCACCAGTGTCTCCATATACTCAGGTGCTGCCCATTGATTACTCTGTCTGATTACCTGCCAAGTAACGCTTGTGGATGGTCGGCCAGTCAGCAAACATCCACCATGTTCACTTAGTTGTGAGAAGCAAAGGTGTGTACACCTGACGAGCCCCAATTAGGGAGAAACACTTGTCGTGTACCCTTTATATTATTTGGCAGGTACTGTGTCACACATCTATGATCAGCTTCTCTCTATATACTGTAGGTCAGTGTAGGAAGAGTTCAGGAAAACTGCAATAGAATTTTTTTCCAAGATTCTTAATTTTCTGAACTTTTTTCCCCACCTCAGGGTACTTCTGAAAACTAAAATATGAAATAATTGCTCACATGCTTTATTTTCATTGTAGTATTTATAGAATATTTTATTTTAATTTAGTACTTAAAATAAGTTTCTTTTTTTACAGCTTTTTTGCAAAGCATCAGGGGTTTTAATTTAGTGTGTGCTGCTATAGGGAGCCAATGTAGCAACTTGAAGAGAGCTGTGACATGTGCCCGTCTCAGCTGGTTAAATACAAGACAGGCTGCTGCATTCTGGATCATCTGCAGTGGCTTGATAGCACATGTAGCACTCCTGCCAACAGAGAGGTGCAGTAGTCCAGGCGTGACAAGACCAAAGCCTGGACCAGAAGTTGTCTTACATGCTCTGTCAGACAAGCTCTGATCCTCCAGATGTTGTACAGTGCAAACCTGCATGAATGAGAAACAGTAGAAAAAGATAGCTGCTCTTTCATCACCACCCCAAGGTTGCGGACTGACTTGGTGGGTGTTAGCAACAGTGAGCCAAGCTGTACAGAGATAGGGAATTGAATAGACTGGCTGGCTGAGATCACATGAAGCTCTGTTTTTGCCAGATTGAGCTGTAAAGAGGTGGTCCTTCATCCAGGTTGAAATATCAGTCAGATAAGCAGAGACTCTAGCTGAAATCATGTTGACCTCTGGAGGAAACAACAGATACAGCTGTGTATCATCACCATAACACTGATAAGAGAAACCATGGGATTGGATGATGGAGCCCAGTGAGATGGTGTACAGAAAGAAAAGTAGAGAACCCAGCATCGATCCTTGGGGCACACCTGTACATGTCCGATGTGCCTCACAAGGACACGCTGTAGGATCTGCTCAAAATGTAAGATTCAAACCATCTGTGAGCAGTTCCAGTGATGCCAAGAATTAGAGGAGGTGGCAAGAAGGATATCGTGGTCAAAAAAGAGGTCTAGCAGGATCAGGACCAATGACATGGTGGTAGCTCTAGCAAGTTGTAGCTGATCATCCACAGTCAGTAGAGCAATCTCAGTCGAATGGTTTCTCTTGAAGCTGGACTGGTTGGTATTGAGCAATCCGTTCTGTACAAGGAAAGAAGAGGTCTTGTTAGAAACAGCACATTGGTCTCATCTGCTACGGGAGATGGGCGTCCGTTAGCAGCTGTGATATTTTTTCGATTTATTTTTTACAATTCCGAGGTATCCTGTTATTTACTCAACCCGGGGGTTCAATTACAGTAAATACAAGCATATACATGTATAAGCATGAGTGACAGAAAAAAAGACTCCAAAAGAAACAAAAAAGACAGCTAAAGCTTCATTCAAATCTAAACAGACATTAAGTTCAAGTTTAAGGTACGTTCTGCCAGCGACTATCCTGGAACAGATAAGCGAGAGCACAGATTTCCCAGGACTTGTTGACACTGCTGCGTCATCCCCAGCCGAGAGCGAAAGTGGGAGCGAATGTGGAAGTGATTCGGGCCGGGATAATTTGCTGATTCCAGAAGGCTCAGTAAAACTGAAAATGGCCTTACCTTGCGTGTTGTCATCTACGCCTTGCAAGCCAATAACATCAGCTGCAACTGGGCATGCCCTTTCACCTTCAGAACTTGTGGAAGACTGAAATGATATGTCCAAGCTGAAGGTAATGATCGCTGCAACGGCCACCGCTCAAGACATAAAGGAGCTCAAGGATAATATAAAGAAGGACATAAGTGATATAAGGAATGAAATAAAGGGCATACACAAGACAAACAAGAAGCCGTTTCAGGATATTAAAGACCTAGGAAACCCGTTTTTATTAATCACTTTCAGGCAGCCTTTAAAGGTAAACTACAAAAGATTGAGGAAAAAATACAGGAAAATGTGTCTAAATTTGAGAATAAGCTTAGAGCACTTGGTGCTCAGTTTGAAGACGTTAAGCAGATGTTCACGACTTGTATTGAAATAGCAGAACAACTGGCATCTACCATTGACGAAAAAGCAACAGCTACAGTGCTTAGAGAAAGACTAGCTGCACTGGAAGGAATAATATAATAATAACATATAATAAAATATATAATAATAAGGAATAATATCAGAATCAAAGGTCTCCCTGAAAGTTGCAAAAGTCCCAACACAGTGAAATTCATAGCTGAACTATTCTCTAAAATAATTGGAGAAGATTTCCAATCAGATACTGAGAAAGCTGCAGCTAACCGCATACGTGGATCAAATACCTCATCGTGCGCTTTGAAAAACTACAGTTTACACTACTTTGGCGGGCGGCTGGGAGCCATACCCAGCTGGGACCCCTGGAAGGACAGGGAGAGGGATTATGCCTACCCCGGGCCATGAGAGGACAGCCGACCTGGTTGCTATGGGCGTCATGGGAACCGAGCTGGGAAGCTCAACCCTATAGGGGCTCTTTGGAGAGAGGTGAGAAGGTGGCCCGAAGAGGACCATTGAGAGGCCCGAGAGATGAAGGGTATTTGGTGCTGGAGCACTGTGTGTTGTGCGGGACTTATAAACTTGTATATAGTGCAAATCAGGCATGTCAAATTCACTACCATTGGTGGGCCACTTTGACTGCCATACGTGCGTCAGCGGGCCGCACTGTAACAAATAGTATTATACTATTATACAAAGTTACTGTAGCTTCCTTTCCAATACTGAAAACTTGAAAAATGTAACACTTAAAGTTTAAAGAAAAGCAATTTATTTCCATATACTCTCCGTATAACAGCGCACAATTAGAGTCCTATCCTCTTAGCTAGGTCCTTATATTATTATATTATATCCATTGCTTATATAGGAGTCTTACAGTGTGAGATCTATTTCTTTTGTCCCGACACTTGGCATCTCTTGTTAGTAACCAGTTCGTCAATATCAGGCTTGAAAACTTTTATGAGGGATGAAAGGTACTCGACAGTTAGTCTTGAGTGATGTGGGGTTTTGGTAGCCTTCATTAATGAAAACAATTGCTCACAAAGGTAAGTGCTTCCAAACATAGACAGTACTCTCGATACCAACTTACAGATCTGCACATACGAGGGTGGCAGGTAAGCATATAAACCTGGCGCACCAAGTTCATTGTATTTTGCCTTCAGAATAGAATCTGACTGCAGTTCAATCAATTCCATTTGGATAGTCTCAGGCGCATTCTCAACGTTGTAAGAGAAAGTCCTGTTCGTGTGAACTAAAATCATGAAAATGCTAACTGAATTCATTGCTCAGTAATTCAAATTGGAAAACAAATCCTCCAAAAATCAAATTTTACTTTACTAAGTTTAATTCAAAGTTTATATTGTAAAATAAGCCGATATGCAAAAAGCCACCTGACCTACACTAATTTTAACTCAAAATCACAAAAATATGATAATAAACAACTCACCAGCTTCTCGCGTTCACTTCAGATCTTCAGCAGTATTCTGCACTAACTGTTCGCTACAATAATAGCACAAAATTACATAAAACTAGAGCCAAAAAAAAGTGAAAATATGCGGGCTATTATTACTTGTGATGGTCAGTTCTGCCCAGTGGCCAGTCTCAGCAGCCCAGCCAGTAGTGTAGCCTAGCAGGGGCAACTCTAGGCTCGTGGAGGCCCTGGGCAGAGAAAGAATCGGTAGCCCCTTCGCCCGCCAATGTCAATATGGTATCTTATGCACGGGGGATGGCCATGTCCATTGCGGACACTGCATAGCCGCCTCGTGCTCATGACACGCTTCTATATGCACGTGTCCGTAACTTGAAAACCAAGTGGTGGCCCATGATATTCTCATTACGGCAGAATGTTATAATACTACATATAGCTTACTGCTCCGACTCGAGCGACATTAGTAAATACAGCGTGCTAATTAACAAGAAACACAATGTTTTTCGGCCACATTGCTGTCAGCTATGTCGTTATTTTCTCTTTCTGTTTTGTGTTCAATATATATTGGCGTGGTGGCCCTGTGTAGGTGCACAGTTTGCACATGCCTAAAGCCACACCTGCTGCCCGCTGCTGCAGCCTAGCACTTCAGTTGTGACGTTGTGGCTCATTAACTTTGGTCAAGGCACGTGGCTATACTAGCAGATGACGTTTCCGGTATCGTAATGCCATGGGATTATGTGCTTTTGTCAGAAGACAGAAGTAAGAAAAGTCAATAAGTAATGCCGAAGATGCAGAATGATTTAATCACAAACGATCGTAATCATTTTGTACAAGTTCAGTGCTAACTAGGATCTGTCATGTGGGCCGCACAGATTTCTGTTGCAGGGCACATGCGCCCCAGGGGCCGCGTGTTTGACATGCCTGGTGTAAATGTTGTTTGGATTTAAGAACGGCGTCTGTCTGTCTGTTGTCAGGCTGGCTCTCACACTACATACAGTACAATGTTATTTCTCAGACAGAAAGAAGAGATTATATTTGAAAATAACCATATTCGTATTTTCCCTGATTTCTCACCCTCAACTGCTGTTTTAAACGTGCTGCATTTCAAAACATTAAACACCGCTTACAGAAAGCTGAGATCAGATACATCCTCTTGTATCCTGCCACACTGAAAGTGAACATTCAAGGCAAGCTCTACATTTAGATTAACGGAGGAAGCAGAAAAAGAGTTAAGAAAACTGATCCCGACACTTTTGAAAGAAGATCGTGAGTTGCATCGTGTCCTGGCACAGCAAAGAAGATCCTACTCATTGTAGGATCCATTCACAATGAAACTCATTCCTTAATTATACATTCTATTTCCTTATCTGCCATTATTTATGTTTTAATAACAATTATATGAGCGCATGTATGTATGTGGATTTTTTTTCTTCATAGTGGACTGTTTTGGGCGTGCTCTGTCTCTAGGTATGTCAGAGGACTGGGACGATTTTAATCACCACCATTGTCAACTGGCCATTGTTCATCAATTGGTTCGTGGAGAGATGTTGTTGGTTTCCATTTTTGTTTGGTCAGTTTCTGCCTTGTTATTTGTTTGTTTTGCTGGGTCTGTGTTTGTATGTGTGCCGCTTCTGTATCTGGTGATTGGTGTGGTCTTTGCTTGTATTTTGGCTGAGATTTGTTCGCAGTACTCTGCACAGTAGTTGGTGAAGAGTGACATATAAAAATAAGTAGTACTGTATAATGTTGAAAAGAGAAAGCAGATCTCTTCAGTGTGGTCAAAATGAATTATAAATATTAAACACAAAATAATCGCTCTCATAACGATTGACTATATGACTTTAATTTAAATCACCATTGGTGCAGACATTTGGTATTAGAAGTCATATAAGGAGTTCAATGGAGATCACCTGTCTTGGTTTCAGTTTATTGTAGTGCAAATGTATCTGAATGTGAAAGGGCCAACATGTGGTGAGTCAGTGTGTTAGCCTAATCTACACAATGAAGACAAGAGAACACTCCATGCAACTCCATGAAAAGATAACTGGAAAGCAGAGGATGGAGAAAACTAAACATCCACGACATTGTATACTTAGTTAAGTCAATCGAGTGTAGCACTGCTATAAATCTGCCTAGAGTAGGCCAATCTCAACAACTGAAGAAGACTAGTCAGAGGGGCCACCAGAGGACCTGTGAGAAAAGAAGGCCTTGCAAGTTACATTGGCTAGGATTGGAGAGACTGCACACACAACAACTGGCCCACATACTTCACCAGTTGCAGGTTAATGTGAGAGTGTCAAAGAGAAAGCCATTGCAAAAAAACAAACGCATATAATATGTTGACTAGAATTTGATGGTCTGATGAGTCCAAAATTTAGCTTTTTGGCCATCAAACTAAGCACCATATTTGAATACTGCACAGCACTCTTACTATGCAACAAGATTACGGACTTCAATTACAGGGTGACAAGGTCTTTAGGGCTATGGCAGATAACCTGCAATATACCTGCTAAAGCTCCACCTCAAGATGTTAGGCCCAAAGATCTGGAAATGCAGGGAGAACCTTAAAACTGTGGCTCTTAAACTTCTTTTTCTTATGACCCAATTTTGCCTTTTGCATGTCTTCATGACCCACATAGCATCATCTAGGGCAATCCATTCCCTTTGTGAAACTGCTGTCAATCATTCTTCTTGCAGAATCACCACTGATCATGTTCCGGTGGGGATGGTCCCTCTTTGAGAATCGCCAACAATCTTCATCTGGGGAGATTGTTTTCCCCTTGGAAGCAGTGACATATCACAAGCTTTACGCAAACTATTTGCAGCCCTTTCGCATTCAATACTATTGTAATTCACTATTCAGAGTGATCCAAATTCACAAATCACATAACTCAAAATGGTTATGAAACAATGCCTTAAAGACTTTATGGCCAGCATTACTTCCAGACCTCTCACTCCTTAGCCTAGGCAAGACACCCAGATAACCTGGGTATCCCCCAAGACGCAACACTAGATACCTTGCACAAAATTCTGAATGTGGCTTCTTTCCTTTCACCCAATGCGTTCCCTGCATTTGCCCAGCAACAAAGATCTCAACTGTTGTTCCCCATGACATGAAAGTAAAGTGCATTTCGTCGAATTTCAGCTGATCGCTGACTTTTCTCTAGCGCTGTCTAAACTTCATTACCTACTCTAACAGCCTGACTGCTCTATGTGATGCACACTCTAAAAGCTTGCTCTTTCACTTATATACTAGAATCAACACACTTCAAGAATCTGTTATTCTATTTATGCTATGTTCATAATGCTAATTGTTTGAAATTAATTGTACACTGCTAAAAAAGAACAGTATTATGTATTCACATGAGTACATTGCATTGATTTTGAGAATAAATTGATTACAAAGGAAGGTATAGACTAATTAGCTGGTTTAATTGAAAAGACAAATCAGTAAAAACAAGCTCCAGCAATAGTATGTCAAAAATATAATCATGTATTGTATAACATATTCGCACATTTTAGATTCCAATACATCTTAAAATTACAGGTGTTATTTTACACCTTTTTACAATTTTGACAAAACTGTCTCTAATCTCTTTGTTTCTCAGGCAGTATACAACAGGGTTCAGTAATGGTGGAATTATGGTCTGTAGCACGGCTGTTATTATGCGCACATCTTCAGAAGTTCCCGGGATCCGAAATGAAATATAAACACCCACAGCAATGAAATAAAAGATAAAAATTACTATCAGGTGTGTCCCGCAGGTAGAGAAAGCCTTGGCACGTCCTTCAGAACTGGCAATTCTGAGCACAGATGTGATGATGCGGATGTAGGAATACAGAATATAAGCCAAGGAGATGAACATAATCCATAGACCGATGGTCAAAGCACAATGCTGGTAATAAAAAAGTTAGCACATGCCAGTCTGATCACAGAGCCAAGGTCACAATAGATATGCAAAACTTTATTTGGACCACAGAAGGGCAGCCTGAGAGTAAAATAATGAGTGCAATGAATCCACCAAGGCAACAAAGAGCAATCAGTTTTAGAAGGACTCTCTTGGTCATAATGGCAGGGTACAGAATGGGATTACAAATGGCCACAAATCTCTCATATGCCATAAGCATTAGGAGAAAGGAATGTGAACTACCTAAAGAATGGAAAAGAAAGAATTGAGCAAAACAAGCAACAAACGATATCACTCTGTTGTCAAACATTAAAACGGCCACTATTCTTGGAACTGTGACAGATGAAAAAGTAATGTCTAAAACTGCCAGAGTACAAATCAGAGCATACATGGCTTGTGCAGCTTTTCGTCCAGTATGAATTTGCCAACGATACTGAGGTTTTCCAGGCAAATTAAAAGGCAGGCAATCAAGAATATTACAGAAAAAAGAAGTTTGCTTTTATCATCCTGAAATCCTGGAAAGCCAATGGTAATGAACTTTGTCATGATGACTTCAAAAGTCTTCTGTGGATTAAAAAATCATTTACATTACCACCTGTTTTGTTCAATCATTTATTGAATATTTCCAAATTAATAAATTAAACAGAAGTGCCCGTGGACTATGATGTTTGCTGATGACATTGTGATCTGTAGTGATTGTAGGAAGCAGGTTGAGGAGACCCTGGAGAGGTGGAGATATGCTCTAGAGAGGAGAGGAATGAAGGTCAGTAGGAACAAGACAGAATACATGTGTGAATGAGAGGAAGGTCAGTGGAATGGTGAGGATGCAGGGAGTAGAGTTGGCGAAGGTGGATGAGTTTAAATACTTGGGATCAACAGTACAGAGTAAAGGGGATTGTGGAAGAGAGGTGAAAAAGAGTGTGCAGGCAGAGTGAAATTAGTGGAGAAGAGTGTCAGGAGTGATTTGTGACAGATGGGTATCAGCAAGAGTGAAAGGGAAGGTCTACAGGATGGTAGTGAGACCATCTATGTTATATTCTGGTGGCACTGACCAGAAACCAGGAGACAGAGCTGGAGGTGGCAGAGTTAAAGATGTTAGGATTTGCATTAGGTGTGACGAGGATGGACAGGATTAGAAATGAGGACATTAGAGGGTCAGCTCAAGTTGGACGGTTGGGAGACAAAGTCAGAGAGGTGAGATAGTGTTGTTATGGACATGTGCAGAGGAGAGATGCTGGGTATAATGAGTGAAGGATGCTAAGGATAGAGCTGCCAAGGAAGAGGAAAAGAGGAAGGCCTAAGAGAAGGTTTATGGATGTGGTGAGAGAGGACATGCAGGTGATGGGTGTAACAGAACAAGATGCAGAGGACAGAAAGATATGGAACAAGATGATCCGCTGTGGCAACCCCTAATGGGAGCAGTACAGAAAATTTCTATTAGAAACCATACCGTTACAATGCATTCTCCCACAACCACCTCATATGCCCCCACCTATTCTGAGTTGAGAAGCACTGAACTAACATTAGCATTAGTAAGCAGCAGACATTAAAAATATTACTTTAATACAGTTCATAGGATGGTATGGTAGCATTATGGTTAGAACTCCTGTATTATGGATCCGGCGTGCTGGGTTGAAGTTTCATTGACCATGTTGCTATATCTGCAAATGGTCATCCGGGTATTCCATTTTTATTCTGACATTACTAAATAACTCCAATACTGGCCCCTTTGTTATTCTAAATGTGGGTGTATGACACCCTGTTGAATGCTTCTTATTGCTTTGTGCCCAGTGGTATAGTGTTGGCTCACTATGACCCTTAATTGAATCAGTTTAATGTCATTTCGTATTATCATGTCATGTATTCCAAACTATATGTCCCAAAGTAAAGATGTTACCATATTAAATGATCAATGTTTTTAATTTTTGAAAAGGTGTTTTACAGCTTAGGCCTATTGGAATGAAGGGCTAATGTCTTGTTGACCAATTTTTCTGCTCAACGAGTGCTATAAAAAATCTAGCTAAAAAGTGATCTCATATGTAGGGATGGTGTTTGTTCATTCATTCAGTTTTCAAACCACTTTATTTCAAGTCAGGGCTATGGAAAACTGTAGCCATTCTCTATCGAATCTGGGAAAACACAGGAACCAGAATTATACTGGGTGACAATCACAATCAAAAGACATACAATTGATCACCCAAACGTCAAATATAATTTACACAATTTGGGATATCATTGAAAGCCACACTACCTAAAAAAAGGCCAACAGACACAGGTAAAGTGTAAATGTCATATAGAGCCACGATTTTGAATACATAAAACAGAAGCACATATCAATGCTCCACTGAAGGTCAAACCTCAAATCTGATGTTATGCGTATCAAGACCTACTGGGAAAAGACAATTTCATTAGATTCATTAAAGGCTTTTAAAACTGCAATTTTTACTGTCACATTTCTAAATTATTTTTTTTTTTGCAAAAATGCCCTCTTGTATTTTGTTACTTTGGCATTATGCAAGGGCTTGTTTGGTTGGATATATGTGCTCTGATAGGGTCACCCATGGTAAGTTTGTGTGAAGGGTGAGGATGAGAAAGAGCAATCCATAGATGACAAACAGAGTAACCAGACCCAAACCTGCAGTGGAACCTGGCAGTCATGTTTTCTGATGAGAGCCTGGTGGCCAAATGACCCGACTGCTTGGCTCAGTATAAAAAAGTTACAAGGAGCAGCTGTGTCAGGTTACCAACTGTGAGGTGATGATCTTTGTTTCTTATATTGCTAGTATGGCTTAAAAAAACATACACACAGTATATTCTATCTACATGTACATTTATCTGCGGTGGGTTGGCATCCTGCCCAGGATTGGTTCCTGCCTTGTGCCCTGTGTTGGCTGGGATTGGCTCCAGCAGACCCCCGTGACCCTGTGTTCGGATTCGGCGGGTTAGAAAATGGATGGATGGATGTACATTTATTTAGTATGTAGTTATTTACACTGTACTTACTCTTTTGCTTGATTTTATGGAAAATTGTATTCTTTGTATCTTTATCCTTAATTTAATGTGATTGCCATCCTCCTGTTTCAAAAACTTAACATTACTCCAATCATGGAGTGAAACAGGTGGTAACAGAGACGTGCAGATTAACAGCACAAACCTTCTGAATATGCAGTTGTCTTTGTGTTTAAAGTGTTTGGCTCGATTTCAGTTTTTTAACAGCCGCTTTGAGATTCATTAAGAGGTTCAATTAGTGACTTCAGAAAAAACGCTTAATCTGACACTCTGGGGAGTTGGCTTGTGGTCTCCCCGAAGAAAACTCAGCTGAATGTAAACTCATTACCAACAAATTATGGGCTTGTAATTAGACCTTCCTCCCAGAGCGGCGCACTACTATGGTGACTGCAACAAATAAACAGTAAATCTTGCTTTGGTAATCGTAACACAGTGCAGTGTGCCCTGAACACTTATTCCTGGCATTGCATTTTTTTTAGCATTTTGAAACTCACAGTTTACATTTACATTTGTTTGCTTGGCAGACGCTTTTATCCAAAGCAATTTACAAAAGAGGCAAATATAATTGAGTAACATTAGTCTCAGGCCTGTTAGTTCAGCAAGGGCAATAGTATGGGTAACAAAAGTTGATTGCCACAAGTGAACAGATGTAATAATTAATAATTTACAATCATAGATTACAATTAATACTGCAATTAAAATGAAACAATAAATTCATTGACAATATAAAATATCTCAGAGCAAAGTTTTTTTTTTCTTTTCAATTAGACAGATACAGATATTCACAGAACAAATGGGTCTTCAATTGCTTCTTAAATACTTTGAGAGAGTTAGTGGTTTGGATGGAGGTGGGCAGGAAAAGTGTCTGGATTTTCTGGATTGAAACTTGATACCACGCAGAGGCAGCATCACTAGACGCTGCTCCCTGGCAGACCTGAGTGGGTAAGCTGACATATAGCACTTCACCAGTTCTTTCAATATTCAGATGCTGCCCAATGATTACTCTGCCTGGTTACCTACCAGGTAACGCTTGTAGTTGGTCAGCCAGTCGGCAGTCATCCACCACATCCTCTCAGTTGTGAGAAGCAATGGTGCGTACACCAGATGAGCCCCAATTAGGGCAAAACAGTGTTGTGTACTCTTTGTATTATTTGGCAGGCATTGTGTCACATTCAGTTAGGTCCATAAATATTTGGACAGAGACAACTTTTTTCTAATTTTGGTTCTGTACATTACCACAATGATTTTTAAATGAAACAACTCAGATGCAGTTGAAGTGCAGACGTTCAGCTTTAATTCAGTGGGTTGAACAAAACGATTGCATAAAAATGTGAGGCAACTAAAGCATCTTTGTAACACAATCGCTTCATTTCAGGGGCTCAAAAGTAATTGGACAATTGACTCAAAGGGTATTTCATGGGCAGGTGTGTTCAAGTCCGTCGTTATGTCTTATCAATTAAGCAGATAAAAGGCCTTTTGTTGATTTGAGGTGTGCTGCTTGCATGTGGAAGATTTTGCTGTGAACAGACAACATGCGGTCAAAGGAGCTCTCCATGCAGGTGAAAGAAGCCATCCTTAAGCTGCAAAAACAGAAAAGACCCATCTGAGAAATTGCTACAATATTACGAGTGGCAAAATCTACAATTTGGTACATCCTGAGAAAGAAAGCAAGCACTGGTGAACTCAGCAACGCAAAAAGACCTGGACGTCCACGGAAGACAGTGGTGGATGATCACAGAATCATTTCCATGGTGAAGAGAAACCCCTTCACAACAGCCAACCAAGTGACCAACACTCTCCAGGGCGTCGGTGTATTGATATCCAAGTCTACCATAAAGAGAAGACTGCATGAAAGTAAATACAGAGGGTACACTGCAAGGCGCAAGCCACTCATAAGCCTCAAGAATAGAAAGGCTAGATTGGACTTTGCTAAAGAACATCTAAAAAAGCCAGCACAGTTCTGGAAAAACATTCTTTGGACAGATGAAACCAAGATCAACCTCTACCAGAATGATGGCAATAAAAAAGTATGGAGAAGGCGTGGAACAGCTCATTATCCAAAGCATAGCACATCATCTGTAAAACACGGTGGAGGCAGGCAGTGTGATGACTGCCAGTGGCACTGGGACACCAGTGTTTATTGATGATGTGACACAGGACAGAAGCAGCCAAATGAATTCTGAGGTGTTCAGAGACATACTGTCTGCTCCAATCCAGCTAAATGTCTCTCTCTATATACTGTAGGTCACTGTAGGGAGAGTTCAAGAAAATTGCAATAGAACTTTTTTCCAAGATTCTTAATTTTCTGAAAAGTAAAATATGAAATAATGTTTCATATGTGTCATTCTCATTGTAGTATTTATATAATATTTTCTTTTTATTTAGCACTCTTAAAATACATTTCTTCTTTATACTGTTTTTTACAAAACATTATGGGTTTGAACTTAATGTTTGTGACATGTGCCCGGCTCAGCTAGTTAAATGCAAGATGGGCTGTTGCATTCTTGATCATCTGCAGTGGTTTGATAGCCCATGCGGGTACTCCTGCCAGCAGAGAGTTGCAGTACTCTTGACTTGACAAGACCAAAGCCTGGACCAGACGTTGTGTTGCATGCTCTGTCACATTGCTGTCGTTACTCGGTTTGAACCACTGTCACTCTTCCCTCTGGAAGAAATAGATGGTGTCATGGATGGCCGGGGCCCTTGCCCAGCCAGGACACCTCTACTGTGGAAGGACTGGGGGAGCCAGTGTGGATAGAATACTACCTCCTCCAAAACACTAGATGGCAGCCCACCCGGGTGGCAGCCGTACCTTGGATTCCCGCAGGGCCTCATGGGAGATGAAGTCCGATGCAGCACTGTTGGGGTGCAGCAGATGTTCTTGAGCCTGTGTGGGCAATTCATTCACCACATCTGGAGGTACTGCCAGAGGTAGGGTAACGAGCACCTGAAGCACTTCTGGGACCAGTGGACAGTACTCAGTTATCTAGTCTCAGGTGGAAGGTGGACAACGAGGAGTGGAGGAGTAAAGAGAAGAGAAAGTATTATTGTATCACGTGCTTTTGTGTTTGTGGAGCTGAGTTGTGCCTGTGGGAAACGGGAAAGATGATTCGCACGTGGTGAAGAAAAATAAAAGCATGTTTTGTTTTTATAAGTGTGCCTTTAGCATCTGTCTGTGTCAGGTTGGGTGGCTGGCATGCACCCTAGAGTTGCCATAATGATCATTTGAAAACACCAACGTCTGATATTGACACCTCTCAGCTTGATATATTTGACGTTCTTGTACTTAGTGTTTTGACTGTTGTCAATACCTGTCTTGATATGGAGTCTGTTCCAGATTATTTTAAACAAGCTGTTGTATGACCTTTGATTAAAAAGCAAAATTTGAATCCTACAGTTCCTTCAATTTTAGACTTATATCTACATTGTCATTTCTCTCAAAGATCCAGGAGAAAAATGTTCTTCAAATCCAGACCTTTTTGGAGAGAAATGGCATTGGCAAAATATCCCAGTCTGGCTTTAAAGTGCATCACAACACTGAATCTGCTCTTTCGAAGCTATTTAGTGACCTCACATTAATAGCTGATTCTGTGGATTATGCCCTTTTTAGTCTCTTTGAACTTACTGCAGCTTTTGACATGGTGGACCACGACATCTTTATTACCCATCTTGAGCAAGGTATTGGCATACATGATACTGACCCTGCCTGGTTCAGGTCCTGTCTAAAAGGAAGTTTCTCTGTATGCCTTGGAGTCCTCTGCTTCTCCTCTGCACTTCTCACTTGTGTGATTCTTGAAGGCTTCAATATTGGTGCCATGTTGTTCTTATTTAAAAAGCTTCTTTTAGATAGATAGATAGATAGATAGATATCTGAACAAAGAAAACAATTAAAAAGAACGATATAAGCTGTGGGGCAGCAGTGCTAACCACTGCACCACTATGCCAATAACAACATACAACAAATAGCCACAAACTACATATTTGCTTGTAATATTCTCATTTAATCATTTAGCATTGTATTTTTCTTTGTGCTTAAAATAAATGAGAAGAAACTTTTAAAAATGTATTTGATCTAGATTTTTTTTATTTTTATGGTCTAAAAGGTTCACCCATTTGTGGAATGGGTGTCAATCTAGGGGTTTTAATGAGGGGTTAAACAGAGTTAGTGACATGAATTACAGGAGGACTGGGGCTTCAGCCCCACAACATGTAGCCTAACATGCTAAAGTCACACGACAATCTGAAGCCATTAAGAAGGCTAACAGAATGTTAGATTACTTGGTGCCCTGATGTGTGGAGTACAAGTTCAAGGAGCTTTATAACACACTGGTGAGGCCTCATCTGGAGTCCTGGGTGCATTTTGGGTCTCCGGGGTATAAAAAGGACATAGCAGTGCTAGAAAAGGTCCAGAGAAGAGCAACTAGGCTAATTCAGGGCTACAGGGGATGAGTTATGAGGAAAGATTAAAAGAGCTGAGCCTTTACAGAAGGTTAAACCTATGAAGGGAATTAGTCCAGTGGATCAAGACTTTTACCTTAAAATAACATGAACAGTCTAACAAGAACACAGGAACACTGAAGGAAACTTGTTAAGGGTACATTTTGTGCAAACATTAAAATGTTTTTCTTCACATGGAGAACCATAGACACATTAAATAAGTTGCCAAGTAGTGTGGTAGGCATGAGGACTTTAGAAACCTTTAGATATTGATGATGTTATTTTGAAGGAATTAAGTGGATAGGACTAGCAAACTTTGTTGGGCAAAATGGACTTTTCTCATCTACATCTTTCCAATGTTCTAATGTGCTTGTCTGGAAATGTATAGAGAACCTTAATGGCCTGAAGGCCACCGTTACTTTCAGATCTCTCACTTCTTAATCTGGACAAGAGCACCCGGCTGTAAGCACCACTTATTACATCACCCATTCAAATGCCTTGTGTAAATCTGTCGTGCTGCTTCTTTCCTTTCACCTGATGCTTTCCCTGAACTTACCTGTCTAAGAGGGTTACATCTGTTCTACCCCATGCCAGACATGAAACCAAACTGCATTTTGTTGATTTTCAGGTAATCGCTGATTCTTTTCTCTAGTGCTCTCTAACCTTCATTACCCTGTCTAGTGGCTGGACTGCTCTACACATTCTGATGGATTCCTGTTTTCTTTGTATACTAGAATTAGCACATCTATTTTCCAATCTACAGCAATCATTTATTCAAATTATACTAAATTTGAAATACTCCTTGTTTGGAAATTGTTGCACACTACTAAAAATGGACAGAATTATGTATTCATATGAGTACACTACATTGACTATGAGAACAAATTATGATTAACACTGAAATGTTTCAAATGAAGGTGCAAATTCTAGGGTAGCAAATTAAATTTTAATTGAGAAGAGAAAATTCAGTAAAAACAAGATCCAGGTGTATGAATCATATATTCAGAATGAACACATTCACAAACGTCATTTTCCAACACATCATAACAGAAATATGACTATGGTGATATCCAGCCATCCATTATCCAACCCTCTATATCCTAACTACAGGGTCATGGGGGTCTACTGGAGCCAATCCCAGCCAACACAGGGCGCAAGGCAGGAAACAAACTCCGGGCAGGGCGCCAGCCCATCGCAGACTATGGTGATATTTTACACCGTTTTACAATTTTAATAAAACTGTCTCTAATCTCTTTATTCCTCAGGCAGTATATAACAGGGTTCAGCAATGGTGGAATTATGGTCTGCAGTGCGGCTGCCATTATGCGCATATCTTCAGAAGTTCCTGGGATCCGATATGAAATAAAAACCCCAGCAGCAGTGAAAATAAAGATAAAAATTACCACCAGATGTGTCCCGCAGGTAGAGAAAGCCTTGGTGCGTCCTTCAGAGCTGGCAATTTTGAGCACAGATGTGACGATCCGTATGTAGGAATACACAATATAAGCCAAAGAAATGAACATAACAGACAGCCCGATGGTCAAACTCAAATAGCTGTTAACTGAAATATCAGCACAGGCGAGTCGGACCACTGAGCTGAGGTCACAATAGACATGCATAACTTTATTAGGACCACAGAAGGGCAGCCTGAGAGCCAAAATGAGTGGAACAATAATTATAATGAATCCTCCAAGCCAACACCAAGTGATCTGCTTTAGAATGACTCTGTTGGTCATAATGGTGGGGTACAGAAGTGGGTTACAGATGGCCACAAATCTGTCATATGCCATCAGCATTAACAGAAGGGACTGTGAACTTCCTACAGAATGGAAAAGAAAAAGCTGAGCAAAGCAAGCAGCAAATGATATCACCCTGAAGTCAAACAATAAAATGGCCAGTAGTTTTGGGACTGTGATAGATGAAAAAGTAATGTCTAAAACTGCCAGAGTACAAATTAGCGCATACATGGGCTTGTGCAAGTTTTCGTCCAGCATAAATGTGCCAAAGATGCTGAGGTTCCCGAGGCAAATTAAAAGGTAGGCAATCAAGAATATGACAGAAAAGAGAAGTTTGCTTTCGTTATCCTGGAATCCTGGAAAGCCAACGACGATGAACTGCTGAACTGACTGCACTGTTAGACTTGCATTCGTCATGATGGCTTCAGGTTTTCTGTGAATCAAAAAAATGTACATAGTCACCATTTTTTTCCATCAATTGTTTATCTAATATTTCCAAATTAGTAAATTAAGCAAAATTATAAACATTTATAATTGAAACCATACCTTGATGACACATTCTCCCATAATCCTAATTTGCGACTAAACTTACAATGGCATTAATGAGCAGCAGACATTAAAAATATTACTTTAACACAGTTCATAGGATGGTAGAGTAGCCTTATGGCAAGAACTTGTGTATTAAGAATCCTCCATGCTCGGTTGAAGTTCCATTGAGCATATGACGTTTCCACCATATGATGCATCTGCAAGTGTTCCTCCAGGTATTCCATCTTCTCTCCAACTTTACTAAATACTGTTACCTTTGTTATATTGAGTGTGAGTGTATGTGAATTGGCACCGTGATTGACTGGCAGCCTGTGGAATGCTTCTTGCTGCTTTGAGCTCAACTGGATAAGCGTTAGCTCACCATGACTCTTAATTGAATCAACTGAATCTCATATTCTCATATCATGTACTTCAAAACCATATGTCCCAAAGTAAAGATGTTATGAATGAAATGATCACTGTTAAAGATTTTTAAAAAGATATTTTACAGCTTAGGCCTGGTGGAGGTGAATGAAGGGCTAATGAAGTGTTGGCCAATTTTTCTACTCAATGAGTGATATTAAAAGGCTAATTAAAAGTGATCTCTTACCCAGAGATGGTGTTTGTTCATTTATTCAGTTTTCAGACCTGCTTATTCCAAATCAGGAATATAGGAAACTGTAGAATCTGGGGAAAAAAAACAGGAACCAGCATTACACAGGATAACAATCCATCAAAAGACTCACACTTGATCATCCATACTTCAAACGTAATTTGCACATTTTCGGGATCTCGTTAAAAACCAGACTGCTCAGAAAAAAGGCCCGGCAGACACAATTAAAATGTAAATATCACATAGAGCCACAATTTTGAAGACATACATCAGAAGAACATATTACTGCACCACTGAAGCTCAGACCTTTTCCTTTATGAATATTCATGATGTTATTCAAATGAAGACCTACTTGGATAAGACAGTTTCATTAGATTCATTAAAGGCTTTTAAAACTGCCGTTTTTACCTGCAGTTTAATAATGAATTTGTAATTCATATAACCCCTTCATCAAGAAATAAATTTTTTTTTGTCCCGTGAGATGTTTTCATTTTTCTCCCCATCTCTTTTTTGTTTCATACCCATGTCGCTGAAGGGGCTCTGTACAAAAGCACGGAGGAAGAGTAACAACAATTGTTTTTTTTAAAAAAAGCTTTTTTCGGTATAGACAGAATGCCCATCAAGGACTGGGTGGTCTTCTGGCCTGGGACCCCTGCAGATTTTGTTTTTATTTTTTCTCCAGCTTAACTTTTTTTTTTGACCCACTCTGGTCAGCTGAGGGCGGAGTGGTGGCTCTGAGGTTAAGGAGATCTGCAGCGGTAATCGAAAAGTTTCTGGTTTGAATCCCGCAATCACCACTCTGTTGGGCACTTGAGCAAAGCCCTTAACCTGCAATTGCTCCGTCCTGGGTATGATGTTAATTTGCATTCAGAAGGACCTCCTACTTACAGGGAAAATCTTGGGGGTTGGTGGCAGGATTGGCACTTTAGCCACCATAAGAAAAACTCATACTATTCCAGTGTGATGCTGAGGTGTCACCCGCTGCACAAGGGTCCCAATCCAGGTGGTCTGTTGTGTGGTGGGTGCACTTCTCTCTCTGTGGCTAATTGACCTTATCATCTGATTACCATTTAGAGATGTAAAAAAATTCTATATTTAAAGACTTAATTATATATCTATCTTATACACATGTGCATTATTTATTTTTTGTATATTATTTATGCATATTTTTCTCATCTAATTTTAATTTGTTTTTCTTTGCGTGTAACAATTTCTTTTTGCATGTAACTACTTCCTTAACATAACAAGAGCTGCATCCTAGGTATGAAAATGTGCTCCAGAAATAAATGTTGTGTAGAGTATTTGTTTAGCAGCATTTAACCATTTGTTCTTACGACCATTGCTGTCACATTTCAGACCTAGATTTTTGCAAACATTTATGAGTAATCCCCCCTGGGATTGTGACTTTGGCATTGTGGAAGAACTAGTTTGCCTCAATGATCTTTAGAGCTTTGTTGGAGATGTGTGATCTGATAGAGTCACCCATGGTAAACTGGTGTAAAGGGTGAGGATGAGAAAAAGCAATCCATAAATGACTCATGAAAGTCTCATTTAAGTTAAAACTGAAGTCAAACGGAGTAACCAGACCCACGTCTTGCAGTGGAGCCTGGGAGTGGTGTTTGCTGATGAGTGCCTGGTGGCCAGCTGACCCACCTGGTGGCTTAGAAGTGAAGAGGAGCTGCTGTGTCTGCTTACCACCCTGCAAGGTGAAGGGTGAAAGTTGAATGAGTGAGACAAATCAAGGAATGCTGCAACCCGTACCAGAAAAGAAATGAATAAGGTAATGCATGATTGAATGAAGTTGACACATTTAATTTTAAAAAAGTTGCTGCACCGTTTTAATTAAAACAGTGTATAAAATTGCAAGAAGATATCTGTGACCCTGTAATAGAAAACACTTTTGGAAGAAACATTCCAGCTCCCCTTTATCTTAAATATCCATCCATCCATCCATTTTCTAACCCGCTGAATCCGAATACAGGGTCACAGGGATCTGCTGGAGCCAATCCCAGCCAACACAGGGCACAAGGCAGGAACCAATCCCAGGCAGGGTGCCAACCCACCGCAGGACACACACAAACACCAAGGCCAATTTAGAATCGCCAATATACCTAACCTGCATGTCTTTGGATTGTGGGAGGAAACCCATGCAGACACGGGGAGAACATGCAAACTCCACGCAGGGAGGACCTGGGAAGCGAACCCTGGTCTCCTAACTACGAGGCAGCAGCGCTACCACTGCGCCACCGTGCCGCCCATCTTAAATATCCGTTCTGGCAATATGCAATTTTCATTCATTATTCATGACCACCTGTTGCTCGACAGTGGAACAGACATTAATTACTACTGTGGTGAAAGACACTGTTTAAAGAAGTAGAAAATTAGGAATAAGATATGAAATAGTATTTTATTAATTGTGATATCAAATACACATGTGACCATAGACAGTGCGGTTGAACGGCAGTGAAACCCAGGTTCAAGGATGAGATGGGAAATAAAAATAAATATATAAATAAGATGTATTATTATTATTATTATTATTATTATTATTATGGTGGGATACCAACTGGTTTGAACTGTTTAAATATTGTAACAGAAAACAAAATAAACGCATGATAACACTGTAAAATAGAAAATACAGACGTTTGCCTTCTTTCTGACAATGCAGTTGCTTGGTTGAGTGAGTTCCTTGGTTTGTCGTGGAGTTTTTCGGTTAGCTTGAAGTGAGACGCCTCCTTCCCGGAAAACCTGGCTTTATATAGGATCTGGCCCAAAAGGGAAGGAGCCAGTTGCCCTCACTGGGTGCTTTCTTGAAGCTGTGAATGCAGAAATAGGTAACAGTGTTATCAACAGTTCCATCTCTCGATTCAGGGTGGTACTACATACAACCTCAACTGAGCCCAAAAGACTACCCACTGATTCACATGCCTGACAGCAATAATAAAGCCTCTTTAGGCAGGGATATATATATATATATATATGTATATATATATATTAGGGTGTAGTACCATGTTAGTCATTATGAGAAGTCAAGCAAAATGACACCTTTTATTGGCTAACTAAAAAGACTGCAATATGCAAGCTTTTGAGGCAACTCAGGCCCCTTCTTCAGGCAAGATGTAATAATATGATAATATATATATATATATATATATATATATATATATATATATATATATATATATATATATATATATATATATATATATATATATATATATATATATATATATATATATATATATGTAGCCAATGATCCACAAAGGGAGAAAAGCTTTTGACAACCAGGTGTCATCATGAGAGGAAAATGATTAGACAAACAGGAATCAAAGGCAATACATAGCAACTCAGGGGGTGGAGGTGCAAAGGGGGTGGATCAGTAAGATGGGGTTTGAAGGGTGTTGTTCATAGTTCTTATTTATTATGTTCATGTTCTTCTTTTTAAACCAGCATATGCTGGGCTCATCTCCAAATGTTTGTTAATGGCATTTTCAATTGATAGCCACGATTCAGCGAGCTCTCTGGCACTTTTAGAATTAGCCCTGAATCTTACTTGCACCATATCCCAGTTAAACGTGTGTTCTGTTGAACTTGTATGTGCGTATATCAGGGATTATTCTTGTATGCATTTTGTGAGTTTTTTGATGTATGCCCCACGTCCCATATATATAGGCCTGGGAAAGTTAATGCGTTAATTTTAGCGATGAATGTAGCCAATTTAACACGTTAAAAAATTTTGTTGCATCCAGGATAGGCAACAATGCATTCACCTCATACTTGTGTTCATTTTCTTGATTTATTCGGACTGACAAGAGGGGTATTTATGGCAGTCCTGGTGCAATGCTACAGAAATGTCACAAAGATAAAAAATTGTGCTTTTTTTTCATTTCATGTTTCTGTAAGAAGATCAAATCGATGTCATACCTTGTAAGTGCAAAATAAGTTATCTTTGAGTGGCAATAAAACCAAACAAAGTCTCTAGTACCTCGGTATTTAACTTGTCAGACTGACAGCCAGCATAAAATGCTTACTGCCCTTATAAAATAACAAAATTCTATGAATTAGAAGTGTAGTGATCATCCCTTCCCATGATTCCAGTTTGCAGTATCCTCACTAATTTATGCAAAGAATACGACATAACCACCCGAGTAATGCACAGTGTCAGTTTGTAAGTGAGACAGCAGCTATGGAGATCTTTTTTAGAAAAATGAATACGAAAATGAATATAAATAAATGTTGTTGTTGTTGTTGTTCTGGCTGCAACAATACACTCCAAGTGCTGTGTCTGCAAAACAGCAATCACGGAGCTGCTTCTCTGTCGACTTATCCAGGTAGTCCTGTCGTCCTCGGACAGGTTTCAACTACCTGAGGAGTTTGTTTCTCTAAGATCAGGACCCGGGGCACTACACTAGTGTTTCCATAGTGCACCAGTTGCAAAAAACTTGTGTAGAGTATAATTTTCAAGCCGCTGATGATGATGAACAATTGAGGATGGTATGTGCGCAGTTTTAACACAATTTTAATGTATGCTCATTTAGGAGATGCTTATACTTTCAACTAAATCAATCTTTAGCAGTGCATTCAAAATCTACAGTTGTTTCAATCATTTAGTTCTACTTTGACATGTCTGTGTTTTATATACCATGCCAGCTTGAGAATGAACACATTCATTTTTGTAGTTGCTTATAATACATTGGCCTTCTTTTCTTATTGCTTTCTTTTCAACTTACCTTTTTATGAAGGCATTCAAATTCAGGTTGTACTTGCTCAAGTAGTATTTTGCAATTTTGCATAAAATGATGTGATTAATTAGTTAATTTTTTTAATCGATTCCCAGCCCTACTATATCTCTCTATAATAATAAAAAAATCTGGGGTTGAGACGTGATTTTCTCTGAGACACTTTAATGTCCTGTGAGACAAGGAAGTGAGACAAAAGGACAGCTGCTGTACAGGCTTATAAAAGATCAAAGCGCTGCACAACATGCAGATCATACAGCATGGCACAAGCGGCAGCAAGGCAGCTGATCGAGCATAGAGGGTATAAAAAAATGTATTTGTTTCCCATTGTATCACCGTTTAAGAGGGGGTTTCGGAGGAGTGACTGCATCTCCTTAGCATGCATTCAGCCCCCCTCTTCACAACGCGAGAGGCAGAGACGCAAAGTGGCTGGCGTGTAGCGCGCCCTTTCAATAACTCATTGACTACAGCTTTATTACTGGCAAATATCAAGAATTAAAAAATGAATGAAATGAAAATAACAATCTCTTTAAATTCTATATCCAGTTAACCAAACCCGGGGGTGGCGAGCAAAGTGAGCATACATACATACATATATATATATATGTATGTACTAGTATATATATATATACTGTATATATATATATATATACTAAGGGGTTCTGCCCTCTGCTTGCTTCGCTCGCCAGTGTGCTTAGTTGTTCAAAGTCTCGTCTTGCAAGACTTGAAATTATCTCTCTGATAAAGTCTTGCCTTGTTCCAGGATTTTTTTAATATAATATATACAGTAATCCCTCCTCGATCGCGGGGGTTGCGTTCCAGACCCCCCCGCGATAGGTGAAAATCCGCGAAGTAGAAACCATATGTTTGTGTGGTTATTTTTATATATTTTAAGCCCTTATAAACTCTCCCACCCTGTTAACATTATTAGAGCCCTCTAGACATGAAATAACACCCTTTAGTCAAACGTTTAAACTGTGCTCCATGACAAGACAGAGATGACAGTTCTTTCTCACAATTAAAAGAAAGCAAACATATCTTATCTTCAAAGGAGCGCCGTCATAAAGGAGCGCGTCAGGAGCAGAGAATGTCAGAGAGAGCGCTCGCAAAGAAAAGCAAACAATCAAAAAATCAATACATGCTTTTAAGTATACAGAAGCACCGCGATAAAGCGGCATTTTGTAGAGGAGCGTCTGTGTCCTCTGTGCAAACAGCCCCTCTGCTCACACCCCCTCCGTCAGGCAGAGAGAGCGAGAAAGATAGAGAGAAGCAAACAAGCACAGCGCAGGAAGCATATCTTATAGCATTGAGGAGTTTTAGTTAATATGCAATACATGCTCTGATTGGGTAGCTTCTAAGCCATCCGCCAATAGCGTCCCTTGTATGAAATCAACTGGGCAATCAAACTGAGGAAGCATGTAACCTAAATTAAAAGACCCATTGTCCGCAGAAAGCGGCGAACCAGTGAAAAATCTGTGATATATGTTTAGATGTGCTTACATTTAAAATCCGCGATAGAGTGAAACCGCGAAAGTCAAAGCGCGATATAGCGAGGGATTACTGTATATATGTTACATAGTTAACTGTCAAATAATGCAAAGAGTACGCGACACGTGTTTTGCCCTATTTTGGGCTCATCAGGCGTACACACTCTACTGCACCCATCACCGGGGATCGAACCTCAGACGTCAGCAGCAAAGGTTCTTTACGTTGCGCCACGGCATGTGGTTAGTTTACTTGACAGCCTGGAGATCGGGGTAATTACATACATAGCATTCGAAGTCTGAATCAAAAATCTGATTGTATGAGTGGTTACCTACCAGGTAATGCGTGTGGTGCAGTAGAGTGTGTACACCTGATGAGCCCAAAACACGTGTTGCGTACTCTTTGCATTATTTGACAGTTAACTATGTAACATTCTATGATCTGCTTCTCGCAACTGAGAGGGCACACGTGGCGGATGTTAGCCGACTTGCAGACCACCCACACATGTTACCTGGTAGGTAACCACCCATACAATCAGATTGTGATTCACACTTTGAATGCTAGGTATAGATAGTTATATACAGTATATAGGTCAAAGTAGGAAGAATTCAAGAAATTTACAATAGTATGTTTTTTTAATTGTTAATTTTCTGGACTGTTTTTCCACGCCTTAGGGAACTTTCTGAAAACTAAAATATTGAATATTCGCATGTTTTTTTTATCATTGTAGTATTTATAGACTATTCTCTTCTAATTTACCATGCTTAAAATACATTTCTTCTTTTTATAATTATGTTTAGTTTCTAAACATTTATAGAATATCATTTTTTTACTCAGTACAACTTTTTACTTAATTTAGGCTAAATGCATTTTTTCTTTTTTATATTCATATTTAATTTATCTTACAATATTCACCTATTTACTTAAAATACATTTATTCTTTTTATATTTATATTTAGTTTGTAAATATTCATTACATTTTTTTTCTCACATTGTTAGTATGGCTTAAAAGACATACATACAGTAGGCTATCTTCTCTCTGCATGTACATTTATTTAGCATGTAGTTAATAACTTTGTACTTACTTTTTTATTTGGTTTCATGGAAAATTTTATTCTTTGCATCTTCATCCTCAATTTAATGTGAGTGCCATCAACCAGTTTTAAAAACTTAACATCACTGCTATCCTTGAGTGAAACAGGAGGTAACAGAGACTTGCCGATACACAGCACACGTCTTCTGAACGTCCAGTTGGCTTTGTGTTAAAGGTGCTCGGCTCTATTTCAGTTTTATGTCAGGTGCTTTGAGATCCATTAGCAGGTGCAATTAACAACTTTAGGAAAAAAAAAATCCGACACTATGGGGAATTGGGAATTGGTTTGTGGTCTCCCCAAAGAAAAGCCAGCTAAATGTAAACTCATTACAAACAAAATATGGGCGTGTAATTAGACGTCTCAGAGTGGCTTCATCCATCCATCCATTTTCTAACCCGCTGAATCCGAATACAGGGTCACGGGGGTCTGCTGGAGCCAATCCCAGCCAACACAGGGCACAAGGCAGGAACCAATCCTGGGCAGGGTGCCAACCCACCGCAGCAGAGTGGCTTACAATTGAGGTAATTGTGGTTAACAGTACAACTTCACAGAGTTTTGCTTTTGTAAGTGTAACACAGTGCAGTGTACCGTGAACTCTTATTCCTGGCATTGCTTTTTGTCACAGTTTATTTAATGTTAAGTTTATGGTAGTGGCTTTAGTGTGCTGTTGAGTGAGTTGGTTACACTGTATGTACGATTCTTTTACAAGTAGCTGTAAAGCAAACGTTGAACAGGGCCACATCAACTTGTGAAAACTTTCGTAGTCCCTTTGTAGAGAAGATTGTTGATATCAGAACTCACATTGCTGTCCTTACTCAGTGTCTCCTTCTGCCTTGGCAGAAACAGTTGGTCATTTGAAACCTACAAATTGTCCTTCTGATGTTGTCCCCAAAGGGTGTATCCTGGGTGCCATGATATTCTCATTGTACTGTACATGTTTCCCTTAAGGTCAGTATCTAAAAAATATGGTATCTCTTTTCACTGTTGCTGATAACACACAGATCTATTTGCCATTGTAAATTAGTCCATAATGCTGCGACCAGGCTTCTAACAGGCACATGAAAACATGGTCACATCTCACCAATTTTAGCTTCTCTTCATTGGCTTCCTGTTGGCTACAGGATTGAGTTTAAAATTGTATTGTTTGTTTTAAAGTCCATCCATCCATTATCCAACCCGCTATATCCTAACTACAGGGTCACTTGGGTCTGCTGGAGCCAATCCCAGCCAAAGTTTCTCAATGGCTTAGCCTCCTTTGATCTTATTTGCTTCTTACACCTTTAATCTCCTTCACGATCATCGAGGTCCTCTAACCAGAAGTTATTGGTTGTGCCAAGATCTCGACTTAAGCTCAAAGGGAACCGTGCCTTTGGCATTAGCTGCCCCTAAGCTTTGGAGTTGCCTATTAGATCAGCACCATCTTTGGTCACTTTTCAATCCAGTCTGAAAACCTCTCTTTTTGCCTCAGCGTTTTAAACTTGCATGTATATACTGTTTTATTTATATATTTTGGTGTATTTATTTACTGTATGTATATATTTATTGACTGCGGTGGGCTGGCGCCCTGCCTGGGGTTTGTTTCCTGCCTTGTGCCCTGTGTTGTCTGGGATTGGCTCCAGCAGACTCCCGTGACCCTGTAGTTAGGATATAGTGTGTTGGGTAATGGATGGATGGATGGATGGATATATTTATTGGTGTGTTTAAGGAAATAGCATAGCACTTTGGTCAACTACTGTTGTTTCAAATGCTCTATAAATAAAATTGACTTGACTTGATTATAATGGGTTTACTCTATTAAGTTCTTATTGGTCTCTAAAGAAGACAAAATTCGGATTGTCGTTAAATTTTCCTTGATTTTAATGTAAAGAAAACCAACATTGTGATGTTTGGCCTCTCTGACCTCCAAAATGCCTACACTAGCACCATACATTAAATCTCATGCTAGGAACTCAGTTGTCAATGTCAAGTTTAATAAATGTATACATTTTTTTGTTAAGGCCCGTTTTGTCTAAGTGTTAGCAAAGATCAAGCCTTTTTTCTGTTACTCATCTTGATAAGGAGACTCATGCCTATTTCTTTGTGACTGGACTGCTGTAACTCATTATGCACTGGAGTTACCCAGCAATCTCTTTTTTCATTTACTCTTAGTCCAAAGCACTAGATTTTAGGTACGGGTGCATATAACTGTGACCTTACTTCTCCTGTATTGTTTAATTGGCTTCTCCATTACAGGGATGATTTGAAGGTGCTGTTGTTTGTTTTTACTTACCTTAATGGAATTTCACCTTCCTATTTTTTCAACCATGTAGCCTATACCTTTACATTCTACTTTCCCAACTTAGATCCTCTGATGAGACACAATTAGTGGTTTCAAGTGCTCAACTAAAGCTTAAAGGTGTGTATGCTTTTGACACAGCCTTCCCTAGACTCTGGAAGACTCCTCAGCCTTATGCCAGGTCTGCAACCACTGTGGCCATTTAAAGCCATGCCAAAAATGCAACTTTTCTGTTTGTCTTTTAATTAGAATTGGTCCATTTAAACTCTTTATTGTGTTTTATCTGTTATGACTTTTTTATTACTTTATTCTGTATTAGAACATAGTTCTTTCTGCCTTTTTCATTTTAATGTGTAGCACTTATATTATAAATACTAATGCTACAAATCATTTTAACAATGCATCATATCAAGTACTCGAAAACTAACGTACAGTACCCATATGAAGTATTCACCTAGTGGTCTGCACGGTACTGATTTTCCAGTTCCACTCCCAACAGCTCCTGTCATTGTTTCATCATGCTCCTGGACACACCCAAAAAAATTCAAAACCATTTCTGCTCACTTCTGACCGCTTTCACTCACACTCACAAAAGGTTTCATTCTGCTCCCAACTGCATTTCCACCTTCCCATTTAAAAGGGAATTGAATTGGGCACATAGCTTAATACTTTGAATGCAAGGGACAGGCAAAAGTCAGTAAGCAGGAATGGAAGTCAGAAAATTTAATCGACAACACCAAAAACTCATGGCCAAAGTACTTGAACGGACTATTGATTTTTAATATGACTTGAAAGGTTTAGGACAGCCACCCATATAATATCCCTGGCAGCAAAATGGGTATTTTTTTCATGAGTAGTGAATGATACAATGTCCAAAACAGAACTGATTTGATACCAGGAGTGATGTCATCAATGAGCCCAGTACCGGAAGTGACGTCATCAATGGCGCCAGTACCTAGCAAGATTTCCCGTGGATGGTATGCAGAGGACTGAGAGAGAGAAAGTTAGTGCACCCCTTGGCTGATGTGGTACTGCTATTATTCAGGCCCTCTAGCTGCCTCCAAATCACACATGTGTGACAACTTCTACTGAATAATTAGTTGGATGAAAATCCTCAGTATTAGTATGTCAGACAGAGGATGTGCAGCATTGTTTATAATGGTATTCATTTTTATTTCAATTCTATCCTTTGCCATAACCTCCTGGGGGTCCAGCGTTTATCCCATAACCAGCCATGACCTTTTAATTAGATTGTTGATTTGGTGGACCTCTCTTGGAGTGATGCTACCAGCCCAGCACACCACAGCATAGAAGATCATACTGGCCATCACAGAGCTGTAGAGTATATGAAGGATGTCACTTCCCACATTAAAGGAAAGCAGTCTACTAGGGGAAGAGAGCAGGCTCTTTCCTTTCTTATAGAGTTCCTTTGTGCTCCAAGACCAGTCCAACCAGTCATTGATGTGGACCCCCAAGTACTTGTAGATGTACGCCACCTCTACATCCACTCCCTGAATAGTGACCGGACATATTGGTTCTTTGGTGCGGCGAAAGTCAACAATCAGTTCCTTGGTTTTACTGATGTTGAAGATACACCAAAAAACAAAGATCTCCACCTGACTCCTCTTCTCTGTCTCATCCCCTTTCTCATCAATACACTCCATAATTGCAGAGTCATTTGGGAATTTATGCAGTCTACATGACCTGGTGTTATATTTATAGTCTGAGGTGTACAGAATGAAGAGAAAAGGAGACAGATCTGTTCCTTGTGTTGCTCTAGTGTTGCTCACATCCATATCAGAAACACAGTCCTTGAGCTACACAAACTGCAGTCTGTCTGACAGATCACAAAGTTGGTCAACACAAGCCTTAAGAACTCGAGGACTGACTCCTTTTGTTCCTGTAGCTTTTCCTGTGTGTAGCTTCTTCAGTTATCTCCTTACTTTGTCTTTAATTATGGTCAGCCTATACTGATGGTCAGAAATGGAATCATCATTGGCTATTCCAGTTGACATGGTAGGAGTTGTTGATGTAGTTGGGATGGTTTGAGAAGACTGGTCACTGGGAGAAGGTGGCAGTGGCCTGGAAATTCTATTAATAAATTGGTTCAGGGCATTTGCTTTGTCCGCATCTCCTTCTAGCGCCTGAGCGATGGATTACTTGATTCCTGTAATTATGCCCAGTCCATTCCAGACACCTTTCATGTTATTCTTATTGAGTTTATTTTCTATTTAGCTTTGCAAGCTTTCTTTCTTTCAATCAGCTTTTTCTTAATAACTTGCTGGGTGTCCTTCAGAGCCTGTTTGTTGAAGGATTTGAAAGCTCTCATTCAGGAGACCTTTTAGATCTTCAGTAATCCATGGTTTATCATTTGGAAAGCAATGTACTGTCTTTGAGGGTACTACAGTGTCACTGTGAATCAAAGAGTCTTTGGTCAAAACTTGGATGCAGACATTGTGACCAATGCAGATCATATCGATGACAACCTCACCCAGCTTTATTACATGAAACAATTCCTAAAAACGTTGACGTAATATGTCACGATGAAATGATACAAAATAATACCAATAATAAAACAAAAGCATAGTAACCAAAATAAGAAGAAATTAAGTAAAAAGTCACAATGTTGATACCCATGGCGTCAGGACGATTGAATGCTATGTGCTGTTTTCTTGGTTTAGAGCAGGTACCTAAAACCCTTTGTTTTATTGGTGAAGGTAGCTAAGCTGAACATGGAGCTGGACACTCTTTAAATATAAGGATTGGTCCTTTAAAAGGATGATGTGATTAACTTGTAGCTACTTTTTATTTTACATTGTTAAAACTTTTGTATTGGGCACACCAGTCAGATTAGGACTTGTGTCTATAAGCTGTTCCCTACAGCACTGAGGTGAATTGCTCTTGCAGTTAGGTGGTCTGGCCTCAGGATTAGCAAATGCTCCATAGAGATAAATTAGGTATCATTCATTTCATTTATTTATGAAAGCCACAATGAAATACCTCCAAGCCCATAAATCTTCAAAAACCAATGGTACTTAGAATTGTATCTTGCACTGTACTTTGTTAAATAACATGAAACAATTTAACATTAATTTCATCTAGATTCTTACATTTTTCTGGTCTTAAAGTGTGTGGTGTGATGGGTGTCAATCTATTGGTTTCATTGAGGGGTTTAGCAGGGTTAGGGACATGAAGGTGCTTCAGACCTACACCAGGTAGCCAAAGTTGCTAAAGCCCCATCATAATGCACTTGGCCCATAAGTCTGGTAATGCAGAGAGAACATTAAGGGGCTTACTTCCAGGTCTGGACTAAGAAGTATCTCCAAATGCCCTGCTGTAGATACCACCTCACCACTTCCCGCAGCACCCTTTCAAATGCCTTGTACAAATGTAACTTCTTTCCTTTCACTTGATGCTTTCCCTGCATTTACTTGACAACGAAGATCTCACCTTGTCATTTCTCATGCCAGATGTGAAACCAAACTGCATTTCACTGACTTTCAGCTGACCCCTGATTCTTTTCTCTAGAAAAAGAGACCTTTGTTGCCTACTGTTATATCTTGACTGCTCTATGTGATCCACACTCCAGTGGATTGCTCTGTTCTCTGTATACTAGAATTAGCACACTTCCAATATTCAGGAATCTTTTATTCTAATTATATGTATAATGCTCCTTATTGGGAAATTGTCACACACTACTAAAAGTGAACAGAATTAAGTATTTATATGAGTACACTGCATTGTGTATGAAAATAAATAGATTAGCATTAATAAGTTACAAAGAAAGGTGCAGAATAATTAGCTACATTAGCAATTAAAATTTAATCCATAGGTTGCTGATCAAAGGCTGAACTTTGATGGTTAATGAGACTTAAAAGAGATTCTCATTTATGTTTGATTTAAAAATTGACTTTGCCAATGAAATTTCTCCTACAATTCTTTATGAGAAATAGCCTTAGATAAAATGGAGATCTGAGATGAAACTGAGGTGAAAGGAGTCAAAATTGAGATTTTGTTTTGAAAAGCTTAGCATATTTGGAAAGCTTTTTCTAGTCTTGTTTTAGTCTCTTTCAAGACTTCATTATTATTGGACTGATGCCTCTATCAGAGGTGACTTACAACATTTGAGATATGAGTGGTTACACAATTGGAGCATAAACAGATGAAGTTATTTGCTTCTGGTCACACAGGTGTCAGTAGTGGGATTTGAACCACAATGTCTAAAGCCACACTGCCTACCTTTTCTTCCATAATGCATACAATCTAATCAGAGAACAACAATATAAATTAGAGCAAATAATAGTATTAATCAGAAGCAAGGACTACAGTGTTGTAATCATAGTAAAGTGTGTTATTATGACAAACAACTATCCATACATTTTGCCATATATTACTGAGCACCCTAGATTGAAAATAAAAAATTGGAGTGTATTCTATATAGAGCTGAGTTCCATTTCTTTTCTGAGATACCAATTGAAAGGTCCCTTTCCCACCATTCCTTAGGATCTTTGAAGGGTAGGTTTGTGAATTTTTTTATATAGTGTTGAAATGCAGTATGATCTCTGGGATTGATATGAGTGCAAGATATGGAAGGTTTGGTAGGTTTCCTTTCTAATTTACCTTTAGGAAAAAGGTGTGTTGCTGGAAAGTTGAATTTGAAATATTATTGTTCATAAGATGCAATAATAGATAGATAGATAGATAGATAGATAGATAGATAGATAGATAGATAGATAGATAGATATGAAAGGTGCTATATAATAGATAGATAGATAGATAGATAGATAGATAGATAGATAGATAGATAGATAGATAGATAGATAGATAGATAGATAGATAGATAGATAGATAGATATTTTATTAATCCCAAGGGGAAGTTCACATACCCGAGTAGCAGCATACCGATAAAAAACAATATTAAATTAAAGAGTGATAAAAATGCAGGTAAAACAGACAAAAACTTTGAATAATAATAATAATGTCTTAATCCCTAGCATTTCCAGTAAGTTAGACACTGAATAGGTCTGAAAAAACTAAAAAAAAGATGATTATTACATAGAGAACCAACTGATAAGAGATTCACTATCTTCAAAGATATCCTTCATTGGTTCCAAATTTTAAGTAATTGTTGGACAGCTGGATTATTGGTAAAATGACAATTAGTATTGATTGGAGTACAAAGCAAGATATACAAGGAAGGTTTAAAACAGGATTTGCTTTCCATTGCAAGCTTGGTAAATTAATTAATTTCTGCCAATTTCCAAGATTTTATTGTGTATATAATTGCTGCCTAGTACTAAAATTGAAAATAAGACAATGCCATGCCGCCTTCCACTTCAGATCTTTGTAGAGACAGCTTTTGAGTGTGTGGTGGGTTTGAATTCCATATAAATTATGCTATAATCAAATGTAATTTCTTAAAGAATGATTTGCTTATATATGAAATAAATTATATGCAGTATATATGTAAAATGGTATATTTATACAGTATACAGTATACTGGGATACTCTTGAACAGATGTAGCAGTTTAGCAAGGATGTTCATTTTGACACTGTTAGTTCTCCCTTTTAAAGTGAGGTGAAGGGTGGACCATCTATTAGCATCTTGTTTGGTTTTATGCATTATACTTGCAAAATTGTTTTGGCAAAGATATTTGTATTTATTTGTGATGGTTATCCCCATATATTTAAACTTTTGATATTATGTTTGAATAGTCATCCAATCTAGATGATGTGCTAGAGAGTTCATTGGGAAAATCACATTTGTATTCACAATAATTTGAAATCAAATCATCATATGAAATTTTTCCTAACATATTTAAGACTAATAGAGCGGCACGGTGGCACAGTGTCACTTCCTGGGTCCTCCCTGCGTGGAGTTTGCATGTTCTCCCTGTGTCTATGTGGGTTTCCTCCGGGTACTCCAGTTTCCTCCCACAGTCCAAAGACATGCAGGTTAGGTGCATTGGCGACTTGTCCCTAGTGAGTGTGTGTGTGCACCCTGCGGTGGGCTTGCGCCCTCCCTGGGGTTTGTTTCCTGCCTTGCTCCCTGTGTTGGCTGGGATTGGCTCCAGCAGAGCCCCGTGACCCTGTAGTTAGGATATAGCGGGTTGGATAATGGATGGATATTTAAGACTAATGGTAGAGATAATTGGGGATCTGATATACAGGGCACCATATTTTTGCATATAGTGATTTTTTTTGTTCAAGACTTTCACTAATATCTGTGGTTACTTTAGGCGATGAACAGATAATGAATGGCTTAATGGCTAAAGCAAAAGGCATTAGTGATAGTAAGAACCATTGTCATGTATGTTGTTCTAATCTGAATTAATGGGTTTATACTATTAAAACAGATTGAGGAATTTAGACTAGTATAAAATAATTTAATCCAGACATATATATATGTGGACTATATCAAAATCTGTGTAAATATATAATCTCTTTTGATTCTATCAAATGCTTTTTCTATATCCAAAGATAGTAAGACTTCTGGTAAGTCAGAATCTGTGGTTGAGTACATTAAATAAAACAGAGGCTGAAGGTTTAAGGCTGAGATTCTGCCTTTCTCAAGTCTTCCAAGACTTTTCCTAGTATCTTATTGTTGTTATTCAGTAGTGAAATTGGTCTATATGAGGCACATTGCAGTAGATCTTTAGTCTTATTTGTTATAAAATAGTTATTAATGTTTTACAAAATGTTTGGGGTAAATTTGAGCTTTCTTTAGCTTTTATAACTGTTGTTATTAGTAAAGGAGCCAACTTTTTAAAATAAAAATCAACTGAGTACTGCAGCATTATGGGCCTGCAGCTTCCTCATTTTGGAGTTTGATTAAGGCATCCAATATTCCTAAAAGTGTCTGCTAAGTATTTCTTAATGCAGTGTTGTAGTAATGCCTGTAGCATTCCTCATATTACACAATAAATACATTGCAGAAATGGCTACTTTCATATAGATACATAGGTAATTACTGAGTAATTATTGTGTAAATTCACTTGTAATGTGAGACATCTAATGAATCTATTAATACTTTACATTGTGCCAGAGAGATTTCATACAAGTAGCCTCCTTAACGTTATGTTTAACTAATAAAATCAAAAATGTTATGTGTCACAGAAACATGTTAATACTAAAATGACAACATACATGCAGTAGCAAATGTAGGTCTAGTGATTACTGCTGTACTGATGTAGATTAAGTCATTTGTGTAATATGTTCAGAAACAGTCTCCAATACACAGCCCAAGGTTGCAATCAGGACAGTAGAATTGTGTTTCTTTGTGCACTTTTCTTATATTTTTTCTGTCGCTTGTGCATGAGAAGCTTGAATGTCAGTGTCTAAACTGCATGATTGACAATGCCCACCGGATTATTGTAGGCTACCACAGCAGAAAGCTTAGTGGTTTCAACATTTCAGCTGACATGAACATGGATAGTTGCTGCATTGTTAACAGTGCCTAGAAAGCTAACGTCTTTCTCTTTCTTGTCCTTCCACTTGATTGTAATTATTTTACCTATCTGCCACACTGAAGCCTATGACAGTGGTTCAGCTGCACAGTACCATATGCATTGTGTGTTTTAGTTGAAGGCCCCATCCCATTCATGAATATTGATGAATTACCATAGTGTGGCAAAGTGCATTTAAATATTTATAATATATGTAATCCACTAGATGGCAGCAGAATACTATCCTGAGTGCTATGTGGGCTTGACACAGTATATGTAAACAAAACAGCTTAACCAGAAACAATACAGGCTTAACCATTTTTGCACAAAATTCTGAGATTGAGAGACACTTGGGATTAGTGGCATAGGGGCATCAGCATGCAAAAGTGAAAAACCTGAACTTAACTGTGAGCCTTACCTCATAACACTTCAAGAAGCTTTTATCACAGCTGAGATGGCTGTTAACTTACAATGCTTTAGCACCCCTTTACCTTAAGTTTCCATTATGGCATTACGCTTATATTATCATTCTACATAACCACCTGCTGAGCCACAGTGCAATAGGCACTACTACTATTGTGTAACTTAAGAAACTGTTTAATGAAGTATAAAATTAGGAATAAAACATGAAATATGATGTTGCTACCCATGTTATGAAAATCACACATAAACATACAGTCATATGAAAAGGTTTGGGAACCCCTCTTAATTCTTTGGATTTTTGTTTATCATTGGGTGAGTAGCAACTTCCTTTTAATATATGACATGCCTTATGGAAACAGTAGTATTTCAGCAGTGACATTAACTTTATTGGATTAACAGAAAATATGCAATATGCATCATAACAAAATCAGACAGGTGCATAAATGTGGGCACCCAACAGAGATATGACAACAATACTTAGTTGAGCCTCCTTTTGTAAATCTAACAGCCTCTAGACGCCTCCTATAACCTTTGATGAGTGTCTGTATTCTGAATAGAGGTATCACTGACCCCTTTCTTCCATATAAAATCTCTCCAGTTCAGTTCAATTTGATGGCTGCTGAGCATGGACAGCCTGCTTCAAATCATCCCATAGATTTTCGATGATATTCAAGTCAGGCGACTGTGATGGCCATTCCAGAACATTGTACTTCTTCCTCTGCATGAATTTCTGTAGATTTCGAACTGTGTTTGGGTCATTGTCTTGTTGGAATATCCAACCCCTGTATAACTTCAACTTTGTGACTAATGCTTGAACATTATCCTGAAGAATTTGTTGATATTGGGTTGAATTCATCCGACCCTGGACTTTAACAAGGACCTCAGTCCCTGAACTAGCCACACAGCCCCACAGCATGATGGAACCTCCACCAAATTTGACAGTAGGTAGCAGGTGTTTATCTTGGAATGCGGTGTTCTTCTTCCGCCATGCAAAGCGCTTTTTGTTCTAACCAAATAACTACATTTTTGTTTCATCGGTCCAAAGCACTTTGTTCCAGAATGAATCTGGTTTGTCTAAATGAGAATTTGCATACAACAAGCGACTCTGTTTGTGGCACGAGTGCAGAAAGGGCTTCTTTTTCATCACCTTGCCATACAGATGTTCTTTGTGCAAACTGCGCTTAATTGTAGAATAATGTACAGATACACCATCTGCAGCAAGATGTTCTTGCAGGTCTTTGGAGGTGATCTGTGGGTTGTCTGTAACCATTCTCACAATCCTGTGCATATGCCGCTCCTGTGTTTGTCTTGGCCTGCCAGACCTGCTGGGTTTAACAGCAACTGTGCCTGTGGCCTTCCATTTCCTGATTCCATTCCTTACAGTTGAAACTGACAGTTTAAACCTCTGAGATCGCTTTTTGTAGCCTTCCCCTAAACCATGAGACTGAACAATCTTTGTTTTCAGATCTTTGGAGAGTTACTTTGAGGGTCCCATGCTGTCTGTCACTCTTCAGAGGAGAGTCAAAGGGAAGCACAACTTGCAACTGATCACCTTAAATACCTTCTCTCATGATTGGACACACCTGTCTATGAAGTTCAAGGCTTAAAGAGCTCATCCAACCAATTTGGTGTTACAAGTAATCAGCATTGAGCAGTGACAGGCATTCAAATCAGCAAAATTACAAGGGGACCCACATTTTTGCATAGCCAGTTTTTCACATTTCATTTAATTTCATACAACTAAATATGGCTGGAATGGTGGCACAGTGGTAGCGCTGCTGCCTCGCAGTAAGGAGACCCGGGTTTGCTTCCCAGGTCCTCCATGTGTGGAGCTTGCATGTTCTCCCTGTGTCTGCATGGGTTTTCTCCTGGTGCTCTGGTTTCCTCCCACAGTCCAAAGACATGCAGGTTAGGTGCATTGGCGATCCTAAATTGTGCTTAGTGCGTGTGTGTGTGCCCTGTGGTGGGCTGGCACCCTGTCTGGGGTTTGTTTCCTGTCTTGCACCCTGTGTTTGCTGGGATTGGCTCCAGCTAGGATGTTAGGATGTAGCAGGTTGGATAATAGATGGACAACTAAATACTACTTCACTAAAAATCTTTGTTCGGAAAACACCCCAGTACTCAGTTGTTCCTAAGAAATGAAAGACATACTACTGTTATCTTTTTGGTTGAAAGTAGAGTAAATTATTATGCAGGCTGAGAGGGGTTCCCAAACTTTTTCATATGACTTGTCACGCACGAGTGTTTGGGGAACAGCGGATCGACAGCAGTGAGCCCACAAAATGGCTCCACATCACTGTTTCTGGCTAAGCCTTACAGGGTTTAGTGGGTTTCCCAATGACCTGGTGCTTTCCTGAAAAAAGCTACCCCAAGGCTTGGCTCCAGGAGTGGGTCACGGTGACTCTATCCCTGCCAGAGGACACTGTTTTTTAATTGATACCTTATTAGGGTTGTCTGACCTTTCAGCGCAAATGTGTTTACCAAGGGAGACCCAACCTGCAGTACAAAACTCCATAGATTCTAGATCTAAGCATCACTAAGGTGCACAAGCCCCACCAAGTGTAGTCCATGATGGGGATATAAATTTCACAAATTATACTTTTAACCCAGTCTGGAGCAGCAGATCTTTAAATATCCAATGCACAAATTCCTCACATCTATTACAGTCAAGCCTAATGAGTTTTTATACTTATTGCAAAGCTGATTTTTTTTGTTTCTTATAATAGTATTTTAGTAAAATTATATGTGTTTGGGACATCATAAGCATATGCTGGAATAGTTGACTTGAAGATTATGCAACACAACTAACCAGGAATTTTTTTCATAGATGATTTTGATACTGTTGCTGTTGTCCAGCATTGGTCTTCATTGGCTTCCGTTCTATCAGAAACCTTTTTTTATCTCAAATGGAGTTTACCAAAAGGCACATAAAAGACTTAGAAATCAGCTGGAAGAAGGTCACATGGTAAGATGAGGTTAAAATTGAGCTTGTCAGCAATTACTCTAAATAACATGCTTGAACGCAGCACATTATTAAAAACACACCCTCCCAAACATGAAGCCCGTTGATGGTAGCATCAGGCTGTGTGGAGGCTTCTCTGTAGCAGGACCTGGAAGACTTGTGATAAAGGAATAGAGAATTGACTGCAGCAAAATACAGAAAAATGCTGGAGAAAAGCCTGATGAAATCTCCATGAAACCTGCGTCTTGGGAAAAGATTTGTTTTCTAAGAAGACAATGACACTGAACATAAAGCCAAAGCTACACAGGAATGGCTTCAAAACAATAATGTGAAGGTCCTGGAGTGGCTAAATTAGAGTCCAGTGCCTGTATTTATCAAGTGTCTCAGAGCAGGAAAACAATCCTAACTGGCTCAAAATTCTCAGAGTGACACGCATTTGGTCCTACTCTAAGGAATAAAAGTATTTTATCAATTTAGGAAACTACCGCTAACTTCACCAGGATTTTGGAGAGCTTGTGAGCCGTCCTGTCTGTAACAGCTGCCAGAAGATAGCATTCAGACAGAGATTTGCACTGCACATCCAGAGAATGACTGAATGCTTTGGAAATGCTGGACAACAACAAATGTTTAAAAAAATATCGATCTGACAGAGATGGAGTAATATTTATAGCAACTCTTGTAGGTTATGTGATTGTTCCATACATGGAGAGGCCACACAGTGTAGACAAAATTAAAGTTTTCATAACATTACAGATAAAATGCAGCGATGCAATAGCAATCAAGTGGCTAAGCTTCATGGGGACAGATTTAAAGCATAATTGATATATATACAAGTTATTTGTACAAAAACCGCACCTGTTTTTTTCCCATCGCAGATATGAAACCAAACTGCACACTGCAAACTGGCTATGGCTGATCCCTGATTCTTTTGTCTAGTGCTGTCTTACCTTCATTATCTGCTCTGCCACAGCGGATCATCCTCTTCCATATTTTTATGTCCTCTGCATCTTGTTCTGTCACACCCATCATCTGCATGTCCTCTCTCACCACATCCATAAACCTTCTCTTAGGCCTTCCTGTTTTCCTCTTCCCTTTCAGCTCCATCCTTAACATCCTTCTCCCAATATACCCAGCATCTCTCCTCTGCACATGTCCAAACCAACACAATCTCGCTTCTCTGACTTTGTCTCCTAACCGTCCAACCTGAGCTGACCCTCTAATGTCCTCATTTCTAATTATGTCCATCCTCGTCACACCCAATGTAAATCTTAGCATCTTTAACTCTGCCACCTCCAGCTCTGTCTCCTGATTTCTGGTCAGTGCCACCATCTCCAACCTATATAACAGAGCTGGTCTAACTACCATCCTGTAGACCTTCCCTTTCACTCTTGCTGATCCCCGTCTGTCACAAATCACTCCTGACACTCTTCTCCACCCATTCCACCCTGCCTGCTCTCTCTTTTTCACCTCTCTTCCACAATCCCCATTATTCTGTACTGTTGATCTCAAGTATTTAAACTCATCCACTTTCACCAACTCTACTCCCTGCATCCTCACCATTCCACTGACCTCCCTCTCATTTACACACATGTATTCTGTCTTGTTCCTACTGACCTTCATTCCTCTCCTCTCTACAGCATATCTCCATCTCTCCAGGGTCTCCTCAACCTGCTCCCTACTCTCGCTACAGATCACAATGTCATCAGCAAACATCATAGTTCACGGGGACTCCTGTCTAATCTCATCTGTCAACCTGTCCATCACCATTGCCAATAAGAAAGGGCTCAGAGCCGATCCCTGATGTAATCCAACCTCCATCTTGAATGCATCCGTCACTCCTACTGCAGACCTCACCACAGTCACACTTCTGTGTGATCAACACTCCAATGGATTGCCTTTTTCTTTGCATTCTAAAATTAGCACATTTCTTTTATAATCTTCAGGAATCTTTTATTCTAACAATGCAATATACAGTGCATCCGGAAAGTATTCACAGCGCATCACTTTTTCCACATTTTGTTATGTTACAGCCTTATTCCAAAATGGATTAAATTCATTTTTTTCCTCAGAATTCTACACACAACACCCCATAATGACAATGTGAAAAAAGTTTACTTGAGATTTTTGCAAATTTATTAAAAGTAAAAAAACTGAGAAAGCACATGTACATCAGTATTCACAGCCTTTGCCATGAAGCTCCAGATTGAGCTCAGGTGCATCCTGTTTCCCCTGATCATCCTTGAGATGTTTCTGCAGCTTAATTGAAGTCCATCTGTGGTAAATTCAGTTGATTGGACCTGATTTGGAAAGGCACACACCTGTCTATATAAGGTCCATCCCACAGTTGACAGTTCATGTCAGAGCACAAACCAAGCATGAAGTCAAAGGTATTGTCTGTAGACCTCCGAGACAGGATTAGGGGAGCAAGTTAAAGTTTATTTGAAAAAAGATAATTCAGTAAAAGCAAGTTTCACGTATATGAACCTTTTATTCATGTGTAACATATTCACATAGTTTAGATTCAAATAAAAAAAAAAATAACATTATTTTATTTGTCACATGCAAATTATACATACATTACAATATGTAGTGAAATGCTTAGTTGCTCATGGACTGTGCCTTAAAGAAGAATATAAAAATTCAATAATAATAATTATGAAATAGATGAAATAAATATTTACAAATATCAAAAATCATTAATAGAATTTTAAATGTTATAAATAATTAAAGGTTAACTATCTTTGTGTCTGTGCAGTTGCTATTTCTCTGTCATTCCAATAGATGGCGCGCCACAAACATTAACACTACTTTGCGAATCCCATACCAAATTGCAAATAACTGAGACATATGCACAGGAAACATTAACACTGAAGTCTACGTTGTTTACTTAGATTTTAGCCCATCTTAGTCTTATTTTTGTAGTACAGCTACTTACTAAATAAATGACAATCAATTTAAATAACCTAATGAAAGACAGTTAACAATAGGGCATCATGCAGATCTAGAAACGTTCCTTATTCAATAGGCATATGGACTGCAGACGGAAGTTCCTTCTCAGTCTATTTGCACTAATCTGTAGACAGCCTTAGTGTTTACCTGACTGTAGTACACTGTTGGGATGGCTAGTGTCATTGATCATTTTCTTTGCCCTGGTCCAACATCACTTGGTGTGGTCCTTGAAGTTAAGGAATGGACATCCAGTGATGTATTCAGCTGACTGCACCACTCTCTACAGAGGTGTGTGGTCCTATTGCATGCTATTTCTAAACCAGGCGGTGATACTTGTTAGAATTGTTTCCACTGTTTAGAAGTTCTTTAGTATCTGGGAAAGAAGCCTGAAATCCCTGATGTGTATGAGGTGGTAAAGATATTGTTGTAACTTCTTTACCAAGGTGGAAGTGTGTTTGGACCAGGTTAGTTCAACTGTAATGTGGGCACCGAGGTATCAGAAACTGGCCACCCTCTTCACTTGAGTATTGTTAATACTGAGGGGGTGGTTGTGCCTCTTCTGTTTTCTCCCAAAGTCCATAATTGGCCCCTTTGTTTTCCTGACATGAGAAGACTGTTGTCCTGACACCAGTGTTACAGACTTTCCACTTCACCCAGGTAAGTCTGCTCTTGTTCTTGTTAGATATCAGGCCTACCACAGCTCTGTCATCAGCAAACCTGTCAAGGATACTGAGAGTCATGTGCAGCCATACAGTCATATGCATAGAGGAAATATAGCAGAGACTCAGAACACAGCCATGTGGAGCACCTGTACTGCGGGTGAGGGATGAGCTTGGTGATAAGTTAATTCTGTTAAATGCAGAACAATAGTCTATAAATAGTTTTTAAATAAAGTTCCCTCTTGTGTTGTATGGGTGGCCCAATACTGTATGAAGGATCAAAGTGACAAAGCATCCAATGTGGATTTGCTAGAGCAATATGCAAATATCCAAGACATCATGACAAAAAAATGGCTATGGTGATATTATACACCTTTTTACAGTTTTGACAAAGCTGTCTCTAATCTCTTTATTCCTCAGGCAGTATATAACAGGGTTCAGTAATGGTGGAATTATGGTGTGCAGCACTGCGGCTAGTATGCGCATGTCTTCAGAAGTTCCTGGGATCCGATATGAAATGTAAACACCAGCAGCAGTGAAAGAAGCGATAAATATTACCACTAGGTGTGACCCGCAGGTAGAGAAAGCCTTGGTGCGTCCTTCAGAACTGGCAATTTTGAGGACAGATGTGATGATCCGTATGTAGGAATACAAATTATATGCCAAGGGAATGAATATAACAGAGAGGCCGATGGTCAAAGTCACAATGCTGTTGACTGAAATATCAGCACAAGCCAGTCTGACCACTGAGGTGTGGTCACAGTAGAGATGCATAACTTTATTTGGACCACAGAAGGGCAGCCTGAGAGCCAAAATGAGTGGAATAATGAGTGCAATGAATCCGCAAAGCCAACACAGAGCGATCTGCTTTAGAATGACTCTGCTGGTCATAATAGTGGGGGTACAGTAGGGGATTACAGATGGCCACAAATCTATCATATGCCATCAGCATGAACAGAAAAGCCTGTGAACTCCCCACAGCATGAAAAATATAAATTTGAGCAAAACAAGCAGCAAACGATATAACCATGGAGTCAAACATTAAAACGGCCAGTGCTCTTGGGACAGTTGCAGATGAATAACAAATGTCAAAGACTGCCAGAGTGCAAATCAGTGCATACATGGGCTTGTGTAGGCTTTCATCCAGAATGAATGTGACAATAATGCTGAGGTTCCCCAGGCAAATTAAAAGATAGGCAATCAGGAATATTACAGAAAAGAGAAGTTTGCTTTCATGATCCTGAAATCCTGGGAGGCCAACGACTATAAACTGCTGAACCGACGACATTGTCAGAGTTGCATTTGTCCTGATGACCTCAAAAGTCTTCTGTGGATTAAAAAAAAAATTGCATGGTCACATTTTGAAATATCATACAACAGGAGAAATATTACTGTAAGTCAGTATCTGCATCATTACTCAAATTACACAACAAATACATTATAAAAATGTTAGGTTACATGCAGATACTGCACATACTGTAGCTAAGTGCTGAGTAATTATTGTGTAAATCTGTTTGTCAAATGAGGCATCCAATGCAAAGTGCTGCATTTATTTTAATATAATTTTAATATCTACAAAATATTTATTTTTGAATTTTTTGTTTAAAGTGTATTTTTTCTTTTTTTCATTATTTTTCTAAATATTTACATATTTTCTTCTTCTTTTTATTGTGTATTCAATTTAGTTTTTAAATATTGCATACCTTTTCTTACTTAATATAATTCAAACTATGTGACTTTTTTCATACTTAGTTTAGTTTATAAACGTTTATAGTAAACTTTTTGCTTAATCTATCATAAATGTATGTTATATTCCTGTTTAATTCAGCTTGTAATATTTGAATATACTTATCTTTTAGGTTAACAGAGCTGAAAATACATTTGTTCTTTTTACAGTTATTTTTCAACCTAGTCTGTAACTATTAATAGAATACCTACTTTTTAATTAGCATAATTCTTAATTTAGATTGGAACTATTTAAAGAAAACATATGGTTTATTTTACTAGAACATAAAATGCAAGATTTTGTCTTTTTACAGTTACTGTATGTTTAATTAAAGTTTTTAGATATTTTAGTATACCATTTTTACTTAGTATAACTTAAAAATAATGCCTTCTTTTCTTATTTATCTTTAGTTTTAAAGTTTATTGTATACTTTTCACATAATCTGTCCTGAATGTATTTCTTGTTTTTTTATTCATAAAAGTCAGTCAGTCAGTCATCCTCTAACCCGCTATATCCTAACACAGGGGGTCTGCTGGAGCCAATCCCAGCCAGCACAGGGCGCAAGGCAGGAAACAAACCCTGGGCAGTGCGCCAACCCACCGCAGGACGCACACCCACACACCAAGCACACACTAGGGCTGATTTAGGATCGCCAGTCCACCTGACCTGCAAGTCTTTGGAAGCAAACCCAGGTCTCCTTACTGCGAGGCAGCAGCGCTACCACTGCGCCACCGTGCCACCCATTCATAAAAGTTCAGCTTGTAATATTTTCTTATACTTATCTTTTTAGTTAATATAACTGAGAAATGCATTTCTTCTTTTGAAAGTTATTTCCAACCTATTTTGTAAATATAGAATGCCTTCTCTTTAGTTAGTGTAACTTAAATAAATTTCTTTTCTTTACAATTATTTTAATTTAGACTGTACTAATTATAGAATACATATTTTTACATAGTTTAACTTAAAATGCAAAATTTCCTCACTTTACAGTTATGTTTAATCAAAACTTTTACATGTTTTTTGTATACTTTTTTTTACTTAGTATAACTTAAATACAATGCCTTCTTTTCTTATTTATCTTTAGTTTCAAAAAGTTTATAGGATACTTTCTACTTAATCTAGCTTAAATGTACCTCTTGCTTTTTAAATTTCTTTTTAATTCAGCTTTTACCATTTTTAATATACTTATCTTTTAACTTAAAATAAATGTCTTCTTTTTATACATGTTTTCAACCCAGATCAGAAATATTCATAGAATGCCTTCTTTTTAATTAGTCATTGTCCAACCCGCTACATCCTAACACAGGGTCACAGGGGTCTGCTGGAGCCAATCCCAGCCAGCACAGGGCGCAAGGTAGGAACCAATCTTGGGCAGGGCACCAACCCGGGTCTCCTTACTTCAAGGCAGCAGTGCTAGCACTGCGCCACCGTGCTGCCCCTTTTTAATTAGTTTATCATAAAATACATTTCTTCATTTTTACAATTATTTTAAATTTAGATTGTTGCTACCGTGATGGGCAGACACCCTGCCCAGGATTGGTTCAGGCCTTGCACCCTGTGTTGGCTGGGATTGACTCCAGCAGACCCCCGTGACCCTGTAGTTAGGATATAACGGGTTGGATAAAGGATGGATGGATGGATAACTTAAAATACGTTTCTTCATTTGACAAATATTTTTAATTTACTTTGTAAATATGTACTGTATATTATACATTTTTCTTTCATTCTTAGGATGACATTGCATTATCTTTATTTAGTAAGTATTAATATTGTAAAGTTTTCATTATTTAACTTTTTTACTTTGTATTGTTGAAGATGTCTTGTTATATTCAGCTTTACTATAATATTCAAAGTATCGACTTTGTAATCCTGGAATGAATCAGGAGGCACTGATTCTGTTCTGACAGACCCACAGTGCGTGTCCTCTGAGTGGCTTGGTGTTAAAGGAGCTCGGCTCTCTTTCAGTTTCTTATCAGGTGCTTTGAGATTCACTAAGAAGTTCAATTAGCGACTTTAGGAAAGAGCGTTCAGTCTGACAGTTTGGGGAGTTGGCTTGTGGGCTCCGTGAAGAAGACCAGAAAACTCATTACAAACAAAATATTGTCATGTAATTAGATGTCCAAAAGCTGCACACTATTGAGGAGACCACATGTAAAAATATACGTATCACAGTCTTAGTGTGGCAAGTGCAGCACAATTCCTGCCATTGTTTTATTCTGTCTCTTTCAAGCTCACTACTCAGTGGACAGGGCAGCTCATGTAGTCTGCTGCTCCCTAAGTACGTTCCATTGAATGGATGATTTTTTTTTTCTGTATTAAAAGTTGAACGTCGTCAAATAGTGCAAGAAATCAATAGCAATCTAAGCATTGCACCCTGATGCTCATGTTTAAATACTAAAGTTAGATATGTCACGTCAGAAAGAACAAATCATCTCACTACGCATTATATTAAATACTGGAGAATGAACCTAAATCATATCCACATGTCCACTGTGCAACATCAGATTTTAAATTGACATAAACCATAAGTAAAATATAAGGGTGTCATCCACATGTCCACTGTGTAACAAGAGGTTTTAAAAAGACTATCAGGGTCTAAAGGAAGTTGGCACTATTTTTGTAACATTTAGTCAGTAGTATTATTACAAGTATTCAATTTCTTTTTGCTTAATTTGCTAGTGGGTCACTCATTGTCTACACGAGTTCAAAATAGCCACAGCGGATAGTCACACAACATGGCAGGCATGTGATGTCAGGGGTCTTGTCACATGGACACTCAAAACCATCTGCCACTGCTGGACAAAATGCTCTGATTACATTTAGGATCATCCATTACAGTGACCCTTACCATCAGGAGGTTGTGGGATATTGATGTAATCAGTCAAGAGGTGGAGGTCGCTGTGAGAAAAGGGGTGGGAGAAGAAAGGAAGGGAGAGGGAGGAAGTGTGAATAAAGTTAAGGAAGAACTGACTACATTGCGTGGTCCATTTATTTCAGCAATACTGTATATAACAGAGGTGCACTCTTTATATCTATTCCTGGATCAGCAGAATAAAGCAACAAGGCAAGCACTGGAGTAGGTTTAGATACTATACTTTACTTTGCTTGCAAAAATTTTAGTATACTTATTTCTCAGTTAATATAACTTAAAGCGCATTCCTTCTTTTAATATTAAATATTTTTTTTGTAAATATTTATAATATTCTTAATATTTTCTTACATTTCTATAATGGTTTAAAATGCATATTTTCTATGTAATTATTTACAGTTGACAGATATGACAGTTTTCTTTCTTTGTATTTATCTTTAATATTGTGTGATTGCCATTAAACAGTTAAAAATAAGAACATTACAATCATAAGTATAGACACTTACAGATACACAGCAGACATCTTCTGAATGTCCAGTAGGCTTGGTGTTAAAAGTGCTTGGCTGCTTTTCGGTGTTTTATTTCAGGTGCTTTGAGACTCATTAAGAGGTTTAATTAGTGACTTTATGAAAGAGCGGTTAATCCGAGACTGCGGGGAGTTTGATTTGGGAGCTCCCCGAAGAAAAGCCACGTAAATGTAAGCTCTTTACAAACAAAAGCAGGGCTTGTAATCCTAGATTAATGCGGTGAATAGATGTTTTCTTACAAGTATTTGTACAATCCTCTTTAATAAAACCCTTGTGTGCGTCCAGGTGTCCGTTTGTGTGTCTTCTGGTGAAGTGCGCATGCGCGGGGCCACACGGCACGTGTTCAGTCTCTTCCTGTGCAGAGAGAGAGAGACAGATACACACACAGGCACGCGCGAGTCACGCACACACACACAGGAGCGCGTGAGTCACACACACACACACACATGCGCGTGGTGTCCGTGTGTATCTTCTGGAGAAGTGTGCATGCGCGGGACCACACAGCACGTGTTCAGTCTCTTCCTGTGCATTCCCTGTGCAGAGAGAAAGACAGACACACACACAGGCGTGCGCGCGTCACACACACACACACATGAGACACAGGCACACGCGATAGACAGACAGACACACACACAGGCGAGAGACTGACAGACACACACATAGACATAGAGGCGCGCGCTTAAGACACACACACACACACACACACACAGACGCGCGCGTGCATTGTTGCAATGTTACTATTCTTGGTTGTTTATTAAATTACAGATTTTTCAAATGTTCATTTTTCCCCTGTGCTTAAAACTCATTAAAAAAAGAGTTTTTAGCAAGCGGGTCATAAGGCTATAGCGCAAATTCTTGCAGTGTTAGTTTTCTCTGTTGTTCAAGGTTTTCTTAGTGTTATTCAATGTTTTTACATTTAGTTTACTATTACGCTGTGCTTTCTATGGTATAGTTAACTATATTTGTGCTTAAAAACTTAAAAAAAAATATTTACATACAGTTCATACGGTCTGGAACGGATTAATTGTATTTACATACAATCCTATGGGGGAAATTACTTCGGTTCACGACCAAATCGGGTTACAACCAGAGTTTTGGAACGAATTATGGTCGTGAACCGAGGTTCCACTGTATTACTGTCAGACAAAATTACAGGCATTTTACGGAAATACAAACCAGTATTACTGAGAGAGAAAATTAAAGGCACACAATACAGTGACACATATTACAGCCACATACAAGGTCCCTTGCCATTTAATATAGACTGGCTTAATGTCTAGTATATATATAATCAATAACTGCACATGCACTGCCCCCTCACCCTTATGTGTAAGTACTAAACTAACGTCAGAAATGTCATGTCAGAAAGAGCAAATTGTCTCACAATGTACCACATCAGTCTCCCAAGAATTATCCTGAATCTCATTCACTTCTCCATTGTATGACGGTAGATTTTGATATACAAGTACTCCTCATTTATCAACCAAGTTCCATTCCAGCGACCAGGCTTATAATAGAAATGTTAACAACAAACAAAACATAACAGATCGCCACAAATTAGCTGTAAGTTAAAATAAATATATAGTTTTGGGTGTATATAATACTAGTTTTGGGTGGATTACAATGGCACAGTAGTCAAATAAGTTTTCCCGAGTGCCAGGGAAGCATCTGCACCCCCATGTCTCAAGCAATACAAGATGCAAATGGATTGATAACCACAAACAAAATACAACAAATGGCCACAAACTCAAAACATAGAACGGACAGAGCTCTAATCTTTGGAGCACTGACTCACTAAACTGACTCACAGACTCTCACTGTTTTCTCACTCTTTCCTTTAAAGTTTGTTCTGACTTGTAGCTATACTGTGTGGCATTCAGCCAGCATTTGAAATTAGCCACGTGGCCTGGTAGGTAGTGAATGAGAAAGAGATCAGTGATCTGATTTCAGTTGGTAATGTACCCCTCAAACAGTTTTTTTCTTAACACTTGGCGGGGTGCAAATCTGGCTGGTTTTCTGATGCGATGGAGTACCCAGACAGTACATCAGGATGAAAGTTCTCTGTGTAGTTGCTACAGCCCTCTCATGTTATGCTGGCCTTGCAAAGCATCATGGGACTCTGAAAAAAAATAAGTCGAAGCCAACGACATGACAAATTTTCAGGAAAATATTTGGTAAACAAGTTCAGTGGTGAACACAGCATATTCACTGTGAAAAAGGCTTTTACTAATCAGCGGTAATCATTAATAACAAACCCTGATGGTCTTAGGAACTGCTGTTGTTTTGGTGTGTTTGTTTCTTGAAAACACTGCCAGAATAAAAAAATAATTAAATTTGGAGAGAAAGTATCCCACCATCCCACAAAAGAATGCACATTTTTGGATCAAGATTTGTTAGGAGGACTGACAGTAAGGTTTGAACCAAGGCCCTTGGCTTTACAGTTCTGTGGCAAGAAAGGCATGATGAATACATTTTTGGAAGACAGTGGAATGGACTGAAGCGCATCTTGAAAATAGAAAGGCAGAATCTGTGCCAGTGCTGCTGAATTTTGGTTAGGTTTCAATTTCTTTTTTTTTTATATTTTAACTGTATTATAATTGCTAAAACCTACAGCAGGCAACCTTTTACAGTATTATATCTAGCATTATTCTCATTTACTTATTAAGCATTTGAGCTTTAAAATGTTGGATGAAACTTTTATAAGCATTAATTTGTTGTAAATTCTTATTTTTTTTTTCTGGTCTAAAGGTGTTGGGGTGGAGTATCAGCCTATGGGGTATAGCAGAGTTACAGACATGAACCCAAGGACAACAGGGCCTTCAAACCTACAATGAGTAACCAAACTTGCTAACGAAGGGAGAACCTTAAGGGCACCAAAGCCACCATTACTTTAACATCTCTCAGTTCTTAGCCTGGGCAAGAGAGATAGATAACCTGGTTATTGCCCAGGATCTGACTCTAGACACCACCTCAACACAGTACCCTTTCAAATAATTTCTACAAATGCAGAATGCAGCTCATGTGCGTTTAAAAAAAATGCCTCATGGTTTTATAGGCAACTGGGAGAAGATACAAGGTTAGAAAACAAAGTAAAGATCAGAAACTTGGAGATCAGAAATATAAGCAACCAAAAACAAAATTCGTAGTCAAAAATAGGTCAGAAGACGTTCAAAAATGAGCAACAACAAGAGTGCTTTGGGCATCTGTGAACTCATATGCTCAAACAACTTTGAGGTGTACTTTTAGCCTGTGGCATCACGACACGTCGTTTTATTGGCAGGACACAGGCTCTGTCCTAACAACAGAAGCTCAAAATAGTGTTGTGCAGAGATAAACAAAATGGCAGTGGGAATGGTCCAAGTACCTGTATACAAGCAGAACTAAGCTAATAAGCAAAAAACTGACGTAACCACCAGAATCCTAGGAGTAGAAAACCATCCATCCATCCATCCATTTTCCAAGCCGCTGAATCCGAACACAGGGTGCCAACCCACCGCAGGGAGTAGAAAAGTCCAAAATATAAATGAAAACCAAAACAGGATCTGCTAGAATTTCCATAATAAGTTAACAAATGCAGAGGAGGGAGCCTGACTTTACCTGATGCTTTCCCTGAATTGTTCTGAAAGCAAAGATCTCATCTGTTGTTCTCCATCTAAAACATTAAACCATAGTGTATTTCTCACTTTAAGCTAACTTGATTCATATCTTTGTCATTTCTCTCATCTTCGTTACTCGCTCTAATAGGTTGACTGCTATTTTAGTCCACTCTCCAATTTTCAGCAATTTTTTATTTTAACAATACAATGTTTGTAATGTTTGTTGTTTGATCTATTTAGTGATTTTTAATCCTTCATTCACTATATACAATTTCTTATATTAGGAATTTGTTATTTTTTTGCATTCCCCAACTTATTCTACAGAGCATTTTGAAGTCAGAGCACAAGTTCAGCATTTTGTACAGAGCCCCTGAAGCAATTGCAGGTTAAAGGCCTTGCTCAAGGGCCCAACGGAGTAGTATTCCTTATGTCACTACCGGAATTCGAGTTACCAGCCCCGATCCTTTATAATTAATTCACATTACTAAAGATTAACATAATTATGTATTCATCTGATTACACTGGATTGACTAAGAAAATAAATTGACTGTAATAAATTGCAAAGAAAGGTACAAACAAAATAGTTAGGGTAACAATTGAAGTTTAATGGGAAAAAGACAATTTAGTAAAAGCAAGCTCCAGGTATGTGAAACATTTTCAGATGTTCCAGGTTCCATTACATCATAAGGGAAATAAGACTATGGTGATATTTTACACCTTTTTACAATTTTGATAAAGCTGTCTCTAATCTCTTTATTCCTCAGGCAGTATATAACAGGGTTCAGTAATGGTGGAATTATGTTCTGCAGCACCGTAATCATTATGCGCACATCTTCAGAGGTTCCCGGGATCCGATATGAAATGTAAACACCAACGGCAGTGAAAATAAAGATAAAAATTACCACCAGGTGTGTCCCACAGGTTGAGAAGGCCTTGGCGCGTCCTTCGGAGCTGGCAATTTTGAGCACAGATTTAATGATGTGTATGTATGAATACACAATGTAAGCCAAGGCAATGAACATAACAGACAGACCGATGGTCAAAGTCACATAGCTGTTAATTGAAATGTCAGCACAAGCCAGTCTGACTACAGAGCTGTGGTCGCAATAGAGATGCCTGACTTTATTAGGGCCACAGAAGGGCAGCCTGAGAGCCAAAACGAGTGGAATAATGAGCGTAGTGAACCCGCCAAGCCAACACAGAGCGATCTGCTTTAGGAGGAATCGGTTGGTCATAATGGTGGGGTACAGAAGGGGGTTACAGATGGCCACAAATCTGTCATATGCCATCAGCATTAAGAGAAAGGACTGTGAACTTCCTACAGAATGAAAAAGAAAAAGTTGAGCAAAACAAGCAGTAAACGATATCATGCTGGCATCGAACATTAAAACAGCCAGTATTCTCGGAATTGTAACAGATGAAAAAGTAATATCTAAAACAGCCAGAGTGCAAATCAGAACATACATGGGCTTGTGTAGGTTTTTATTCAGCATAAATGTGTTAAGGATGCTGAGGTTCCCCAGCCAAATTAAAAGATAGGCAATCAAGAATATACCAGAAATTAGAAGTTTGCTTTCGTGGTCCTGATATCCTGGAAAGCCAACGACAAAGAACTGCTCAACCGAAGACGTTGTCAGGCTTGCATTAGCCATGATGACCACAAAAATTTTCTGTGAATAGAAAAAATATCATTTACATGGTCACTATTTAAATTATATCTTACAATAATTAGAATACTTTAGTACAGTTTACAGGATGGTATGATGGCATTGTGGTTTGAGCTCCCATATTATGGATCCAGGATGCTGTGCTGCAATCCCATTGACCGTATGGCGTTTGCAGCATATCTAGGTTTTTCTCCAGGTACCCTGCTTTTTCTCCCACATTTCTAAAGATGTGGGATTCCGCATTGGTCCCTTTGTGATTTTGAGTGTGTGATGTACCTGTTTGTGAATGGACACTGTGATGGACTGGCAGTCTATTGAATGCAATTTCTTGCTGTGTGCCCAGAAGGATAAGCGTCATCTCCCCATGACTGTAAAGAGGATTAAGCAGTCTTGAGAATGTTATCTCCTGTTATCATACCATTACACTTCAAAACTATACGTCACAAAGATAAGATATTGTGCATTAGATGACCAATGTTGACGATATTTGAAAATGTATTTTAAAGCATGTTGGTGGTGACAGGAGGGCTCATGGACCTTTTATCTTTTTGCTTTATGACAGCTATAAAATGCTATCCAAAAATGTATCTGCATTTATTCATTTTATAAACCTGCTTATTCCAAATCAGAGTAATGGGAGTAATAGTCTTTCCTTATAGAATTCGATAAAACACAGCATATACAGTATATAAGGTGATAGTCTATAAAAAGGCACACTTATTCTACAACCCTAACCGGCATGTTTTTGGTATATCGATGAAAGCCAGACTACTTAGGACAAAAAGGCAAGCAGAAACTCTTAAACAGTGCCACCAGGCTGCGATTTAAACCCCTTAACCTGAAGACACGAAACAGACGCATATCATTGATCCATTGCGCTGCTCACAGCTGTTCATTTATAAATATTCATAAATCTACTCTCTATATATAAAATCCTAAACCTAAAAGTGCAACGATTTTATGTGACTTTTTATGTCACTTTTTTGCCACACTTTAAATCGGGCTTATTTTAAAACCTACACATATATGTTTGGTATCATTCATTTCAGAATTTATCGAACTTTAATGTGATGTTGTTAGATTTTCAGATTCTTATTCTGTTTTTAAATTATAAAGTAAAATATCAAGAAGGTCGTGGTTTTTGCCATTTAAAACGGATGGATTGTTTATTTAGTGTCTTATAAATACTCATCAAGTATAGTGGACCTCAGTTTAATAGTAATACTTCAATACTTCTAAGAGAGTAAATATTTTATTCTCATTTCATGATTTTTACTATGTTAAATAATAATTAATTTTTCTTTTACATATTTATAGAATTTTGTGATTTTGACTCCAATAATTAATGTTTCTTTGGTACATTTACAGATTTTACTAATATTCTGGCCGCAACTAGGGGTTGGGCACCAAAGCCGCCGGGGGTCTTGATTATATTCAAATCAAGTCCTGCTTGGATAAAAATTGGATTTCATTATATTACCTACACTTTAATAATGAATTTTGACCCAGAATTAAAAACAAAATGTGTATAAGTCCTAGGAAGGAACAAAATTATGGAATACTGTTGCTTGTTTTTTCTCAAAACAGTTTTGTTCCAGCCTGATGTTAAGTTTCAACATATTACAAGAAAACAAGCAAGCCACCCATATGAATAAGTGATTAAAACAGGACTTGAACAGCCCATCTGCTGGTGAGAACGGCCGAGACAGACATCCGATCATCTTTACAATCATTCCAAGCACACCGTGAAGCAGTCCACAGAATGGAGCTGAATGCTCGCGTCAGGCTGGGCTTTGGTGATCCACATTCACAGTCTCAGTCATTCTCATAGCAGCTGCTGTGATCATGTGGTGTGTTTTAGTCAGCCTATCATGTGAGCGGCTTGTGTGTCTTCTTGTAACATCTTCCAACTGCAAACACCCAATATTAGACCAGAAGTACTTTTGCAAGAGAATGTGTTAGAATTTTGGATTATTTTTAAACCTCCTGTCATAAAAATACATTTTTTTCACTTTAGATCAGGTGTCCTTAACTATGTTGTGCTTAACATGTAATTTACCTGTGTAATTACAAAGTAACTAGACATTATTACCTTGTGTTTACTGCGTAACACAATGTAAGGCTGTGGTTAAGCACTTCATTGCAATTGTTATTCTACAGTTTATATACGAGGTGTGGCAGAAAAGTAATGAGACTGATTTTTTATTTACCAAAGTTTTTATTTTTTTCAAACATCAATGTTATCCCCTTCAAAGTAGTTCCCTTGGGCAGCTACACACCGATGGAGACGTTGTTCCCACTGTTGGTAGCAGCGCTCGAAGTCTTCAACCGGTATGGTCTTCAGCATGTCCGTTACACTCTTTTGGATGTTTTCTAAAGTCCCGAAATGACGTCCTTTGAGGACATTTTTCAGTTTAGGAAAAAGTCACACGGACTGAGGTCAGGTGAATAAGGGGGCTGGGAACCACAGGAATGCCTTTTGAGGTCAAAAATTCTGTTATGGAGAGGGCAGTTTTTCGGCACCATTTTGGCACAGACCTTTCGCATGTGCAAATGTTCAGTCAAAATTTGATGAACGGTAAATCTGTTCAAATTTAATTGTTCACTCAACATTCTTAATGTTAAACGACGGTCTGATCTCACAAGAGTGTTCACACGTTCGATGTTTTCATTGGTTTTCGAAGTTGAAGTCCTCCCTGAACGGTGTTCATCTTCAACGTGTTTTCTGCCTTCCAAAATGATTTGTGCCAGTGAAAACTTGAGCTCGGGATAAAGAATGTTCCCCATAGGCCTGTTTTAACTTTTCAAACGTCACACTTGCCGTTTAATGGCACAACGTTGCTCCAAATTCCGCTGTTCCATTTTGCGTGATGCACAACCAAAAACACAACTTCGCTAATAGCAGTCACAAAAATCACGTAGTTAACGGAAGGAGTTGAAACTCGCACTGAGCTATGGGAGGGTACTGATACACGTGCTCTATCAAGGACAACAGCGCAATGTTGCCAGATCGCTTACAGTGTTTCCAGTCTCATTACTTTTCTGCCACATCTCGTACATACCTTCTTAGACAAATTATCCATCCATCCATTATCCAACCCGCTATATCCTAACTACTGGAGCCAATCCCAGCCAACACAGGGTGCAAGGCAGGAAACAAACCCCAGGCAGGGCAACAGCCCACAGGGTGCATACACACACACACACACACCCCCCAAGTACACACTAGGGACAATGTATTGCCAATGCACCTAACTTGCATGTCTTTGGACTGTGGGAGGAAACTCACGCAGATACGGGGAGAACATGCAAACTCCACGCAGGGAGGACCCGGGAAGCGAACCCAGGTCTCCTAACTGCAAGGCAGCAGCGCTACCCACTGTGCCACCATGCCACCCTAGACAAATTATGGAATAACAAATTACAATTTACTACTTAATTATAGCATTACATTGTATTACACTGTAAGTACAAGGTAATATCACCTAGTTACTCTGTAATTATACGGGTAATTGGCCACCTAATCTAAAGTGATACCTTTTTCCCCTTCCATCTAATTTTATTTCTCACTCATGTAACTTAATGAGCTTTGTAGAAAAGCCTGGAAAAAGTGTAACAAAACATGCTCTCATCTTTCCTCAATGTAGTGTGTTGGCTCAGCAGCATGTAAACAATTGGTCTTATGACCCTTACCATCACATTTCAGACTCATTGTTTTGTGCAAACATTTACAAGTCATACCCCGTAGGACTGTGACTTTGACATTGTGGATAGTTTTGTGTTCCTCAATGAACTTTAGTACTATGTTGTCGGGAGATGTGTGATCTGATAGGGTCACGTGCAATAATTTTTTGTAAATGATGGGAATTGAAAGAGCTATTTATTCATAAAGGACTTGTGACAGATTCAGCTAAATTAGAACTGAAGTGGAGCAGAGTAAGCCGACCCTTCCTGAAGTGGACATTGGAAGATGCATTTGCTGATGAGCACCTCGTTCAACTCACTGGTTGGTTCAGCTTACCACCTAAAAGTTGAAGGGTGAAAGTTGGTTGCTATGCCAGCTGAGCGAAAGGATAAGAGTGAAACGAATCCTGGAATACAGCCACCATTAGGTGGATTGGCAGTTCTACATTGGCCCTAGTGTGTGCTTGGTGTGTTTGTGTGTGTCCTGTGGTGGGTTGGCACCCTGCCCGGGATTGGTTCCTGTCTTGTGCCCTGTGTTGGCTGGGATTGGCTCCAGCAGACCCCGGTGACCCTGTGTTCGGATTCAGCGGGTTGGAAAATGGATGGATGGATGGATGAAGTGTACACATATGCTTTCAAAAAGGGGACTGTCCATCCTAACTGCCAGCCCACACCAAGGACAATTTAGGATCGCCAATGCACCTAACCTGCATGTCTTTGGACTGTGGGAGGAAACCCACGCAGGCACGGGAAGAACATGCAAACTCCACACAGGGAGGACCCGGGAAGCAAACCTGGATCTTCTAACTGCAAGGCAGCAGCGCTACCCACTGCGCCACCATGCTGCCAACAGGGGACTGTTTTAATTAAAATATATATTAAGATCAGGAAGATCCCTATCGCCCTGTAATAGAAAACAGATAAGCTATTAAAAAGGAATGTTTTGTCTTCCAAGTTCTGAGAGAATTACCAAAGTGCTTTGAGTTATTATCAGGTGTGGACTATGCCCGACAGTTTATCCCGGCCAAGTCCCCCAAGCTGCCAGATGGAGCCCTCCCTGCAATGTGGAGATGCCCCGAATTCCAGCAGAGCATCATGGACTTTGGAGTTGTAATACACAGCCCTGCTGGATAACGTTGGGGCCGCCAGGGGATGCTGCAGGGAGACACAGAGACATTGGCTTTTCCTACAGCCCGGAAGTACTTGCCAGTCACCAGGACGGAAGGAATAAAGTGCTTCCGGGCTGACAAAGAAGAGAAGTGTTTTGATTTGACGCAGAAGTGCTGGGAAGTCACATGGTCTGCAGAGTAAGGAGCCCTTCCGGGTTGTGTACTATAAAAGGACTATGGGAGCTCCCAGATGGCGAGCTGAGCTGGGTTGTAGGAAGGCAACGCGTCTGGGAGTCGGAGGATTGGTTATTGTTATTATTATTGTATTGTATTTATTTATGAGTAGTGTAGAGTGGAGGGTGCTTGGTGCACATAATTATAATAATAAAAATAATTATTGTAGCACTTTTACCTGGTGTTTGGCGTGGTACCTGAGGGTTCAAGGGAGCGATAGTGCCCTCTACTGCTACACAGGACACATTGAAAACAGTGTTCATGGAAATGCACAAGCTGATCTCCAAACAAACACAGTGTCATCTGACAACACGTCATGTTAATTGTCTCTTAATGCATTCTGTGTACAAAGTGAGAAACGTGCACTGTGCTGGTGTCATTACTTCAATTACGCAATAAGAATTACATAAGTACATTGAAAAAATGACCGGTTACATATAGATACAGATGTTATTAATGAGCATTTATTACATAAATCCATTTGTAACATGAAACACCCAGGGAGAAGTGCAGCATTTCATCTTAATCTAGTGATACTCTGCATTATACAAGAGAGAATTCAAACAATTAATAGCAGGCAATAACATCAGCATGCAAGAATGGAAGATGACATTTGACCTTCATGTGTTTGTAAGCTTCATCTTACCACACATGCAGAAGTGTTTATCACGACTGGATGGCTGTAAACACACTGGCACCTCTTTACCTTCAGTTTCCCTCATGGCAATTTCTTATAATATCATTACTCATGATTATCTGCCTAACTATACTGCAGCAGGCATTACTAGTTTAAAGAAGTAAAAAACAAGGAATAAAATGCAATATATGATGTTGGTACTCACAGCACAAAAAAAAAAAAACACTGAATACTATACACAGTAATAATAAGCCAAGGACAGAAATGAAGAGGAGCTTAAGTGTCGCCCAAAATCATAAAAAGTGTTAAGGCAACTTAATGAAACCCGCCATGCAAGGTATTTTTTTAATAGTATAACATAAAATACATATTTGTTTTATGATTATGTTGGATTATTTTTTTTAATATATATAGTTTACCTTTTTATTTCAGTATAACTCAAAATACGTCTTCTTTTTATATTCATCTTTACCTCATAAAACGTTATAGTATACTTTTTACCGAATCTGCTGTAGGTTAACTACATTTCTTCTTTTTTATATTCCTCTTTAAATTAACTGATAATATTTTCAATATACAGTGCTTATGTTTTATTTAATTTAACTTAAAATACATTGTTTTTATGATTTTTATTTCCATTTAGTTTTTACCTGTTTTATACTTGGGTTAATGTAAAATAAATTTCTTCAATTATGCTTCATTTTGTTTTGAAATATTTATATGATGTTCATTTTTTAACTTAGTATAATTTAAAATACACATCTTCTTTCCATAGTTAGTTTTGTTTTAAAATGTTTATCGTTTACTTTTTTACTTTTCTTTATGCATCTTTGATTAAGCTTGTAATATTTTTAATGTGCTTATCTTAAAATATATTAAAATACATTTCTTCTTTTTTCACATGCATCTCAAATTGAGCTTGTAATATTTTTAATGCACTTAGGTTTTTACTTAATATAACATAAAATATATTTCTACTTTTTACACATTTTCTTATTTTCGTTTCTCAAAGTGTATAGCATACTTTTTACTTTGTACTTCGATACATTTCTTCTGTTTTATATGTATCTTTAATTGAGCTTGTAATATTTTAACATGCTTATATTTTCCATAATATATCCACTGTATCGACCCCTAACGGGAGCAGCCGAAAGAAGAACATATTTTCCATAATATAATTTAAAATACATTTCTTATTTTACAGTTATGTTTAATTAAGTTTGTAAATATTTATAGAACAACTGCTTTTATGTTGGCATAACTTAAAATACATTTCTTCATTTCACAATTATGTTCAGTTTCATTTTTAAATATTTAGAATATACCTACTTGTACTTAGTATGACTTCAGATGTATGTCTTCTTTTCATATTAATCTTAGTTTAGTTTTCTGAAAGTGTATAGTATACTTTTTACTATGTATATTAGCTTAAATACATTTAGTTTTTTGTATATATAACTTTAATAAGAGCCTGCAATACTTTCATTATATCTATACTTCTACTTAATATAACTTTTAATGAATTTCTTCTTTTTATGCTTACCTTGTTTTGTAAATATTTATAATATTTTTTCTTATATGCTTGATATGGTTAAAACACATACATGGACCTTTATTTAGTAAAAAAAAATATCCTTACATTGTACTTACTTTTCTAATTTGGTGTAGCTGTTTTTATTTATCTTTAATTTCGTGTGATTGCTATGAAACAGACTCAGATCTGCGTATTACAATCCTAGACACGGACAGCAGGCCGCAGACACTTACAGATCCATGGCGTGTCTCTTCTGGATGTCCTTTTGGCTTTGTGTTAAAAGTGCTCAGCTCTAGTTCGTTGGTTTATATTCGGTACTTTGAGATTTCCTGAGTGGTTCAATTAACAACTTTAGGAAGGAGAGCTTAATCCAGCACTGTGGGGATTTGGCTTTTGAGATCCCTCAAGAAAAGCCACGTTAAAGTAAACTCATTACAAACAAAATACGGGTTTAGAATCAGACATCCCAGAGTGGCACACTACCGAGGTGACTGCATGTAAGAATACAAGTTTCACGGAGTCTTAATGTAGTAAGTGTAGTACAGTGCACTGTCCCATGATCACTCATTGCCGGTGTTGCTTTATTCTGTCACTTTGAAGTTCACAGCTCAATAGACATGACAGCTCCTATAGTCTGTTGCTCACTGAGTATGTTCTATTTAATGGATGATTCATTTTACAAGTATTAATAAAACCTGAACATCATTACAAAGTGTATATAATCAATATCTATCCATGTGTAACCAGTAGTTTATATTAGAGAGAGAATTAATAAAGTTTGTTGATTTATTTAAAAAAGGAAGGAGGAGCAGCTTAGTGTGGTGAGGAGTAGAAGTGAAGTGGAGAGCTTGTTGGTGTAGCTCAGTGTTGTCTTATTAAAAGAACTGACAAATAGTTCACAAACTGTCATCTCTGTGTGCTTTTCTACATATAAAGGACTCCTCTGCTACGCTACCAAGGTCACTCAAGATCCAAGAAAGAACTGACACCAGACTCTGGTAAGGCGAAAACAGCAAACTCCATTTGTCCAATTTACAGTACCACATCCTGAACATGCAGCTTTTCCATATGCACTGAACTCTGACCCTCATGTTTAAATACTAAAGTAAGAAATGTTGCTTCAGAAAGAACAATAATCTTTTCTTAATGTGTTGTGTCATTCACATCTCCATTGTGTGACAATAGATTTTAAACAGACATTTCCTTTGCTCACCTCCAAAAGCTTCTCAGCTTCTATACTGCGTAATCGCACATTTCACACTATCTAGAGCTAAACCTTAGCTAAATGGTAGGGAAACTGGCTAAAATACACTAAAAGTGATATTTTTGTACAAAAAGTCAACATTTATAAAATTGTATTCCAAATAACTGAAGTCGTTTTGTATAAAAACACTATTGAACTGGAATTTCTGCAGTGGGCTGGCACCCTGCCCGGGATTTGTTCCTGCCTTGCGCCCTGTGTTGTTTAATCCATCATCCAACCTGCTATATCCTAACACAGGGGTCTGCTGGAGCCAATCCCAGGGCACAAGGCAGGGTGCCAGCCCACTGCAGGGCACACACACTAGGGACAATTTAGGATCACCAATCCACCTAGCCTGCATGTCTTTGGACTGTGGGAGAAAACCCACACAAACACAGGGAGAACATGCAAAGTCCACACAGGGAGGACCCAGGAAGCGAACCCAGGTCTCTTAACTGCGAGGCAGCAGCGCTACTCACTATGCTGCTGGATTTTAATGTTTATTTTGTAATTTAATACATTATGCCTGTTACAATTAAATGCAAATATATTCCCCTTTTTTAAAGGAAATCATAGCAATATTACATCTGCAATTTTTTGGGAGTTCAAGTAGTACTGCAGAAAAAAATATACAAAAAACAAACACAAAAAGTATACATGGTAACTGCATTCTTTTAGGGTTTCAGTACAGATTTGAAGCATTTAAAATCTGTTAACAGATGAAAAATGTGTTTTTTAACAAACATTTACCTTGAAAATACAAAGAGTATTTGTGAATTAACAGTCTTTTACCACTTAATGATATAATAGAAAGTACTGTGATTTTAGGGGTATTTTATTTTTTCATATACAGTGTCATTCATGTGCTCCAGAGGGTCACCTTCCAGGTAGCACCACCCTGGGATGAGAAGCACTGCTGACGCAGAGTCTTCTTGTTTCCTCACAGCCTTGAGAAATTGCCCCTTGAAGGCCCTTTCTTGTCCTCCTCATATAAAAGGAAAATGCTTCCAGAAGGCGGCATCTCATTCCGATTTTGAAACCACAGGTTTCTAAAAATGTCAACAAAGAAAAGAGCTGCATTCCTGACTGAAAGTACACAGAAAAGAGAAAGGCGTAATGTGACACATGGGTGGTTGAGGCGCAGGCAATATGGTCTGTTTATTTTACAGACAGAATTGAAGATACATAATTCTTGTAATTTTCTATGTGAGTGATTATTTTAGGTTCTTCCCAGAAATATTTAAAACTAGAATTACCAGAGCCTACGAAAAAACTTGTAGATCCGGCCCACCCTCAATCTGTTCCCACCTCTCCGCCAGCGTCTTTTGTCCTGTAAATGTGCAGATAAAGACAAGCAGCAAGCAGCCTGGTATCACATTCCCCCACTGCTGCAGAACGTGTACAATGTTCTCCCAGCTCATGCCTTGATTGGATATCTGGGAGTGAAGTGCTGGAGTTTTAGAGTGGAAATAATAGATCATTATTTGGAGCACATGCATTTCATGTGTATTCCGTTTCTACAATAATTTGTGTAAACACATTGTTAAAACAGAAACGTTTTTCATACGAGGTGTGGCAGAAAAGTAATGAGACTGGCTGTTGTCCTTGATAGAGCACGTGTATCAGTACCCTCCCATAGCTCAGTGCCAGTTTCAACTCCTTCCGTTAACTACGTGATTTTTGTGACTGCTATTAGCGAAGTTGTGTTTTTGGTTGTGCGTCACGCAAAATGGAACAGCGGAATTTGGAGCAACGTTGTGACGTTTGAAAAGTTAAAACAGGCCTATGGGGAACATTCTTTATCCCGAGCTCAAGTTTTTCGCTGGCACAAATCATTTTTGGAAGGCAGAAAACACGTTGAAGATGAACACCATTCAGGGAGGACTTCAACTTCGAAAACCAATGAAAACATCGAACGTGTGAACACTCTTGTGAGATCAGACCGTCGTTTAACATTAAGAATGTTGAGTGAACAATTAAATTTGAACAAATTTACAGTTCATCAAATTTTGACTGAACATTTGCACATGCGAAAGGTCTGTGCCAAAATGGTGCCGAAAAACTGCCCTCTCCATAACAGAATTTTTGAACTTAAAAGGCATTTCTGTGGTTCCCCAGCCCCCTTATTCACCTGACCTCAGTCCGTGTGACTTTTTCCTTTTTCCTAAACTGAAAAATGTCCTCAAAGGACGTCATTTCAGGACTTTAGAAAACATCCAAAAGAGTGTAACGGACATGCTGAAGACCATACCGGTTGAAGACTTCGAGCGCTGCTACCAACAGTGGGAACAACGTCTCCATCGGTGTGTAGCTGCCCAAGGGAACTACTTTGAAGGGGATAACATTGATGTTTGAAAAAAATAAAAACTTTGGTAAATAACAAATCAGTCTCATTACTTTTCTGCCACACCTCGTATTTTAGTAGTAAATTAAAAATGTTGGCAAAAACTATATAATGTATGAAACCTGAAGTCCAAAGATCAAATAAACACTTTCACAAAAGGTTCAAGAAAAAGACAACAGCTTCCGTGGTGTAACGGTAAGATTTGCTGACTTGTAATCAAGCAGCCCTAGTTCGATCCCGACTGCCTCCTGTATTTGCCGTTTTCAGTAGTGCGCTGCTCTTATTGTTAATATTATACAGTACACACATAGACTTGGTTTGCATCTGTAACAGACCGTGTATATTTATAGGACTTGTAAAAGTTACCTTTTTTTTGCTTTTATTCTCTCAGTCACGATCACGATACATACTACCACCCTAGGGATCAGATGCTGTTAGTTTTTATTTGAAACTGGGAGTAACTTTAGATGTGAGTGGTGTTTTGAGGCAATGAAAGTGGAAATTCTCTGATCTGTAGGGATAAAAGCTGACACACAAACGCTGGCGAATCTGCCTGCTTCATATCTCACTGTCACTTGATTTTTTTTATTCAGTTTTATTGTGTGTTCCTGGTCACGTTGAATTAGTATGCACCTTATGGTCAAAAAAAAAAACAAAACAGAGACATAGGTATATATGATATTTGGAATAACTCATTTTATGACCTGTATAGTAAATTTTTGAAAACAATGTGGCACTGATGCAACATTATTCATATTATTCATATTCATTCACATAGCATCTTGCTGTTGTAAATCAGTGACCATGTGTTTTTTTTTTCACAATCTTGCCAGTCTACCATGTTGGTGTATGGTGGTGTTTCTTTTGTACTCCAGGACATGCAGAGGAAACAATAGTACAGTGAGGTCAGATCAGCGCTATATGCAATCATCAAATTCAAATGTTAACAGTTCACACACACACACAAGGACCATCCTTTACAACATGTGTACATGTTGCAATGCGCACACTTCTCTCTATGCTGTGGTTTCTATTACACACCTGAAAGAAAGAGACAATATATATGATATTTTGAAGAAATCATTTTATGACCTGAATAGTACCAATCAGAAAACATCATCGCACTAATACAATATTATTTGAAAACGAACAGCGTCAGATCGGGTGTAAATTTATGCTGGGGCTGTTACTTAGAGTCAGATCAGGAGGGGCAGGGTTGGGTGGGAGGTACAGCATTATTGTGATTGAGAGAATAAAACTGAAAAAAGCTAACTTTTACAAGTACAATAAATTAGGGATGGGATACCAGGTTGCTTGCTGCTTGTCTTTATCGGCACATTTACAGGACAAAGACCGAGAAGTGCAAAGGGATTTAAGGTGGGCTGGATCTACGAGTTTTTTTGTAGACTCTGATAATTCTAGTGTTAAACAACAGTGTCAGATCGGAGGAAGCGTGAAAGTGTCTGAGAGAAAAAACTGAACACAAAAAAAGCTAACCTTTACAAGTGCTATAAATTTACATTGGCTATTGCAGACTCAAATCAAATGTATTTTTTATTGTATAATAATAACAATAAGAGCAGCTGACTACTCAAAACAGTAATTCTGGGAAGTGCCTGGAATCAATCCCTCGACCTCTTAATTATGAGTCAGCACCACTGAAGCAGTCACGTCAGTGTCATACCCTAACCCAATTTCTTTTTCTTCAGTTATATGCTTTAATAAAAACGCAGTTCTTTTACTATACATGTACCTTTTTTGAAAGTGTTTATTTAATATTAGGACCTATGTCTTGACACATGTCATGTCAAAATTCTGTCATTAGTACTACAACATTTAAAAGGTTTCTGTTTTAGTTATGTGTTTAACATTTTTTGCCTCGCATTTCCTGTCATCCTACATTTACATAGATCATGGTAGACACGGAATACACATAAACTGCATGTGTTCCAAATAATGATATATTATTTACTCTATACAACTCCAGGCACCTCACACGCAGGTAAGGAGCCTTGAGCTGGGAGAATATTTTGAGTTGAGCTGCAGCAGTGGAGGTTGGGATAGCAGGCTGCTTGCTGCTTGTGTTGATCGACACATTTACAACACAAAAGACGCTGATGAGGAGCAGTGTGAAGGAATATAAGGTGGCCCAGGATTACAAGGTTTTTCATAGGCTTCAGGGATTCTAGTGTTAAACTACTTCATGACTACCACGCTGGATTAGTCCACATAAAGACTCTGGCCAGGAGTTACAGTATGTATGGTGGCCAGGAATGGATGGACAAATAGAGAACACTGTACAGTGTTGTACAACATGTCAATAGTCATGGCTTGCACCGTCAAGGGCACCACTACACCTCTAGGAAAGGCCAGCTAAGGCTCGGTCTCGGATTCACATTAATTTTGCTGGTTTTTTCTTTAATTTGGTGGGCTCCCATTCCAAGTGGCTGGGAGTGTCACTTCTGTGCTCCATGTCTGCTAATGCTGCCATTGATACTTTGTACCTTATCTGTGCTACACATGGGTTGCCAGATATTATTGTCTCGGAAAATGGCACAGCATTTACATCTGCTGAACTTAAAGAATTCACAGAAAGAAATGGGGGCCGGTATTTGACAACAGCTCCCTATCCTCCATCCTCAAATGGACAAGTAGAGCGAATGGTACAAACAGCAAAGGACGATCTAAGGAGAATTATAGCTGGTAATTGGCAAACACGCCTTGCAAGACTTTTATTAGCTTAGCATACCATGCCTAACTCTTCCACAGAGTTGTTAATGAAAAAGTGAATGACCACTGCACTTGATCACCTTCAACCAGACTTTCAAGGTGTCATGCATAAGAAACAAGCGTAACTAGCACAAAAGCATGGAGGTGTGTTTCGGCAGTTTCGACCCGTACAGACAGTATATGCACGCAACTTTGTAGGAGAACCACGATGGATACCAGCAGTAGTGCAAGAGGCAACTGGCCCTGCATCTTACTGTGTTCAAACAGAAGATGGACACATTTGCCGTCACCATGTTGATCAGCTTCAAGAGCAGACGATGGTTGAAGGGCTAGTGCCTGAAGCAGAGTCAGAGCAGCAGACAGCTAGTACTTTTCAACAGCCTCCTGGTAAACCAGAAATACCAACTTCTAGCGATAATGATACAGTGGTGACACCAACCCCTGAAACTGGTAAACCTGTAGATGCTAAGACCCCACAGCCTATGGTTTCACTAAGGCCCAGTAGAGCTCTTGTTAGGCCGAAATGTTATGAAGACATTTAAAACAAGGGTAAAGGGGCTTTGTGTATTTGTATGTTCATTGATGAGTTAAATTTATATTGATCTTGACTGATATTCCTGTTTTTGGTAATTTCCAGTAGACTGTTAGTGGGAGGGATTTTAAAGGAGAAAGGGAAATTCTTGAAAAGAGTTTTTTTTCCTGTTATTGACAGAACCCACTGAGAAAATGACACAATTTTACAGTTATTAAAGAACTAATTAAGGATAATTTATCAATGTTTATGTGTCATCTATCAATACTATACATCCGATGCCTTCCCTGCGTTTGACTGATAACAAAGATCTCATTTTTTGTTCCGCATGCCAGACGTGAAACCAAACTGCACTTCGCTGACTTTGAGCTGACCCCTGATTCTTCTCTCTAGTGCTTCTCTCACCTTCGTTACCTGCTCTGATAATATGACTGCTGTATGTAATCCAATAGATTGCCCTGTTGATTGTAAACTAGAATTAGCACATTTCTTTTCCAATCTTAAGGAATTTTTTAGTCAAACAATACCATATTTACTGTGTAAATCTCTTTGTTTGAAAATTGTACTTAAAATTAACAAAATTATGTATCTACATGAGCACACTACATTGACTATGACAATACATTGAATGACACTGATAGCCTACAAAGGAAGGTACAGACAAAATAAATATGGTAGTAAATTAAAGTTTAATTGGAAAAAAATAATTCCATAAAAAACAACTCCAGGTATACAGAGAATATTAATTTTGAACATATTTACATATTTCAGGTTCCAACATATTATAATAGAAATGTGGCTATGGTGATATTTTACACCTTTTTACAATTTTGACAAAGCTGTCCCTAATCTCTTTATTTCTTAGGCAGTATATAAAAGGGTTCAGTAATGGTGAAATTATGGTCTGCAGCACTGCTGCTATTACGCGCATATCTTCAGAAGTTCCTGGCATCCGATATGAAATGTAAACACCAGCAGCAGTGAAAATAAAAACAAAAATTACCACTAGGTGTGTCCCACAGGTAGAGAATGCCTTGGCGCGTCCTTCAGAACTGGCAATTTTTAGCACAGATGTGATGATTCGTGTGTAGGAATACAGAATGTAAGCCAAGGCGATGAACATAACGGACAGACCGATGGTCAAAGTCACAATGCTGTTGATTGAAATGTCAGTACAAGCCAGTCTGACCACAAGGCCAAGGTCACAAAAGAGATGCCTGACTTTATTAGGACCACAGAAGGGCAGTCTGAGAGCCAAAACAAGTGGAATAATGAGTGTAATGAATCCGCCAATCCAACACAGAGCGATCTGCTTTAGGAGGAATCTGTTGGTCATAATGGTGGGGTAAAGGAGGGGGTTACAGATAGCCACAAGTCTGTCATATGCCATCAGCATTAAGAAAAAAGTCTGTGAACTTCCTATAGAATGGTAAAGAAAGAGTTGAGTGAAACAAGCAGCAAAAGAAGATATAGTGGCATCGAACATTAAAATGGTCAGTGCTCTTGGGACTGTGATAGACGAAAAAGTAAGGTCGAACACTGCCAGAGTGGAAATCAGAACATACATGGGCTTGTGCAGGTTTTCATCCAGCATAAATGTGGCAAGGATGCTGAGGTTCCCTAGGCAAATTAAAAGGTAGGCAATCAAAAATATTACAGAAAATAGAACTTTGCTTTCATGATCCTGAAATCCTGGTAAGCCAATGACAACGAACTGCTCCACTGATGACGTTGTCAGGCTTGCGTTAGTCATGATGACCTCAAATGTGTTCTGTGAATTAAAAAAAAAAATTCATGGTTACTTTATAAAAATGTATAAAAAGTACAATATTATTCATATTACTATCTTTATTATTCATATTTTACATTGTCAATAAGACTGAAATCAATGATGAACTGTTTTCTAGAAAGAAGTGACATTTTATTTGAAATGGTTTTAGTTTGGTTGAGTTTTTTTTTATTATAAATAAACATTTTTTCAAAAGGGTTAGACATGTTATTTTGGCTTTTTTTTAAATTTGTTATGTTTTATAGTGTTTTGGTTTGGGGCTGAAGCTAAGTGCCCTCAGTTTATTATAAATAAATGCAGTAATTATTATAAAATAAAGGTTAACATTCATTGAATTTAAATTTGTGCATTTTTTCATATGTACTCATTTCATCATGTAATATTTTTTACCAGACTCAAATTGCTAGTGTATTAGGGCTGCAGGCACAGAATTTTGTGGGTCAGTACAGAAATTGCTAGTGTATTAATAATATAAAAATAATTGCATTAACAGATTACACAGTATATATTTTAACATGTTTAGAACATAATAAAAGTGTAATTTTAACTATATTTTTAAGACACAACCATAGTTTATTCATAATGTACTAATAATTACATTATAAATGTATTTTTTAAATATTTCAAAGAAATGTATTATTCACACAAAATATAATTATAGTTGTCATGTAATAGAAACAAAATTACATTTATTGTAAGCACCTAACTTTTATGATAATGTACAACTAAAGTCCCCTGTCAGAAGTAGCTTCAACTCCCACCTCCAGCAGAACTTCGACCACATCCCGAGGGAGGTGGGAGACACTGAGTCCAATGGGCCACGTTCCGTGCCTCTATTGTTGAGGCGGCTGACCGGAGCTGTGGCTGTAAGGTGGTCGGTGCCTGTTGTGGTGGCAATCCCTGAACCCGTTGGTGGACTCCGGCAGTGAGGGATGCCATCAAGCTGAAGAAGGAGTCCTACAGGACCCTTTTGTCCTGTGGGACTCTGGATGCAGCTAATTGGTACTGGCAGGCCAAGCAGAATGCGGCTTCGGTGCTTGCTTAGGCAAAAACTCGGCTTCGAGGAGATTCTGGTTCACCATCCGGCGTCTGAGGAGGGGGAAACAGTGCAGTGTCAACAATGTATATGGTGGGGATGGTGCGCTGCTGACCTCGACTCGATGTATATTGTGGGTCGGTCGGGGGAGTACTTCGAAGACCTCCTCAATCCCACTAACATGCCTTCCAATGACGAAGCAGAGCCTGGGGACTTGGAGGTGGGCTCTCCCATCTCTGAAACTGAGGTCACCGAGGTGGTCAAAAAACTCCTTGGTGGCAGGGCCCCAGGGGTGGATGAGATACACTCGGAGTTCCTCAAGGCTCTGGATGTTGTAGGACTGTCTTGGTTGACACACCTCTGCAACATCTCAAGGACATCAGGGAGTGCCTCTGCATTGGCAGACCTCTTTATGAAGGGGGACCGGAGGGTGTGTTCCAACTACAGAGGGATCACACTCCTCAGCCTCCCAGGAAAAGTCTATTCGGGTGTCCTGGAGAGGAGGGTTCATCAGATAGTCGAACCTTGGATTCAGGAGGAACAGTGTGGGTTTTGTCCTGGTCGTGGAACAGTGGACCAGCTCTACACCCTTAGTAGGATCCTGAAGGGTGCATGGGAGTTTGCCCAACCAGTCTACATGTGTTTTGTGGACTTGGAAAAGGCTTTCGACCATGTCCCTCGGGGATTCCTGTAGGAGGTACTCCGAGAGTATGGGGTACCGGACCCCATGATAAGGGCTGTTCAGTCCCTGTACAACTAGTATCAGAGCTTGGTCCGCATTTCCAGTGAGAGTTGGACTCCACCAGGGCTGCCCTTTGTCACCGATTCTGTTCATAGCTTTTATGGACGGAATTTCTAGGTGCACCTAGGGCGTTGAGGGGATCCGGTTTGGTGGACTCAGAAATTGGGTCACTGCGTTTTGCAGATGATGTTGTCCTGTTTGCTTCATCAGGCCATGATCTTCAGCTTTGTCTGGATCGGTTTGAAGCTGAGTGTGAAGTGGCTGGAATGGAAATCAGCACCTCCAAATCCGAGACCATGGTCCTCAGCTGGAAAAGGGTGGAGTGCCCTCTCAGGGTTGGAAGCGAGATCCTGCCCCAAGTGGAGGAGTTCAAGTTTCTCAGGGTCTTGTTCATGAATGAGGGAAGAATGGAGCGTGAGATCGACAGGTGAACCGGTGTGGTGACCAGTGTGATGTGGGCTCTGCATCGGTCTGTCATGGTGAAAAAGGAGCTGAGCCATAAGGCAAAGCTCTCAATTTACCAGTCGATCTATGTTCCTACCCTCACCTATGGTCATGAGTGCTGGGTGGTGACCGAAAGAACAAGATTACGAATATAAGCAGCTGAAATGTGTTTTCTCCGCAGGTTGTCTGGGCTTTCCCTTAAAGATAAGGTGAGAAGCTCAGTCATCAGGGAGGGGCTCAGAGTAGAGCTGCTGCTCCTCCGCATTGAGAGGAGTCAGATGAGGTGGCTCGGGCATCTGATCAGAATGCCTCCTGGACGCCTCTCTGGTGAGGTTTTCCGGGCACGTCTAACCGGGAGGAGGCCCTGGTGACTATGTCTCCCGGCTGGCCTGGAAACGCCTCGGGATTCCCCTGGAAGAGCTAGAAGAAATTACAGGGAAGTCTGGGCATCACTGCTCAAGCTGCTGCCCCTGCGACCTAATCTCGGATAAGCGGAAGAGGATGGATGGATGGATGGAGAACTAAACTTTTAATGTAATATTTTGCACATTTAAATAAACTTAAAAGTATGACTAAACACTAATAATAATATTTAAATGTCTTTGTGAGCTATTTCAAAAACATTTATTATTAAAATAAAATGTAATAATAGTGCACTTGTCTGTGTCTATATCTCTATCTATGTATCTATATAATATATATATATATATATATATATATATATATATATATATATATATATATATATATATATATATATATATATATACTAGCCATCCCCCGCAGCTTCTCACGCATATTAGTGAAACAGAACAGTGAGGAGGGCCCCACCTAGCTCTGTACTCCTGATGTCACTTTTTCCCCACCCCTTGAATAAGCATGAATATATTGCTCCTACAAGCGAACTATGATTCTTAGTGCAATGAGAGAAGTTGCACATTCAACCAGAATGTTCAAAGAAAATCTAATAAAAAAACCACAATCTAAATCCGTTAAGTAGTTCTCTCATTCGCTAACTAAGCAGAGTTAAGGTTATGCCCAGAAGTAGACGTGCGAGTGAGGAGTGCCCCATCCCTTCCACGCAGCCCAATTAGACTCTTTCGGATTTGCACTAATAAATTGGTACTGCAAGTGAACTATGATACTTTGTGAAATGAGAAAGTCGCAAAATCAATTGAATGTTCAATCAAATTATAGAAAATAAAACCTGATCTAAATCTGTTAAGTAGTTCTCTCATGAAAAGCGAACAGACATACAAATGGGTCAAAAAAACTATAAGAAATTTCGTGCTTGGACCACAAAATTTTTAAAATCGTTTCTTAGCGAGCACCTATGGGCCAAGGGTAATTTACATTCATAATTTCAATTCCCAAGTCCTCATGGTTCGGGAGATTTTATGATGAGTGAGTCAGTGGTATTTGGCTTTTATATATATATCATCAGTCAAGCGTCAGCCTCTATTCGAGTTGCTCTACGTCTCACCAGGGGCCTCATGTATAAACGGTGCGTACGCACAGAAACGTTGCGTATGAACTTTTCCACGTTCAAATCGCGATGTATAAAACCTACACTTGGCGTAAATCCACGCACTTTTCCACGGTACCTCATACCTTGTCGTACGTAAGTTCTCCGCTCGGTTTTGCAGACTGGCGGCACCCAGCGTCAAAGCAGTGCTACTGTTCCTGTGTGGTTACACCTTATTTTCCTGACGCGGCTTTATAAATACACCGAAACTAACCGCATATTGTTTATTAGTGTAATGCATCTGATTGTAATTAACTTGTAACAATATAATGGTAGAGGGAACAGCCATAGTATTCCAAATACCATAACTGCTTTAGCGTTGTTACTCTCACTTCTTCTTCTTCTTCTTTCAGCTCCTCTTGTTAGGTTGCCACAGCAGATCATCTTTTTCAATATTTCTCTCACTGCACCACTCAGAGTATTTATATCACCGTATCTGAGTGTGAATCACAGCAGCAGCTGATCGGAAAGGGAATTATCAGTATACAGCATCAAGGACACGCTGTCTCAGCCACTGCAAAATGTTTTAAAGCCTTTCCTGTACGGTCCTCGCGGTTCAGAAACAGAAACGATATCATTTATAAGGTGAAATTCAGCAAAATATGTTTATTAAATTATACAGATAAAACCTTAACTTCATTTAAATAATCTATATTTTTCACTGGGAGTGTCGTTAAGGATAGAATAATTAAACATGTACTACGAAGATATTTCAATGTTCTTTAAACGTTTTTGAAGAATCGGCGCTAAGCTTATAGATGGCTTAACGTCAATTACAGAGCTGATTGTATGGCAATCGGTTACTTGGGGAAAGAAAAGCACTGACTGCAGTGACGGCTAAGCCAATATATATTGAATATAAAACAGAAAGAGAAAATAACAACACAGCTAAAAACACAGCAACAAATTCTGGCAAAAGTTTAATGCTTGTGTCATGAGCACGAGGCGGCTATGCAGTGTCCGCAACGGACGTAGCCATCCACTGTGCATAAGCTACCTTACTGACAGGCGGGCGAAGGAGCACTGATTCTTCCTCTGCCCAGTGCCACCACAAGCCTAGAGCCGCCCCTGATTGTACTGCTGCAATAAATTATTTCATCGAAGTGAAACACATGTTTAATAACGTGCTTTAACTCCTATCATCATGAAAATGATATCACGTATACATCTCAGTATTTTAGTTATTCAGAGAACTGTAATATTACGAATGTAATTGATTCTGTGTCCAGTTGGAGGAAGAGAGCCGAAGATCATAGAAGATCAAATACAAAACAAAGCATTTAACGTGCTACTTTAATTACGATGTGATTTGAGAAACTGGTTAATTAAACGATTTTAAGATGAAGTTTATGATGTTCTACTTTAATGACAAAATAAACTACGTGATTAAAGTGAAAATGTCTAGATTGAAGTTGACATTTCGTGCTTTTTCCTCACTGTGTGCCTTTTTTTTCTCTGTACCCTAATAATCTTTCATATGACACTCAGACAGTGGGCTTACAACTCGGCTTTTCACAGCGACTTTGATATGCAACTTCTTTTTTATTTCCGGCACTGTGCGATTTTGTGGATTTGAGCTTTCAAGTTTCTCCAACACGCTATGTCACTCGATCAACTTCCTTTTGTTGATTATACCACGGTTTATTTGAACAAATAGTATGTTTTTCATTTGCCTCCACTTGGTATTCGCTGAAATTCTTATATTTTCCCCCGTGCTTTTCCCATTGTCTTTTCACAGAAGGCTGCGCTTAAGGGCGATTTATATTGATTTGCATATTCAAATAGGCGTAATTCTGGGAGGATTTGGGGCGTTACATAAAGCGCATGCACGAGCGTTAGTTTTCACGCTGATCGGGATTTATGTAACGGAAGAACGTGGTAGTTGGAGTACGCACAGATTCCTGCATCTGGATTTTTCTGTGCGTAAACACATTTCGGCTTTTGTGCTTATGCCATGTTATAGTGCGAGTTCTACGCACGGCGTTATACATGAGGCCCCAGGTGTTGGAGCATACCTTGCCCCCATTTAGCTAACAATACCTGTTTGTTCAGCAGACATTATCATCTACAGATTGCTAAGGAGTAATGTTTGATTTTTTGAGAGAGATCAGAGCTACGTGTGTTTTAGAGGAGAGCAATACACAGTCAAGATCTTTGAATAAGATATACATAAATTTGTTATATACAGTACTATACATTGCTCTCCTCTCTTGCTTAATGAATCTTAGCCTCCACCTGCAGTTATAGATCTGGACGGTGTATGTGCCCAAAAAAGAAGTCTGACTACATTCTCGTGCCATTGCTTGTATACTAAAGTGTCAGCAGGCACTTTTCGTGGCATTACATATATTTTTTGAGCATGCCCGTGTGGATCAAACACAGGAAGCTCTGCAGTCTACTTGTGACTTTACGCTGTAGGAAGTAAGTAAATAACTCAAGGTAAATAACATTCGATCTGGCTTTTATGTAAGTAACATATAAATGTTAATTTTTTGGGCACATGCACCATCCAGATCTAAACACTAGCGTGGAGAGTCACTCACGTACTGAAGAGTCTATAGCTGCAGGTGGAAGCTGCCGTCGCTGTACTTTGTATGTAAGAGCCAGAATGAATGTTATTTACTTATTTACCTTTATTTATTTACTTACTTCCTACAGCGTAAAGTCACAAGTAGAGTGCAGAACTTCCTGTGTACATATACAAAGTACAGCAATGGCAAAAGTGCGACGTGCATTCTTGCTCCGATGTAGAACCATCGTCATGATCTTTATGTTAAAATAGCAGTGTCAAATGAGGGGGTAGTCGTGACGCGACTGAGAGAATAAAACTGAATAAAAAAAAACAAAGCTAACCTTTACAAGTATCATAAATTTACACAGGCTGTTACAGACTGGAATCAAATGTATGTTTTTATTCTAAAATAGTAAGAATAAGAGCAACTCACTTCTCAAAACAGACTCAAACCCGTGAAGTTTTGATTACCAGTCAACAATTGATACCGTTGCGTCACTGAAGCAGTCATAGCAAATTCGTGTCAATGTCGCACCCTAACGTGGGTTTTTTTTCTGCAGTTATATTCTTGAATAGAAGCGCACTTGTTCTGTTATATTTGTACCTTTTGTGAAAAATATTTTTTTGATATTTGGACTTCAGGCTTCACACATTATACACTTCATGTCTACATTTTGTCAATTATTACTAAAACATGAAAACGCTTCTGTTTTAATGATGTGTTTACATAGATTGTTGTAGACACGGAACACACATGAAATGCATGTGTTCCAAATAACAATACAGCATTTATAAAAGGTGTCATTTTGCTTGACTTCTCACTCTATACAACTCTAAGCAACTGACATGCAGATAAACAGACTTGAGCTGAGAAAATTGTGCGGCAGTGGGGGGATGTGATAGCAGGCTGCTTGCTGCTTATCGACACATTTACAGGAAAGATGCTGACAGAGAGGTGAGAAGAGATTTAAGGTGGGGCGGATCTACTAGTTTTTTTGTAGGCTCTGGTAATTCTAGTTTAAAAAAGTGTTAATGTAATAATTAAAATACGTATAAGAAGAATCTGATATATATACAGTATATATATATATATATATCAATTTTCTGAACTTTTTTCCCTATTATTTATTCCTTTCCAAAAATTAAAATATGAAATTATCTTTAAAATGTCAGTTCTGCTTCCATATTTGTTTTAATATTTTTTGTATATAATATTTATCTTTTAATTTTCTATGTGTTAAATACATTTTTTTTTACAATTATTTTAATTTAGCTTATATATATATGGAAGTAACCCCTGAGGAAGACAGGAACAGTTCAATCAATCAGTCTTTATTCAGTCACAGATGAGTACATGGATTCATGCTTTGCAAAGCAGAAGAGCAAAATTTTCCAGTTTCATTCGGCTTTTAATATTCATTTTCCTCCCACCCCTTTACTTATGAAACAGCATCTAAGTATTTCATCAATTCAGCCAGACATTTCTTTTTTGTGTATGTATATGAAGAGAGAGATAGGGAGGAAAACTTTTTTATTTAGTATACCCTAAAATTATTTTTTTCTTTTTAGAATTTTGTTTAATTTAGTTTTTACATATTTACAGCATGCCCTTTTTTACTTAGTGTAACTTTAACTATGTTGCTTCTTTTCATATTTGTATTTAACTTAGTTTGTAAAGGTTAATTATAGTTTACTTTTACTTAATCTACCTTCTTTTTTATATACATCTAATTTAACTTGCAAAAAATGTAGTATACTTATTTTTTCTTAATATAACTTAAAATGCATTCCTTCTTTTAATATTAATTGTTTGTATATTTTTGGTATTGTTTAAAATGCATGCCTGTTATCTTATTTAGTATGTAAGTATTTACATTGTACTTAAGAGTTTTCTTTCTAGATGTAACTCAAAATGTCTTCCTTTTTATAATTATCTTTAATATTGTGTGATTGCCACGAGACAGTTAAAAATATGAACATTACAATTATAAGTATAGATACTTACAGATGCGCAGCATGTGTCTTCTGGACAGCCAGGTGGCTTGCTGTTAAAGTGCTTGGTTGTGTTTTAGTTTTATATCAGGTGCTTTGAGACTCATTAAGAGGTTTGATTAGTGACTTTAGGAAAGAGCGTTTAATCCGAGACTACAGAGAGTTAGCTTGTGAGCTCCCTGAAGAAAAGCCACGTAAATGTAAGCTCATTACAAACAAAATCAGGGCTTGTAATTAGACTTACCAGAGCACTGAATTGATGTTTTTCTTCAAGTATTTGTACAACAGAAGTTGAACATTATCACATCATGCTTGTAATCAATAGCTATACATGCACTGCCCCTGACCGAAATGTCATGTCAGAAAGAACAAGCTTTCTCACAATGCACCAGATTGGTCACTCAGTAATTATCCTGAGTATCATTCACTTCTTCATTGTATGACAGTTGATTTTTATATAAAAGTACCCCTTATTTATCTACCAAGTTCCATTCCAGTTACCAGGGGCCTCATGTATAAACGGTGCGTACGCAGAGAAATGTTGCATAAGAACGTATCCACGTTCAAATCGCGATGTATAAAACCTAAACTTGGCGTAAAGTCACCCACTTTTCCACGGTACCTCATACCCTGTCGTACGCAAGTTCTCCACTTGGTTTTGCAGATTGGAGGCACCCAGCGTCAAAGCAGTGCTACTGTTTCTGTGTGGTTACCCTTTCTTTCTTAGATGCACATTCCTGATGTGGCTTTATAAATACACTGAAACTAACTGCATATTGTTTATTAGTGTAATGCATCTGATTGTAATTAACCTGTAACAATATAATGGTCCAGGGAATAGCCATAGTATTCCAAATACCATAACTGCTTTAGCGTTGTTACTCTCACTGCACCTCCTTTTTCTGCTTTCAGCTGCTCCCATTAGGAGTTGCCACAGCAGATCATCTTTTTCCATATTACTCTCACTGCACCACTCAGAGTATTTATATCACTGTATCTGAGTGTGAATCACAGCAGCAGCTGATCAGAAAGAGAATTATCGGTATACAGCATCAGGAACACGCTACCTCAGCCACGGCAAAATGCTTCAGAGTCTCTCCTGTATGGACCGCGCGGTTCAGAAACAGTTTCATCTCAAGAACTTTAAACAGAGTCAATCAGCCCATCAAGTGCTCCTTGTAGAACTGTTTGTACTTATAGGTACAATGACCTCACTGTAAACTTGCACTTCAGTTTTAATATTGCACAACCTGTGCCACTTTATAAAGCGCGTATTTACATATGATAACGATATCATTTTTAAGATGAAATGCAGCAAAATATGTTGATTATATTATACAGATAAAACTAACTTCATTTAAATAATCTGTATTGTTAATAATTAAACATGTGAGGACATGTGCCGCAGCGCTAGGTAGCTCACAGATTGATCCTGATTGATTGCTGTATGCTGGAAGGACAGATGGATAGAATACTTCAACACGTGCTACGAAGATATTTCAATGTTCCTTAAAAGTTTTGAAGAATCGTCATTGTAAGCTTACAGATGGCTTAACGTCTGTTACAGAGCTGATTGTGTGACGATTGGGTATTTGGGGAAAGAAAAGTAAGGACAGGAATTAGAGGTTAGTACGTTTGAAAGAGACAGTACCGCCACCGTGTTCGAATGTTTAATAACAAGCTTTTATTCCTATCATCATGAAAAAGATATCATGTATAAATCTCAGTATTTTAATTATTCTGACAGCTGTAATATCACGAATGTAATGGATTCTGTGTCCTGTCAGAGGAAGAGAATGCCAGTTTAAGAACCACGTAGTGATTCACACACAAACCACAAAGAAGATCAAATACAAAATAAAGCATTTAACGTGTTACTTTAGTCATGATGGGATTTGAGAAACTAGTAAATTAATTGATTTTAAGATGAAGTTTATGATGTTCTACTTTAATGACAAAATAAACTACGTGATTAAAGTGGAAATTTCGAGATTAAAGTTGAGATTTCCTGCTTATTTACCCACTATGTGCCTATTTTTTTTCTCTGTACCCTAACAACTACGACTCGCCTTTTCACGGCGACTTGGATATGTGACAACTTCTATTTTATTTTGGGTACTGTGCGACTTTGTGAACTTGAGCTTTTGAGTTTCTCAGACACTGTCAGTCGATCAACTTCCTTTTGTTGATTATACCACTGTTTAAACCAACAAATAGTATGTTTTTCCTTTGCCTCCACTTGGTATTCGATGAAATTCTCCCCCGTGCTTTTCCCATTGTTTTTTCACAGAAGGCTAAGTTTAAGGGCTATTTGTATTGATTTGCATATTCATAGAGGCATAATTCTGGGAGGAGTTGGGGCGGGACAGGAGGCACGTGCATGAGCGTTACTTTTCGCACTTACCTGGGATTTATGTAGCAGGAGAATGTGGAAGTTGGAGTACGCACAGATTCCTGCATCTAGATTTTTCTGTGAGTAAGAACATTTCGGCTTTTGTGCTTACATTGTGTTATAGTGCGAATTCTATGCACGGCGTTATGTATGAGGCCCCAAGTCATTAAGAGAAATGTTCACGAAGTGAAAATCATTGCAGCCAAGGCATGACCCGAACTGTTCTTATTACTTTAATTTGGCCTTTTACACTTAATTTCTTTTATCTTCCATTAAGTACACATTTTTAACAATATTTTGTACATTCTTGAAAATGACTGATCTTAGATAATAATAAACAAGATAACAAATGATGTAGGTAAACAATGAATTAGGTTTTCTAGAGTTTCCTGAAGCATTTTTTTACCCAAAAAAGAATGAACAGTGCTTCTTTTTTGGGCTCCTCCCCAGTGTCCACATCAGAAAAACAGACTGTCGATAACAGAAGCATTCATCCCACATATTTCACTTGTCAAACATATGTTGTATTGTCACAGCAGAATTGTGCAAATGTAAAAAAAAGATAAAGGAATTAAAACTTCAATAGTTAAAGTTACTTTTAACCTATTAGTCAAAAATCTATAAAATGGGCTCAAAACAAAACATGGATTCTTTCCAAAAAAGAACAAAGGAAAGAATCAATAGGAAAAATAAAATTAAAACAAAAATACACAACACTTCACAAAAGAGGAGTTAGAATAACTAAAATAGGAGGTGGCAAACAATTAAGAAGTGTTGTTTTCCAAGGCCTCATGGAAGCCCACGAGAATCTCTGCAAGTCTGCGACAGTGATTGTATTTTGGTGTGCAGAGTTACAGCTCTCCCTAGATATGGTTTGGGAATTCAACACTGGAGTTAGCAGGTATTTTCAAAATGGATATCCACCGTCTCCCAGTAACAGCCAGAACTTGGACCAGATACTGTATAGGCATCACATGTACCCCCCAAACCACTTGGCCACAATGTCTGAAAAAGTCCCTGATGATTGGTTGTACATTACCTAGATATTACACACAGGCAATCCTTTTCTACAGATATTTCAAGAGTCTGGGAGTAGGAATAGGGATGAGCATTCCATCCACTGCACTTGCAATGCCAAGTATGCCCTATTACAGTATGAAGACAAACTTAAATGTCGCATAAAGCACTGTGTTTTTATTATTATTATTTACTTATTTGTCTGGTCTTTATGTAAGACAACTTACACCATTTGAGATACGATTGGTTACATTTCTTATATTTTTCCAGTCGCAACACAGGCAGGTGAAGAGTCTTGCTCATGGTCACACAATGTCAATAATGGGATTCAAGCCCACAACCTCAGGGTTTGTTGCGTGCACTGTATTTTAAAAGGCAGTGTAATGGACTGAGGTGAAGGTTTTCACCATTGAAATAGAAGGACAGAACATGTGTCAGTGCTGAGTTATTGTAAGGCCTGTATTTTACTTATATTTTAACTGTATTATAAAATGTGTTTTAACATCTGAAGCTCAAAAACCCTTTCAGCAATTGAAACATTTGATCAACACAACTCCTCAGTTGAGACATCCTGATTTTATTTTTCTAATTTTATTTGAAGAAGATAACATTCCATACAATCAAGTTGAATTTATATAACAAATGACTTCATGGTCAAACTAGAAAAAAATAAATCAGAAAGTAGAAAAAAGAAAGCAGGAGCAAAACAGAGACAAACCCTAAGAAAACACAATTCAATGCCACCCGAGGGAAACAGAAGAGTGCTAAGAACAGGGGCAAAAATAATTTAAAAAAAAGAACATAAAAAGAAGGGAAAATATCCTTTCTCCCGATATAAATGCTTATTCTAAAATGTTATTAATTTTGACATATTTTATAAAGGTTTTTAACAGATCCTCTAAGCGAGAACTTTATTTTTTCCAATTATGTAATAGCATAGAACATCAGTTACCCACTTACTTTAACAGGTGGGCTGGAATTCTCCCAGTTTAATGAGATAAGTCTAAGTGCTAGCAGTGTGGTAAAGACAATTACAATCAGTTTGTCCTTCTCCATTTTAATCTTATCTGAGAGTCCACCAAAAAGAGCTGTTAATAAGTTAGGAGTGATTGTGACCCCAAGGCTGTCTGATAAACATCCAAAGGTTTTTGTCCAAAATGATGTTAATTTGATTTACTCCCAGAATATATGGCCCAGTGAGGCTGGAGCTAGATTGCAGCACTCTTAGGTTGGATCTTACACTGGGTACATTTTGGACAATTTTAAATGAGACGAATATGATCAATTAATTATTTTAAGTTAAATTATTGAGTGCTTTGTGCATATAGAGCTAGAGTGTATTCTGTGCTTAGCTGCCTTCCATTTCTTTTCTGAGATTTAAAGTACGAAAGATCCTTTTACCACTGTACCCTATGATATTTGAAAGGAAGAGACTTTGAGATGTTTTTGTATATTGTTGAGATATTGTCTGAGTCTTCAGAACGGATCAGTATTTCTTCCAGAATGGAAATGGTTAGAAGGTGTGGAAAATTGGGTAGTTTCTGATTTGAAAGTAGTGAATAAATTGTTCTGCTACAATTTGAAGCATCATAAGATACAAAAACATTATCTATATGAAGTTTTCTAAGTGTTTTAATCCCAGGTGTTTTTCAGAGCTTCAAAACTGTGTAGGCTTGGGAGGGTTGAGAAAGGTGATTACTTTATAAAGGAAAACGGATAAAGCCTTCTTGAACTTCATCCTGCATTGATTCCATATTCTGAGTCATTGGTGGAAAGATGGATTGCTGATTAGTGTTTACTGGGGCACAAAGCAGGACATATGAAGAAGAACAGCAGTTTATTTCAATTGCAAAATAAGCTTGCATATATTCATCTATTTGTGTCAATTTCTAGGTCTTCATAGCTTGTATATTTGTTGCCCAATAATAAAGAGGAAAGTTAGGTAATGCCATGCCACCATCTGCGTTAGGTGTTTGTAGAGTCGCATTTTGAATGCGTGGACATCTCGAATTCCAGGTAAATTAAGTTATAGTTGAGTCCAGTTTCTTAAAGAATATTTTGTTAATGTATATAAGGAAGCTCTAAAATAGAAAAAAAGTAAATTGGGAAAGATGTTCATCTTGAAAGTATTGATTTTCCCTGCTAATGTAAGATGGAGAGTAGACCAGCTGGTCACATCTTGTTTGATTATTTTCCATGTTGAAAGAAGAATTGTGTTGAAAAGATCTTTATATTTATTTACGATGTTTACCCCTAGATATTTAAGCTGTTCTGATTAAATTAGATGTTCAGTTTAATATTATGTGCTAGAGAGTTCACGGGAAAAAGCACACTTTTATTTAAATTGATTTTGACTCTAGATGTCTTTTGAAATTCTGCTAGCGCATTAAGGACTAATGGTAAAGATGTTTGTGAGTCTGATACATACAGTACCGTATCATCTGTGTATAATGATATATTCTTTTGAAGTCCTTCACTTATAATCCTGTTAATCTCAAATGCATTTCAAAAGTGAATGAGTAATGGTTCCGTGTTGATTGCAAGAGCAATAGTGATAGAGGATGCTTTGGTCAAGTACCGGATTATAGTCTGAAGTAATCTGAGATCATGTTCTTAATCCATGCACATATATTTAAGTGAAACCCAAATGTGTGCAATATGGTGAGTAGGTAGTCCAATTTGACTCTATAAAATGAATTTTTTGCATCCAAAGATAATAAGACCTCTGGTGTGTTAGATTTTATGGGTGAGAATATTGCATTAAAGAGACATCTCCATATTATATAAAAAATCCTGCGATGAGACAAGCCTTTTTTGAAGAGATTCCTTCAAGTCCCGCAAGACTTTGGCCATGAGATTTTTTCAAGTCCCGCCCTCCTCTCAACCATATTCAACCACGTACACAGTCCTCTCACCTCTCATTCATGTGAATGCTTTTGACACACACAGTTTATGCGCTCTCAGCTCTTATAAATGTTAACGTTTTCCTCACTTTAAGTTCCTAATTAAAGAAGACATATTATGTCCAAATCTTATTGAATTTCATCACGAAGGGTTATCAGCAGAAAAAATGAGTACACAGGCAATCCTAGCACTAAGCAATGATGAAGTCAAATGAATTAACACCTAAAATGTCAATTGGTTACATGGCAAATTGGTTAAATGCGTATCAATAGACTATGCTGAAGCAGTTGGTGGTGATGGTGCGGAAGATGAAAACATCAACTTACTATATCCCAAAGAATATCTACAACTGTTAACACCGTCCAGTCTTCCACCGCACAAATTACTGTAGAAAGAAGGATGTATCCAAGAAAGGTAATGTTGTAAATCTTCCGCGGATAACATTAGACAACAAAAGAGATCTTGATATTCCATTCATATTAAAACATTAACAGCTTCCCATTAGAATAGCCTTTACAAAGACAATTAACAAATCACAGGGACAAACATTCAAAAAGTTGCTTTATAAAATAGAGAGAAAGAAACGAAATTCAATCATGGGCAGTAATACGTTATACGGAAGTCTAAACAGAGAATCAAAATTCAATGCGATATTGAAAATGTAATTAAAAAAATTGTTTTAACTGAAGTTTTACAGTAAAAGTGTAAGTTTAAAAAGTATTTGCGCGTTAATTTCAATGGCCAAACAGAACAAAATCGTATTACTCAACGAATAACTCTAATGCAACCTGAAACATAATTTACTTTCAAATTATTACCCTTACTATTTTTTCTATGGTTAATTACTTGCTGTAATGTAAAATAGTTAGTTCTATTCTGCATATGTAATAATTCCCATAAAAATAAAAATTTGTTTAAATTGTACATCTGCATCCCCATATGCGAGCGGCAGAACCGCAAAGAGGCTAGCGTGTATCACAGGCTCGGGGGTTGGTGAGCAAAGCGAGACGAGGGCAAAGCCCCCTTGTTATAATAATAGACATCTTGCATCTGATCTACAATTTATTGTGGAATTTGATCATCTAGCAAATCTAGCAAACTGTAACCGTGCAGTTTTATCTCAATAGTTTCCTGATATATAATAGGTTTAAAATCCACTTGTCCCCATTCTTCAAACACTTTTGCTGAATAATTCATTGACTGAAAGTCCTCAGTGTTGGTGTGTCAGAGAGAGGATGTGCAACATTGTTCATAATGACACTCAGTTTTGTTTTCATTCTCTCCTTTGCTATGACCTCCAGAGGGTCCAGAGTGTATCTCATAATTGAGCCTGCCCTTTTAGTTAACTTATTAATTTTGTGGGCCTCTCTTGAAGTGGTTACCAGCCCAGCACATCACAACGTAGAAAATCCCACCGGCCATCACAGAGTTGTAGAAAATGTGAAGGATGTCACTTCCCACATTATAGGATTGCAGTCTCCTAATGAAAATGAGCCTGTCCTGCCCTTTTTTATATAGTTCTTCTATGTTCCGAGACCAGTTCAACCTGTCATTAATATGGACCACCAAGAACTTGAAGGATTTCACTTTCTCCACATCCACTCCCAGAATAGTGATCAGACATAGAGGTTTCTTCAGTGCAGCGAAAGTCATTAAGGAGTTCCTTGTTTTTGCTGATGTTAATGTGCAGACAATTCTTTTTCAACCAAATAACAAAGTTTTACACCTGACTCCTCTCTTCTGTCTTATCCTTTTTATCAATATATCCTGTAAGTGCAGAATCGTCTGAGAATTTTAATTGTATTAGAAAGGCTAACACTTAAAGTAATCAACTGACTAGAGTATTTAGCAATTTACAGTATTTTTAAGCTTTTAGCATTGTATTTTTGTTTAGATAGATAGATAGATAGATAGATAGATAGATAGATAGATAGATAGATAGATAGATAGATAGATAGATAGATAGATAGATAGATAGATAGATAGATAGATAGATAGATAGATAGATAGTGCCTCACATGGATGTCTGACGATCACCCATAGGACTCTTTTGGAAGTGACATGACCTGGTGTTATATTTATAGTCTGAGGTGTACAGAAGAGAAAAGGAGACAGGACTGTTCCTTGTGGTGCTCCAGTGTTGCTCATATCCATATCAGAAACACAGACCTTGAGTATCCCAAACGGCCTGACGGACAGTCCATTATTCAGGACACCGTATGCTTATCCATCTGCATATCTCTGAGTTTACCCCTTAACACTAGAATCCCTGAAGCCTACAAAAAAAATCTGAATCTAAACCCACCTTAAATTCCTTCGCACCTCTCCCGAAGCATATTTTGTTATGTAAATGTGTCGATCAGCACAAGCATTAAGCAGCATGCTATCCCATCCCTCACCTTGACAGAGCTCAACTTGGGCAAAAAGTTCTACCAGCTCAAGCCAAGGATCCTTATCTGCATGTGATGTGCCTGGAGTTGTATTGGCTATATAATACAGTATATCGTTATTTGGAATACATGCACTTCATGTGTGTTCTTTGTCTACAAAGATCTGGGTAAGTGTAGGATGAAAGGAAATGCAAGAAATGCTGAACACATACCTAAAGCAGAAACTTTTTCCATGTTATACTAATAATAACGTGAAGTGTATAATGTGTGAAGACCTTAGTCCAAATATCACATAAACACATGCGCTTTTATTCAAGAATATAACCAAAGTAAAAAAAAAATCATTCGATTTACATGTTGCTGTCAATGAGTTACGAACCCAAGCTCAAATGTCAATTGACAGGAAGTTGGTATGTATACTTGAATGGCGCAGAAGTAAGAACAGCCTTATAACCCAATGGTACCAGGTTTGAGTCTCTGTGCTCTGAGTATTGAGGTGCTGCTATCATTATTACTATAATATAATAAAAACATGCATTTTATTTGAGTCTGTAACACCAGGTGTAAGTTTTGGCTACTTGGAAAATTTAGCGCTTGTTTTTGTATTGTTCAGTTTTATTCTGTTAGTGATGTTCACATCATACAACGAACTTGCCTCTCCCTCTCTGAGTTGATGGCATTTAACTCCATTCTTTTCATAAGAACAGCGATGACCACAGTTGATGCTATGGCTGACACCTGCTTCGAACTATGTGTTGTACCGTCAATCAAAGATATGATATCCTGTGACCGCTATCAGACTACTGTGCGGCATTTGTGCTTTGACAACAAAGACACACGTGCAGAATGTGTGAAAGGTTAAGCAAGGTTAAGTACATCAGGGTCTTCAGGACAGCAACAGGCAGCTAAACTTGTTACATGTGTATGCCCAGAGGTCTAGAAATGCAGGGAGAATCTTAAGGGCCTGATGGTTGCCAATACATCCAGATATTTCACCCTTTAGCCTGTGCAAGACAGGTATGGTTGTCAACCTAGGGGTTTCGTTGAGGGTTTAAGCAGGGTTAGGGGCATGAATTACAGGACATCAGTAGCTTCAGACCTATAGAAGGTAGCCAAACCTGATAAAGTTGCCCCATAAGGTGCTAAGACCCAGCCCTAGAAACTATCTCCCAACTTTTTGTAGCACCCTTTCAAATGCCTTGAACAAATTTGTAATGCAGCTTCTTTTCTTTTGCCTGATGTTATCTCTGTATTTCCCTCAAACTGTTTATCCCAATGGCAGACATGCAACCAAACATCATTCAGTTCAGCTAACCCCTGATTCTTCTCTCTAACCTATATGACCCGCTGTAATAGCCTGACTGGTCTGTGTGATCCCCACTCTAATGGGATGCTCTTTTCTTTGTACTGTAGAATTAGCCCACTTCTTTCCAGTCTTTTGGACCTTTTATTTTTAATATTTTATATTTATAACACACCTTGTTTAATAATAGTTGAAAACCAGTTAAAAATAAACAGGACTATGCCTTCACATGAGTACAGCACACTGCATGTGAAAATAAACTAATATGTTACAATGGAAGGTTCCTATATGCTGTATGGCAAAAGCAGCAAAATAAACTTTAATTTGAAAAAAATAACAGGCCCACATATATCAAACATATATTCATATGTAACATATTCACTCACATCATAACAGAAAAATGCTGCTTCTCACCATGGAAATATTTTATACCATTTTACAATTTTGACAAAGCTGTCTCTAATCTCTTTAGTCCTCAGGCAGTATATAACAGGGTTTAGTAACGGTGGAATAATGTTCTGCAGCACGGCTGCCATTATACGCACATCTTCAGAAGCTCCTGGGATCCGATATGAAATGTAAACACCAGCAGCAGTGAAAATAAAGATAAAAATTACCACCAGATGTGTCCCACATGTAGAGAAAGCCTTGACGCGTCCTTCGGAACTGGCCATTTTAAGCACAGATTTAATGATCTGTATGTAGGAATACACAATATAAGTCAAGGGGATGAACATAATGGACATAGCAATGGTCAGAGTCACAATGTTGTTAACTAAAATGTCAGCACAGGCGAGTCGGACCACTGAGGTATGATCACAATAGAGATGCATAACTTTATTGGGACCACAGAAGGGCAGCCTGAGAGCCAAAATGAGTGGAATCAGAGGAGTAATGAATCCACCAAGCCAACACCAAGTGATCTGCTTTAGAATGACTCTGTTGGTCATAATGGTGGGGTACAGAAGTGGGTTACAGATGGCCACCAATCTGTCATATGCCATCAGCATTAAGAGAAGGGACTGTGAACTGCCTACAGCATGAAAAAGAAAAAGTTGAGCAAAACAAGCAACAAATGATATCACTCTGGCGTCGAACATTAAAAAGGCCAGCATCCTTGGGATTGTGACAGATGAATAAGTAATGTCTAAAACAGCCAGTGTGCTAATCAGAACATACATGGGCTTGTGTAGGCTTTCATCCAAGAAGAATGTGGCAAGGATGCTGAGGTTCCCCAGGCAAATCAAAAGGTAGACAATCAAGAATATTACAGAAAACAGAAGTTTGCTTTCATTATCCTGGAATCCTGGAAAGCCAATGACAATGAACTGCTCGACTAATGAAGTTGTCAGGCTTGTATTAGTCATGATGACCTCAGAAGTCTGTAAAATGAAAAAGAGAATGAATAGGGTCAGTGCCTGAAATGTCTTGCAATAATTAGAAATCTTACTGTGATACACTTTATAGGACAGTATGGGAGCATTATAGATCCAGCATGCTGAGTTGAAGTTCGATGTGCAGTTCTTGACAGTGTCCTGTCTGTACAGGGTTTTTCCCAGGTGCTCCAACATTACTAAACACGTAGAAATTTCAGTTTTTCTATTTTTGAGCCTGTGTGTATGGGAAGTGATGCCGGCATTGACTGGCACCCTTTTGAGGATTAATTCTCACTAAGTGCCCAGTGAGATAGGCATCATCTCCCCTTGAACTTGAATTAAGTTAAGCAGGCTTGAGAATGTTAGTTCATATCTCATCATGTCATATACTCCTAAAACTATAAAGTATTCATTTTTGTATGCATCACATAATCAGTTTTAAAGTAGATCCAGCAGAATCCTTTCAGCCTAAGGGTGAATCACTTACTTGATGACACCAGTGGAAATGAAGGGGTAGCACATTTAGGACTAAAACTATGAATGTGTAATAAACTACAGACACTTGTAATTGAAGCAGAAACCTCAGCAACGTTTAAGAAGGATCCTGATGAGATGTTGGAACTGCTTAGCTATCAGCAAATAAATACACTTGATATACTGAACAGACTCCTTGTGTTTGTTAAATTTCTTATATCCTTATGTTGTAATACAAGGCAATAATATCAGTATGCAAGAGATATGTAACCTTTATATGTTGGTAAACTCCATCTTATACCAACTGGAAATAAACTTATCATAGCTGCATGGCTGTAAACGTACTGCACTTTAGTTCTTTTACTGTAAATAACAGTTGAGATACTTCTGGAAGAAAGCACCTCTAGCACCTTTTCAACTTAAGTATTTTAAGTTTCCTTTATGATGGTGTATTATCATAGTATTTCCCTCTACTTACCCTTTACCTGTTTCCTCAAAGGTAAGTGTTCTCGTGAAGTTCGTTATCGGGTTGGTCTACTGTTGCACTTTAAGATGAACACACACACACATAGATAAACACACACAGAGACCCTAACCACAACAGTGCTCCATGAATGACACACACATGCTGATTAACCCTTAGCACTTTAAACCACACAAGTGCTATAGGAATAACAGCCCTTCATTCAGCACTTTAAGAGACTTACTTATTTTCGGCACGAACAACATACAATGTTTTAGTGATATCTCAGACCTAAATATTACTTTTGGTCTACAAGAATACATTTAAACATACAAAGACTCAGCACTCTTGACTATAAGCCATTCATCAGCCAAGAATACCTTCTTTCTCGTATTTGTCCCTTCTGTTGAGTATAGCGCTCTCACTCTCAGCCATATAAACCTCGCAGCACAGAAATAATGGCAAAAATCCGGCTGTCACCAGGTGCTCAAAGAAATCTAACTTATTACTTCAATCACTCTAGACATTAAGACAAAGCATTGAAAGTTAAAAGCAGCATGGTATTTATTACAAGAATAATAATAATACCACAAGAACAAAGAATACTAGAAAATAGGTAGTGATAGGAAAGTCTGAATATATATAGTCTTTAGAAAAAGCTTACGAAAAAGTTACAGATGACAAGGATGAATGTCCCAGGGAGGCGTTTGATTTAGCAATCGATGTTCATGATGCCTTTCTGACGACCAGGGCCGTCTTCGTCCGTTCCTCTTCTTCTCTCTTCTTCTCCCTTTGCTTCTCTTTCTTCTCCCTTTGCTTCTCTCTTCTTCTTTCCAAACCAAGGCATATTTATTATGAAATGTCAAGCCTTGGTTTCACAACACATGCACCTGATTGGCTGGCTGTCCAAATGATTGATGAATTAATTCAATGTCCGTTTTCCCACACAACAAAACCTTTGATGTGCTCTGAGGTAGCAGTAGTTCTTCCTGTCCCAGGCTATAAAGCAAATTGTTGTTCCAGATGTCCATCCATAAAGTAATCAATAGCCTGAGGTATCAGCTCAGCATCCTTTCCCAGGCTATAAAACCAAATTAGCACGAAGCTATGAACAAGTGTTATAAAAGTAAGGTGTAAGGGAAGAAAACCTGCTTTAATTTGTTAATTTCATCTGTTGTCTTGTCTTGAACAAAATATAATGGAAACCAAAATGTACAGATTTTATACACCATAACACTCCACCCCTATTTTGGTCAGACAAACTAAAGATGAACTGTGAGTCCTTCAAACCCTTGGCCGTCCGGGTTGGTAGTGTGTTCCCACGCCCTTCCAGTCGCCTCCTACTGCCCAAGTACTCAGTCCCTCAAGCAGATTTGGCTCACCAAGGACATTTGAAGTACTTCACAGCTCCTACAATTAGCAGAAAAAGAAAAATTATCAGCAGATGCAGTTCTTATGCTAGGATCCTATCAAATATACTGCAAAATTTGCCATTGTCATTTCATAATGATTCCATAAGCATTCTGAATCCTTGGCTAGTTGACTCTAGTAATTCCTGTGTTCTGTTACTTCTGCAGCTCTTGTCTTTATTTCTTCAAATGCCAAAGATGCTGTATGCAAGATGGAAGCTGGATTGCCTAAATCTTAAACACCTATTCCAAGTTCAAGTGGTGTGTCAATTCCAAATTAGTGTCTGCCACATTACTGTGTTTCACCTAAACAATGGTAACTATTTACTCCACCCCTGGACCCCTAAACACAAGTCCATCTATCTAAGCTACAATTCTATACAAACAATAGAAATGGTTTAATAATGTCTTTGCATCTGATAACTTAAATACCTGGTCTTAGGAAGGAACACTTTCCTCAGATGAGGCCTTCATCTCAACTATCAAATAAACCAAAGTAATTTCCCCTGCTCAATTTATTCAATCAGTAGAGATCCGACTGCCACCAATTCTGGCCAGAATAAATTGGGACATCCTGTATGGGGCATCAAGTGTCTTTCCATCCAACAGATCACCACTGGAAGCTGCACCCAACAGGTGGACACCCTCTCCTGTTTCCTCCTTGAGCACTAAAAATATTTTTGGCTTATACCACTACTTGGTGTTCATATGAAATGCCTCCTTCAACTCTTAGTGTCCTTCTCTAATGTGATCACTTTCCCATTCAAAACTAAAATTACCTACTGCATTGTACATTATATTACATTTCCATAGTGTCATATGAATTCTCTATGAAAAACTTTACAGTTCTGAACTTTAATATCTTATACAATGTAGGATACCAGTTTGTCAAAAGGCCCAAAACTTCTCTAAATTTAGTTGCTCTATTTTTTTCTAAATTTTGTTCATGCTTTCTTTACTTTGTTTTTTTTTTGTAGCACACATTATTGGACCAATTTACTCACTAAATAATTACATTAACAAAACTGCAAATCTAACATTCTAGTTTAGAATTCAAAGCTGAAATGTATCTAATTAATTTAGCTTTAATGTCCAGTTCCTTATGTTATATTCCTGGTTTTATGGTTCCCTCTGAGACATGCACTTCCCCCAGTTCCTAACTATGGTAGCCATAAAAGGCACACCAGGTGTGAGGTGGTTTGTGGCGTGGTGGTTAGCTCAGCTGTAGTTAGAGTGGGACCAGCCTGGTGGAATCACAGAACTCAAATGCCATTGCCACCCCTTCAAATGTAGCAAATGTTATAGTGCACCCTGAGCACAACTCTTTGGAGGACCACCAGAGGAATGCTAGCTGCCTTCTTTCTTGCTAGAGCATCACTTCCACAGTCACAGATACTGTTGTGCAGCTCCCTGCAGTGCAGCTTCTTGCCTCTAAGTGACTAAGATTATAGTCCTTAGGGCATCCAGCACTCCATTTATCCCCCTCTTTGTACTCACTTAGCACATTGCAAGCTTCTTTACTGCTTTTCCACCACTGGTCTTACACTCATGCCCCTTTACACCTTTCCATCACCCACAAAGCACAGAATATCTATGACACCCAACTAATGGGCCTCAAAAGGTGGAGGAAAATAGCCTGTTTCAAAGTGACCATTAAAACACAAGACACTATATTGACATTTAACCCACCCCAGAATGGACATCACTTTAAATCACCTAGTTTAGCCTAGTGGGCTATACACATCAATATACAGGCTACAAAAAATTAAAACAAATGCTAAATAAGGCATAACCTATCTGTCTAGGCCTTTTGGACAAAGTGATTCCCTCATAGTCTTTTGATTGTCTTGATCATTGTTCTCCCTTTGGGTCCTATGAAATCCCTACAAATGTGTCCTAAACTATCCTGTCTTGCCCTTAGAAACCAGCTTCCCTCTGCATGCAGTACATCCCATGTTATGTGCTTATGGAAGAGAACACTTAGCTTTTATCTCTCAGTGTCCAGGTGTCTTTCCTCAGTCCAGTGCTTGACAATGGTGGTGATGATGATGCAGTCCTTGGCCTCTTTCAGCAGGATTCTGATGCTTGCTTCAGGTCCTAGTATAAAAACTTTGTCGCACACAAATTCAGTCCAAACATAAACAGTTCATTCTGGTTCTAAAAAAGTCTGTAGAAATGGATGCAAAACAGTTTTTTTTCTGGCTTTCAGTCAAATCAAGTCTTTTGTCCTTTTTCTAGCAGCCACTGTTTCTCATTTTCTGGATGATGTTCTTCCTAGACTATTAATCCAGACCTTGTTATCAGGTGTAATAATTAATAGTGCTGCAACTTGCCATACTTTGTCCACAACCAGAGTGAATGAAATAATATTCATTTCTAATTGAAAGAAAGAGAGTGCTCACATATTTTATTAAAATGTCTGCCTTCTGTCCCTGCTCCACAATAACTCCTAGAGCTCTTTACCTACCAGACAGACTTAACAAATATGTGACACCTGTCTTTCTTCCTGCTTTGGTGATCATGTAACAAAGACCCTAAAAACTACCCAGCTGTTAGTGTGAATCACAACAGGCCTTTCTGTATGTCCTTCTTACTATCAAAGCAACAGCTTTCAACTCAGCTCACTAGCTACATTTTCCCTACATGCTGAGTGCCAGAAACTGGATGGTAAGCCACTGCCTTCCATTTTCTTATTCCCCAATATGAATGTGCTGCTTGTAATACCAATAAGAATTTCAATCAAACTAACTGCTAAAATGGCCATTTCAATCCATTCACTTTTAATTCAAATACATTCAAAAGCTTTCATATACATACATTTGCTTTGCTTTCATCTTCTGTATTTCTTTCTTTAATTCACTTAGTTTTCAGTCACATTATTCAACTCATGCCCTGCAGTCTACAATGGCTACAGAGAATGCAGTTCAGTAGAGAATAATGGAAGAAAACACTTAACTCTTTTCACTTTCTTTCACTTACAGTTTGGCATTGGCTGTTTTTATAATGCCACATGCCATTTTCATACCAATTGTTGCATTTGTCCATCACTAAACAAATGCACACCATATTGTCACTTACACTTTCCTTCATTACCACATACAAATAACCCTCACATTATAGCAGCTTTCCTTGTACTCTGCCTCTCCAATAGACAGTAAATTTTGTTTTCTAAGCAGCACTAATCAACATGGGCTTTGAAAGGTGTGTTACCAATGACCAGCTTCATTTCTACTGCTGTTGCTGGATGTTTCACTGCCCTATAGCCTGTAACAGCTGTTCACCTTTAAAGTTATAAGGATCGATGCTACTTCAGTGTTAAATGTAAATCAAAGTTAAAACGTGCTTTTCCTTAAAACAAGGGTCAGTTTGTGCAGATCTACACTCTCACTCCGCTTATCTCATTTGCAGGGGACCACCTTTAAAACGCTGGCCTCAGGGGGTTTTCTTTCCACCCCTTGCTGAGACCTGACAACTGCTCCTCCCCCGCTGATCTCTGTTGCTGCAAGCCGCTCGCCTCGCTATCATAAAACACCTCTGCCTGTTTAGCCTGCACAACAACCAGCATACTTGAATGACTGCCTCCTGTCCCATCAGCAATCTGCTCTGCTATTAACTGCGCTCCGGTGTGCAGCGTAACAGCTGCGTGTCCTTGCCTTTCAACAAAAGCGGCTCTCTTATCAGCAAGCAAATATGAGAGTGCAGCGATCTGTGACAAACTAAGTTATCCTGCATTTATCTCCTGTTTCTCAGGGTCAAAAGACCCCGAAATCAAAGCACACACTTTAACACTGAGCGATCGTTGCTTAATCTGTGTGGCATTCTCTTTATACATTTCTACGTGTACTGCTAGCTGCTTGCGACTTTTTGGCCATCTATTTCTCATCTGTCTTGCCTCCACAACTAACTGCTTTATAATAATCAACAGTACATAACCTGTCTGACCAGCAGACAAGTGTGTGTTTTCTATTTTAGCCGCCTTTGCCTCCACTTTATGCAGAGACGGCTTCTCTGCGTCTTTGACTAGCGCAACGGCCTGCGATTCTTCACTCTCTACACCCGTTGCCGTTAAAGTTGTGGCTGCTGCCTCCGTTTTTAGCGGAGAAAACACAGCTGTAACAGCTGATTCTACCGTATACCTAAAAAACTTTACAAATGCTGTTGATGCACGCTGACATGTGCCGGCTGTATGCCAGCATGCGATTACAGCATATTTGCCGCCTGTGGACGATCCATCCCTGTCTTTGAAAAATGAAACCAAACACACAAAAATGCAACACATGATTACTCCGTTAAACACAGCTCGCTGCGCCAAAATGTGTTATCGTGGTATTTCCCTCCACTTGCCCTTTTACCTGTTTCCTCAAGGGTAAGTGTTCTTGTCAAGTTCGTTATCGGGTTGGTCTACTGTTGCACTTTAAGATGAACACACACACACACACACACAGACCCTAACCACAACAGTGCCCTAGGAATGACACACACATACTCTGATTAACCCTTAGCACTTTAAACCTCACAAGTGCTATAGGAATAACAGCCTGTCATTCAGCACTTAAAGAGACTTACTTATTTTCTGCACGAACAACAATACGATGTTTTAGTGATATCTCAGACCTAAATATTACTTTTGGTCTACAAGAATACATTTAAACATACAAAGACTCAGCACTCTTGACTATAGGCCATTCATCAGCCAAGAATACCTTCTTTCTCGTATTTGTTCCTTCTGTTGAGTATAGCGCTCTTCACTCTCAGCCATATAAACCTCGCAGCACAGAAATAATGGCAAAAATCCGGCTGTCACCAGGTGCTCAAAGAAATCTAACTTATTACTTCAATCACTCTAGACATTAAGACAAAGCATTGAAAGTTAAAAGCAGCATGGTATTTATTACAAGAATAATAATAATACCACAAGAAATAAGAATACTAGAAAATAGGTAGTGATAGGAAATTCTGAATACTGTATATATAGTCTTTAGAAAAAGCTTACAAAAAAGTTACAGATGACAAGGATGAATGTCCCAGGGAGGCGTTTGATTTAGCAATCGATGTTCATGATGCCTTTCTGACGACCAGGGCCGTCTTCGTCCGTTCCTCTTCTTCTCTCTTCTTCTCCCTTTGCTTCTCTTTCTTCTCCCTTTGCTTCTCTTTCTTCACCCTTTGCTTCTCTCTTCTTCTTTCCAAACCAAGGCATATTTATTATGAAATGTCAAGCCTTAGTTTCACAACACATGCACCTGATTGGCTGGCTGTCCAAATGATTGATGAATTAATTCAATGTCCATTTTCCCACACAACGAAACCTTTGATGTACTCTGAGGTATCAGTAGTTCTTCCTGTCCCAGGCTATAAAGCAAATTGTTGTTCCAGATGTCCATCCATAAAGTAATCAATAGCCTGAGGTATCAGCTCAGCATCCTTTCCCAGGCTATAAAACCAAATTAGCACGAAGCTATGAACAAGTGTTATAAAAGTAAGGTGTAAGGGAAGAAAACCTGCTTTAATTTGTTAATTTCATCTGTTGTCTTGTCTTGAACAAAATATAATGGAAACCAAAATGTACAGATTTTATACACCATAACAGATGGTATGGTTATAGTATTGTTATTCATAATCATTTGCCTAACTATAGAGCAACAGGCATTATTACTATTGTGTAGCTCAAGAAACTGTATAAGAAAACAAACAGGAATAAAACTCAGAATATGACATCACTACTCATATTAATAAAATCTTCACAGAAAGTAATAATGCCTCGTAACACTGTTTAGGCACCGTATTAAGAAGAGCATAACTGCAGCCCAAAATCCTATAGAAGATGTTAAGGTAATTTAATGATATGCGTATAAATAAGTAGAGTAACTGGATACATTATCGATCAATGTAGGGAGAGGTCAAGAAAATTAGATTTAAAAATCATCAGCAACCTGAACTTGTTTTTTTTCCACATAGGGTCCTTTCTGAAAACTAAAATTTGAAATACTTTTTAACATGTTGGAGGTGCTCTTCTTTTCGTTTTAGTATTTAACTTTCTGTATGCTTAAAATACATTTTTTATATTTATTTTTCATTTAGTTTTTAATTATTTATTGTTTACCTTTTTCATCTTAGTATGCCTTAACATAGATGTTTTCTTTTAATATTTATCTTGAGTTTACTTTAAAAAATATAGTGTACTTTATATTTAATCCATCCATCCATCCATCCATTTTCCAACCCGCTGAATCCTAACTACAGGATCACGGGGGTCTGCTGGAGCCAATCCCAGCCAACACAGGGCACAAGGCAGGAACCAATCCTGGGCAGGGCGCCAAACCACCGCAGGACATTAATATATTCATCTTTTTACTTAATATAACTTAAAACACATTTCTTCTTATTGCATTTATTCTTAGGTTGTAAATATTAGTAATATGTTTTATATTTTTTCTATACATTGTTAGTATACCTTATAATACATATATATCTTCTTTTTGCATTTATGTTTTACTTGATATATCTGAAAATATCTTCCTTTTTATATTTATTTTTAATTTAGTGTGATTACCATCAGACAGTTAAAAATATGAACATAACAATCATTTGAGTAAAACAAGAGGCAGGAGACACTTACAGATCCACGGCACACGTCTTTTGGATGTCCAGTTGGCTTTGTGTTTGAAGTGCTCCGCTGTATATTAGTTTAATGTCAGGTGATTTGAGGTTCATTAAGAGGTTCAATTAGCGACTTTAGGAAGGAGTGCTTAATCCAACACTATGGGGAGTTGGCCTGCAGGCTCCCTGAAGAAAAGGCACACAAATGTAAACTCATTACAAACAAACTATGGGCTTGTAATTAGACGTCCCAGAGTGGCGCACTACTGAGGTGACTGTGTGCAAAAATACAAGTGTAATAGAGGGCCCTGTGCCATGTATCCTCAACTCTTTCATTGCTTTTTTTTTCTGTCATTTTAAAGGTAACGGCTGTGGCCATTAGAACAGTTCATAAAAGACATTCAGAAAAAGAAAAGCAAACAAACAAAATGAGTCAGAGTAGAATACAATAAAAAAATAACAAAATCACAATACAAATGATTTGTATGAGTGAATTAACAGAAGTCACCTTTCACAATAGCTAACACCTGTAGAGTGCAGAACATTATCTATGTAAGCTAGAACCATTATGGAACGAAAATGAACTTTTTGGCTACAGCAACAAAGAAGTGAAGGCAGATAGTGTGGTGTAGTAGCTAAGACAGCATTTCTCAACCTTTAAGTATTTGCGACCTGAGTTTTCATAACAGTTTTAATCGCCCCCTGCTAACATTTTTTTGAAATGTAGATGCATATATTATTATACTTTTATCGACATTTATCTAACTCTATATTTATTGTTCTAGTATCAGAATGTAGTTTAAGTTAATTTGTTTTGGTTTCAACAGATTCATATTTTTGATTCTTGTTTTCTTTTTTTCACATCTTCGCCCGCCCCACAGTTTGAGAGCCACTGAGCTAAGACATCGGTTTCCAGTTCCATCTCCAGCCCTGTTTCCTTGTGCAGCTCTACATAAATCATGTAACCAACTTTTTCTCCAATGCAAAACAAAAAGAAATATTTCATGAGATAGTAGTACATAATAAACTAGAATAATTTTGTCAGCTATCTGAAAATATTAAAATGTTTGCTTCAATTTAATTGTTTAAAGTCTAAATATTCTCGATTGTAATTTTAATTTGTCCTTTTTGACCCTCTTATAGAGGTCCATAGCAGAATAGTGAAGGATCAAAAACAAAATCATGTTCTCAATCACTGACCTTGAAATAATAAATAATCTAAAACGATTCCATTTATGGATGTAATGGTAACAATACCTGAGACGGTCCCAACAGTCTCTCCTGTTGAAAAGCAACATGTATTTGGATACATACTTCTGGCTCAGTAAGTTGAGTGCATTATTCCCCAATCTGGAATTTGACTGCCTGGAGTTCTGCTGACAAGGCCTGGATGAAGGACAGCATTTTTTGTTGCTGTCAACCTGTCTATCTACATTGCAAATTAATAATTCATCTTAGCAATATATCCTGCTGACTGCGACAGACAAGACAACATAAAGATGACTCCCATATAATCCTTTTGTAAAGAAACAAAACAAAAAAAATAAATAGTGTGTAACAAGCATTAACATCTTCACAGATGCATGTCCAGTTGTGACTGCTCTAAGATGGTGTATCTTATATCAATGAGGACATCCGGCAGAAAAAAGGTAGATCCAGGCGGACAGATGTCGGAAGCGATATCAGTGGTGGTAAAGCCAACCATCTTCTGGTCTACAAGAGAGAAAGAGAAGAGTCATTAGTATACATTAATACTGTATATATTTGGGAACAAGTGTTACAGGGCAAGGGTTAGGATGTTGTACCGTGTCAGTAATTGTGAATGTAGTCAAGCAAAATGACACCTTTTATTGGCTAACTAAAAAGATATTCGAGCTTTCGAGGCAACTCAGGTCCCTTCCTCAGGCAGTTTGTAATACAGAAACTGGAGTTCCCTGTGTTTATATAGACACCAGGACAGATATAACATTGGAAAACCTTTAAGTGAGACATCTTAAAATTGAACATCACAAGTGAAGAGCTCAGAACAAAATACAAGCTCATTATAATTCCTAAATTATATAACTTAATAGCATTTAGACAGAAATTCACCAAAGAATAGAATTTTCACATGCTTCTTAAAGACATTGAGGCAATTTACAACAACAGGTGGGCAGCTCATTCCATCAGCTGGAGCTACACATGAAAAGAGTCTGGACTGAGATTTGATACCCATGCAGAAGTGGCATCAGCAGACCTGAACAGATGAGAAGTAGCACATGACCTTACAAGTGTCTCCATATAGACAGGCACTGACCCACTGATTATGTTTTAGTCAAGCATCAAGAATCTGAACTTTATATGGACTAGTTGAACACCAGGCACGCCTTTGCATTCTGAATCATCTCCGGTGGAGTTGCAGTAGTCCAGATCTGACAAGACCAAAGCCTGGATGTGCTGTATACTCTGTCAAATACAGTCAATGCTTTTGCAGAGACCATGGCAACATGGTTTCTGAATGATAACTGGTCATCAATTACCACCTGAAGTTTGAGTACTAACTTGGAGAATGTTAGCAATAATGAACTAAGCTGAACAGAGATGGGGTGCTAAAGAGAGGGGCAAGCTAGGATAACAAGAAGGTCTATCTTTGCTACAGGTTGCAATATCAGTGAGGCATGCAGAGATTCTAGCTGATACCATGTGGTCTTCTGGAGGGAATGGCAGGTACAGCTACATATTAACAATATTGCAATGATAAGAGAAACATGGGACCAAATAATATGACCTAGTGAGACAATATACAGAGAGAAGAGGACTAAACACTGAGTGCTCCCTTGACATGTCTCCATGCCAGGTTTCATTGTAGGATCTGCCAAAGAGATAGGATACAAACCACATTAGGGCAGTCCTAGTGAAGGCAAAGTAAGTGAGAATGGTAAGGAAAATCTGTTAATTGACCACATTGAAGGCAGATGAGAGATCTAACAGGATGAGGACAGAAGAAATGTTGGTAGCTCTAACCTGCTGTGACATGCTGACAATGGTAAGTAGAGCCTTCTCGGTGGAAACCCAATCGATTACAATCAAGCACTCTGGTCTGTTGAAGAAAAGAAGAGCATGTTTTTACAGAGTGGTAAAACACATGTGCAGCTTGCAATCAAGTGACAAGAACTGAATAATGGTTATAGGAGTACATTTAGTTTTAATTAGACTACAGATTAGTATTGTTTAATACAGATATTTTAAGATAGACAAAGTAATAGCGCAGACCTAGTATTCCTATCTTACCATGCTAGGGACTTCATGGTGTTTACATGTTCTCTTCGTGTATTTATGGATTAATTGTTGTCAGTCAGTGTGCTTAACTTTGAATGACTACCTGTTTTAACACTAAAAACAGGAAATGTGTAAGTAATACTTCTCAGATGACCAAACATGTTCAATGTTGATGTGCTGTAATTAACACCCAACTCCTTTTTCCATTCCCAACCTCAGCCATTGAAGAGTCATGGTATGAACATTGTCAACTGCACAAGCAATGTTTCAAAACACCTATATCAAGTAACTATACAGATGCTTTATTTATTGGTTTCTATTACTGGATTGCTCACAGTAGTCTTTTCTGAATTGGCTTTGTGGCTGTGCCCTGGAGAGGCCTACCATCTCATCCACATCCACCATGTTCGCTTCTTGTCTTATTCTGAAAATTTTCTAGAATCTTCTTTTCTGCTTTGTTATTTTGGAGTATTGAGTGTTTCTTGATGTGGCAAAAAATTAAATTATTTTAACAAGTTAGGTGTGCGACGGATGAGAAAGAAGATTTTTGGAGTGAGTTGGATGAAGTAATGAACAATGTACCCAAGGGACAGACAATGGTGATTGGAGTGGATTTCAATGGACATGTTGGTGAAGCAAACAAAGGAGACGAGGAGGAGATGGGCAGATACGGTGTCAAGTAGTGGAATGAAGAATGTCAGATGATAGTGGATTTTGCCAAAAGGATGGACAGGGCTGTGGTGAATATGTATTTCAAGAAGAGGGAGGAACATAGGGTGACATACAAGAGTGGAGGAAGATGCACACAGTTTCACTATATATTCCTATATATATATTCCTATGCAGAAGAGTCAATCTGAAGGAGATTGAAGACTGCAAAGTGGTGGCAGGGGAAGTGTAGTTAGGCAGCATAGGATGGTTGTGTGTAGGATGACGTTGGAGGTTAAGAAAAGCAGGAGAGTAAGGGCAGAGCCAAAGATGAAATAGTGGAAGCTGAAAAAGGAAGACTGCAAGGTTGAGTTTAGGAGGAGGTAAAAAAGGCATTGGGTGGATTATGAAGATTTACTGGACAGCTGGGTAACTACAGCAGAAGTAGTAAGGGTGACAGCAAGAAGGATGCTTGGCGTGACATCTGGACAGAGGAAAGTGGAAAAGCAAACTTGATCATGGAATGGGGAAGTACAGGAGAGTATACAGATGAAGAGGCTGTCGAAGAAGAAATGGGATAGTCACAGAGATGCAGAATGTAGACAAGAATACAAGGAGATAAGGAGCAAGGTGAAGAGAGAGGTTGTGGAGGCTAAAGAAAAGGCATATGAGTTGTATGAGAAGCTGGAAACTGAGGATGGAGAAAAGGACCTCTACTGATTGGCTAGACAGACAGACCGAGCTAGGAAAGATGTGCAGCAGATTAGGGTGATAAAGGATAAAGGTGGAAATATACTCAAAAGTGAGGAGAGTGAGTTGAGCAGATAGAAAGAGTACTTTGAGAGGCTGATGAATGAAGAGAATGAGAGAGAAAGAGAGAGAGAGAAGGTTGGATGATATGGCGATAGTGAATCAGGAAGTGTAACAGATTACCAAGGAGGAAGTAAGAACAGCTATGAAGAGGATGAAGAATAGAAAGGCTGTTGGTCCAGATGACATACTTGTGGAAGCACGGAGGTGTATAGAAGATATGGCAGTGGCGTTTTTCACCAGGCTGTTTAATGCAATCTTGGAAAGTGACAGGATGCCTGAGGAGTGGAGAAGAAGTGTACTGGTATCAATTTTTAAGAATAAGGGGGATTTGCAGAACTGTGGTAACTACAGGGGGATATATAATGATGAATCACAGCATGAAGTTATGGGAAAGAGTAGTGGAAGCTAGGTTAAGAAGGGAGGTGATGATTAGTGAGCAGCAGTATGGTTTCATCCCAGGAAAGAGCACCACAGATGTGATTTTTGCTCTGAGGATGTTGATGGAGAAGTAGGCCAGAAGGAGTTGCATTGTGTCTTTGTGGACCTGGAGAAAGCATATGACAGGGCGCCTCGAGAGGAGTTGTGGTATTGTATGAGGAATTCGGGAGTGGCAGAGAAGTATGTAAGAGTTGTACAGGATATGTATGAGGGAAGTGTAACTGCGGTGAGGTCTGCGATAGGAGTGATGGATGCATTCAATGTGGATATGGGATTACATCAGGGATCGGCTCTGAGCCCTTATTAATTTGCAATGTAGATGGACAGGTTGACAGACGACATTAGACAGGAGTCCCCTTGGACTATGATGTTTGCTGATGACATTGTGATCTGTAGCGATAGCAGAGAGCAGGTTGCGGAGATCCTGAAAAGGTGGAGATATGCTCTAGAGTGGAGAAGAATAAAAGTCAGTAGGAACAAGACAGAATACACATGTGTGAATAAGAGGAAGGTCAGTACAATGGTGAGGATGGAGGGAGTAGAGTTGACAAAGGTGGATGAGTTTAAATACTTGGGATCGACAGTATAGCGTAACAGGGATTGTGGAAGAGAGGTGAAAAAGAGAGTGCAGGTAGGGTTGAATGAGTGGCGAAGAGTGTCAGGAGTGATTTGTGACAGACAGGTATCAGCAAGAGTGAAAGGGAAGGTCTACAGGATGGTAGTGACACCAGCTTTGTTATATGGGCTGGAGACGGTGGCACTAACCAAGAAAGCAGGAGACAGAGCTGGAGGTGGCAGAGTTACAGATACTAAGATTTGAATCGGGTGTGACGAGGATGGACAGAATTAGAAATGAGGACATTAGAGGGTCATCTCACGTTGGATGGTTGGAAGACAAAGTGAGAAAGGTGAGATTGTGCTGGTTTGGACATGTGCAGAGGAGAGATGCTGAGTATATTAGAAGAAGGATGCTAAGGATAGAGCTGCCAGGCAAGGGGAAAATACTAAGGCCTAAGAGAAGGTTTATGGATGTGGTGAGAGAGAACATGGAGGTGATTGGCGTAACAGAGCAAGATGTAGAGTACAGGAAGATATGGAAAAAGATGATCCGCTGCGGTAACCCCTAACGGGAGCAGCCGAAAGAAGAAGACCCCCAATAATTATTTGTGGTATTTAGTAATGAATGAGAGAGTGTTTCTGCTTCATTCTGCTATTGCTCTTAGTTAATGCCACTTCTAAATATGCTTAAAAATTCTCATTGTGAGGTAGAATAAAACAAAGACAAAGATGAAATGTTGGGGCAAACCCTGTATAAATGATGGAAAAAGTAACAAAAACGTTAGAGACCTTTTTACACAGTAATCAAGTCATCGACTGAAACAAAGATGGTGGTGGTGCCCTTAAGAGGAAGCCATACCAGAAGGGGAAGGGCCACAAAATGGTGACACTGGGACTGATGGTCATCTGATCTGTAGGAGAAAAAGGAGGAGAAGCATTAGGCAATGGCACCAACTTTGAGCTTGGAGTGGAACTACTATCAGAAGTGCCTTCAAGTTGTCTCCCAAGTGCATGTGTGTGACAATGTGTAGAATACATTTATAATTTAAGCACTAAAACAAAAGATGCCTATGTTGATGTATACAATGTACATATAATCTGCTTATAACGTAGTACTTCCTGAAAGGGCCTGACTATTTAATCATAATGCAATATCTATTTGTGTGTATATATATAGAATTTTTTATTTTATTGAATGTGATTTTGTATTCATATCTATACTGTATTTATAAATGTTTACTATGTCCTGTGTCTCTCAGTATGTAGTGTGTATTTTAAAAATAAATAAAATTTCTTTGTTGGAATCACAATTTTTGATTGAACTCACTTTATGTTTTCCTGAAATGCTGTAATGGATAAATACATCATTTTTGAGCTGAGCCTTGTTTTTTTATTCATCTCCAAATCACTTTGTGACAGCAGGAATTATGACAAGTATTTTGTTACTTCATATTATTTATAAGAAGGAAACAGCCCCCATCTATCTGTTTATCTATTCGTCCATTTTCTTGTACAATCTGACAACAATTTGAATATCATTTCAGGAGAAAGGTCCATTTCATCCAGCTTCATGGTCCAGTTCCGACACTCATGTGCCCACTGTAAGTGCTTTTATTGATAGACAGGGCGATCAACATGGGCATTCTCGCCAGTGTGTGATTATGCAGCACCATACACAACAAGCTGAGATGCACTGTGTGTTCTGACACCTTTTTCTCATCAGCAATTTGTGCATCAATGGGCACCCATGACCCTGTTGCCAGTTTACTGGCTTTCCTTTCTCCTTTAGTTAGGTGCTAACCACTGCATACCAGGAACACCCCACAAGTCCTGCCATTTTAGAGATGCTCTGATCCTGTTGTCGAGCCATTACACTGTGGCCTTTGTCAGAGTCGCTCAGATCCTTACGCTTGCCCATTTTTTCCTGCTTTCAACACATCACTGTAAAAAACAGACTGTTCGCTTGCTGCCTAATGTGTCCCACCCCTTGACAGGTATCATTTTCATGAGATGTTATTCACTTCTCTGTTTAGTGGTTTAAAAGTAGTGGCTGATCTGTGTATGTACTGTACATTTAAAACCCACAAAATGCCTTAAAGTTTGCAACCCATAAAAATGGCTAAACATTTAAACTATTCAATAACACAGACTCTAATAGGCAAATAATTTTTCATGACATTTTATCAGACTACTGTCTACTACACATTAAGCACTGTTTATGTACTCTGCATATGAATTAAATAGCAATTAAATTAATTAACAACAGTATTACATAATTGATGTATATATTCTGTGAATAAACAGTGCTGTTTTTTGTTTATAAATAATCACTGTCAGTAACTGACCATTTTTACATATTTAATATGACAAAATATTAATGAAAATTAGTTACATTACAAAATGCAAACATTTAACAAGTCATTTACTGTCAGCACTGCTGCAGTAGTCTTTCTTGCAAATTGCATTATTAATTTTTTATAACATTTTACTGATTTTAAAAATAATTCAATTCAAGATATTGTCAACTCCAAAGATTATTGTTTCAATTACATATTTGCCCAGTGCTCTTATATGCCACAATGTCCCTCTGCCCTGTCAAACATGTATTTAAACGATATAGTGGGATTAGTTGTAATATGTCAACAATACCACCAGATGGCAGATGAGGAATGTTTCTTCTGTCATCGCTTTGTCTTGCTTGTACTGCTCCTTCATTTGTGAGAGTTAAACAATTTCTGGCAGAACCATTAATAAATACTACAATAAGAACTTCATACTCCACCCTCATTATTAGTACAATGAAATTACATACCATCATCATAGCCCAGTTCAGCTACTGAACAGTGGGCTCTGTTATCAGGACAAGATTCACGGCAAATTTCATTTCCATGTTTCCACAGTGAAAGATCTTTCTTTGCCTTTGGTAGGATACAGTAGCAAAGCCGATTGGTTCCCATGTGAAAGTTGTCTGGATACATTTTATCTTGTCTGGATACAGCTTTTTATAAGCTGTGAAAAATATTTACAACAGATTTGAAAATGCAATTTTTTGTTTGATTATTTAATATTCTGGATTTATGTCTTGCAAATGTTCTCTTCATATTCTGGATATTTTACAGATATTTTACATATTTTGTGCTTGTGAGATGAAAGTATAATGAGCTTTTTTTTATTTTGTAATTATTTAATTTGGTGTGTATGTTTTGCATGTAGGATTAATGCTTACTGTTTCAGCCATAGCACTCTAGAAACTCTTTAAATAAAGAAATACATAAATAGATGCATTAATAAATAAATATATACATACTGTGGTCCCCGGCCGGCCCAGGAGGAGGAGAGGAGGGCTTGTGCCTCCTCCAGACCGCGAGGGGGCGTCCGTCCTGGTTATATTGGGGGCCTCGGGTAAGGGGCTTGGAAGCCCAGCCCTGTAGGGACCCGTGGCCACCGCCAGGCGGCGCCCGATGCCGGTTCATCCCGTGTGGTCCTCGGCCGAGGCTGGAGCTCGGCTGGGACGCCTTGGAGGACCAGAGGAGGGCGTGTGTCTCCTCCAGACTGAGAAGAGGCATCCGTCCTGGTTATGCAGGAGGCCTCAGGTAGGGGGCTTTGAAGCCCAGCCCTGTAGGGACCCGTGGCCACCGGCAGGCGGCGCCCCAGTGCCTATTTATCCCGGGAGCGGCTTCCGGGTGCGCAGCGGCACTTCCGCCACACAGGGGTGTGGCCAGCGTTAAGTGCCGGGAAGCAGCTGGAGTCCATCCGGGTTCCCATAAAAGGGGCCGCCTCCCTCCAGTCATTGGTGGATGTCGGGAGGTAGCAGGACTGAACTGGAGAGAGGGCGGGAGGCGGCCAGGAAGGCACAAAGACTGTGGGCCCTGGACTTTGGGGAATCGGTGCAAGAGGCACTGGGGTTGTGAGTGCACGTATTCATAGTTGTATATATTGTAAATAAACAGTGTGTGGGTTGAAAATATGTTGTCCGTCTGTGTGTGTCCGGGCCAGCGTTCACAATACACTATGGTATGAATGACTAAAATGGAAAAAAACTTCTGCCTTGGCAGTTCCTGTTCTAGTGAGGTCTTACGTATTGCTGCTGGTCCCACTACTAAACCCTCAGTCTTGTTTCTTCACACACTTCTGCTGAATAATTCATTGGCTGAAAATCCTCAGTGTTGGTGTGTCAGAGAGAAGATGTACAGCATTGTTCATAATGACACTCAGTTTTGTTTTCATTCTCTCCTTTGCTATGACCTCCAGAGGGTCTAGAGTATCTCATAACTGAGCCCGCCCTTTTAGTTAACTTATTAATTTTGTGGGCCTCTCTTGAAGTGATGTTACCAGCCCAGCACATCACAACGTAAAAAATCCCACCGCCATCACAGAGTTGTAGAAAATGTGAAGGATGTCACTTCCCAGATTATAGGATCACAGTCTCCTAATGAAAATTAGCCTGCCCTGCCCTTTTTTATTTAGTTCCTCTATGTTCCGAGACCAGTCCAACCTGTCATTAATGTGGACCACCAAGAACTTGAAGGATTTTACTTTCTCCACATCCACTCCCTGAATAGTGATCAGACATAGAGGCTTCTTCAGTGCAGCGAAAGTCAATAAGCAGTTCCTTGTTTTTGCTGATGTTAATGTGCAGACAATTCTTTTTGCACCAAATAACAAAGTTCTACACCTGACTCCTCTCTTCTGTCTTATCCTCTTTATCAATATATCCTGTAAGTGCAGAATCGTCTGAGAATTTTAATTGTATTAGAGAGGCTAACACTTAAAGAAATCAACTGACTAGAGTATTTAGCAATTTACAGTATTTGTAAGCTTATAGCATTGTATTTTTGTTTAGATAGATAGATAGATAGATAGATAGATAGATATATTGTGGAGAAATTGCAAAATGAACTCAAGAGTATAAGCATTTAGATTGAGGCACTGGGAGAAAGCATTGAATAGCCTGATAGTAGTGGGCAGAAAAGACCCCCAGAGTTGCTTCTTAACACACCATGGTAGTACAACTCTGTAGCTAAAAGTACTCTAACAGAGTGGTTGGAAGGGATTTTGCATGTTAGCATCCAATTTGGCCACCAGCCTCTTTTCCACAACAGCTTCCAATGTGTTCAAGGTTAGTAATGGAGCAGGCTTTCCTGATACATTTTTTCAGGCATAGTGTGTCATTTGCTCCCGTTATTTTCCCAGGAGACCATAATGTAGAATAATACACATACTACTGACTGGTTGAACATCTCTAACAGTTTGCTGCATACATCAATATAGTGTTGTCTCCTCAGGAAGTACAGTCTGCTCTCGCCCTCCTTGTAGAGCAGCACTATTTTGTCAGACTAGTCCCTATTTTTGAAAAGCCCCACTTCCATGTCCTCCTCCTGAAAGGTGACTGGTTTCAGATAAAATTTTGCATGCTCAAAGTCCACCATCAACGCTTGGTTTTGCTAATGTTGAGTTGCAGGTGTTTCTTACTGCAGCACAACACAAATTTGTTCAAAATCCTCCTGTACTCCAACTCTTTTCCATTACTGCATGGAGGAATCATCTAAGAGTTTCTGCAGGTGGCAAGCACTAGTATTACAGCCTACTGGAAGTCTGTTCTGTGGTGGGTAAACAGGAGGGAAGACAGGACAGTTCCCTGAGGTGCCTCTATGTTACACATTAGTATTTCTGACACACAGTCCCTGAGCCCCAGAAACTGCTGTCTGTTGGTCAGGTAGTCCACAATCCAGGAAATTGTGAGGACTTTAGTTGCATTGCCTTGAGGTTTTTCCCAAGTGGATGAAGCAGAACAGTTGTAAAGGCACTGGAAAAATCAAAGAACGCTGTCCTAAATGTGGTGCTGATGTTGTCCAAGCGGGAGTAGGCTCTGTGGAGCATGTACATCAGATCTCTCACTTCCTAACCTAACCTAACCTAACCAGGTCCTAACCTGAATATCCCCCAAGCCTTACCACGTCTCAAAGCACTCTTGTATAAATGTAGCTCCTTTCCTTTCACCTGATGCTTTCCCTGAATTTGACTGACAGCAAAGTTCTCATCTATTGTTTCCCATTCCTAGGTTTAAAACCATACTGCATTTTGCTGACTTTGAGCTGACCCCTGATGTTTCTCCACAATGTCCCTCTGCCCTGTCAAACATGTATTTAAACGATATAGTGGGATTAGTTGTAATATGTCAACAATACCACCAGATGGCAGATGAGGAATGTTTCTTCTGTCATCGCTTTGTCTTGCTTGTACTGCTCCTTCATTTGTGAGAGTTAAACAATTTCTGGCAGAACCATTAATAAATACTACAATAAGAACTTCATACTCCACCCTCATTATTAGTACAATGAAATTACATACCATCATCATAGCCCAGTTCAGCTACTGAACAGTGGGCTCTGTTATCAGGACAAGATTCACGGCAAATTTCATTTCCATGTTTCCACAGTGAAAGATCTTTCTTTGCCTTTGGTAGGATACAGTAGCAAAGCCGATTGGTTCCCATGTGAAAGTTGTCTGGATACATTTTATCTTGTCTGGATACAGCTTTTTATAAGCTGTGAAAAATATTTACAACAGATTTGAAAATGCAATTTTTTGTTTGATTATTTAATATTCTGGATTTATGTCTTGCAAATGTTCTCTTCATATTCTGGATATTTTACAGATATTTTACATATTTTGTGCTTGTGAGATGAAAGTATAATGAGCTTTTTTTTATTTTGTAATTATTTAATTTGGTGTGTATGTTTTGCATGTAGGATTAATGCTTACTGTTTCAGCCATAGCACTCTAGAAACTCTTTAAATAAAGAAATACATAAATAGATGCATTAATAAATAAATATATACATACTGTGGTCCCGGCCGGCCAGGAGGAGGAGAGGAGGGCTTGTGCCTCCTCCAGACCGAGGCGTCCGTCCTGGTTATATTGGGGGCCTCGGGTAAGGGGCTTGGAAGCCCAGCCCTGTAGGGACCCGTGGCCACCGCCAGACGGCGCCCCGATGCCGGTTCATCCCGTGTGGTCCTCGGCCGAGGCTGGAGCTCGGCTGGGACGCCTTGGAGGACCAGAGGAGGGCGTGTGTCTCCTCCAGACTGAGAAGAGGCATCCGTCCTGGTTATGCAGGAGGCCTCAGGTAGGGGGCTTTGAAGCCCAGCCCTGTAGGGACCCGTGGCCACCGGCAGGCGGCGCCCCAGTGCCTATTTATCCCGGGAGCGGCTTCCGGGTGCGCAGCCGGCACTTCCGCCACACAGGGGTGTGGCCAACGTTAAGTGCCGGGAAGCAGCTGGAGCCCATCCGGGTTCCCATAAAAGGGGCCGCCTCCCTCCAGTCATTGGTGGATGTCGGGAGGTAGCAGGACTGAACTGGAGAGAGAGGACGGGAGGCGGCCAGGAAGGCACAAAGACTGTGGGCCCTGGACTTTGGGGAATCGGTGCAAGAGGCACTGGGGTTGTGAGTGCACGTATTCATAGTTGTATATATTGTAAATAAACAGTGTGTGGGTTGAAAATATGTTGTCCGTCTGTGTGTGTCCGGGCCAGCGTTCACAATACACTATGGTATGAATGACTAAAATGGAAAAAAACTTCTGCCTTGGCAGTTCCTGTTCTAGTGAGGTCTTACGTATTGCTGCTGGTCCCACTACTAAACCCTCAGTCTTGTTTCTTCACACACTTCTGCTGAATAATTCATTGGCTGAAAATCCTCAGTGTTGGTGTGTCAGAGAGAAGATGTACAGCATTGTTCATAATGACACTCAGTTTTGTTTTCATTCTCTCCTTTGCTATGACCTCCAGAGGGTCTAGAGTATCTCATAACTGAGCCCGCCCTTTTAGTTAACTTATTAATTTTGTGGGCCTCTCTTGAAGTGATGTTACCAGCCCAGCACATCACAACGTAAAAAAATCCCACCGGCCATCACAGAGTTGTAGAAAATGTGAAGGATGTCACTTCCCAGATTATAGGATCACAGTCTCCTAATGAAAATTAGCCTGCCCTGCCCTTTTTTTTATTTAGTTCCTCTATGTTCCGAGACCAGTCCAACCTGTCATTAATGTGGACCACCAAGAACTTGAAGGATTTTACTTTCTCCACATCCACTCCCTGAATAGTGATCAGACATAGAGGCTTCTTCAGTGCAGCGAAAGTCAATAAGCAGTTCCTTGTTTTTGCTGATGTTAATGTGCAGACAATTCTTTTTGCACCAAATAACAAAGTTCTACACCTGACTCCTCTCTTCTGTCTTATCCTCTTTATCAATATATCCTGTAAGTGCAGAATCGTCTGAGAATTTTAATTGTATTAGAGAGGCTAACACTTAAAGAAATCAACTGACTAGAGTATTTAGCAATTTACAGTATTTGTAAGCTTATAGCATTGTATTTTTGTTTAGATAGATAGATAGATAGATAGATAGATAGATAGATATTGTGGAGAAATTGCAAAATGAACTCAAGAGTATAAGCATTTAGATTGAGGCACTGGGAGAAAGCATTGAATAGCCTGATAGTAGTGGGCAGAAAAGACCCCCAGAGTTGCTTCTTAACACACCATGGTAGTACAACTCTGTAGCTAAAAGTACTCTAACAGAGTGGTTGGAAGGGATTTTGCATGTTAGCATCCAATTTGGCCACCAGCCTCTTTTCCACAACAGCTTCCAATGTGTTCAAGGTTAGTAATGGAGCAGGCTTTCCTGATACATTTTTTCAGGCATAGTGTGTCATTTGCTCCCGTTATTTTCCCAGGAGACCATAATGTAGAATAATACACATACTACTGACTGGTTGAACATCTCTAACAGTTTGCTGCATACATCAATATAGTGTTGTCTCCTCAGGAAGTACAGTCTGCTCTCGCCCTCCTTGTAGAGCAGCACTATTTTGTCAGACTAGTCCCTATTTTTGAAAAGCCCCACTTCCATGTCCTCCTCCTGAAAGGTGACTGGTTTCAGATAAAATTTTGCATGCTCAAAGTCCACCATCAACGCTTGTGTTTTGCTAATGTTGAGTTGCAGGTGTTTCTTACTGCAGCACAACACAAATTTGTTCAAAATCCTCCTGTACTCCAACTCTTTTCCATTACTGCATGGAGGAATCATCTAAGAGTTTCTGCAGGTGGCAAGCACTAGTATTACAGCCTACTGGAAGTCTGTTCTGTGGTGGGTAAACAGGAGGGAAGACAGGACAGTTCCCTGAGGTGCCTCTATGTTACACATTAGTATTTCTGACACACAGTCCCTGAGCCCCAGAAACTGCTGTCTGTTGGTCAGGTAGTCCACAATCCAGGAAATTGTGAGGACTTTAGTTGCATTGCCTTGAGGTTTTTCCCAAGTGGATGAAGCAGAACAGTTGTAAAGGCACTGGAAAAATCAAAGAACGCTGTCCTAAATGTGGTGCTGATGTTGTCCAAGCGGGAGTAGGCTCTGTGGAGCATGTACATCAGATCTCTCACTTCCTAACCTAACCTAACCTAACCAGGTCCTAACCTGAATATCCCCCAAGCCTTACCACGTCTCAAAGCACTCTTGTATAAATGTAGCTCCTTTCCTTTCACCTGATGCTTTCCCTGAATTTGACTGACAGCAAAGTTCTCATCTATTGTTTCCCATTCCTAGGTTTAAAACCATACTGCATTTTGCTGACTTTGAGCTGACCCCTGATGTTTCTCTCTAGCACTTCTCTCACCTTCATTACCTGCTCTGATAATTTGACTGCTATATGTGATCCACACTCCAATAAATTGCCGTGTGTCTTTGTATACTAGAATTAGCACACTTTTTTTCCAATGTCGCTTCTTCTTCCTTATAGAATTTTTTATTCTAAGAATACAATATTTACAGTATAATGCTCTTTGTTTACAAATTGTTGCACATTATTAAAAATTAACAAAATTATGTATTTACATGAGTACACTGCATTGACTATGACAATAAATTAAATAACACTGAAAAGTTACAAATGAAGATACAGACAAAATAAATATAGTAGCAAATTAAAGTTTAATTGAAAAGGATTATTCCATAAAAACAAGCTCCAGGTATATAAAGCATATTTATATTTAACATATTCACATATTTCAGATTCCAAAACATCATAATAGAAATGTGGCTATGGTGATATTTTACACCTTTTTACAACTTTGACAAAGCTGTCTCTAATCTCTTTATTCCTCAGGCAGTATATAACAGGGTTCAGTAATGGTGGAATTATGGTCTGCAGCACTGCTGCTATTATGCGCATATCTTCAGACGTTCCTGGGATCCGATATGAAATGTAGACACCGGCAGCAGTGAAAATAAAGATAAAAATTACCACCAGGTGTGTCCCACAGGTTGAGAAGGCCTTGGCGCGTCCTTCAGAACTGGCAATTTTGAGCACAGATGTGATGATCCGTATGTAGGAATACACAATATACGCCAAGGAAATGAACATAACAGACAGACCGATGGTCAAAGTTACATAGCTGTTGACTGAAATGTCAGTACAAGCCAGTCTGACCACTGAGGTGTGGTCGCAATAGAGATGCCTGACTTTATTAGGACCACAAAAGGGCAGCCTGACAGCCAAAACGAGTGGAATAATGAGTGTAGTGAACCCGCCAAGCCAACACAGAGCGATCTGCTTTAGGAGGAATCTGTTGGTCATAATGGTGGGGTACAGAAGGGGGTTACAGATAGCCACAAATCTGTCATATGCCATCAGCATTAAGAGAAGAGTCTGAGAACTACCTACAGAATGGTAAAGAAAGAGTTGAGCAAAACAAGCAGCAAATGAAGTTACACTGGCGTCGAACATTAAAATGACCAGTGCTCTTGGGACTGTGATAGATGAAAAAGTAATGTCAAACACTGCCAGAGTGCAAATCAGCATATACATGGGCTTGTGCAGGTTTTCATCCAGCATGAATGTGACAAGAATGCTGAGGTTCCCCAGGCAAATTAAAAGGTAGGCAATCAAGAATATACCAGAAAACAGAAGTTTGCTTTCATGATCCTGAAATCCTGGTAAGCCAATGACAATGAACTGTTCCACTGATGACGTTGCCAGGCTTGTATTAGTCATGATGACCTCAAGCGTCTTCTGTGAATTAAAAATAAAAAAAATACATTGTCACTTAATGAAATGTCATGCAGTAATTAGGAATATTACTTCATATATACTTCATGCAACAGTATGGTTGCATTATGGTTAGATAATGCCGAAAAAGGTGTCAGCATGCTTGGATGAAGTCCTGTTGATCGTATATGCTAGTTTTTCTCCAGTTACTCTGCTTTTTCTCCTACATTACTAAAGGTGTGGGATTCCACATTAGTCCCTTTGTGATTTTGAGTGAGGGTGTATGTGAATGGACACTGTGATGGACTAGTACCCCTGTGAATGTTATTTCTTGCTCTGTGCCCATAAGTGTCAGCTTCCCATGACTCTGAACAGGATTAATCAGGCTTGAGAATGTTATCTTAAATCAATAACCTCCAAATTATATGTTGAAAAACAAAGTTGTTATCCATTAAAATGATCAATGTTAAAGATTTGTGAAAAGATATTTTATAGCTTAAGCTGTTAAGTGGTGACAGAAGGGTTCATGTACGGATGTCCAATTTTTCTACTCAATGACAGCTTTAAACCTGATCTTACACCCAGGGAAGGTGTTTGTTCTTTCATTCAGTTTACAGGCTTGGTTATTCCAAATCATGATAATGTGAAACCAGTCTATCCTTGTAGAATTTGATTAAACACAGAAACCAGCATTATACAGGGTGCTAGACCATCAAAAGGAACAAGCTTGATCACTAATACTTCAAAACTAATTTGCACATTTTTCAGATATCAATAAAAACCGGACTTTGTAGATAGCAAGGTAAGCAGGCACAGTTAAAATGTATAAATTAATCAAAAAACCATCAAAACATATCAAACCAGCTGCAAGTACATAATGATACAAACTAAGGAACAGCCAGATCATTTATAAAATATACTACTATGGCTATAATAACCCTCTGGACTTTGTTATTTACATTATGTAATTAACAGCTGTTTGCCTGACCTACTTATATTTTGAAGAATGTTTAGTATTTTTGAATTCTTTGTGCTTGAGTAATAATGTGAAAGTTTTTGTACTTTAATAAAGAAATCACTTGTTTAAAGTGGAGGTTGGGTATCTGTGAACCTGTACTATGTAATGTTAATAAGAAAAAAGATAAATGTCTGTTCTTTAGTTTGTATAAAGTGTACAAATGCCATAAATAGAGCCACCAGGCTGGGATGAACACTTTGTGGCAGACAACAAGGGACCTTGCCCCACCGGGACGTCTGGAAGAAGGAAGGACCGGGAGAGAGGCAATATATTCCCCTGGATGCAAAAGGACAGCCTCCCTGGATTTCATCAGGGCCACGGATACAGAGCTGGATGGTTCCTGAGCCATGGCCTGCAGCTCTTCCGCCACACCAGGAAGTGCTGCCGGAACATCTTCAGGGAGCACCTGGAGCACATCCGGGTGTGTCATAAAAAGGGCTGCCTCACTCCATTTGGAGAGCCGGAGTCATGTGAAAGAGGACTGAGCTTGTGAGGAGTACAGGCAGCAGAAGAAAGGAAAAGTCTGTGAGCATTATGGCTAATTGCGCACCTGTGATATTGTGTTGAGGAATAAAATGTGTGTGGTTTTGACATCTGGCTGTCTCATCGTCTGTCTGTGTCCGGGGCATCTTTCACACCTAAAATTTTGAAGACATGAAACAGAAGCACATATTAAGGCTTAATGTTGCTCCCAAAACCTGCTCCCTTGTAAAAACACTGTATGTTAATATGTTCATATGCAAATCAAGCCATTCTGGGACAATTTTATTAGATTCATTGAAGGCTTGTTTTTTTTTACTTGTACCTTAATAACAAATTTTGACACAGGAATTTTAAAGTCTGAGGAGAGAAAAATGATTATGGAATACTGTCTTCTGTCTCAGAATCATTCCAATCTATCACAAACTCACTTCCAGTCTAATATTGAACATGTGAAGTTTTCAGATATTATGAGTAGAGACACGAGTGATCCGTGCATATAACTGACTGAAGCAACCAAATGCATCATCTGAAGGACTGACACTGCGCCACTGGCGCTAACACTCGATTATCTTCAAGGTCATTCCAAGCACACCGTGCAGCAGTCCGCAACACAGAGTGGAGTTAAATGTTTGAGTCAGTATTGGTTTTGGCGAACAGCAATCACAGTCTCAGTCTGATTCTGTGTTCATGTGTATGTTTTAGTCAACTTAACAGTGGGCTGCTTATGTGTCTTCTCCTAATATCTTAAAACTTTCACACACCCAATATTTGACCCAAAGTTGTTGTTTTTTTGCAAGAGAACATGAAAGTTTTTCATATTATTTTTCCCCCTCCAATCAAACAAATTTCATTTTCCTCAAATCTAATTTTGTTTCTCATCCTTGTCACTTAAGGGAGAAGCTTGGAAAAGGAGTAACAAAAAAGAAACTGAGCTTTCCTCAATGTATTGTATGGGTTCATCATTTAATTATGTCGTCTTGTGATTCATACCACCACATTTTTAATTTTATTGCACGTATTTACAAGTGGTTCCCTCTGGGATTAGAAGTTTGTCATTCTGAAAGGGCATGTTGGCATCAATGGCCTTAAGAATCAATTGTCGAAAGATACTGTATGTGCTCTTATAGAATCACCTTTCGCAAAGTTGTGTAATGGGTAAGAATAAATGAAAGAGTCCATAAATAACCCGGGACAACCAGACCTCAGTGGCACCTGGCAGTTGTATTTGTTGAAAAGCTCCTGGTGGCCAGGTAGCCTAGCTGGTTGGCTCAGAATAAAAAGGCGCAAGAAACAGTTATGTCAGCTTAACACATAAAAGGTGAAGGGTAGAAGTTGGATGCAATGCCAGTTGAGTGAGAGTTAAGAATGACACAAATCTCAGATTACCACAACCCATACTGAAAAATGTCACTATCAGAATTACCAGATGCTCTAAAGTCACTTCAGAGTGGGAAAGCAGCAGGCCCTGATGTCTACCCTGCCGAATTTTATAAGAAATTCTCCACTCAGCTAGCTCCCCTCTTATTAGCAACATTTACAGAAGCTAGAGACAATAAAATTCTACCTCAAACTTTTTGCCAAGCATTAATCACCGTCTTTCCTAAACAAAATAAGGACTTATTACAATGTGCATCATACAGACCAATTTCACTTCTGAATAATGATGTTAAGATACTTTCCAAAGTCCTAGATAGAAGGATGGAGAAACTGCTGCATTCAGTAATATCATAAGATCAAACTGGATTTATTAATGGCCGACACTTAGTTTCCAATCTTCGATGCCTGTTTAACACTAGAATTACCAAAGCCTATGAAAAAACTCATAAATCAGTCCCACCTTAAATCCCTTCGCACCTCTCCATCAGCGTCTTTTGTCTTTTAAATGTGTTGATAAGCAGCGAGCAGCCTGCTCTCACATCCCCCCACCGCCGCACAAAGTTTTCTCAGCTCAAGTCTGTTTACCTTCGTGTCAGTTGCTTCGAATTGTATATACTAGAGTAAATACTATATCGTTATTTGAAACACATGCATTTCATGTGTGTTCCGTGTCTACAATAATCTACACAGCGTTATAACAGAAACATTTTTCATGTTTTAGTAATAATTGACAAAATGTACAGTAGACATGAAGCATATACTGTGTGAAGCCTGAAGTCCAAATATCAAATAAATACTTTCACAAAAGGTACAAGTATAACAAAAAGAGTGAGCTTTTATTGAAGAATATAACTGCAAAAAAATTATTCCACGTTAGAGTGTGACATTGATGTGTCTTTAACCCAACTGCATTGGTGGTGTATTGGTAAAAACTGCTGACTGGTAATGAAGGGTTACGAGTTTGATCCCCACAACTCCGTTTTGAGAAGTGAACTACTCTTATTTTTACTATTTTAGAACAGAAACATACATTTAATTCGAGTCTGTAACAGCGGTGTAAATGTATGGTACTTGTAAAGGTTAGCTTTGTTTATTTTATTCAGTTTTATTCTCCCAGTTACACCTCCCCTGATCTGACACTGCTGTTTTCACATAAAGACGCGCTATAGCAGAGGTGAACTCAGAGGATGACAAGGGTTCTACTGTCTACTGTACATCGGAGAAAGAATGCACTTTTTCATATGACTGTATATATATATATATGCATATATATATATATGCAAAATATAAATATATATTTATCGTTGTCCAAGATAACTGTATGCAAAATTCATCAGTTTTTTTTTTACTTGTTTCCCTATCATTTGGTTATTTTTGGACATATATAATATATGAAATAATCTTAATAATGTCAATGCTGCTTCCATATTTGTTTTAATATTTACAGTATATAGTATTTATCTTTTCATTTTGAAAATTTTGTATGTGCTACATGCATTTCTTTTTACAATATTTTTGAATTTTGCATATATATATATGTGTGTGTATATATGTATATACATGGAGAGAGTGTAAGAGAGAATAACTTTTTAAATTAGTTATACATTAAAAATAAGTTATATTTTGAATTTTGTTTAATTTAGTTTTAACATATTTATATTATACCTTATATTTATCTTAGTATAACGTAAAATATGTGCCTTCTTTTCATATTTGTCTTTAGTCTGTAAAGGTTTAAAGTTTACTTTTTACTTAATTTAGCTTGAATACACTTCTTTTTTATGTGCATCTTTAATTTACTTGCAAAAATTTGAGTATACTTATTTTTCAGTTAATATACCAAAGTGCATTTTTTCTTTTAATATTAATTGTTTCTTTGTAAGTATTTATAATATTCTTAAATTTTTCATACATTTTTATAATGGTTTAAGATGCATACCTGTATCTTATTTTGTATGTAATTATTTAAATTGTACTTTAAATTGTACAGTTTTCTTTCTTGATTTAGCTGAAAATGTATACCTTTTTGTATTATCTTTAATATTGTGATTGCCATTAAACAGTTAAAAATAAGAACAGTACAATTATAAATACGCTTAAAGACACTTACAGATGCACAGCAAACGTCTTCTGAATGTCCAGTTGGCTTGGTGTTAAAAGTACTTGGCTATGTTTTGGTGTTTTATTTCAGGCGCTTTGAGACTCATTAAGAGGTTTAATTAATGACTTTAGTAAAGAGCGGTTAATCCGAGACTATGGGGAGTTTGCTTTGTGAGCTCCCTGAAGAAAAGCCACATAAATGTAAGCTCATTACAAATGAAATATGGGCTTGTAATTGGGTGTCCCAGAGCAATCCACTGATGGATGTTTTTTTACAAGTATTTGTACAATAAAAGGTTAACAGCATCACATTGTGCATCTAATCAATAGATGCACATGCACTGCCCCCTCACCCTTATGTGTAAGTACTAAACTAACGTCAGAAATGTCATGTCAGAAAGAGCAGATTGTCTCACAATGCACCACACCAGTCATCCAAGAATTATCCTGAATCTCATTCACTTCTCCATTATATGACAGTAGATTTTGATATAAAAGTACTTCTCATTTATCAACCAAGTTCCATTGCAGCTACCAGGTTTATAATAGAAATGGTCACTAAGTGAAAATTGTACTAAGGTGTGACCGTAATTGTTCTTATGACTGTGTTTAGGCTTCTTTGCTCAGTTTATTTTATCCTCCATTAAGTAGACATTTTTAACATTTTGTAAATTTTTGAAAATGATTTGTCACACATGTACGCATGGGAGGCAGCGAAAGGGCTTGAATGAGGGTAATTCTGAGCCAGACCGGGATGTAGCAGAGTGCACTGACTCTTTTTCTCGCTTTTCTACAGACTGTTCACAGGAAATTCCAGCTGGTCCTGATGACGTCAAGTCTGCTTCCGAACCTTTTAATGTCATTTCCAGGTCCGAGCCTATGGATGAAGACCCTTCTGGTTCTGACCCCCTGATGTCATTTCTAATATAGGCCTTTAAAAGCCACCACCTTTCCTCTATTCCCTCAGTTCTATTTTGGACTCTGAATCGTGCACCTCAGTGCTATCTTTTTAAAAATTTTGCAGCCAGGAAACAATATATGAGTGGCTGCCCCAAACCTTGCTATGGCTGTTGGTCGAGTTTGTGACTGATTGATTTTAGATAATAATAAACAAGATGACAAATTATGTAGGTAATGAATGAATGAGTTTGGCCAGTGCTTCCTGAAGTTCTCCGTAACCCATCATTTATTGAACAAGCTTATATAAAAAAATGTAATAAAAAAAACCACAAGATCTTTTGCTTTTGGCTGCTCCACAGCAGATCATCTTCTTCCATATCTTTCTGTCCTCTGCATCTTGTTCTGTCACACCCATCACCTGCAGGTCCTCTTTAACCACATCCACAAACCTGCTTTAAGGCCTTCCTCTTTTCCTCTTCCCTGGCAGCTCTATCCTTATCAACTTTCTCCCAATATACTCAGTATCTCTCCTCTGCACATGTCCAAACCAATGCAATCTCCCCTGTCTGACTTTGTCTCCCAACTGTCCAAACTGAACTGACACACTAATTTCCTCATTTCTAATCCTGTCCATCCTCATCACACCCAATGCAAATCTTAGCATCTTTAACTCTGCCGCCTCCAGCTCTTTCTCCTGCTTTCTGGTCAGTGCCACCGTCTCTAACCCATATAACATAGCTGGTCTCACTACCGTCCTGTAGACCTTCCCTTTCACTCTTGCTGATACCCGTCTGTCACAAATCCCTCCTGACACTCTTCTCCACCCTGCCTGCACTCTCTTCTTCACCTCTCTTCCACAATCCCCATTACTCTGTAGTGTTGATCCCAAGTATTTAAACTCATCCACCTTCGCCATCTCTACTCCCTGTATCCTCACCATTCCACTGACCTCCCTCTCATTTACACACATGTATTCTGTCTTGTTCATACTGACTTTCATTCCTTTCCTCTCTACAGCATATCTCCACCTATCCAGGGTCTCCTCAACTTGCTCCCTACTCTCGCTACAGATTACAATGTCATCAGCAAACATCATAGTTCACGGGTACTCCTGTCTAATCTCATCTGTCAACCTTGTCCATCATTATTGTAAATAAGAAAGGGCTCAGAGCCGATCTCTGATGTAATCACACCTCAGTCACTCCTACTGCAGACCTCACTACTGTCACACTTCTATTGTACATATCCTGTACAACTCTTGTGTACTTCTCTGCCACTCCCGACATCCTCATACAATACCACAATTCCTCTTGAGGCACCCTGTCATATGCTTTCTCCAGGTCCACAAAGACACAATCCAACTCCTTCTGGCCTTCTCTATACTTCTCCATCAACACCATCAGAGCAAACATTGCATCCGTGGTGCTCGTTCCTAGCATGAAACCATACTGCTGCTCACTAATCATCACCTCACTTCTTAACCGAGCTTCCACTACTCTTTCCCATAACTTCATACTGTGGCTCATCACTTTTATCCCCCTGTAGTTACTGCATTCCTGCACATCCTCCTTATTCTTAAAAATCGGTACCAGTACACTTCTTCTCCACTCGTGAGGCCATTAGATTCCATTAAACAACCTGGTTAGAAACTCCACTGCCATCTCTCCTAAACCCCTTCATGCTTCCACAGGTATGGAATAGCAGGCTGCTTGCTGCTTGGGCTTAACGACACATTTACAAGACAAAAGACGCTGATGGAGAAATGCGAAGGGATTTAAGCTGGGCCAGATTTCCAAGTTTTTTCATAGGCTCTGATAATTCTAGTGTTAAAAAAGGACTTGAACCGGCCATCTACTGTGAAAACTACCAGAACTATGCTGCTGGCACCAACAGCTGATCATCTCCACCGATATTCCAAACACACCGTGGAACAGTCCACAGAACAAAGCTAGGCTGACTGTTCGAGTCAGGCTGGCTGTTGGTGATCCACAGTCTCAGTCATTCTTAAAGCAGATGCTGTGATCATGTGGTGTGTTTTAGTCAGCTGATCATGTGGGCTGCTCGTGTGTCTTCTCATAATATCTTCTAGCTTCTAACATCCAATATTAGTTCAGAAGTACTTTTGCGAGTGAATGTGGTAGAATTTCATATTATTTTTATACCTCTCATTATAAAAATAGATTTTTTTCTCCTATTTCAATTTTTTCCTTCTATCTAATTTTGTTTTTCACTCAATGCCACTTCAGGGGCTGTGCAGAAAATCCTGGAAGAAGAGTAACAAAAAAACAAAACTCTCATTTTTCCTCAGTGTAGTGGTTAGGCTAAGCAGCATTTAAGCATTTGGTCTTATGACCCTTACCATTCCATTTCAAAGTCATTTTTTTAAAACATTTACAAGTAATATCCCCTAGGAATGTGACTTGGGTATTGTGAATAGGTTTGTTAGCCTCAGTGGCCTTTAGTGCTATGTTGTTGGAAGATGTGTGATCTGATGGGTAATTTGATGTAAAGGGTGGGGATGACAAAGAGCTATTCATAAATGACTCATGATGGACTCTACTAAATGAAGACTGAAGAGAAGCAGAGTAAGCCGACCCCTCTTTGAGGTGGATCTTGGGAGTTGCGTGGACAGATGACCACCTAGTTGAACCCACTTGGTTGGTTCAGCTTACCACCTGAAGGGTGAAGGTTTAAAGTTGGATGCATTGCCAGTTGCCTGGGAGGTAAGAATGAAATGAATCCTGGAATAAAAATGGAGTAAAAATGAATAAATTAATAAGTAAATTAAGTTTACACTTATGCTTTTAAAGAAGGGATGCACCTTTTAAGTAAAATATGTATAAAAAATCAAGAAGATCCCTGTTGACCCTGTGATAAAAAACAGGTGGCTTACTAAAAATTTGTGTTTTGTCTTCCAAGTTGTGAGAGAATTATCAAAGTTCTTTGAGTTATAATCAGGATTTATTGAAAACTGTGTTCTTGGAAACAAAATAGCTGATCTCTAAACAAACCTGGCATCACATGACATCATGTTATGTTAAGTGTCTCTTAATACAGTCTACGTACAGATTTGGGTATGAAGTAAGAAATGTGCACTGTGCCGGTGTCGTTACTTAAATTACACAATAAGAATTACATGATAAGTACATTTCAAAAATGGCCGATTACATATAGATACAGAGGTAATTAATGAGCAATTATTGAGTAAATCAATTTGTAACATGAGGCACCCAATGAAAAGTTCTGCATCTCATCTTAATCTATTGATACTCTATATTATACAAGAGAGACTTCAAACAATTAAATAGCAAGCAATAACATCAGCCTGTAAGAGTAGAAGATGAAATTTGACCTTCACGTGTTTGTAAGCTTCACCTTATAACACTTGAAGAAGTGTTTATCACAACTGGGTGGCTGTAAAAACACTGGCACCTCCTTACCTTAAGTTTCCTTCATAGCAATTTCTTATAAAATACTCATAATTACTTGCTTAACTACACTGCAACAGGCATTACAACTATTGTGGAACTCACAACGTTTGAAGAAGTAGAAAACTAGGAATAAAATGCAAAATATGCAGCACAAAAATACACACCATAATATTCAGAGTAATAATGAATGAGGGACCATAGTGATGAGGAGCTTAAGGCTAACTTTTTTTTTTATAACATAAAAAGAATTATTTATATGGTATGTTTATGTTTGATTTAGGTTTACTTTTACTTTTTAGTACTTTAGTACCTTTTTAGTTTACTTTTTTATTCAGTATAACTTAAACATGTCTTCTTTTCAAATTCATCTTTACTTTATAAAACTTTATATTGTACTTACAGTATACTTAATCTATACTACTGTAAATCTACTGTAAAATTAATTTATTCTTTTTCATATTCCTCTTTAATATTTTCAATATACTTATCTTTTACTTAATATAACTCGAAATACATTTTTTTTCTTTTTATGTTTTTTTTATATATTTAGTTTATAAATATGTTTATACTAGGGGGCTTGCCTACGCGTCAGTCACTACACGTCTCTGCCGCTCGCGTATGTGGATTTCACTTTCACCAAACAACAAATCTTTTCATTCTTACGGATGCGCCTCTTCATTGGGAAGAAACACTACTTTTCCCTGATGGCAACACGAATTAGACAATCTACAAGTCTCTGCAGTCTCTGACTTAAAGTTTAAATCTGAAAACATTGTTTGCTCTGCTGCGATCTTTACCATCATTTTTTGAGACTTTCCAATTTTAGTACTTTCATTATCTCTAACCTGCTCTGCATGTGTACACCGCCAACGTTTTTAAATTCTTTCCGACGTCCGTGGTTAAATCTTTTGGCACAAAGTCTTGTCTCATGGGACATGAAAGTACAGTGCATCCGGAAAGTATTCACAGCACAGCGCATCACTTTTTCCACATTTTGTTATGTTACAGCCTTATTCCAAAATGAATTAAATTCATTTTTTTTCCTCAGAATTCTACACACAACATCCCATAATGACAACGTGAAAAAAGTTTAGAGATTTTTGCAAATTTATAAAAAATAAAAAAATTGAGACATCACATGTACATAAGTATTCACAGCCTTTGTCATGAAGCTCCAAATTGAGCTCAGGTGCATCCTGTTTCCCCTGATCATCCTCGAGATGTTTCTGCAGCTTAATTGGAGTCCACCTGTGGTAAATTCAGTTGATTGGACATGATTTGGAAAGGCACATACCTGTCTATATAAGGTAAATCCCACAGTTGACAGTTCATGTCAGAGCACAAACCAAGCATGAAGTCAAAGGAATTGTCTGTAGACCTCCGAGACAGGATTGTCTAGAGGCACAGATCTGGAGAAGGTTACAGAAAAAGTTCTGCTGCTTTGAAGGTCCCAATGAGCACAGTGGCCTCCATCATCCGTAAGTGGAAGAAATTCAAAACCACCAGGACTCTTCCTAGAGCTGGCCGGCTATCTAAACTGAGCGATCAGGGAGAAGGGCCTTAGTCAGGGAGGAGACCAAGAACCCGATGGTCACTCTGTCAGAGCTCCAGAGGTCCTCTGTGGAGAGAGGAGAACCTTCCAGAAGGACAACCATCTCTGCAGGAATCCACCAATCAGGCCTGTATAGTAAAGTGGCCAGACGGAAGCCACTCCTTAGTAAAAGGCACATGGCAGCCTGCCTGGAGTTTGCCAAAATGCACCTGAAGGACTCTCAGACCATGAGAAACAATTTTACTGCTATGTGTGATCCAGACTCCAAAAGAATGTCCTGTAATCTGTATATTAGAGTTAACACAATTTTTTTTCTAATCTTGATGATTTTTTTTATTCTAACAATACAATATTAATAATGCTCTTTGTTTGAAAAGTGTTGAATACTATTAAAAATGTAACAAAATGTTGTATTTGCATGAGTACACTGCATTAACTATGACAATATATTCAATAACAGTTATAAGCTACAAAGGAAGATACACACAAAATAAATATGATAACACATTAAAGTTTAATTAAAAAAAAATAGTTCCATGAAAACAATCTCCAGGTTTATGAAGCATATTAATACTTAACATATTTACATATTTCAGATTCCAACACATCATAATAGAACTGTGGCTATGGTGATATTTTACACCTTTTAACAATTTTAACAAAGCTGTCTCTAATCTCTTTATTCCTCAGGCAGTATATAACAGGGTTCAGCAATGGTGGAATTATGGTCTGCAGCACAGCTGCCATTATGCGCGTATCTTCAGAAGTTCCTGGGATCCGATATGAAATGTAGACACCGGCTGCAGTGAAAATAAAGATAAAAATTACCAGCAGGTGTGTCCCACAGGTAGAGAACGCCTTGGCGCGTCCTTCAGAACTGGCAATTTTTAGCACAGATGTGATGATCTGTATGTAGGAATACACAATATAAGCCAAAGGGAAGAACATAATGGACAGACCGATGGTCAAAGTCACATAGCTGTTGACTGAAATGTCAGTACAAGCCAGTTTGACCACTGAGGTGTGGTCACAATAGAGATGCCTGACTTTATTAGGACCACAGAAGGGCAGCCTGAGAGCCAAAACGAGAGGAGTAATGAGCATGATGAATCCACCAAGCCAACACAAACCAATCTGCTTTAGAAGGAATCTGTTGGTCATAATGGTGGGGTAAAACAAGGGATTACAGATGGCCACAAATCTGTCATATGCCATCAGCATTAAGAGAAAAGTCTGAGAACTACCTACAGAATGGTAAAGGTACAGTTGAGCAAAACAAGCAGCAAATGATATCACACTGGTATCGAACATTAAAACTGCTAGTGCTCTCGGGACTGTAATAGTTGAAAAAGTAAGGTCGAACACTGACAGAGTGCAAATCAGCATATACATGGGCTTGTGCAGGTTTTCATCCAGCATGAATGTGGCAAGAATGCTGAGGTTCCCCAGGCAAATTAAAAGGTAGGCAATCAAGAATATTACAAAAAATAGAAGTTTGTTTTCATGATCCTGAAATCCTGGTAAGCCAACGATAATGAACTGCTCCACTGATGACGTTGTCAGGCTTGCATTAGACATGATGACCTCAAACGTCTTCTGTGAATTACAAAAAAAAAAAAAATAATAATATATATATATAAAAAAAAATATATAAAAATATATAAAAAAAATAATATATATATATATATATATATATATATATATATATATATATATATATATATATATTATCTATACTAATAAAAGGCCAAGCCCTCACTCACTCACTCACTCACTGACTCATCACTAATTCTCCAACTTCCGTGTGGGTGGAAGGCTGAAATTTGGCAGGTTCATTCCTTACAGCTTCCTTACAAAAGTTGGGCAGGTTTTATATCGAAATTCTATGCGTAATGGTCATAACTGGAAGCAGTTTTCTCCATTTACTGTAATGGAGATGAGCTTCAACGCCGTGGGGGCGGAGTTTCGTGTGACATCATCACGCCTCCCACGTAATCACGCAGTACATAGAAAACCAGGAAGACCTCAAAAAGCGCTTAAGAAAACATGCATTATATAATTGAGAAGGCAGCGAAACAATAAGAAGCGGCGAGTGACATATACAACCATATTCATGAGTTCTGCTACTTGAAACAAAGCACGATGTAAACCTACACTTTAAATTAAGTTCATAGACAGGCTGCGCTGGCGTTTGTAATTTAGTGCCCACCCATATAAGGCCGTCCGTCAGCGGCAATCCAATAGCAAACTGCCACGGGTAAATATTCACGGGTGAAGGACTGTGCTTATGGAGAGGAAGATGAGATGGTCAGGGTGGTGTTTGACACAAACTCAGCGAAACTGCGAGAGAAAGTTTTAAGTGCCAGGACTAAGGTAACATTAAATACAGCCATGGACATAGCACGAGATGGCACCAGCACAGCTGGGAACCTTCGATGCATGTACACCGAGTGGCTCCGTGAACTGGCGCAGTGCACAGATAAAAGCAACAGTTCCAAAGAGCGCTGAACAAAAACCGAATTACACAATTGAAAAGGCAGCAAAAAATATGAAGCGTCTGATAAGCATATTCATAAATCCAGCTACTGCGGAAACAAAGCACGCGGTGGAAAAGTCAATGTCCGCTAAAGGAAGACAGTGTAAAAAACCCCGTGCATGCAGTGTGTCAGGTCTCAGATAAAGAAGAAGACGAGCTGTTTATTGATGCAGTAAGAAACGAATCGATGAATGAAACCTGTCATCTTTACAGCGATTGACAAACACGGAATGTAACTTGAACACAACACATCCTACAAATACGAACCTGATTGAAAGAAATAATGATAATCAAATCCTTGATGACAGCAACACTCAGTAACACTCACAAAACAAATACTGTATATTGACAGTCATGTTACGTTATTTTTAAAATGTTCCCTTTTCTTTTTCTACCTTTTTTAACACACTACTTCTCCGCTGCGATACGCGGGTATATATATATGTATATATATACCGATCTACATACTCGAATAATGGATACTTTATTCGCCATCAATGATTGTTTTGGTAAAGCCATACTCAGTGTATTCATTAGATGAGCGGTAAAAAGTAAGAGCGAGGGAGGATGACTCATTGAGGCATGCAGGCTGTAGTGCTGGCGTCAACTCTATCTGAATTGCGCGATCACATTTGAAAAATATATCTTTTCAAGTTCTATTTAGTCCATATGTGTCAAACTCAAGGGCGCGGGCCACATCCGGCCGCGTGTAATTATATCCGGCCAGAGATCATTTTATATACTGTATTATTGTTATTAATGGCCGGGTATATGAAGCGCTGGTAACACAATAAACTACAGATCCCATAATGCAGCGCTTCAGCTGCCTTGTGCGACTTACCGCGTTAATCAAGTCTACCTTATGATGCTGCAAGTTATTGCGAAGCTAGAGTTATTAGCACTGAGTTTGCACGGCGCTTTGGTGACTTTGAAGAACAAAAAAAGTCCGTCTACATGCGGCTCGAACCTTGTGCATGTTTGGTAGCACATATCTGTGTGAGAAGCTCTTTTCAGTGATAAAGACTAACAAAACAGCACACAGGAGTCGCCTCACTGATGAGCACCTGCAATCCATCCTGAGAATCTCCACAACACAGAACCTCACACCAAACAGAAACGAACTTGTGGCCAAAAAAAGATGCCAGGCGTCCAGCTCTAAAATGACATATGAGCAAAGACAACTGAATGATTTGATTTGTTATTGCACGTAGGCGGAGTCAACAAACAGCGTATTGCACTGATACGAAATAGCTGTGTGTGTATATATGTAGATATGTATGTATATGTATATATATGTTTATATATGTGTGTGTGTATGTATGTATATATATATATGTATTTGTGTGTATATATGTGTGTGTATGTATGTATGTGTGTGTATATATGTGTGTGTATATATGTAGATATAGTACACTGCATTAACTATGACAATATATTCAATAACAGTTATAAGCTACAAAGGAAGATACACACAAAATAAATATGATAACACATTAAAGTTTAATTAAAAAAATAGTTCCATGAAAACAATCTCCAGGTTTATGAAGCATATTAATACTTAACATATTTACATATTTCAGATTCCAACACATCATAATAGAACTGTGGCTATGGTGATATTTTACACCTTTTAACAATTTTAACAAAGCTGTCTCTAATCTCTTTATTCCTCAGGCAGTATATAATAGGGTTCAGTAATGGTGGAATTATGGTCTGCAGCACAGCTGCCATTATGCGTATCTTCAGAAGTTCCTGGGATCCGATATGAAATGTAGACACCGGCTGCAGTGAAAATAAAGATAAAAATTACCAGCAGGTGTGTCCCACAGGTAGAGAACGCCTTGGCGCGTCCTTCAGAACTGGCAATTTTTAGCACAGATGTGATGATCTGTATGTAGGAATACACAATATAAGCCAAAGGGAAGAACATAATGGACAGACCGATGGTCAAAGTCACATAGCTGTTGACTGAAATGTCAGTACAAGCCAGTTTGACCACTGAGGTGTGGTCACAATAGAGATGCCTGACTTTATTAGGACCACAGAAGGGCAGCCTGAGAGCCAAAACGAGAGGAGTAATGAGCATGATGAATCCACCAAGCCAACACAAACCAATCTGCTTTAGAAGGAATCTGTTGGTCATAATGGTGGGGTAAAACAGGGATTACAGATGGCCACAAATCTATCATATGCCATCAGCATTAAGAGAAAAGTCTGAGAACTACCTACAGAATGGTAAAGGTACAGTTGAGCAAAACAAGCAGCAAATGATATCACACTGGTATCGAACATTAAAACTGCTAGTGCTCTCGGACTGTAATAGTTGAAAAAGTAAGGTCGAACACTGACAGAGTGCAAATCAGCATATACATGGGCTTGTGCAGGTTTTCATCCAGCATGAATGTGGCAAGAATGCTGAGGTTCCCCAGGCAAATTAAAAGGTAGGCAATCAAGAATATTACAAAAAATAGAAGTTTGTTTTCATGATCCTGAAATCCTGGTAACAACGATAATGAACTGCTCCACTGATGACGCCTTGTCAGGCTTGCATTAGACATGATGACCTCAAACGTCTTCTTATATTTATATATATATATAAACTGCTCAAAAAATTAAAGGAACACTTTGAAAACACATCAGATCTCAATGGGAAAAAGAAATCCTCCTGGATATCTATACTGATATAGACTGGGTAATGTGTTAGGAGCGAAAGGATGCCACATCGTTTGATGGAAATGAAAATGATCAACCTACAGAGCCCTGAATTCAAAGACGCCCCAAAAATCAGAGTGAAAAAATTATGTGGCAGGCTAGTCCATTTTGCCAAAATTTAATTGCAGCAACTCAAAATTGTACGCAGCACTTTGTATGGCCCCTGTGTTCTTGTATACATGCCTGACAACATCGGTGCATGCTTCTAATGAGATGACAGATGGTGTTGTGGGGATCTCCTCCCAGATCTGGACCAGGGCATCACTGAGCTCCTGGACAGTCTGAGGTGCAACCTGGTGGCATTGGATGGACCAAAACATAATGTCCCAGAGGTGTTCTATTGGATTTAGGTCAGGAAAGTGTGGTGGCCAGTCAATGGTATCAATTCCTTCATCCTCCAGGAACTGCCTGCATACTCTCACCACATGAGGCCAGGAATGTTGTGCACCAGGAGCCACTGTACCAGCATAGGGTCTGACAATGGGTCCAAGGATTTCATCCTGATACCTAATGGCAGCCAAGGTGCCTTTGTCAAGCCTGTAGCGGTCTGTGTGACCCTCCATGGATATGCCTCCCCAGACAATCATTAACCCACCACCAAACTGCTCATGCTGAATGATGTTACAGGCAGCATAATGTTCTCCATGGCTTCTCCAGACCCTTTCACTTCTGTCATGTGCTCAGGGTGAACCTGCTCTCATCTGTAAAAAGCACAGGGCACCAGTGGTGCATCTGCCAATTCTGGTATTCTATGGCGAATGCCAATCGAGCTGCATGCTGCTGGGCAGTGAGCTCAGGGCCCATTAGAGGACATGGGGCCCTTGGGTCACCCTCATGAAGTCTTTCTGGTTGTTTGGTCAGAGACATTCACACCAGTGGCCTGCTGGAGGTCATTTTGTAGGGCTCTGGCAGTGCTCATCCTGTTCCTCCTTGCCCAAAGGAGCAGATACTGGTCCTGCTGATGGGTTATGGACCTTCTATGGCCCTCTCCAGCTCTTCTAGAGTAACTGCTTGTCTCCTAGAATCTCCTCCATGTCCTTGAGACTGTGCAGGGAGACAGAGCAAGCCTTCTGGCAATGATACGTATTGATGTGCCATCCTGGAGAAGTTGGACTACCTGTGCAACCTCTGTAGGGTCCAGGTATCGCCTCATGCTACCAGTAGTGACACTGACTGTAGCCAAATGCAAAACTAGTGAAGAAACTGTCAGAAAAGATGAGGAGGGAAAAATGTCAGTGGCCTCCACCTGTTAAACCATTCCTGTTTTGGGGTCATCTCATTGTTTCCCCTCTAGTGCATCTGTTGTTAATTTCATTAACACCACAGCAGCTGAAACTGATTAACAACCCCTCTGCTACTTAACTGACCAGATTAATATCCCATAAGTTTCATTGACTTTATGCTATACTCTGATTAAAAGTGTTCCTTTAATTCTTTTGAGCATATATATATATATATATATATATATATATATATATATATATATATATATATATATATATATATATGGTCACTATGAAATTATAGACATATTACTTCAATATAGTTCATAGGAAAAGAAAAAGAATTCAGCTTGCTTGGTTGAAGTCATTTTGATTGTATGTGCTAGGTTTTCTCCTGGTACTCTGCTTTTTCTCCCTCATTTCTAAAGGTGTGGGATTCTACATTAGCCTCTGTGATTTTGAGTGTGGGTGTATGTGAATGGACACTGTGATGGACTGGCATCCTACTGAATGTTATTTTTTTGCTCTGTGCCCAGAACGATAAGTGTTGGCTACCCATGACCCTAAATTGGAGTAAGCAGGTTTAGGAATGCTATATCATAGTATCTTGTCATACACTTCCAAACTATATGTTGAAAAATAAAGTTATGCATCGCTTGATCAATGTTAAAGATTTTTAAAAAGATATTTTATAGCTTAAGTCTGTTGGTGGTGACAAATGGTCTCATGTACTGTTGGCCAATTTTTCTACTCAATGACAGCTTTAAACCTGATCTTACACCCAGAGTGTAAGTTTTTGTTCATTCATTCAGTTTGGAAACCTTGCATATTCTAAATCAGGGTTATGGGAAACCAGTCTATCCTTGTAGAATTAGGTAAAACACAGAAACCAGCATTATACAGAGTCCTAGATCATTAATAGTCAGAAATTTGATCACCCATGCGACAAACCTAAACTTACACATTTTTCAGATATTGATGAAAACCAGACTTCACAGATGAAAAGGCTAAAATGTATAAATGCCATAAAAAGAGCTTACAGGCTGAGATTTAAACCTAGAATTTTGACGACATGTTGCAGAAGCACATATCAATGCTCCATTTTGCTGTTTCTTTGTAAAAATAATGAAATTTGACACAGGATTTTTAAAGTCTACGGAGTGAAAAATAATTAAGAAATAAACGTCTTCTGTCTCAAAATCTTTCCATTCTATCGCAAAATCATTTCCAGTCTAATATTGGGCATGGGAAAGTTTCAAATATTATGAGCAGAAATACAAGCCATCCACATAGCAAACTTACTGAAGCATCTAAAAGCATCATCTGCCGTGCGATGGATTGTGACTGTGCCACTAGCGCCAACACGCGATCGTCTTCACAGTCATTCCAAGCATACTTTACAGCAGCCTGCAGCAAAGAGTGGGGTTAAATTTTTGAGTCAGTGTAGGTGTTGGTGATCCACAATCAGATTCAGTCAGATTCAGTGTTTATGTGGCGTGTTGTAGTCAACTTATCACATGGGTTGCTCAAGTGTCTTCTCATAATACCTTCAAAAAGTCACACACCCAATATTAAACCCAAAGTGTTTTGTTTTTTTTGCCAGAGAACATGAAAGTACAGTAATCCCTCGCTATATCGCGCTTCGACTTTGGGGGCTTCACTCAATCGCGGATTTTATATGTAAGCATAACTAAATATATAACGCGGATTTTTCGCTGCTTCGCAGGTTCTGCGGACAATGTGTCTTTTTACTTCCTGTACATGCTTCCTCAGTTGGTTTTCCCAGTTGATTTCATACAAGAGACGCTATTGGTAGATGGCTGAGAAGCTACCCAATCAGAGCATGCAGTTAAGTTCTCCTGACTGAGAAGCTAACCAATCAGAGCACGCAGTTAAGTTTCTGTGTGCTGAATGCAGTGTTAAGCAGGAAGTCTCGTCTCGCTCATCCAGCATCAATGTGTTTCGCTGTGTAAAGAGTTAACGTTTGTGCTCTTTTGTGTTTATCTTTGTGCATAGTCAAGCCCTTCATTATGGATCCAAAACAATCTGCTCCTGCTGCTGCTTCAGGGCCCGTGCCCAAGCGCCAACGGAAGATGTTAACGATTGCTGAAAAAGTAAACGTTTTGTATATGCTGAAGGAAGGGAAAAGCTAAACCGCTGTAGGACGCCATTACAGCATCAATGAGGCTACGATTCTTTTTATTTAAAAAGTAGGAAAGGAATATAAGATCTACAGCCGCAGTGTCCTTTTAACCAGGGTGCAAAACGAGTTGTAAGTGGATGTAATAAGGTAGTAGTCTGGATAGAATGCTTTAGGGATTTGGATTGAAGACTGCCAGAAGAAGAACAACGGCACTGCCTGAAGTGGCTCCTTTGGAAGAACTGTAATGCTCTCCTTTGTTGTGCAGTAAAATTAAACTCATTGTTATCGAACAAGTCATAGTGTCATTGTTGGTGAGTAACCATAATTAATTTTCTACTTACAGTACTTAGTACATGTACGTACGTTTAGTGTCACTGTACACACATTTACTGTATACTGTTTTTCTTGCATTATACGTATTTATTGCTGGTGGCCTGTCTATCGTAATGGCTGTAACATATTTGATATCGGAGACACTCGATATCTTTAAAATAATGTTTAGGTTTTACTGTATATAAACAGTGTGTTTATATATATAATTTCAATGAATCTTACCTAATATCTAAGAGAATACAAAGGGATTATGCTGTATAACTGTGCGGGGAATACTTATAAACAGTGTGGGAGAGTTTATAAGGGCTTAAAATATATAAAAATAACCATACAAACATATGGTTTCTACTTCGCGGATTTTCACCTATCGCGGGGGGGTCTGGAACGCATTACTGTATTTCATATTAGTTTTCCCCCTCCAATCAAAACAGATTTTTTTCTTCAATCTAATGTTGTTTCTCACTCATTTCACTAAAGGGAGAAGCTTGGAAGAAGAGTAACAAAAAATAATACCATCAAGCTTTCCTCGGTGTAATGTATAGAATCCCATCTGGGATTAGAAGTGGGGTATTGTGGGTGGGCTTGTTGGCATAATGACCTTTAGAATCATGTTGTCAAAAGATACTACATAGGATCACTCTTGGTAAATTGGTGTAATGAATAGGGATGAAAAGAATAAATCCATAAGTGACAGTCTCACTTAATAATAACCAGACCTACTTCTTTCAGTGGGGCCTAGCAGTTGTGTTTGTTAATGAGCACCTGGTGGCCGGGTGGATCAGAAGGTTGGCGCAGTATGGAAAAGGTGCAAGGAACCTGGAAGGTGAAGGGTGAAAGCTGGATGTAATGCCATTTGAGTGAGAGGTAAGAATGACGTGAATCCGGGAAACTGCAACCCATACTGAAAAATGTAATAAAAGTGAATTAAGTTTTGCACACATGAATGAACTTTGCATTGTATGCAAAGTTTTAAAGAGGATGTACACCTTTTTGATTAAAAATACATAAAGATTAAGAAGATCCTTGTTAACCTCTGAAAGAAAACACAAGCTCAATAAACAGATGAGCAGTTGATAATTAGTGCCTTTACATCTAAGCTGTGTATGATTAACCAATCATAAAATCCTTTGAGTCATTGTCAGGATGCATTGTAACAGTGTGAATGGAGATAAACAAGCTGACTAACAACATATTACACTAAGTGTCTCTTAATACAGTGGATTAACAGAATCAGGTATGAAATGAGAAATGTGTACTTTCTACACCTTCTCAACTCCTCAGGTCTGCTCAAGAACAGCGTGTGCTGATGCCATGTCTTCATGCTATGAAATCTCAGTCCAAATTCTTTTCATATGTAGCTCCTGGCTGATGGAATGAGCTATCCACCAATCCCCAGACTGTCAATCGAGTGTTCACAGGAGACAGATTTACAAGATTACTGTGATTTATAAAGGTAAATTGATAATTTTATATTTAAATTTTATGCTTTTTATGAGTTAAAAGCTTATTATTTTGAGTTCAATTTGTTCATCCGGAGTACTGTGTGTGGTTAAATTTGTGGATCAAAAATTCTCTTGTAGGTGGAGCAAACATAAATAAAACATTTTCTAGGGGTGCAGGGAAGAGAAAAGGTTGGGAACCACTATCGATTATGGTGTCCCTGAAGTACAATATGCAAAAACAAATTAAATCAAGGAGAAACAAATCAGAATATGCAAAAACAAATTGAATACACAAAAAAAAATGAGAAGCAACAAATGCAAATGGGGCAGCATACAAACAAAATGACAACTATGCAAACAAATTGGGAAGCATGAAAACAAAAAGTGCAGCGCATAACCCCAATCGAAGCAGAAGAAACAGTCAAAGCTAAATGTACATCACAATTCAATCCCAGGGTATCAACGAGTGCTGTGGTGGAAGTGAGAATGCTGAAAAATTAAAGAGACCTCTTATCTTTTTTAGGTATTTTTATATACTTTGGCAGAAAAGATTTGCATAACTTTGAGCACTCTGATGACTGGGGTTATCTTTAAATATTTACTGACTTAGCTTTTTAATTAGTATATCCTAAAATTTCCTCTTTTTACAATTATGCTTAATTTAGTTTTGAAATATTTATAACATACCTTATCTGTTACTTAGCAGAACGTCTGTGTCTTCTTTTCAAATTTGTCTTTAACTTAGTTTGTAAAGGTTTATAGTTTACTTTTTACTTAATCCAGCTTAAACACCCTTCTTTTTTACATGCATCTTTATTGTTATTTGCAAAATTTACAAAATAATACGTACATTCCTTATTGTGATTTTAATCCTTTGTATGTAACTATTTATAATATTCTTAGCTTATGTTATATTCTTTGCATGGTTTAAAATACATACTGTATCTTATTTTGTATGTAGCTATTTACATTGCACTAAATATTTTTCTTTTTTGGTGTAGCTGAGACTGTCTTCATTTTTATATTTATCCTTAATTTAGTATGATTGCCATCAGTTAAAAACATGAACATCAGAGTGAAACACAAGGCAGATCAGACTTACAGATCCACTGCACACGTCTTCTTGGCTTCCAGGTGGCTTGGTGTTAAAGTGCTCGTGAGTGTTTTCGTTTTATAACAGGTGCTTAGAGATTCATTAAAATGTTTAATTAGTGACTTTAGGAAAGAGCACTTAATCCGAGACTACAGGGAGCTACTGGTTTGTGAGCTCCCTGAAGTAAAGCCACATAAATGTAAGCTCATTACAAACAAAATCAAGACTTGTAATTAGTCATCCCAGAGCAATGCACTGAATTGATGTTTTCTTAGAAGTATTTGTACAACAAGAGTTGAACATCATCACATTGTGCTTGTAATCAATAGCTGTACATGCCCTGCCCCCTGACCCTTATGTGTAAATACTAAACTAACGTCAGAAATGTAATGAAAGAAAGAGAAAATCGTCTCATTCATGAATCTTATTCACTACTCCATTGTATGACAGTGGATTTTAAATACGGGTACCCTTTATTTATCTACCAAATTCTATTCCAGAGACCAGGGGCCTGATGCATGACACCTTGCGTAGAATTCACACTATAACATGGCGTAAGCACAAAAGTGGAAATGTTCGTATGCACAAAAAAATCCAGATGCAAAAATCCGTGCGAACGCCAACTTCACCATTCTTCCACTTCTTCACCATAAATCCCGGTCAGCATGAAAAGTAACAGACGTACACGCACCTACCGCCACTCCCAAACTCCACCCAGAATTATGCCTCTTTGAATATGCAAATCAATATAAATAGACCTTAAGCTCAGCCTTCTGTGAAAAGAAAATGGCAAAAGCATGGGGGAAAATAAAAGAATTTCAGCGAATACCAAGTGGAAGCAAAGATAAACATACTATCTGTTGGTTTAAACAGTGGTATAAACAACCAAAGGAAGTTGATCAAGTGACATAGAGTGTCTGAGAAACTGAGAAGCTCAAGTTCACAAAGTCGCACAGTGCCTGAAATAAAAAAGAAGTTGTCAGATATCAAAGTCGCCGTGAAAAGGCGAGTCATAGCCTACCGTCTGAGTGTCATATGAAAGCTTATTATGGTACAGAGAAAACAAAAAGGCACACAGTGAGAAAAAAGCATGAAATGTCAACTTAAACACTAGAAGTACCAGAGCCTACGAAAAACGTCCCACCTTAAATCACTTCTCACCTCTCCATCAGCGTCTTTTGTCCTTAAATGTGTTGATAAGCAGCCTATTACCACATCCCCCCACCTGCGCACAGTTTTCTCAGCAGACTTTCAGCTTTAATTCAGTGGGTTAAACAAAAATGCTGTGTGTGTTAAATAAATGCTTTAGTTGCCTCACATTTTTATGTAATCGTTTTGTTCACCCCACAGAATTAAAGCTGAAAGTCTGCACTTCAGCTGCATCTGAGTTGTTTCATTTAAAATTCATTGTGGTAATGTACAGAACCAAAATTAAAAAAAAGTTGTCTCTGTCCAAATATTTATGGACCTAACTGTATGACTCTCTGGGCCTCCCTGCAGCATCCTCTGTTGGCCGCTGTGGTATCCAGCATGGCTGTAAAGGAAAACTCCATCGTCCATGAGTCCCTGCTGGTATTCGGGGCACCTACATGCTGCAGGGAGAGCTCCACCTGGTGGCCTGGGGGTATTTCCGGGATGACAAGTCGGCCATAGTCCACAATATATATATATATTGTCACGCACGCGCACATAGGGAGCTGCGTAAAGACCCGAGGTGCAGCATGAAAACTAATGCCAAAAGGGAAAAGCAGGACACTAACCTTTCTCTTCTTTTTTTCCTGCAGAAAGAAAGAAGCTGCGCCGCCATGAATGTGCTCAAACTCCCAAATCCCATGTTGACACTTCCGCATTCTTTCCCTTCCTTCCGTCTACCTCAGATGACATCATGGTTCCCATCAACCACCATGGTTCCTTCCCACCATTCAGTCTGTGTCATTTCTGGTCCCACTCCATAAATGTTTCCCTATTCACCATTACAAACTGTCTATTGTTGTATTTCTGTATTAATATCACTTACCTACAAAGCAAACGTTACAGTATACGGGGCCAGGCAACCCCAAACCTTTATGCTGTGTTTGTTCTTTATTTCTGCAGTGGCGTAGTAGGCAGGATTGATTGTCCAAAATGTCGGAAGGACATGACCTGAATACCGTGTTGACCGGTTTGGCTAATCAGATCCAGGCTCTACAGCTTGAACAGGCCACGACAAATCGCAAATTGGAGGAGCTCAAACAACGACTGGCGGCAGCAGAAGCAGTAACACCAGAGCCAGCACAGCCTCCACCACCTCCGATATTACCGCTGTCCGAAGCGGACGACATTGAGTCCTACTTGGGCATTTTTGATAGGATAGCGTCCCGGAATCAGTGGCCGCAGACGGAGTGGGCATCCATTCTGGCACAGTATTTGAAGGGCATCACGCAGCGGGTCTATCATGACCTCCCCGAGGAGGAAGCCGTGAGCTATGACCTCCTGAAAGCAGAGATCCTTAGTCGCTACGGCATCACGTCGGACCAGCAGGTGAGTGAATGGGGGCACTGGCAGTTCGACCCCGATCGCCCTGCCCAAGCTTTTGAGTTTAGGGCAAGATGGGCTGCTGGTTAAGGCCAGAAGTCACGCAAACCTGCCAGGTAGTAGAACAGGTGGCATGTAAGGGCTTAGTTAATGCCTTGCCAAAATATCTTGCCCAGCAGGTCCAGTGACATCCATATCAGGACATGAAGGGTCTCCTTGAGGTTCTGGAATGTCAGCTCACAGTACACCGAGCCGGGGGGTCGGAGAAAACTGCTCGCTGAGCCCGACAGGGACGTGTCACCAACCTGGAGCCCACCTGTCATGTTGCAGAACCTCTGCTGAAGCAAAGAGAGAGACTGAATGTGGAGCTAATGAATTGCAGTTGGGTTAAGGGAGAAAGGTATTGTGCCCTGTCTAATCCCCTGGCAGTCCCAAACGTGGGAGTGGTACTAGTAAACTGACACTCGGTGGTTGTGTTATTTGATACTGGGAATGACACAACCATTGTTGCTCGCTTTTATGTCCTACCACAATAGTGAGTGAACCAACATGTTAAGGTTACTTGTGTGCATGGTGAGACCAGGTCTTATCGGTCTGAGAACTGTTATATTACCTGAAAGGGGGACGTAAGTCGAATGCTCGTAGCTGTGTTGCCTAAACCCCCCCCTTTCCAGTAATTTTTGGACATGACTGGTCAAAAATTAAAAGCGGTAGGGCAAAAACCGCTCCTGGGGCCAACTTGGGTCTTATTATGGGTGGACGGGGTGCCCTCTCTGCGGTTCCCACGCCGTGCAACCCAGCACACACTGATGATTTAGACGGACGGGGGAAGATTCTCTGATGACGGACTCTGACCCGGAAGTACCACCGGGTGAGGGCCGAGTACATGACGCCGCCCTGATGCCATTAGATCCTTTAGACGGCATGAACTACCAAATTAGGTCCACGCCAGTGTCATTCAAAAGGGAACAGTGGAATGATGATTCCCTCAAGTCTGTTCAGAATGTTGTCGTTTCCATTGATGGCGAAAGGCCAGATAGTTCCATGCCAATGGAGCCCTATTTTGTACTAGAAAATGTTGTGTCGGGCCGCGAGTCACAAAGGCAAGGTACGGAAGTTGCTGCTAGTGCCGCGGACCTACCGGCGGGAGGTCTGTTAACTGGCTCACGTCCACCTCCTAGGCACCCATCTATGGGCCGAGAAAACCCTGGAGAGAATAAAACTCTGCTTTTACTGGCCAGGAATAAATGAGGAGGTCCGCCATTTCTGCCAGTCCTGCCCGGACTGTCAGTTACGACAGATACCTAGGAGGGACCGTGCTCCTCTCGTTCTGATTCCCCTTGTTGATATTCCTTTTGAAAGAATTGGAGTCGATCTAGTAGGACCTTTAGAGCCTTCGAACCATGGACACAAATATATTTTAGTAATGGTGGACTATGCGACCCAGTACCCAGAAGCGGTTCCCCTATGCTCCACCAATACAAAAAATATTGCACGGGAATTGGTAAGCCTTTTTAATAGAGCGGGAATACCTAAAGAAGTCCTCACAGACCAAGGTACTCTCTTTACTTCGGATACATTCAGGGAGGTTACCAAGTTACTCCATATAAAGCATCTAAAGGCGTCTTTTTACCATCTGCAAACTGATGGGTTGTGTGGACCCGGCCCGGACACAGACAGATGGACATGTTGTTTTCCAACCACCACACGTTTATTTACAATATATACAACAATAGCAATTGGTCACACAGACCCAGTTCAGTGCACAAACAAACACCCAAACACAGTCCTGGCCACACAAAGCCTTGTCTTCGGGCCGCCTCCACAGCTCTCCTGAGCTTCGTCCTTCCTCCTCCCGACTCCAGCCTCGAATGAATGGAGACGGCCCCTTTTAAATGGTTTCCGGATGAGCACCAGGTGTTCCCGGCATTCCTTCTCTGGCCACGCCCCAGCGTGGCGGAAGTGCCGGCTGTCCTCCCGGCTGCTCTCCGGGCGCCGTCCTAAATCTTCCCCCCAGCACTTCTGCCACACCATGAAGTTCCCAAGGTTTCCAAGGCATTGGGGTGCCTCCTGGCGGTGACCATGGGCCCCTACAGGGTAAGCTTCCATGCCCTGTACCTGTGGCCCCAAGAGCAACCCGGAAGGCAACCCCCCACGTGATCCAGGGTGGGCATAGACCCACATCTGGTCTCTCATGACGTCCCGGCCCCTGGCATCCCTGACACTGCCCTACAGCCAGCGAAGACCACTCGGGGGAAAGAGCGGCCTATCCCGCGAGGGCAGCGCAGCCCCGATGCGGATCCAACTCCAGGATAGCCGGGGTCCGGCCCCGCACTCCAAGCAGGGACAGGGGTGGAGACACGGCCTGAGCACCACCACTTGGTGCTCCCCTGCGCCTCGCACAGGTTGTGCTCCCCCCTCTTACCGGCACCCCGGGGCCTCCTCATTCGGCACCCCCTCCGAGGCCTCTGCACCCCTTTGGTCGGAGCCACTCACTCCCTTGCAGCCTCCTCCAGCCGTGGTGGCATTCGCGCACCAGCAGAGAGATCCTTCCGCAGACGGTCCGACATCAGAGGGCAGGTCCCCAACGAAGGGGTTCCTACAGCTCGCCCGGGGTCCGTCCCTACAAAAGAGAAGACAGGGGCAGAACCGCTGCCAAAGCACCCATCCCGTGCCACACACGGGCAGCGTTCCCCCCTCCAATTGGCACCCCGGCACTTGCCTGTTCGGCACCCTCTCCGCGGCTTCCGTGTCCCTCTCAACGATGGAATTGCCGGCACCGCCTGCGCTCTCTCCGCCGGCCTCAGGGATTCCCTCTGCCCCCGCAGAGGGCGGCCAGCACCTGGACGCGTGCACCCAGCACCGCGTCCCAACATATCGGAGGAATCAGCACCCAGCCTCTTATTCCTCCGTTCACTGTGGGAGGCCATGACGGTTTGAGACTCCTTATGGAAAAGGCGCCTCTTTCCCGTCTGCGTCCCTACGGTGCGGCGCGAGACCGCAGCCGACTCGGGGCAGAGGGCGCTAGGACCCAGGACACTAAGCAGCCCGTGTCCTTTCAGCGTCCTCACGGACTCCCCCCTCACCGCGCATATAGGCCGCAGTGCCGCACCTCCTGTCGGAGGGCTGCTTACTCGAAACTGATCGTTGACATCACAGCCATTTTCGGCAGACCCTCCCGTATGCTGTACAGAGTCGGCTGTACTTACCGTCTCCGCCTTACCTCTCCGGCTGGAGATTCCTGCGTTGTGCCGTCCCGTTGTCGATCGAAACATCCTCAGCGCCGCGAGCGCCTTTCTCTCCAGTTCCAGCACCTCATCCCGGAGGGCATGTAGCATCTGTAATAAATGCTGCTCCGCGGGCTGAAGGGACGCCTCCAGCTCCGCCAGTGCAGCCGGCAGACAGGAAGTTAACCGACGCGGAGCCTACCTGTATGTCAGCCTCCGACGCTGGCCACTTCCTGTGGACCTTCTCCTCCGGCCCAATCGGGTATCCCCCCTGCCCGTGATGGACATTCCTTGGTCCCGCCTCTCTACAGTCATTGGTGGGCACACAAGACACACCGTCCAATCGCGTGCCTATCAGGGGGAGGGACTTCTGGTCCGCGGCCATTTTGCCTCCCCTTCTGCGGTGGCGACGTGCCTGCCGGCAGCCTTGCTGTTGCCAGCGCCTCTCGAGCTGCAGCGTCTCCTCCTCCGCAGCCCTCATGGCTGCCGCCGTGCTGCCGGAGCCCGCAGACCAGCATGCGCCTGCCACTGACGTGGGTCCGGGAAGTCCCTGCCTATAAAAGAAAAAACACGCCCGGCTCCCGCGGGCCGGCTGCCACAAGGCAGGGAACTCACCTCCCCGGACTCGTCCAACCGAGGAACCATCCTGGTGTGGCGGAGGTGCTGGGGTAACAGGTCCCCAAGGCATTGGGGCGCCTCCTGGCGGTGACCACGGGCCCCTACAGGGTGGAGCTTCCATGCCCTGTACCCGTGGCCCCCAAAGCAACCAGGAAGGCGACCCCCACGTGATCCAGGGTGGGCGCAGACCCACATGCGGTACCTCATGGTGTCCCGGCAGGGTCATGGCCCCTGGCATCCCTGACAATATATATATATATATATATTATAAATATATATATATATTATAAATATATATATATATACATATTATGTATATATATTTATATATTATATCCATCCATCCATCTGTCCATTATCCAACCTGCTATATCCTAACAACAGGGTCACGGGGGTCTGCTGGAGCCAATCCCAGCAAACACAGGGCACAAGGCATAAAACAAACCCTGGGCAGGGCGCCAGCCCACCACAGGGCACACACACTCCCACACACCACAAGGAACAATTTAGGATCGCCAATGCACCTAACCTGCATGTCTTTGGACTGTGGGAGGAAACCGGAGCACCCGGAGGAAACCCATGTAGACACGGGCAGAACATGCAAACTCCACGCAGGAAGGACCCGGAACCGAACCCAGGTCTCCTTACTGCGAGGCAGCAGCGCTACCACTGTGCCACCCAATATATTATATTTATATATTATATACAGTATATATATTGGTAGGATGGCTTAAAATTGATATATACAGGTAAAATTCCATTACAACGAATATCTTTTCAACGAAATTTTCATTACAACAAAGTATTTTTATGGTCCCGACAGCTTCCCCGTATGACACGAGTGTATAGAAATCTTGTTACTACGAAGTACATTCAGCAGATACTTTCATTATAACAAAGTGCACAAAAGACCTTGAAATGCTTGAATGAATTATCTATAGAGCAGTTGGTTCTGTGGCCGCATCTCAATTATGCACAACAATCCCCAAACAGAAATGCTGTAATTTTTTTTCTTTCTTCGAACTTTTTTTTTTTGCCTTTTTTGTTTCCTCCGGTTTTCAGTCATACCTTTTACTTATTGCTCGTCAACATTTGAAAAACATCCATCGGAATTTAACTCATTGTCACCCTCCTATAGAAATGGCAGAAACGAAAACACGATAACAGTTCATATTGGAAAAAAAACTTTAATTTTTTGCAGCTCTCGATTGTGGCAAAAAGAAAAAAAGACGTTGCCAGTTAATTTGGAATTTCGCCATCGACACTGTCAAATTTTTGGAAAGACTGAGCAAAAAAAGAAGAAAAATCTCGGGTTGCAAATGTATGTGAACTGCTGTATTTGAAGACGTCGAAAAAGCTGTTTTTATGTGGTTCAGTGATGCTCGTTCAAGAAACATTCCTATTAATGCAGCACTCATTCAAGAAAATGTGAGGTTTGTAAACTCTCTTGGGACCTTCCCGAACTAGACAGCATGCCGAAGATTGTCCCGAAGTCTGATCTCCGTGTCTATTGAAGACTGTTTATCTGCCTGGGCAACAGCAGGCTCACAGCTATGCTGCTTCTCTCCACCAAAGCAAACAGAAAAGATATCAATCGGTGATGCAAGGTTAGGAGCATGTAAATGCAGATAACAGGTTTACTTGGTCACTGACCTGGCCACGACCCTGCCTGACTGTCGTGTCTGCGTATAGAAGAGTGGCAGATCACGCTACAATAAATAAGTGTGCTCTTCCTGTTTCAAGCTGAATAAAGCTGGTTTTGCTAAAGTACTGAGACTAAGCCTCATGTTTTGGGGTGCAAGACAGGGACTTATAGCGCAACTCCGATCTTTTATGATTTGCTTCTGTGGTGCTTCACTGCATCGCTGTGAGCCTGCTATTGCTCTGCCCCAGCAACGGACAAACAATCTTCCACAGATACTGCAATCGTGCTTCGGGACGTACTTCAGCGTGTCGTTCCGGTTGGGTGGGGAGTGGGTGAGTGTCTCAAAAGAGTTCAGAAACCTCACAATATGAAGAAGAAAAGGATGATTTGGCTCCTGATTGATAAGTGTGCTGCACACAACATGCTTCCACATTTAGATAATGTTCGCATTGAATTCCTCTCACCCAATTGCACAGCAGTGCTTCGGTCATTGGATTTGGGCATTATTCGCACCCTGAAAATGTATTATGGCAAGTAAATGCTTAGAAAAATTCTTGTCAGCATAACTTGTACACAGGAGAAGATTAAAATTAATGCGAAAGAAGCTATTGAAATGATTGCAAATGCCTGGATGCAAGTTAAAGAAAGCACTATAGTAACAAATACAGAATCTCATTACAACGAAATTTTCGTTACAACAAAATATATTTTAGATCCCTGGGAGTTCGTTGTAATGGAATTTTACCTGTATCTTGTTTCTACATTTATGTTTATTTAGTATAGGATTGTACATTTTTTTCTTGGTATAGTTCAAAATTTCTTCCTTTCATTGTGATTGCTACCAAACAGTTAAAAATATGGACATTACAATCCTAGACATGGAAAGGAGGCCACAAACACTTGCAGATCCACAGCACGCGTCTTCTGGACAAGCAGTTCGCTTTACTAAAAGTGCTCGGCTATATTTCAGTTTAATATCAGTTGATTTGTGATTCATTAAGAGGTGCAATTAGTGATTCTAGGAAGAAGCGCTTAATCAGACACTCTGGGGAGTTTGCTTATGAGCTCCTTGAAGAAGAGCCAAGTAAATGTAAGCTCATTACAAACAAATTATGAGCTTCTAATTAGACGTCCCAGAGCGGCGCAAAACTAAGGTGACTGTCTGTAAAAATACATGTTTCACAAAGTCTCAGTGTTGTAAGTGTAATAAAGTGCCCTGTGCCATGAACACTCAATTCTGCCATTGCTTTTTTTCTGTAAAGCTCATGTCTGTGGCCAGCCAAGCAGTTCAAAAATGATATTCAGAGAATCAAAGGCAAATCAACAAAATGACTCAAAATAGAATACAATTATAAAAGGATCAAAAATCAAAAATAACATCATATTCATAATCACTGACCTTGACATAGTTTAAAACAATACCAGCTATGGAAATAATGGCAACAATACCTGTTGGAGAGCGACATGCACTTGGTTACATACCTCCACTTCAGTGAGTTGAGCCCATTGTTCCCCGGCCTGGAATTTAATTACCTGGCGTTCTGCTACCATGGCCTGGATCAAGGACACCAAATTCTGTCACTCCATCATCGTCACAACAAATCCTGTCAGCTACACCACTGTAAGAGAATAGACACAACAGCATTATGGTCTGGGAAATAAAATGACAAACCACATACAATTGTCTTTTAAAGAAACAACAAAAAAAAGTGTTTAATAATCATTATCACCTTCGCAGACGTGAGTCCAATTGTGAGTGCTCAAATGCTCGAATGGTGGAGTATTACTAAGATATGAGCCGTTAAGCTTTCCTCTATGCAAATGCATATGACATAACAATCTGTATTTTTTTTAATTTTGTGAAAAGGAGTCACGTTGACCCCTCGTATCCCATTAGGGGGGGTGAACCCTGAGGTCAGCTGATGTGGTGTGTACAACTTCAAGTCTTTCTGATCATTTTTGCTGAAGACTCCTGTTGGTTTATTCTTTATCATAAGGGTGTCATTATCTACAAAAAATAAGGTCTAAAAATGGGCGTGAAGGGTTCGTAAAAAACTTGCTTAGCAGATGCTTTTATCCAAAATGACTTACAAAAGCAGTTAACATAACTGAATAAACATTAGTCTGGGGACTGTATGGGAACAAGTGTTACAGGACAAGGTTGCAAAACTAATCACCACAAGTGAACAATATCTTGATTATAAAACTTAACAGGTAATATAAGTTAGAAAGAAATTCACCCAAGAAAACACTTCTTAAACACATTGAGGGAGTTCTCAATTCCAATTGGAAGTGTGTGGCTCATTTCATCAGCAAGGAGTTAGTTACGCATGAAAAGCGTTTGGACTGGAATTTGATACCATGCAGATGTGTTATTACCAGATGCTTTTCATTAGCAGACCTGAGTGGGTGAGAAGTAGCATAGTATCTCACAAATGTCTCAATTTATATAGGTGCTGACCCACTGACTACTCTCTACGCAAGTATCAAGGATCTGAACTTCATATTTGCTGCTACAGAAAGCCAGTGTAGTGATCTGAAGAGAGGAGTGACCTGCCAGCAGAAAGTTTCAGTAGTCCATATCTGACGAGATCAAAGCCTGGATCAAGAGTTGTGCTGTATATTATGTCAGCTACAATCTGATCTTGCAGATATTGGATAGAGTGAAGCAGTAACACTGAAGGACTGTAGCAACATGGCCCCTGTAGAACAGCCTATCATCAATCACCACTCCACATTTGTCCACCGTCTTGGCAAATGTTAATGGTAATGAACCGAGCTGAGTAGAGATGGGGTGCCAAACAAATGGATAAGCTGGGATAGCAAGAAAGTCTGTCTTTGCTAGAGAAGGTGTTCCTTGACCAAGGTTGCAATATCAGGGAGACATGCAGAGATTCTAGCTGATGCCGTGTGGTTCTTAGGAGTAAACGACAGGTAGAGCTGCATATCATCAACATTGTTTTCCTCCAGTATAACTAGTTTTTTTGTTTTGCTTTTTCTGTGTTTTTGGCCAGAGACAGAGCTGGAGGTAGCAGAGTTAAAGATGGTAAGATTTGCATTGGGTGTGATTGATAGGATAAGAAATGACATTAGAAGGTCTGCTCAAGTTTGACAGTTGGGAGACAAAGTCAGAGAGGTGAGATTGCGTTGGTTTGGACATGTGCAGAGGAGAGATGCTGAGTATAATGAGAGAAGGATAGTAAGGATAGAACTGCCAGGGAAGAGAAAAAAGGAAGGCCTAAGCGAAGGTTTATGGATGTGGTGAGAGAGGACATGCAGGTGATGGGTGTGACAGAACAAGATGAAGAGGACAGAAAGATATGGAAGAAGATGATCCGCTGTGGCAACCCCTAATGAGAGCAGCCGAAAGAAGATGAAGAAGACGGTTGCAACAAAATTTCAATGTGATTGACGTTAAGCTTGAGTGTAGCATAGGCACGTCACTCGTTCAGCTTGGGGAGGCAAAAAGAACCAGGGGCCCAGGTGTTCAACCATAATTGTCAGGGGTCAAAGATTTTATGGTTGTGGGGCTATTCCATGCCAGGACACACAGTGTGACCTGCCCAAGAGGTCGGATTCAAACACTCTGGGAGCGGTCCTAGTAATGCCAAAGTCAGAGAGGTTGGCAAGGAGAATCTGATGTTTAACCACATTGAAGGCAGAGGAAAGATCTAGTAGGAGATAGGGTAGCTCTAGCCTGCTGTAATGTGCTGACACATCTTGGTTAAATGGCCCTTCTTTAAACCCAACCAATCAGGATCAAGCAATCATTTCTGTAAAAGAAAAAAAGAGACTTGGTTAGAGACAGCATGTTGTAGTGTTTCTGAAAGAAAGGACAGGAGAGTCTGTAATTACTTACTTAAGATGGTCAGAGTGTGGGCTTCTTGAGAAGAGGAGTTATTAGGGCCTGTTTAAACAATGTTGGAAAAGATTTTAGCAGGGAGTGGTTTAGAAAACTTCTGTCAGCAGCCCTTTTCGGGTGGTTTCAGGAAAATGTTTGTTCCATTGAAATGAATAGTAATACCGACATCGTCATGCACACACATGGTTTGATTGACTAGTGACAGCTATTGACAGAGAGGTGTGCAGCTTGCAATCAAGTAACAAGAACTGAATAAAAGCTGTAGATGTACATTTAGTTTTAATTAGGTTACAGATTAGTAAGTACAGATTAGTAGCACAGATGTTTTAACATAGGCAGTGTGGTTTAGCGGGTCCACAGCTCAAGTCAAAAAGGCCACTTTTTAAATAAATAGTCGCTGCACTCGTGGCTTAGAGAGGGGGTGTGGTAGTGTGGCCGGAGCAGGTTCCTGGGTGAATTCATGATGCGGGCGGTCCTCACTTAAGTGCACAGGTGAGGAGTCGTCCGCATCCGTAATTGATGCCGGGAGCTGCTAATTGCCACACCTGATCCACGTCTCCATGATAAATAATATATACACGAGGCGGATAGAAGGAGAAGAGAAAAAGATGGACGGAGGTTAGAAGGAGCAGAAGGCGGGAAACAGGGAGGAGAAAGGAGACTAGACTAGAAATGTGTCAGTAATTCCTATCAGTTACCCAAATATGTGTCCTCCTTCATGTGCTGTAAATAACACACATCCTCTTTTTCTGACCCCGAACTGAGCAAAAGAAGATTTGTGATAAGGACAATAGCCATTGCGCCACCAGATCACAACTACTGCAAAAGATCTACATCAAATAACTAAACAGATACTTTAATTATAGGTTTCTATTACTAGATTGCTCACAGCACACTCTTTTCTGAATTGGCTTTGCTGTTGTACCCTGCAGCGGAACCAGAGTATTGTCCATCTTATCCACTATATTTTGCTTCTTGTTTTATTTTGAAAATTTTCTAATAGCTTGTTTTCTGCTTTTGTCATTTTGGGGTATTGAGTGTTTGGTGATATGGATAAAAATGAAATTATTTCAGCACAAGGCTGCCACATAACAAGATGTGAAAACGTGAGAGGGTCTAAATACTTTCTGAATCAACTCTATATGCACCAGACTGGAAGAGGAGGAACTTGTAGTGTGTGGGTGGAAGTGACATTAGGCGTCTTCCTGTGGCTTCTTATGTGTTCTCTATAAGGAAATGTATGCAGGGTCATCAGGCAGATAGGTGGGCAGGAAAGTTTAAAACCAGAAGACATTGCTATAGAGATCCAATACATAAACAAAGACACATTTGACAACCAGTGTTATTGTATAAACACACACGCAAGATCAATGCAAAGAAGAATAATTACTTTCAACAGTACACAAAATAATAATGCAGAATTTATCATTTAGCAGCATCCCTGCAAATAACAGAATTTTTAAATGCTTATAGCTCTAGGAATAAAATTGAATCTGTTGCTCTTTACCTTTGGAAACCTAAATCGACATCCTGATGGCAACGGCTGGAATTTAGAGCAAAGAGGATGACGTCTGTCAGACAGAATTGAGGTGGCTTTCTTTCTGACCTGTTTGCAATACATTTCAGTGATGGAGGTTTGCTGCAAACGAATAATTTTACTGATAATCTTTACAATGTTGTTGAAATGGTTTATGTCTTTAATGCTGGGACTGATAAAGCATCATATAAAAGTGAATGTAACAACAGATTCAATAAAGTACTTACAAGACGTCCCATTAAGATTTTGTCAAAAAAAAAAAATTTGTTTAAAATAATTGAGTTTTCTAAGAAGGAATAGCTGTGTCTGCCCCTTATTACATACTTTATCTGTGGTGAGATCAAAGCTTAGCTTGCAATCAATCAATGTCCCTAAATATCTGCATTTGTCCAAATCCATCTCCACTGTCTCTCCTTTAATTAATGTTGAGAGAGTAAAAGGATGGTAAAACTTACGATCTACAGCCTGACACACACGTGCGATTGGGAGACAACTTGAGGGCTCATCCAGTTGCAGTTCCACCCCGAGCTTAAGGGTTGGCACTATCACCTAATGCTTCTCCTCCTTTTATTCCTACAGACTGAACGACTACCAGTCCCCATGACGTCACTTCCGGGTTGCCGTCTCCTGGCCCTTCTGGTCATGAGGAGCAGTACCACTAGTTTCGCCACAATCAACATTCTGGCTCCGGTCTGAAAAAAAAAACTAAAACCCTTTTTACCTTTTCCTTTAGATTTGACCAGCACATATCCAGGTTTTGCCTTCAAGGTGCCCCAATGCTTTCTAACTATCCTATCTTTTCATTACAAGTGATATCGTTGGTCTTAGACATATTGAGCTGTAAAAAGGTAACAATCACACCATTTAACAAACTCATTAACAGCAGGTCTCCTTATTTTGTAAAAGACTAAGAATGACAGAGTCATCTGCAGATTTCAGGGGATGTTTGTCCTTGTGTGAACTCCTTCAGTTATTTGTGTACAAGATAAACAGAAAAGCAGACAGACAGCAGCCTTGAGGTGTCCCCATGGATGTATTAAAGCTATCAGAAAAACAGCCATTAACACTCACTCTTTGTGTTCTGTTAGTTAAAAAGTGCAGAATGTTTCCCATTAAGTCAGGGTCTAAACACAACTGATCAATCAGTTCATCAAGAAAAACGTGGAGCTGGATTGCATTAAAAGATGATGAGAAATCTATAAACAGCAATTCTGTGTGGTCTTTTGGTCCTCTCAAACGCTACAGTAAATTCTGAAGTGTCACTGTGGCATCCTCCGCATCCTTATATGCAAACTGGTAAGCATCGAGATAGGCCTGGGTTTTGTTAAGTAGTTATTTCTTAATTAACTTCTCAAAGGATTTCATGATATGAGAAGTTAGGGCCACTAGCATGAAGAAATTAAAACTTTTGTGGTGTGCAGTTTTTGCTATTGGAATAACATTTTCCTATTTCCAGAGTCTGGGCACTTGCTGTAAATTCAGAGAAATCTTAAATATGGAGTAGAATATTGGAGAGAGTTGCTCTGTACAGGAAAGAAGCAGATGCCCACTTATTTCATCTGGACCCAAGATTTTCTTGATTATTGAAGGACATTACTTCAAAGAAAGGCTGACTTCTTGCTCCAGTCACGAGTCTGTTCTTTTGTTAACAAACTTCCAAAGCAACATCCTGTGCCTCAAACCTTGAACAGATTTAATTGAATTCTTGATCCAAATGATACTCAGTTTTTACTCCTGCCAGTTTCACACTATTATTGCATTTAGTGTGAATGCCTGCTATAATCTTCATGCTGTTCCACAATGAACTCAGGTTATCAGTCCACAGTTCATGCTCAACTCTGTCCCTATGCTTCAACTTTGTCCACTTGATTTCAGGTTTCACCTACTATCGCTAAAGATGACAATGTCATCAGCAAACATCATAGTTCATCGGGACTCCTGTCTAATCTTGTCTTTCAACCTGTCCATCACCATTGCAAATAAGAAAGGGCTCAGAGCTGATCCCACCTCCACCTTGAATGCATCCATCACTCCTACTGCGGACCTCACCACTGTCACCTCGTACATATCCTGTACAACTCTTACGTACTCTGCCACTCCCGACTTCCTCATACAATACCACCACTCCTTTTGAGGCACCCTGTCATATGCTTTCTCCAGGTCTAAACAGATGCAATGCAACTCCTTCTGGCTTTCTCTAAACCTCTCCATCAACATCCTCAGAGCAAACATCGCATCTGTGGTACTCTTTCTTGGCATGAAACCATACCACTGCTCACTAATCATCACCTTCTTTCTTAACCGAGCTTTCACTACTCTTTCCCATAACTTCATGCTGTGGTCATCAATTTTATCACCCTGTAGTTATCACAGTTCTGTGCTGCTCACTTAATATACTCTGTTAAAATGCCTTGTTTCTTCGGATTATTAGTACTTTTGAATCTCTGATAATTCATGGATTGTTTTTTGGGTATGTTTGGACTGAATTGAACAGGATTATGGCGTTCTGGCAGAATTTTTTTAAAATTGGTTACATGGTCTGTCAGTTCATTAATGTCAGCACTGGATTATTTAAACACGGTCCAATCAGTGGACCCAAAACAGTCTTATTTTGGGTGATTTTAATTAGCGTTCACTGGATGAAACTCTGTGTCATTTTTACTAGTTTGTCATTTTCCAAACTCATCACAACAGAGCGCTTGATCAGTACTACAGAAATATCAAAAGGCACCTATGAATCAAGAGCAAAACCACTGCTGCATTCATTAGATCATGCCTGGGTCCAACCTATTTCAGCTGAAACTGATTAACAACCCCCTGTGCTACTTAACTGACCAGATCAATAGCCCACAAGTGTCATTGACTTGATCCTATACTCTGATTAAAAAGTGTTCCTTTCATTTTTTTGAGCAATATATATATATATATATATATATATATATATATATATATATATATATATATATATATATATATATATATATATATATATATATGTATATGTATATATATACACACTGTATATATATATATATATATATATTGTCGCAGTAGGGGGCAGTAGTGCTCCCTTGAACCCTCAGGTACCACGCCAAACACCTGGTAAAATTGCCACAATAATTATATTTATTATAATAATGTGCACCAAGCACCCTCCACTCCACTATATTCATAAATCACAATTACAATAACCAATCAATAATAATCACAATCCTCCACTCCCAGGCGCGTTGCCCTCCTACCACCCAGCTCAGCTCAGTGTCTGGGAGTTCCCAGAGTCCTTTTATTCCTCCTGACCCGGAAGTCATTCTGCCCAACAGTTCCACAAGTCCTTACTACTTCTGGGTCAGGGTAATCAGTACTTTTCTTCACCCGGAAGCCCGTCGCTCTTCCTGTGACGAACTTCCGGGTCATGTCTTAAATGAGTCCATTGGCCTCCCGACAGCGACTCCCAGTGGCCCCAAGGTATCCAGCAGGGCTGTGTATAAAACTACATAGTCCATGAGGCCCTGCTGGAATTGGGGCTCGTATATGCTCTCGGGAGAGCTCCTCCTAGCGGCCAGGGGGTGAGGGCGGAGTAAAATGCCGGCAATCCACCACAATATATATATATATATATATATATATATATATATAGTCATATGAAAAATTTTGGGAACCCCTCTTAATTCTTTGGATTTCTGTTTAACATTGGCTGAGCTTTCAAACTTCCTTTTAATATATGACTTGCCTTATGGAAACAGTAATATTTAAGCAGCGATATTAAGTTTATTGGATTAACAGAAAATATGCAATATACATCATAACAAAATTAGACAGGAGCATAAATTTGGACACCCCAACAGAGATATGACATCAATACTTAGTTGAGCCTCTTTTTGCTAATCTAACAGCCTCTAGACGCCTCCTGTGGCTTTTGATGAGTGTCTGGATTCTGGATGGAGGTATTTCTGACCATTCTTCCGCACAAAATCTTTCCAGTTCAGTTCAATTTGATGGCTGTCGAGCATGGACAGCCTGCTTCAAATCGATGATATTTAAGTCATGGGACTGTGACGGCCATTCCAGAACATTGTACTTTTCCCTTTGCTTGAATGCCTTTGTAGATTTCAAACTGTGCTTTGGGTCATTGTCTTGTTGGAATATCCAACCCCTGCGTAACTTCAACTTTGTGACTGATGCTTGAACATTATCCTGAAGAATTTGTTGATATTGGGTTGAATTCATCTGACCCTCGACTTTAACAAGGGCCCCAGTCCCTGAAGTAGCAAAACAGCCCAAAATCAAGATGGAATCTCCACCGAATTGGATAGTAGGTAGCAGGAGTTTTTCTTGGAATGCGGTGTTCTTCTTCCGCCTTGCAAATCGCTTTCTGTTATGACCAAATAACTCAATTTTTGTCTCATCAGTCCAAAGCACTTTGTTTCAAAATGAATCTGGCTTGTCTAAATGAGCATTTGCATACAACAAGCGACTCTGTTTGTGGCGTGAGTGCAGAAAGGGCTTCTTTCTCATCACACTGCCATACAGATGTTCTTTGTGTAAATTGTGCTGAATTGTAGAACGATGTACAGATACACCATCTGCAGCAAGATGTTTTTGCAGGTCTTTGGAGGTGATCCGTGGGTTGTCTGTAACAATTCTTACAATCCTGCGCATATTTCGCTCCTGTATTTTTCTTGGTCTGCCAAACCTGAGGTTTAACAGCAACTGTGCCTGTGGCCTTCCATTTCCTGATTCCATTCCTTACAGTTGAAACTGACAGTTTAAACCTCTGAAATGGCTTTTTGTTGCCTTCCCCTAAACCGTCATACTGAACAATCTTTGTTTTCAGATCTTTTGAGAGTTGCTTTGAGGATCTCATGTTGTCTGTCACTCTTCAGAGGAGAGTCAAAGGGAAGCACAACTTGTAGTTGACCACCTTAAATACCTTTTACCACTCGTGATTGGACACACCTGTCTATGAAGTTCAAGGCTTAACGAGCTCATCCAACCAATTTGGTGTTGCAAGTAATCAGCATTGAGCAGTGACATGCATTCAAATCAGCAAAATGACAAGGGGACCCACATTTGTGCACAGCCAGTTTTTCACATTTGATTTAATTTCAATACAACTAAATACTGCGTCACTAAAAATCTTTGTTCGGAAATAACCCAAGTGCTCAGATGTTCCTAGGAAATGAAAGACATACCACTGTTATCTTTTTTTAAAAATGTAAATTATTATTAAGGCTGAGAGGGGTTCCCAAACTTTTTCATATTACTGTATATATATATATATATATATATATATATATATATATATATATATATATATATATATATATATATATATATATTATATATAGTATTCTATTTGTACCTAACATTGCATTGAGACATGTGGCTACATGTTATTCTCTGTTTTAAGAGTATGTAATTGGTGAATACCCTAAAATTTTAAATATACATTCACAAGTAAGATGTGATACATTTGAGATCCAATCATATCAGAATACACAAATTATTTAATTCAGAATGATAATATTTTACACTTTCGAAGAGTTTTTACAAAGCTATCTCTAATCTCTTTAGCTCTCAAGCAGTAGATGACTGGGTTCATTAGTGGAGGAATCACATTTTGGACCCCTGCTGCCATGATGCGTACATCTTCAGAGGTGCCTGGAATCCGGTTGGAAATATGAACACAAACAGCAGTTAAAAGAAAGATAAAAATTACCACCAGGTGTGTTCCACATGTAGAGAAAGCCTTGACCCGTCCTTCTGAACTGGCAATTTTGAGCACTGACATGATAATCCTTACATAGGAATATAAAATATAGGTCAAGGGGATAATCATAACAGACATAGCAATGGCCAAAGTCACATAATTGTTAACTGAAATGTCAGCACAAGCCAGTCGGACCACAGAAGCAAGTTCACAATAGAGATGCATAACTTTATTGGGGCCTCAGAAGGGCAGTCTAAGAGCCAGAATGAGTGGAATAACAGGAGCAATGAGTCCACCAAACCAACAGAAAATAATACATTTCAATATAACTCGATTGGTCATAATGGTGGGATACCGAAGTGGATTACAGATAGCCACAAATCTGTCATATGCCATTAGCATCAAGAGAAAGGACTGTGAACTTCCTACAGCATGGAAAAGAAAAAGCTGCACGAAACAGCCATCAAAAGATATATTGCTGTCAAACATGAGAATGGCCAGTATTCTCGGAACTGTGACAGACGAAAAAGCAATGTCTAGAATGGCCAGACTGCAAACCAGCACATACATGGGCTTGTGCAGATTTTCATCCATTGTGAGTGTTAAAATGATGGTGAGATTCCCCAGGCAGATTAACAGGTAGGCAGTCAGGAAAAACGCAGAAAAAAGGGTTTTGCTCTTAAGATCTTGAAATCCTGGAAAGCCAACAATAATGAACTGCTGAACTGATGACGTCAGACTGACATTAGGCATGGTGATCATTAAGCTCTTCTGTGAATGGAATAAAATAACAAGATTATTATGTGGTTATGTTCTGAAGTATCTTATAGTCACTAGAAATAATAGTTTATCCAACTCCAAACAATATTTATACTGATTACGATTTAATGCAATATTATTCTATTAATTAAGCTATGAAGAAGTTATAAGTATTGTTGACATTTTATAACTCAAAATTAGTTATAAAACGCTAAATAATTTATTAATTTTAGATTTGTAAAAGTGGTCATGGACTCAGTTACTCTAATACAACATTGTGACAAGTCAAAAGGGTGACAGGGCAGACCCAAGCACCTATAGGCCAGTAAGCTTAATGTGCCTCACAGGTGAATTAATGGAAGGAAATTTAAAGTATTACACATAAGTAAAAATGTGAGGTTTGAATACACAATGGCTGGTCATAAAATCGAGAGTACACCTTATGAGAAGGATTTAGGAGTCATAGTGAACTCTAAGATATCAACTTCCCGACAGTGTTCAGAAGCCATTAAGAAGGCTCACAGGTTATATAGCGCCGTGACATGTAGAGTACAAGTCACAGGAGGTTCTGCTCAAGCTTTATAACACATTGGTGAGGCCTCATCTGGAGTCCTGTGTGCAGTTTGGGTCTCCAGGCTACAAAAAGGACATAGCAGCACTAGAAAAGGTCCAGAGAAGAGCTACAAGGGATGAGTTATGAGGAAAGATTAAAAGAACTGAGCCTTCACAGTTTAAGAAAAAGAAGATTAAGAGGTGACATGATTGAAGTGTTGAAAATTATGAAGGAAATTAGTCCAGTGAGTCAAGACTGTGACTTTAAAATGATTTCATCAAGAACATGGGGACACAGTTGTAAACTTGTGAAGGGTAAATTTCACACAAACATTACTCCAGGTGTTTAGCAAGAGTCATCCGGCAGCACCTCTGGGTGTGGTGGAAGTTCTGCCAAACAGGACTCAGTAAGCGTCCAGGGACCACCTGGTAGTGGCCATGGGCCTCAGTAGGGTTGAGTCTCCATGCTCAGCTGTGGCTCCACTGCAAGCCCTCTATCAATCCGGGGACAAAATGTCCTAAAAAAGTTCTCTCCCCCGGACCGTCCATTGTCAAGGCATCCCACACCACCTTAATCTTATCTGCAACCTTGTGGAAGTGGAAATAACAATTCCCAACACCCAATACACTAACTCCTGATGATTTCATTGGCACTCATGAAGGTTAAAGAGCTAAACACGTCATGTCATCAAAGGTACTAACTGCTGTGTTTTATTTTTTCCTCAGTCGCTTTGGAATAATAATTTCATTGTCTTGCTGTATTACAGCATTTATCGTAGAGTACTGGAACACAGTTTTACCTTTTTTAGGCTCCTTGATGTCCCAGAGACAAAATTTGAAGGAGGGGAGGGTTTGCCCTTGTGATTAGAAGAGTGTTGGGGTCCCTTTGGTGAAACGAGTGCAGTTAGAAATGGGGAAAAGTATCACATAGTGTTGTCAATCGCTTTGGTGGACTGGGAGTGTGTCACAGGTGACAATAAATTTCAGATAAATTCATTCAACTAGCATTTTCTAATCAGTGCACAGCCTTGCATTTTTGAAAAAGCCAACACAGACGTCAAACACAAAGAGGAAATAAAAAAAGAATTAAAAAAAAAACTACTACAAAGAAAATGATGGAGCCAAGTCATTACTAGACAGGAAGAAGCATGAATTTCCAGATTTTTTACTGCTTTTTAGAATACAATAAGAAAATAACAGGGCATCGAGTGCAGTGCAAAATAAATGAGTAACTTTTGTTTTCCTCTTGGTAGACATTTATTGAAAACTGCTGTATATCGAGGCAGTACTCATTTTAGGCTTTGATATTAATGGAGAGTTGAAATTTTTTGCTGATTTTAGCTTTAAATGAATCAAGTTAAATAATCTTTCTAACATTACTGGGTTCCTCTTTAATATGGAGATGTACAGTATGTAGAATGTTCTTCAGTAAGCAGCTCAAGTAAACTAACAATATTAACCCCTGGTAAAAAAAAATACAATTATTGCATACAGAAAAATAGTTACATAGCACTGATGATACACCTGATTAACCAACAGCACTATAACTGAGACCCACTGGGCAAAGCAGGGTAACACAGAGAGTATTACTATAAAGGCTTACATTTTTACAGTATGTAATATTGTTTAAATTACTGTCCTTCCTAATGTTTTATATGTTTATTAACAATTACTTTGTCTGCCTTAATCCTACTGTATTTAAGATATCATAATATAGCAATCAATAATTAGAACTGAAAAAAACTGTTACTTACAGTCACGCCACATGCACTTTATGAATGTTAACTTGCGTTAGTGCAGGAGACTGAAACTGCTCTTTTTATATTTCAGCTTTATGTCATGGGATTTGGAGTTTAATAGCACATGCAATTAAAGCCATTAAAAGCATTGCTTTGTTAAGCTCTGAAGTCATTTTGCTTCTAAGCTCCCTAAAGAAAACTAAGACGTTTATGTTGTAGAGTAATTATAAACAAAATGTGTACCCTTGATTAGGTATTCCAAAACTGTGCTTCACGGGCATTTATTGTATGACATGAGATACAGTACAGTACACAACAGTATAAATGAATATACTGTATTATTGACACATTATAACCTGTTTATCTTTTAAATTCATGTTGTGATGTTTGTGGAAAGTTCCTGGATAAGCAAATGATATTGAAATGACTTAAATGAATGAGTCACACAGGAGATGCTATCCTGGATGAACGTTAGAACAATTCAGACAAGAACAGACCACTCGGCCCAACAAAGCTCGCCAGTCACATTCATGTAATTCCTCTAAAATAACATCAAGTTGTGATTTGAAGGTCCCTAAAGTCCTACTGTCTACCACACTACTTGGTAGCTTGTTCCATTTGTCTATGGTTCCCCATGTGCCTATGGTGTGAAGAAAAACTTCCTAATGTTTGTGCGGAATTTACCCTTCACAAGTTTCCAACTGTGTCCCCGTGTTCTTGATGAACTCATTTTAAAGTCACAGTCTCAATTCACTGGACTAACTCTCTTTGTAATTTTAAACACTTCAATCATGTCAACTCTTAATCTTCTTTTGCTTAAACTGAAAAGGCTCATCTCTTTTTAATGCTAGAATCCCTGAAGCCTACAAAAAAACTTGTAATCCTGGGCCACCTTAAATGCCATTGCAACTCTCCATCAGTGTCTTTTGTTTTGTAAATGTGTCGATCAACACAAGCAGCAACCAGCCTGCTGTCCCATCCCCCCCAATGACGGAGCTCAACTCAGGCAAAAAGTTCTCCCAGCTCAGGTGTGTTTATCTGGCAGTGAGGTGCCTGAAGTTGTACAGGGTAAATAATATATCATTATTTGGAATACATGCATTTTATGTGTGTTCCATGTGTACAACGATCTGTGTAAATGCAGGATGAAAGGAAATACGAGGAAAGAAATGTCGAACACATAACTAAAGCAGAAACCTTTTCCATGTTAAACTAATAATGATGTGAAATATATAATGTGTGAAGACTTTAATCCAAAAATCAAAAAAACATGTGTGTTTTTATTAAAGAATATAACCAAAGTAAAAAAAAATCATTCAATTTACATGTTGCTGTCAATGAGTTAAAAACCCAAGCTCAAATGTCAATCAACAGAAAGTTTCTATGTAGTCTTGGATGGTGCAGAGGTAAGAACTAATGCCTTATAACCAAAAGGTTCCAGGATCGAGTCCGAGTGCTCCGTATTTTGAGTAGTGAGCTGCTATTATTATTATTTCTACAATATAATAAAATAACACATTTGATTTGAGTCTGTAACACCCAGTGTAAATTTTGGCTACTTGTAAAAGCTTTTTTTTTTATTATTCAGTTTTATTCTGTCAGTGGCGTTCACATGTTACAATGAACTTGTTTCTCCCTCTCTGAGTTGATGCCGTTTGTCTCCATTTTTTTCAAAGATACGATGTCCTGTGACCACTGTCAGACTATCATGAAGCATTTGCGCTTTGACAACAAAGACACCCGTGCAGAACATGTGAAAGATGACAGGTTTGCTTTGATTTCAGAAATCTAGCAACGTTTTGTTGAGAGCTGTGTTTTGCCCAGAGGGGACTGGGCGGTCTCTTGGTCTGGAATCCATGCAGATTTTATTTTTTTTCTCCAGCCGTCTGGAGTTTTTTTTTTTTTGTTTTTTCTGTCCACCCTGGCCATCGGACCTTACTTATTCTATGTTAATTAATGTTGACTTATTTTTATTTTTTATTGTGTCTTCTATTTTTCTATTCTTCATTTTGTAAAGCACTTTGAGCTACATTTTTTTATATGAAAATGTGCTATATAAATAAATGTTGTTGTTGTTGTTGAGTTACAACCCAGGGCAAAGACTTTCCGAGTCTGTGGTCATAAAGCTTATGGAGCTTTTTCTGGACAAAGGTAGAACCGTAACAACAGACATCTTCTTCACAGCGCTTTCACTGGCTAATAGACTGCTGTTACTCATCGCAACTCTGCTTGGCACCATAAGTAAAATGGGACTTCCACCTGCAGCTATAGTCACTTTAGTACACGAGCAATTCACCACACTAGTATTTAGATCTGCCTGTGCCATGTTGATGATAGATAGATAGATAGATAGATAGATAGATAGATAGATAGATAGATAGATAGATAGATAGATAGATAGATAGATAGATAGATAGATTTTTATCTTAATTTAAATAATGTATACTGTTAATAATTAAATGTTTGGGTACGGTGGTGCAGCGGTAGCAATGAGCTGGCGCTCTGTCCAGGGATTGGTCCTGCCTTGTGCTATATGCTTTCTGGGACTTGTGCAACCCTGGATGAATAGATGGATTGAATAATTAAACATGTACTACAAAGATATTTCAATGTTCCTTAAAATATTGAAGAATTTGTGTTCTAAGCTTACAGATGATTTGACATTTATTAAAGAGCTTATTGTGTGGCGATTGGTTATGTGGAGAAAGAAAAGGAAGAGACAGTACTGCTGCATTAAATTATTCCATCAAGGGTTACACACGTCCCAGCAAGCATCTTGCAGGAGGCAGGAACAATCTCTGGATGGGGCACCAGCTCATCGCTACTGTTGCGTTACTGTGGCTCTATGTTTAATAACTGCTTAAATTTCATCTTAGTATTTAAAGTATTCAGAGAGCTGTAATATCATGAATGTAATGTATTCTGTGTCTTGTTGGAATAAGAGAAAGCCTGTTTAAGAAACACGTAGTGATTCACACACAAAGATCACATATAAGAACACATACTGTACAATAGGAAGCATTTAATATGCTACATTAGTTACGATGGGACCTGAGAAACTCTAGTAAATTTAGCATTGATTTTAAGATTAAGTTTAAGGTTTGGTCTCGTCCGATCACGAGATGGGCGTCTGAAGTGGAGCTCCGCTAGCAGTGGTGCTATTTTTCATATTATTTGCTTATTATTCTGAGATATCCTGTATTTATTCAACCCGAGAGGGACCGCTACAGTATATGTAAACACATATAAACATGGCCAACAAGAAGGGGGGTTCGAAAGAATCGAAGACTAAAGCTACATCCAAGCTGCGATCAGCAAGCCCTAGTTCGAGATACGGCCTCTCAGAGACAGACCTGGATCAGATGGGCGAAAGTACAGACTCCTCGGGACCACGGTCCGCTACATCGCCGCCGCTGAGAGCGAAAAGGGGAGCGAAGGTGCGATCGTGAGTGCAGATGTGGATAGCTCGCCGATTGGAGAGGATTACCTGAAACTGGAAAAGGCGGGAGGTCCGCGGCTTCAGTTACGCAATCACGCGGGACTGGAGCAGCGGGACACCGCTTCAGCAGAGTCTGCTGCTTCATCTACGGTACAAGAAGGCACATTTGAGCTATCTGAACTGAAAGTGTTGCTCGCTGACCTCAGGCAAGATATAAAGAAAAGCGAGAAGGCTAATGAGAAAGCAACGGCAAAGGCACATGAGAGACTGAAACAGGAGATGAAACAGGCCAATGAATGTCTGCGACAGGAAATCCAACAGGCAAATGAAAGGCTTCGTCAAGAGGTACAGCTTGAACTTCGACAGGTGCTGGGTAAAATTGAAGAGCGCATTGAGAAAAACTCGCTAAACTGAGCACGCTTGCTGATCGATTGGAGCATCTTAGTGAGACATTCACGAATCGGATCGAAATAGCCGAACATCTAGCTGCCAGTGCCGAGGAAAGAGCAGTAAATGTCAGTTGAATGTAAAAACTCGGAGAAAAACTTGGAGACAGACTGGCTGCTTTAGAAGATGGGAATAGAAGGTATAATGTCAGAATTGAAGGCTTGCGGAGAATCGAGAAAGTTTAAACCCGTGAAATTCGCAACTGAACTTTTTCTAAAATAATCGGGCGACTTTAAAGCAGAATCTGAGATAGCAGCGGCTTACAGCGTCACGCGATCAAACACCGTCAGACCCCGACCAAGATCTTTTATAGTCCGTTTTGAACGATTATCATTTAAGTTAGAGGTGATGGAACTCCTCAGGAAAAAAAGGAAGATATTATATATGAAGATTGCCACATTCGCGTCTTCCCTGACTTCTCTCCAGCAACAGCTATCAAACGCCGCCTTCTATAATATTAAACAGCGCTACGGCAAGCCAATGTCAAATCGGCCTCCTGTATCCGGCAAAACTGAAAGTGGAATGGCAGGGCATTTCTATGTTTTCGCTAGCAAGGAGGAGGCAGAAAATGAGTTAAGAAAGCTGATCCGGGACTATTCTGATACATAATTGTGAGTCATGGCGGTAAATGATAAAGCTAGGATTAATAATCTACTGTCTGATCTATTTGTTTTAAAATACGGGTTTTTATCAGCATATATTCTCATATTCTTATATTATTATTACTTACTTATTACTTATCATTACTTAGTATTACTAGGGCTAAATGTTTGTGTTTTATTGTGCTTAATTACGTTTTCCTCCTCTTTTTTTTTTCTTTTCTAATTATTTCATGTGTACCCTAAATGAGACTGTTCAATATCATACCCTTGGTTTGCTGTTATTGCTATTACTGCATTAAGACTTGTTATGCTTTTTTTGGACACATCTTTAACACCATCACCTGGGTTTATTGTCTGGGGATATCATCTTAATGCACTAAAATTGATGAAGATTATATGTATGTATGTATGTATATATATGTATATATATATATATGTATATGTGTATGTGTATATATATATATATATTAAGTGCAAAATTCTTTTCTTTTTTTTTTTTTCTCTTTTAAAGACTATATTGGTAACAGATATCTCTATCTTTTAACCTTAAAGCGCCACTGCATGGGGGCTTGATGTGCTTTGGACGTGCTCTGTCTCTGGGTATGTCAGAGGACTGGGACTGCATGAAGTGGGTTTTAGCCTCACCTGGGGAGGCAAAAGGGAGGGTGGGGGTTAAGGGGAAGAGAAAGAGAGCAGGCTTGATCTATATCTAATCTATCATCTCAATCTTTATAATTATAACTATCAACGTAATAATAAGCTGCATGGCAACAACTCTTGGGGAATAGGAAATTAAGACCTAAACTATTTCACTTCCAGTTAAGACTATAATATGACACCAAAACTCAGAATCAGTGTCTCCATGATGGGACAGTTAACTTCGTAAGCTGGAATGTTAAAGGCCTGAATCACGAATTAAAGAGAAAGAAAGTACTTTCTCACCTAACAGGTCTAAATGCTAAAATAGTATTTTTACAGGAAACCCACTTACTAAGTAAGGATCAGTTCCGGCTGCAAAAGGACTGGACTGGCCAAATGTTCCATTCTAGTTTTACAAAGAAAACTAGAGGGGTGGGAATTCTCATACATAGAACAGTACCATTTGTAGCATCAGATGTAGTATTGGATCCTGAAGGGAGATATGTGATGGTCATGGGAGACTTATCTAACTGTAAAATGATTTTGATAAATGTTTATGCACCTAATGTTGATGATAAGGAATTTATACAAAATTTATTTGCATCCATTCCCAATCTGAACACTCATAAACTTATAATGGCTGGGGACTTTAATTGTGTTCTAAATCCACTTTTAGATAAGACTTCCTCCACAGGGGAACGCAACTAACACCGCAAAGATAATTACAAAGTTTATAACTGATCACAACTTATCAGATCCCTGGAGGTTTTAAACCCAAATTCAAGAACATATTCTTTCTACTCACCAGTACATCATTGCTACTCAAGGATTGATTACTTCTTTATAGATAATAACTTCTTGCCTAAGATTAAATCTTGTAAATACGATGCTATTGTTATTTCAGACCATGCTCCGATGATCTTGGAGCTGAAATTACTAAGCCCCATACACTCACCCGCAGATGGCGTCTCAATCCGCTTCTATTAGCTGACGAGAATTGTACTGAATTTATATCCAAACAAATTGAATTCTTTCTAGAGACAAATACATCCCCTGAGATCTCTGCAGGAACACTCTGGGAAACTCTTAAGGCCTTCTTAAGAGGACAGATTATCTCATATCTTTCCCACAGAAATAAATCCGAGCGAAGAAAGTAGCAGAGATAAAAGCGAAATTACTAAAATAGATGAAGAACATGCCAGACTACCAAGCGAGACTCTACATAAGAGGAGGCAGGCTCTACATTCAGAATTAAACCTCTTGACAACTAAAGAAACCGAACAACTAATTTACAAATCCAGACATCATTATTATGAACATGGAGAAAGCTAATAAGCTTTTAGCGCAACAAATTCACAAGCAAGAAGTGCAACGCAATCTCGTAATTACTAACACGAATGGAGATAAAATCATCGAACACAAAAATATAATGTGCACTTTTAGAGACTACTATAAATCCCTATATACTACTGAGTTTAAAGAAGACAATATACAATCTAATGCATTTCTGGATAAATTACAGATACCACAAATTGACGCTATTAGTGTGGAGGAGCTCGATAAACCTCTGTCATTATCAGAATTACTGGATGCTATAAAGTCACTCCAAGGTGGAAAAGCAGCAGGCCCTGATGGCTACCCTGCAGAGTTTTACAAGAAATTCTCCGCTCAGCTAGCTCCCTCCTATTAGCAACATTTACAGAAGCCAGAGATAACCAATCTCTTCCACAAACCTTTCGCCAAGCACTAATCACTGTCTTTCCAAAACAAAATAAGGACTTATTACAATGTGCATCATACAGACCAATTTCACTTCTGAATAACGACGTTAAAATACTCTCTAAAATCATAGCTAGAAGGATGGAGAAAGTGCTCCCTCAATAATATCACAAGACCAAACTGGATTTATTAGGGGCCGACACTTATCTTCAAATCTTCGACGCCTGTTTAATGTAATATACTCACCAACTAAATCAAACACCCCAGAAATATTATTATCATTGGATGCAGAAAAAGCATTCGACATGATTGAATGGAAATACCTTTTACTATTTTGGAGAAGTTTGGGTTTGGCCCGAACATTTGTGCATGGATTAAATTACTGTATACTAACCCAGAAGCTTCAGTTTGCATCAATAACATTTGCTCAGACTACTTTAAACTAGAGCGTGGCACAAGACAAGGATGCCCTTTGTCACCACTGCTGTTTGCAATTGCCATTGAACCACTGGCAATACATTGTCGAAATACTGATCAGATAAAGGGGATTAGCAGAGAAGGACTGGAACAGAAAATCTCATTATATGCAGATGACATGGTACTGTATATATCGGACCCAGAAAATTCTGTGCCTGCAGTCTTAGCAGCACTCACAGAATTTCAAAAGCTCTCTGGTCTCAGAATTAATCTGAATAAAAGTGTACTCTTTCCGGTGAATTGCAAGCATATAATATTAGATTAGACACCCTTCCTTTTATCATTGCAGAACAGTTTAAATACCTCGGGTAAACATCACAAGTAAACATAAAGCTCTTTATCAAAAAATTTCGTCGTCTGTATGGAAAAAATTAAACAAGACTTGCATAGATGGTCAACCCTTCATCTCACACTAGCTGGAAGAATTAACACTGTTAAGATGAATATTCTTCCTAAGCTCCTTTTTATTTCAAAACATACCAATATACATTAATAAATCGTTCTTTAAGCAATTAGATTCAACAATAACCTCATTTATTTGGAATTCTAAACATCCACGCATCAAAAGAGCGACCCTACAAAGACAAAAGGCAGAAGGCGGCATGGCTCTACCTAACTTCCAGTTTTATTACTGGGCAAATATACAGTCGATAAGAACCTGGACACAAATAGAAGAACATACACAGGCATGGACCGCAATAGAAGTAAAATCCTGCAGTACTTCTTTGTATTCCTTGCTTTGTGCTCCAATAAACACACGTTATCGGCAATACACTAATAACCCAATTGTGCTCCACTCACTTAGAATCTGGAACCAATGTAGAAAGCATTTTAAGACGGAGAAGCTTCTTTCTGTGGCACCCTGCAAAAGAACCACCTCTTTCAACCCTCACAAACATATGCAGTTTTAATATCTGGAAAAATTTGGAATTAACTTGCTTAGAGACCTTTATATAGACAACGTCTTTGCATCCTATGAACAATTACGTTCCAAATTTAACATTCCAGCTACAAATTTCTTTCACTATCTTCAAATCAGGAACTTTGTTAAACAGAACCTTCCAGATTTTCCTCATCTTGCACCCTCATCCACGCTGGAAAAATTATTGCTCAATTTCAAGGAGTTAGACTCCATCTCTACAATATATAAAATCCTTTTACAATCCCTTCCTTTCAAAGATCCAAGAGGACACTGGGAAAATGACCTCTCAATTAATATATCAGAAAAGGAGTGGAAAGTAGCAATGCAGAGAATTCACTCAAGCTCCATATGCAAAGCATACAATTATACAACTCAAAATTATATATCGAGCACATCTGTCTCGACTAAAACTCTCAAAAATGTTTCCAGGGCATGATCCAACCTGCGAACGTTGCAACCAAGCCCCAGCCTCACTAGGTCACATGTTCTGGGCCTGCTCCAAATTAACATTATTCTGGACAAAAATTTTTAATTACCTCTCAGACAGTCTTGGACTCACAATCCCTCCTAACCCATTAACAGCTGTGTTTGGGGTTCTTCCAGAGGGTCTTAAAGTGGAGAAAGACAAACAAACTGTGATTGCATTCACTACACTGTTGGCACGCAGACTTATTCTGATAAACTGGAAGAACCCAAACTCTCCTCTTTAAGTCAGTGGGAAACTGATGTGTTATATTATTTAAAATTGGAAAAAATCAAATACTCAGTTAGAGGATCTGTGCAGACTTTTTCAAAACATGGCAGGATCTAATCAGTAATATTTTGAAATGATTTTATAAAGCACAGAGAATTTGTTGATTTAGGTATTTTTAAAAGCCTTAAATTTTACACCGTTTGGCTTGCTCTCTCTCTCAAGGGTGGGGATCGATCTGTTCTTAGCATAATTCTTTTTTTTTGTAAAACTTGATTGCTATGTATTGATTGTAATAAAATTAATAAATAAATAAAAAAAAAAAATAAGATTAAGTTTACAACGTTCTACTTTAATGACAAGATTAAAGTGGACATTTCAACCATTTTTTTCACTTTCCCTATTTTTTTTCCTTTTCTCTGTACCCTAATAAGCCTTCATATGACACTCGGATGATGGGCTTTGACTCACCTTTTCACAGCGACTTTGATATCTGACCACTTCTTTTTTATTTTTGACACTGTGCTACTTTCTGAACTTGAACTACTGAGTTTCTCTGCCACTCTGTATCACTCGATCAGCTTCCTTTTGTTGTTTATACCACTGTTTAAGCCAATAAATAGTATGTTTTTCCTTGCCTCCACTTCGCATTTGCTGAAATTCTTTTTTTCATATGCTTTCGCCATTGTCTTTTAACCAAATACTGAACAGGGAAGGTGATATTTATATTGATTTATATAGTAAAATATGCACAATTCAGGGAGGCAACAGCGTTGGAATTGGCAGGCGTGTGCACATGCGTTACTTTTCACGGCAAGAGGGATTTATGGAGCTGAAGGACATGGAAGTTGGCTTACACAGTTTTGTACATTTGAATTTTTTTGTGCATACGTACATTTCCACTTTATTTTAGTGTGAGTTCTACACACACTGTTACGCATGAGGCCCCACTCCATGAATCATTTATACTGACTACATGGTTATAAAATCTCACTGCAGTAGATACAAATGATCTTCTAAAGTATTCTGTTCTACAGTTTAGTGTAGTGCCAAAAGGTTGAGGGTGATTGCTATTGTCAAGGATGGCCTGTACCTTTTCCCCACATACCTTTCCACCACAATTCCCAGTGATTCCACAGTCCTACCCAGCACAGAGGCAGCCTTCTTCACCAGCTTGTCCAGCCTCTTCATCTTCTTATCTCTCACACTCTCTCTGTAACACACAGCAGCAAAGAAGAGGACACTGGAAGCGACTGTCTGATAGAACACAGACAGCATTTTGCTGCATACCATATATTGAGTGCTCTAAGGCTTCTCAGGAAAAAGAGCCAGCTCTGAACCTTCCTGTAGAGGCCATCTGTTTTCACAGACCAGTCTACTTTGTCATCAAGGTGGACACCTAGATATTTATAAGTGTGGACCACATCAATGGCCTCCCCTCAGATGTTAACAGGCTGAAGGGGAGGCTTAGACCTGAAGAAATCCACAATCATCTCCTTGGTTTTTTTTGTGATCAGATACAGCCAGTTCTTATTGTTTCAGTCACTCCAGTCTTATCTTTAAGAATGGAGCGTTTGATGGTGTTGCATGCACCCAAAAAATCAGAAAGCATGATCCTCACATAACCACCTGGTTCAGGGGTGAGTCTAGCATAGCATGTAGAACCCCTTGCCATTAGTTATAATGGAGCAGTGGAATGATGCGCAACAAGTGTTTACTGTGAAAGCCTTTTTTAAGAATCGTGGTAGTGTGACTGCTGCGCAAAGGGAATTTCAATGTCATTATCAGTTAGGATGTCATTATCATGTCCCATCTGCTCATGCGATTACAACATGGGTGCATAATTTTGAAGAAACAGGTTCAACCATAAAAAAAAAAAAAGTTCTCTGGTAGTGTTCGTACAGCCTGCACATCAAAGAATATTGAGGCTGTTCGAGTTGCCATGGTAAGGAGCCCTTTCTGCTACAGTTGGGGCGATGAAACGTGCAAAGTATACTGCACAAGTTGAAATTCCACCCCTACAAATTGCAGATTGTACAGGAACTCAAACCCAATGACCACATGTTGCATCAACAGTTTTGTTAACAATTGCTGGCTAAAGTAAATGAGAACGCAAATTTCATTAACAACTTGTGGATTTTGGACAAAGCCCATTTTCACCTTGTGAGATATGTTAAGAGACAGAATTTCCATTACTGGGCACAGTAAAATCCTTTTCAGCTTCACATGCATCTATTACACAGCACCAAGGTTACAGTTTGGTGTGCCGTATCATCGCATGGTGTCATAGGCCCTTACGTTCTTGAAAAAGAGGAGGACATTGCAACCACAGTTACATCCAATCGGTATGTTGCTATGCTTGAAACATTTTTTTGTGTGGAGGCTGCAAATCTTCGCACATCTGAATATCGAAAACATGTGGTTTCAACAGGACGGAGCCACTTTGCGTACTGCCTGACAATTGATGGCAGCTATCTGACATTTGTTTGGAAGGCATGTCATTTCACGCAACAGTGACATTCCATGGCCCCCGAGATCCTCAGATCTCACTGTTTGTAATTTTTTTCTGTGGAACATCTTAAAAGCCAAGTGTGCCACAAACGTCCTGCAATCATTACTGAACTAAAAAAGAGGATTAAAGAGGAAATCGCTGGCATTGCTCTTGACATGTTTCGTCGAGCAATACAGAATTTACACAACAGGTTGTCAGAATGTGAATGGAGGAACACCTTCATGAAGTTTTCTTCCAAACATAAAATGAACATTATATGAATATTGATTGCCATCATTAATTACATTTCCCGTACAATACATTTCATCATTAAATATATTTTGTAATGTGTTTATTCGTGCATTGAACATCAATTGAAAAATTCCCATTTCCCTGCGACACCCTGTATATCAACAACAACAGCAACATTTATTTATATAGCACATTTTCATACAAAAAGTAGCTCAAAGTGCTTTACATAATGAATTAAAGAAAAATAAAAGACAAAATAAGAAATTAAAATAAGACAACATTAGTTAACATAGAAAAGGAGTAAGGTCCGATGGCCAGGGTGGACAGAAAAAACAGAAAAAAATCTACAGGGGTTCAGAGGCCACGGGACCGCCCCCCCCTAACATAAATGAAATAGACCTCTTTGTAGTTAGGGTTCTCACTAAGTCACTTGATGTTGATGGTCATACAGTCTTCTGGCTTTTAATCCATCCACCATTGTTGAAACATCACGGTGCTTTGAGTAGATGGTGGTGGAACAAGCCACCACCAAAAGGATACCGGAAAAGGAAACAGAAGAGAGAGTAGGAGTTAGTACAAATTTTAGAGCCACCATGAATAGTTATTATAATGAGTTGGATATACAGAGTATCAGGGTTTTAATTACAGTGAAGTTATGAGAAGGCCATGTTAAAGTAATGTGTTTTCAGCAGTGTTTTAAAGTGCTCTACCATATCAGCCTGGTGAATTCCTATTGGCAGACTATTCCAGATTTTAGGTGCATAACAGCAGAAGGCCGCCTCACCACTTCTTTTAAGTTTTGTTCTTGTAATTCTAAGGAGACACTCATTTGAGGACCTGAGGTTACGATTTGGAATATAAGGTGTCAGACATTCCGATATATAAGATGGGGCGAGATTATTTAAGGCTTTATAAACCACTAGACATTAAGCCCATTACAATACAGGCGCTAGAACAGTAGTGCATAAACATTATAGGAACAGTCTATATTAAATAGCAAGGGAACTTGACCTCATTCTGTTTCTTGTCTTAATTTTTTTTTTGTCAAAAATATTTTTGCAAGAAGCCTAAAGTAAAATAATAATAAAAATAAAATAGAAACATATATGACAATACAGTAAGTATAATTAATATTGCCTTAATGTAAAACTTTGTAACAATCCATAAAACACAATATCTGAAGAAGATACAGTAGTTAGGTAAAATTTTCTATTTTTTTACCTCATGAAAATTTTCTATACAATTTCATTACAGACAACATTTCTTGTAAATATTCTGTCTGAGTTTGGCAAAAGTTTGCCTTGTTCAGGAATCACTACAACCTTGACAACATAATCTGGATAACTTCTAACTCTTGATAATGCAACATTTAACTGACCGTGGCTGAATACTGGTTCTGGCAAGTAAATGCCAACTTTCTCTCTTAGAGTTTTTCTGACGGTCATTTCCTTTTTCTTCAATCGATCTATTTGCTCTTATTTTTCTTTGTCTTTCGGCCTTTCCTTTGTTGATGTTTACTTGTTGAGCTGACCGTTCTTCCAGAAGTTGTTGCTTATATAGGATTTGATTGTCTGTGTCTTTTGTCCTACTTGACGTGTCCTTTTTTTTGGGTGGCATGTTGTTAGTAGATATGTCCGTAATATTTTCTCCTACAGTAATACTGGCTTGTATGTGGCTGTAATATGCACCACTGTATTGTGTGTCTTTAATTTTCTGTAGCCTGTACTGGCTTTGATGTCCGTAATATGACTTTAATTTTCTGTCACAACAGCGGGCAATCAGCAGAGTGTCCCCAGCAACTGATGTAATGTGTGGCGTGTACCTGATAATCGTGCCTGTGGTGTCTCCCCAGCAAGTATTTTAATCTGTGCTGGCGTGCAGCTGATTATTGTATGTGTGGTGTCTCCCCAGCAATGGATTTTATGTGCGGGGCCGCGACTACCCAATCAGCATTCTCCCCAGCAATGGTGTCCTTTGTTTCTTATCATGCGCGGCCGTGGCGAGGCCATTCACTGTGTGCCCAGCTTCCAGTGTGTGTGCGTCCACGGTGCCGAGCGCATGGACGGGGCACGGTGCGATGTGCGGCTCGACCCGCGCATGCACACTTCACCAGAAGACGCACACAGACGGACACCTGGACGCGCACAGAGGTTTTATTAAAGAGGATAAGTAGAATTTTAAAGTCAATCCTGAATGACACAGGTAACCAGTGTAGTGACATCAAAACTGGAGAGATGTGTTCGGATTTTCTTTTCCTAGTTAGGATTCTAGCAGTTGCATTCTGCACTCGTTGCAAACAATTTATGTCTTTTTTGGGTAGTCCTGAGAGGAGTGCATTACAGTAATCTAGTCGACTGAAAACAAAAGCGTGAATTAATTTCTCAGCATCTTTCAATGATATAAGAGATTTAATTTTTGCTATGTTTCTTAAGTGAAAAAATGCTGTCCTAGTGATCTGATTAATATGCGATTTAAAATTCAGATTACAGTCAACAATTACCCTAAGCTTTTTACCTCCGTCTTGACTTTTAATCCAATGTATCCAGTTTATTTCTAATAGCCTCATTGTATCCATTATTGCCAATCACTAAGATTTCAGTTTTCTCTTTATTTAACTTGAGAAAGTTACTATTCATCCATTCTGAGATACTAGTCAGACATTCTGTTAGTGAATCAAGAGAATCGGGGTTACTGTATCAGGTGCTATTGATAAGTACAGCTGTGTGTCATCAGCATAGCTGTGGTAGCTCACGTTGTGCCCTGAGATAATCTGACCTAACGGAAGCATGTAGATTGAGAATAACAGCGGACCCAGGATAGAGCCTTGTGGAACACCATATCGGATATCATGTGTCTTCGAGTTGTAATTCCCACAACTAACAAAAAATTTTCTCCCTGCCAGGCAGGATTCAAACCAATTTAAGACACTGCCAGAGAGGCCCACCCATTGACTAAGGCAGTTTCTAAGAATGTTGTGATCAATGGTGTCAAATTTACCTGCAAGTCATTTACTACTTTAACAAGTGCAGTTTCTGTGCTGTGATTTGTTCTAAAACCCGACTGAAATTTATCAAGAATAGCATGTTTATTTAGGTGGTCATTTAACTGCATAATGGCTGCCTTCTCCAGAATTTTACTTAAGAAAGGCAGGTTAGAGATGGGTCTAAAATTATTAAGAGCCGAGGGGTCAAGATTATGTTTCTTAAGTAGGGGTTTAACTACAGCAGTCTTGACAGTCTGGGAAGACCCCCATATCTAATGACGAATTTACTATGTCAAGAACATTATCAATTAGCACGTCCGATGCTTCTTTGAAAAAATTTGTTGGTATCGGGTCAAGGACACAGGTGGAGGGTTTCAGTTGAGAAATTATTTTATGTAAATCAGGTAAATCTATCCTAGTGAAAGAGTTTAATTTGCTTATAATGGAATGCTTAGGTTTAGGAGGATCCTTAGTGTTGGAGGGATATGCTATGTTATTTCTAATATCATTAATTTTTTGATTGAAAAATACAGCAATAGCCTTACAGGTTTTACTGGAAGTACTTAGGAGGCATTCCTTTGAGCTACCTGGGTTTAGTAGGCGATCAATTGTTGAAAATAAAACTCTGGGATTACTAGCATTGTTATTTATAATCTTAGAGAAATAGCAGCGTCTCTCAAGACGGACAGTGTTATTGTATTCTGTTATTTTAACTTTTAATATTTCATAGTGGACAGTAAGTTTAGTCTTCCTTCATTTACGCTCAGCTCTATGGGTTCTCTTTAAATCATACACTCTTTGGGTCTTCCATGGTATAACAATGCTAGAAGATTTTTTCACTGTCTTTTCAGGTGCAACTATGTCAACAGCAGCTCTCACTTTAGTATTAAATCTTTCCACCTTACTATTTACATTATCCTCGCTATTATAGCTGGCACTATAAACGGACTGATTGTTTAGAATGTTTGTAAGTTTTAAAGCTACTGATGAGTCAAAGAATCATTTTTTAACAATATGCTTCTCGTGAGTGTTTTCTATCATTATTTCTATAATAAAAAATAGAAGAAAATGGTCTGATAGACCAATATCAATGATCTGCTTTATATCAACTTTTAGTCCTTTAGTAATCACTAAGTCTAATGTATGACCTGCTTTATGTGTAGGCTGATTTATGAGTTGTCTCAAATCAAAAGAATCCAGGAGGTTCATAAATTCTTTTACTTTTTGGTCACACTGATTATCTATATGAATATTAAAGTCGATAACTATTAAGAGTGTGTCATAGTTCGTAATTAAAATTGACATTAAGTCTGAGAATTCCTGAAAAAAAGACGCATAGAATTTTGGAGGTCTATACAATACTAGAACGTGAGAATCTCCATGAATAACAATGGTGAGATACTCGAAGGACTTAAGTTTACCAAAACTGACATCTTTACACTTTAACTGGCTCGAGTAAATGTTTGCTAAGCCACCGCTTCTTTTTCCTTGGTGATATGCACGAGTAAAACTGTAATCCTGAGGCGCAGATTAGATTAAAACAGCCGCACCGTCTGAGTTAAGCCACGTTTCACTTAGTGCAATAAAATCTATTTTTTTATCACTAATAAGATTGTTGATAAAAAATGTCTTGTAAGTTAAAGCTCTAATATTTAATAGTGCCATATTTAATGTTTCGAGGAGGCAGAGATGAATACTATGTGCGTTATTGATATTTGGAACAGCAACTAAGTTATTTTTATTAGCGTCGCTCTGTGTGTATTTTTTGTGTAATATATAATCTGTTTTTACAGTTTTAATACATTGTTCATCTAAAGTAGTAATTTTAATTAAATTATTGGTGTTTATGCCGTATTGCCTAGAATTTCTACGTGCATTGAGATTTGTTATTACAGTATTAATGTTGTCCACTTTTACAAAAGATTTTTATATATATTGTGGAACATGGCCCGGACACAAGCAGGCAGACATCGTTTTGAGTCACCCAACACACGTTTATTTACAGTCTCTATTATTTACAGTTCACACACAACCCCAATACTTCCCCAAAGTCCAGGCCTCTGTACACAATGATGCCTCTTTCTTCAGGCTGTCTCCTTTCCTTTTCTCCTGAGCTCCATACATCTCCGCTCACGACTCAAGCCAATGAATGGAGGGAGGCAGTCCCTTTTAAAATCACCCGGATGTGCTCCAGGTGCCTCCCAATTAGCTTCCGCCGGCACTGCCCAGTGTGGCAGAAGTACAAGCTGCGCACCTGGAAGCACTCCGGGTGTCCCTGGTCGTCGTCCCCCCAGCACTTCCGGGTGTGGCAGAACTGCTGAGGACCAGGGCTCTTCAGGCATCGCGGCACCCCTTGGCAGTGACCACAGGCCCCTATAGGGTTGAGCTTCCAAGCTCAGTTCCCATGGTCCACAAAGCCACCAGGGCGGTCACCCCCTCGTGGTCTGGAGGAGGCGTAAGCCCTCCTCTGGTCCTCCTGGACGTCCTGGCTGGGTAGCACCCCCAGCCACTCGCATATATATATATATATATATATATATACAGTATATACAGTGGTGTGAAAAACTATTTGCCCCCTTCCTGATTTCTTATTCTTTTGCATGTTTGTCACACAAAATGTTTCTGATCATCAAACACATTTAACCATTAGTCAAATATAACTCAAGTAAACACAAAATGCAGTTTTTAAATGATGGTTTTATTATTTAGGGAGAAAAAAAATCCAAACCTACATGGCCCTGTGTGAAAAAGTAATTGCCCCCTGAACCTAATAACTGGTTGGGCCACCCTTAGCAGCAATAACTGCAATCAAGTGTTTGCGATAACTTGCAATGAGTCTTTACAGCGCTCTGGAGGAATTTTGGCCCACTCATCTTTGCAGAATTGTTGTAATTCAGCTTTATTTGAGGGTTTTCTAGCATGAACCGCCTTTTTAAGGTCATGCCATAGCATCTCAATTGGATTCAGGTCAGGACTTTGACTAGGCCACTCCAAAGTCTTCATTTTGTTTTTCTTCAGCCATTCAGAGGTGGATTTGCTGGTGTGTTTTGGGTCATTGTCCTGTTGCAGCACCCAAGATCGCTTCAGCTTGAGCTGACGAACAGATGGCGGACATTCTCCTTCAGGATTTTTTGGTAGACAGTAGAATTCATGGTTCCATCTATCACAGCAAGCCTTCCAGGTCCTGAAGCAGCAAAACAACCCCAGACCATCACACTACCACCACCATATTTTACTGTTGGTATGATGTTCTTTTTCTGAAATGCTGTGTTCCTTTTACACCAGATGTAACGGACATTTGCCTTCCAAAAGTTCAACTTTTGTCTCATCAGTCCACAAGGTATTTTCCTAAAAGTCTTGGCAATCATTGAGATGTTTCATAGCAAAATTGAGACGAGCCCTAATGTTCTTTTTGCTTAACAGTGGTTTGCGTCTTGGAAATCTGCCATGCAGGCCGTTTTTGCCCAGACTCTTTCTTATGGTGGAGTCGTGAACACTGACCTTAATTGAGGTAAGTGAGGCCTGCAGTTCTTTAGACGTTGTCCTGGGGTCTTTTGTGACCTCTCGGATGAGTCGTCTCTGCGCTCTTGGGTCAATTTTGGTCGGCCGGCCACTCCTGGGAAGGTTCACCACTGTTCCATGTTTTTACCATTTGTGGATAATGGCTCTCACTGTGGTTCGCTGGAGTCCCAAAGCTTTAGAAATGGCTTTATAACCTTTACCAGACTGATAGATCTCAATTACTTCTGTTCTCATTTGTTCCTGAATTTCTTTGGATCTTGGCATGATGTCTAGCTTTTGAGGTGCCTTTGGTCTACCTCTGTGTGTCAGGCAGCTCCTGTTGAAGTGATTTCTTGATTGAAACAGGTGTGGCAGTAATCAGGCCTGGGGGTGGCTACGGAAATTGAACTCAGGTGTGATACACCACAGTTAGGTTATTTTTTAACATTTTACTTTTCACACAGGGCCATGTAGGTTTGGATTTTTTTTCTCCCTAAATAATAAAACCATCATTTAAAAACTGCATTTTGTGTTTACTTGTGTTATATTTGACTAATGGTTAAATGTGTTTGATGATCAGAAACATTTTGTGTGACAAACATGCAAAAGAATAAGAAATCAGGAAGGGGCAAATAGTTTTCACACCACTGTATATATATATATATATATATATATATATATATATATATATATATAATATAAGTAAAATATATATATATATATATATATATATAAAAAGAAGTAAAAACTGAACAGTTCTGAGTGCACATGTATTCATTCTCTTTGCTATAAAACCCCTAAATAAGATCTGGTTCAACCAACTATCTTGATAAGTCACATAATTAGCTGATTACTGTTCATGTGTGTGCAATCAAAGTGTCACCTGATCTGTCACATGATATCTGTTTTGAAAGGCACCTGATTCTGCTAAGCAAACAATATGAAGACCAAAGAGCACTCTAACCAAGTCAAAGACAAAGTTGTGGAGAAGTACAGATCAAGGTTGGGTTATAAAAAAATATCCCAAACTTTAAATATCCTATGGCGCACCATTCAATCCACTATAACAAAATGGAAAGAGTATGACACCACTGTAAATCTGACAAGAGAAAGCTGTCCACTAAAACTAACAGACCAGGCAAGGAGGACACTAATCAGAGATGCAATAAAGACACCAAGGATAACACTGAAGGAGCTGCAAAGATGCACAATGGAGAGGGAAGTATCTGTCCATAGGACCAGAAAAAAATAAGAAAACATGTTTGGAGTTTTCCAAACAGCATGTGTCAGACTACCCAAACAAACTGAAGAAGGTTCTCTGGTCAGATGATACAAATATTGAATTATTTTAGTGGTGCAAACCCAATACTTCCCATCACACCGAGAATACCATTACCACAGTGAAGCATGGTGGTGGCAACATCATACTGTGAAGATGTTTTTCATCGGCTGGGTTTTGAAATCTGGTCAGGATTGAAGGAAAGATGTGTAGTGGGGCTACATAATAATACAGGGTGGTCCAGATTTTTTATGCAGCTCCAGATCGTCTGGATGACTTTGATTTATGTGGGGACGATTTCAGTTCGGCGCAAAGATGATTCTTCATGTCGTCAGTTCGCACACTTCTCGATGGTCCGGGATTTTTCGGGTGATTTTCTATTTAATAAACTTATCTATCTATCTATCTATCTATCTATCTATCTATCTATCTATCTATCTATCTATCTATCTATCTATCTAAGTTATAGCGTAATGAAAATTGCATAATTAGATCTGGACCACCCTATAGTATGTTCTATGTTTGTGCTGAGTATGTTTTGTTTTCATCATCCCATTTACTGTCCATTATGTGTGTGTCAAAAATGTTGTCCCCATAAGTGCAGAGGGGAAGGATGATGGAGAGAGATTGCAGCCCCGAGATGGAAGCCCCACCTGTTAACTAACCAGATACATCTGGGACATTTTGCACTTAAAAAAAGAGGTGCGAAGGCGAGAGAGAGAGGATAAATCGAGAGGAAAAGAAGACAATTTAACCATTCATTTATCAACTCATCACTGCCAATCATTGCTTTAGTCCACTGCTTGCTTTTTTCAACATCCGACTCTACATCACAACAGCCAGAGACGAGTAACCCCGGGGTTCGGATTCATACCAGTCATTGCCAGGACTTTTCACAGCGAGGTCGTTTTGTTGTCTGGAAGGAGCACAATAACACTACAGTCAGTATCAATACCGCCGGACTTTATTTTGGACTCATTTTTCACCACATTTTCAATTCCTGTGTTTATCTAATCTGTGTTTGTATTTGTGTTATGTTTTTGTTTAGGGGCAAGGGAGGGTCAATGTAAATATTTGTATATTCGTGTTCTTATATAGTAATTAGTCACTAGTGTCACTAGTGTTTTTGGGATAGTGGTGTTTTGTGCACACACATATATATATATATATTTTTGAATATTTGTCTGTCGTTTCAATTTACAATTTATCCATGTTTTATTGTACATATCTGTTTACTGTCTCTGGTTATTTCGTTGTGTTGGGAAAAGTAAGACAACTTGTTAGGAGTATGGCTTGTTATTAGAGCAAGAAACCTCAGGTTCTATTAAAGGAATAGTCTTGACAGTGTAGTAGCCGGTCTGGGTAAGGCATCGGCCGTTACAGATGGATGGCACTAAAAACCTGTTTCAGTCAGCCAGGTATTTGAGACTGGAGTGAAGGTTCACCTTCCACCCAGCCATTCAATGACCAAAAACACACAGCTGAAGCGACACTGGAGTGGTTGAAAGGGAAACATTTCAATATCTTGGTATGATCTCATCAAAGCTCAGACCTCAATCTAATGGAGAATCTGTGGCATGGTGCGAAGATTGCTGTACACCAATGCAACCCATCGAGCTTGAATGTTCTGCCTTCAGGAATGGGCAAAATTTTCAGTGGCTTGATGTGTTAAGCTCATAGAGACATTCAACAGAAGACTTGCAGCTGGAATTGCAGCAAAAGGGGGCACTACAAAGTACAGACTTCGTGGAGTGAATACCTGTACACACTAATAATTTGTGCTTTTTTTCCTTTTAATTATTGTTTATGTCTTAAATAAAGTATTTTGTGCCTCCAAAGTGGTAAGTATGTTGTGCAAATCAAATGGTGCTAAGCCTCCAAAAATCCAGTTTGTAATGTGATATAACAGGACAAACACTAAAGTGGATGAATACTTTCGCAAGGCACCATGTAGTAAAGCACAAAGTAACCTTATGGCTGGAGCAAAAAAGAATGGCCAGGAGATGAAAAAAGGAGATGGCAAAAAATTAATCCAGAAAATAGGTAGGAGGTATATACTGTAAGCACAAAGGAGAACAAAACAAAGCATATGAAAGAGAAAAACAGTAGTCAAAAACAAACCTAGAGAGTCCGGTACAAGTAACTAATATTAATGTAATGAAATTGTTATAAATTATAACAGCAGGTCATGCCACTTGCAGAAATTCTCATTGATGATTCTGCGCTTATGGGGGGAATTGAGACTGAGGAGAGGAGTCAGGAGGAGAAATTTGTTTCTTAGTGTAAAGAGAATTGTCTGCAACTCAACTTCAGCAAAAGCATTGACGTGCTTATTGAGTTTCACCACACCAAAGAGCCTCTATGTCTGGTCACTATTTAAGGAATGGATGTACAGGTGGTCTACTTCTACAAGTACATGGGGGTCCACATCAGTGACAGGCTGGACTGGTTTTGTAACACAGAGGAACTATATGAGGTTTGTCTATTCAAAAATGAGACTGACATGATGACACACTTTTATTTATTTAACAATTCTAATGCTTGTCCCCTTCAATATACCCCCCGTTCTCAATTACACACCGATGCAGTCTTGTGTTCCACTGGTCAAAGGTGTGGAGCAGATAAGTTTCTGTCAGCTGCTTCAAGACATTTTCTTCTTTACTTCTTTAATGCATCCATTGACAAAAAATGTGTTCTGTTAAGCACTGATTTCAATTTAGGAAAAACATACGTGCACAAGACATGCAGTCTTCCCCTGCAAGCCTCAGTTAGCATTTGAAAAGATTCTGTTGGTGTTTTTTTCAAAATTACTAAAAATTTCAATTCGACATGTTGCTCAACTTTTAAACTTGGCATGATTCCGGCACACAAGGGGAAACAAAACTGCATTAAACGGTGACTGACAATCAACTGAATGGCAGAAAGTGTTGTTGTTTGTCGTTCAGGTTTCGACAGGTTTAAACCGGCAGGGCGAGTGCTCATAATCAGTTTTCACTGCTTTGTTTTAGAGATAGAAACACAGCCTTGTTACTTAATAGATAGACCTTGTATATCAAAGGGCAGAGAAGGCTCTTTTTCCTTAGCAGACTGTGTTACTTTACATGCTTCACATCTTCTGCAACACTGGAGCACCACAAGAAACAGTCCTGTCTCCTTTACTCTTCACTCTGTACACCTAGGACTATAAATATAACAGCAGGTCATGTCACTTAAGAAATTTCCAGATGATTCAGTACTTATGGGGTATATTGATAAGGTGGATGAGACAGAAGAGAAGAGTCAGATGGAGAACTTTGTTTCCCAGTGAAAGCGATTTGTCTGCATCTTAACATCAGCCTAACCAAGGAGCTGGTGATTGACTTTAACACACCAATAAGGATCTACAATGCACATCCTCTCTGTGACACACTAACACTGAGGACTTTCAGCCAAAGAATGTTTGGCAGAAGTGTGTCATGAAATGCAACTGGGGCTCCTTGATACCAACAACAATATGCCTGTATTGATAAGGAGACTGGAACATAGAAGTGAGTATAGAAGTCAGGTGGAGAACTGTTTCTTGATACAAAGAGAAGTGTCTGCTTGTCTGCATCTTAACATCAGCAAATCCAAGAAACTCCTACAAGTACTTAGGGGTCCACATCAATGACAGGTTGGACTGGTCTCAGAACACAGAGGAACTATATAAAAAAAGGGCAGAGCAGGATCTTCTTCCATTAATGTTGGAAGTGACATCCTTCACATCTTCTCCAACTCTATGATGGCCAATGCCATTTTCTATTCTGTGGTGTGCTGGGCTGGTAACATCACGGCAAGAGAGGCTCACCGAATTAAAAGGCTCTGTCTATCCATCCATCCATCCATCCATCATCTATCTATCTGTTTATCTATTCTATATGGCCAAAAGCATGTGGACACCCCTTGAAATTATTGAGTTTCACTGTTTCCTTGTTAGCAGTGGCATAAAATCCAGCACATAGCCATGCAATCTGCATTGGCACTAGAATGGTTCATAGTGAAGAGCTCAGTGACAATAAATGTGGCACTGTCACAGAATGTCACATTTGACACAAGTCATTATGAGAAATCTGCCCTGGTCAGTTTGAACATTTCTTTCCACATTAATCTTTGGTCTTTAAAGGGGGAATCACATACAATTTATGAAAAACACAGAAATGTCATAAACAGATAAAAAATGGTAAACATTGAATAATGATAATATATACCCAGATTTCACATAAATCCTATAAATGACCTGTTTCAATTCAAAGGAATCCACTTTTCCTGTAAAGCTGTGTTTTGCAATGACCATCAACAAAAGCCACATCAATAAGAAAAGCACAAACTGATCTAAAGTAGGAATATCTTGCACATGGTCAATTTTACAGTAAGTGACTCCAGTGACCTCATAATATTATTATTATTACGCATTATTTTTTTTTTTAACTGATACCTTCATCCAAGCAGACTTACAACATATGTGATACAATTAGTTACATTTCTTTTGTTTTTCCAATTAAGAAGAGAATTGCTTATTGACAAACAATGTCAGTAGTAGGATTGGAATCCACAAAATCAAGTTTTGAAATCCAAAGCTTTAACCACAAAAACCCATTGCCTGATGATAATAATAGTCTTTAGTAAGAATGAGAAACAAAATGAAGGCCTGTGCCTGACCTACACTGTCAGAATAAAGGAGCATCATCTGTCTCATGATCTCTATGACCAAGATGATCAGATATGACACAAAGTAACAGGGTGATGACAGCAGACAACGAGCTGCCAAAAAGTAAAGAAGGAAAACTCGAGCAGTTCTGCATATTGAAAGCCGCAGGGGACAGACCATGGGGGTCTGATGATCGAGTGTTGGAGTTGGCCATGTGGCACTTTGGTATTAGCGATATTTCAAACAAAACGTGTAAAAGTTATCAAAAAAAATAATCATGAAGGAATGAAAGTGAAAATGTTAAAGAAACCCAGAATCATGACAGTAAAGTGCTACAGTGCAGAAGTGTATTGTGTAGGATTGGCTCCTCTGATTAGATCTGGCACTTTGCAGCTCTAAAACTAGAATAAATTAATTCAATAACTGGAAGAATGGTCAGGTACAGCCAAAAATATATACAAGTATCAAAAAAGTTTTAAACATTTAATTACATAATAGGTAAGGGAGAAAACATTTAATTTAAATAAAATAAAAAACATTGTCACATGCATGCACTTGGGGGCCAGTCTAAGAGCTCAACTGGGAATAAAATACAGAGGTTAAGGGTTGATGAATGGTACTAATGTCTTTTCTCCCTCTATCACAGACCACCAGAAAGGAAAACCAGTTAAGACACCGCCCACTTCTGCTTCGTCATCACACCCTCCCGCAGACCTGAGATCCCGCCCCTTCCTGTCCTCCACCTATAAAGACCCAAGCATTCATTCTGTTATTCAGTCGATGTTTGACTCAGTCCTACTCTGTTGGGAACCTTATCAGTTTTTTGCTACACTATACGGGGTGGACTCCCCAAATCTTCACCTGTGTTTCTGTGCTTTCTTCACAACATAAATATAGAAATGATTGACATTATTGTTGTAGTATCCTGCAAGTAAATCAAATTACTTTTATTTTAAAATGTCAAAAGAAAAAGAGCATTACAATTTCAATCATTTCATGAATTGCAATTAAATCAATAATTTAAAATGCAATTTAAGAATTGTTTTAATGCATTTAACACTGTACATTAGACATGAGTGACATGCGGGTAAAATATGCATTGACTGTTTTTTGTAATGTACATCGGAGTGTACATCATACAGGCGGAGTGGTGGCGCTGAGGCTAGGGATCTGCACAGACAATCAGAAGGTTGCCGGTTCGTATCCCGTAAATGCCAAAGGGGAATCTGCTCTGCTGGGCCCTTGAGCAAGGCCCTTAACCTGCAATTGTTGAGCGCTTTGAGTAGTGAGAACATTTCTGAGTAAGAACTCTCAAAATAAACTAAAGAGTGCTGCTGAGGGGTGTGGGGGGCATTGGCTGCGATTGCAGGTTTTATTAATACCAGTTACACAATCAGCCAGCCATTAATAATTAAATTGTTTGTGCAGCTGCAGATTATTCTGTATTCAGAAAAATGAGGCAACGTTTGACTCACACTCAAAACTGTTTTAATTTGACCATATCTTTAAATACTTAAAAGTTTGATTTAACAAGTTGCTGCTTTTTATTTAACTGACTTATATGCATTTTTCTTCCAATATTTCTGTGCAAATACTGTCAAATAAAAAAGAGCGGAGCTCATAGGAGCAAGCAGCTTCACTCTCTTGCTGTGTTCTTGTTAGTAGGTAATGTCTTAAAACATTAACAAATATAAAACTGAAATCCTAGCAAAATGTAATATCGGAGTATTAAAAACCGTGGAAGTTGAGCAATAGCAGCACAGTTAATTAATTTAAACAAAGAACATGGCTGGAACAACAGTCTGAAGCCACAGGCTGTCTTTGATTTACAACTGAGATAACGTCGTTGATAAGAGGCCTCTTCGTTCATTGCTTACATCAGTATATAAGACTGCATTTGAAATTCAAAATGATTGTTTCTTATCTGAAAAATGGATTTCTAGTGTGATAACAGTTTACCCCTTTTTACAGTTTTTACAAAGCTGTCTCTGATCTCTTTAGTCCTCAGACAGTAGATAATTGGGTTTATTAGAGGTGGAATCACATTCTGTAGCACCGCTGCCATTATGCGGATGTCTTCGGAGGTACCTGGAATTCGGTATGAGATGTAAACACCAGCCGCAGTGAGAATAAAAATGCAAATCACTAATAGATGGGTCCCACAAGTAGAAAACGCTTTAAGGCGTCCTTCAGAAGTGGCGATTTTGACCACTGAAGCAATGATTCTTGTATATGAAAACACAATGTAGGCCAAGGGGATAAGCAGAACAGACAATGCGATGGTCAGAGCTACGTAGCTATTAATTAAAATGTCAGCACAGGCCAACCTGAGCACAGAGGAATGATCACAAAAGCAGTGCACAACCTTGTTAGGTCCACAGAAAGGCAGTCTGAAAGCCAGAATGAGTGGAAGTACAGGAGTAAGAAGCCCACCGACCCAACACAAAGTGATCTGCTTCAGGATGACCTTGTTAGTCATAATGGTTGGATAAAGAAGGGGGTTACAGATAGCCACAAACCTGTCATATGCCATCAGCATCAAGAGAAAGGACTCAGAAGTTCCTAAAGCAAGGTAAAAAAACAACTGCATGAAACAAGCTGCATAAGGGATCATGTTGAAGTCAAACATGAAAACAGCCAGCAATTTGGGGACTGTGACTGAAGAAAAGGTGATGTCCAAAATCGCCAGATTGCAAATGAGCACATACATGGGCTTGTGCAGGTTTTCGTCCAGAGTGAACGTGGCTATGATGGTGAGGTTCCCCAGGCAAATTAGCAGATAGGCGACCAGGAAAAATATGGAGAAAACAAGTTTGCTCTCACGGTCCTGAAATCCCGGAAATCCCACAAGAATGAACTGCTGGACTGCTGACATGTTTGCCATGATGATGATGAGAAATTCCTGAGGAATAGAGAAAGTTCATTGTATGATTAGTATAAAAATAAATACAGAATGACTGAATTCAATAGTTTTTACTTCTTTTAATGAGCCACTTCACAACGTATATGCAACTGTAGTATTTCTAAAAATAAATAAGATCAGCACAATTGTTATTTGTATTATTCTTATTATTCATCTTTTCATGATACATTGTAATATCCATTTTGACCATAAAACTTATTATTATTGTGAACATGCGGTTATTTGTACAGCATCAGTGATGTGCTTGCATTTTACTTTAAATATTAGCCAAACGAAGCAAAGTAAGGGTCTGTCATATGGAGTGCTGTGGAAACATTACCAAAACTAAATTATAAGGAAAACAAGGATTCAAAGCAAGAGTTATTTTCCTAAAGCTATTTTAGTTTTATTGTTTTTAAGATGCAAGATTAATGCAAGCGATCATTTTAGATTAGATTAAATTAGATACATTTTATTCATCCCATTGGGAAATTCAGATGCATACAGCAGCAGAAACATAAAAAACAAGGACACAGATTTACAGAACAGATAATAAAGCTAATCAATCAATTGATAAAATAAATAAAAATGAATAAATGAATATTGTTCAGATATTTTAAACTAAACTTTTAAAGAGTATATTGGAAGGAAGCATTGAATTGCCTAATAGCAGGGGGCTGAAAATACCCCCAAGGGTTGCTTCTTAGCACCCCGTGGTGGACTGAGCCTGTGGCCAAAGTGCTCCAAGACAGCGCCTCCTAGAGGGGATGGAGGAGATGTTTCATTACGCCATCCCATTTCGCCACCATCCTGTTTTCCACATTTTCTTAAGATGGCTGCCATGATCTTGTGAGTCATAACAGAGCACTTCTTCTAAGGTGTAGGCTCTGGACATGTGAATGACACAGATGAACCTGGATCATGGATCATGGATATCACCAAAAGGGACCTAAAAATGATCACGATGGCCATAACCCTTCCAGTGCACCACAAAAAAAATCTTTAGAATGATGATGTTATAAATTCAAAATCTGACAATTTTATGCTTGTTCTGTAGCTACCCAGATAAGAGGGAGAAGGAAAAGTCTTTATATAATATGGAGAGAAATGAAGCAATTTCAATCGCAACATATGAGAAGAAAGGTGACACAGGAGAACCAATTTGTAATAAATTGGACAGATTGGTTTAAAAATGGTACAGCCCTATACACCTTGCAGATCTGTGTCCAGATGAAGTTTTGGACGGATTACAGAATTAAAGAAGTTGCAGGTGGAGACATTTTTATGAAACAGCTGGTAATTTCAGTGAATGGCAAAAATGGATATAATGAGGTTATTAGAAATAAACCTGATACTTTAATATTTAAAGTCAAGGTGGAGGTAAAGAATTTAGGGGTAACTATTGACTCTGACCTGAATTTTAAATCACATATTAATCAGATTATTAGGAGAGCATTTTTTCACTTAAGAAATATAGCAAAAGTTAGACCTCTTATAACATTGCAAGATGCTGAGAAACGAGTTGATTGCTTATGTTTTCAGTTGGCAAGATTACTGTAATGCACTCCTCTCAGGACCACCCAAAAAAGACATCAATCGATTGCAACGAGTGCAGAATGCAGCTGCTAGAATCTTAACTAGGAAAAGAAAATCCGAGCACATCTCTCCAGTTTTGATGTCACTACACTGGTTGCCTGTGTCATTCAGAATTGACTTTAAAATACTGCTTATGGTTTACAAAACCTTAAATAATCTTGCTCCATTTTATATTTCAGAATGTCTGACACCTTACATTCCAAATGGTAACTTTAGATCTTCAAATGAGTGTCTCCTTAGAATTCCAAGAACAAAACTTAAAAGAAGTGGTGAGGCGACCTTCTGCTGTTATGCACCTAAAATCTGGAATCGCCTGCCAATAGGAATTCGCCAGGCTGAGACAGTAGAGCAGTTTAAAACACTGCTGAAAACACATTACTTTAACATGGCTTTCTCATAGCTTCATCTTAGTTTAATCCTGATGCTCTGTATATTGAATTAAGTATCATTATTATTCATGGTGGCTTCAAAATCCATACTAACCCCTACTTTCTCTGCTGTTCTTTTTCCGGTTTTCTGTGGTGGCGACCTGCACCATCACCACCTAATTAAAGCACCATGATGTCCCTACATTGATGGATTAAAGGCCAGAAGTTCACATGAACATCATCATCAAGTTCTTCCACATGAAGCCTGAATACAATGAGGACCGATTGAGATAATTTATATTAGGTAGAATGCCTAGAGTAGCTGGATGGTCTCGTGGCCTCAGAACCCCTGCAGATTTTATTTTTTCTCCAGCCGTCTGGAGTTTTTATATTTTTTCTGTCTTCCCTGGCCATTGGACCTTACTCTTATTGTATGTTAATTAGTGTTCTCTGATTTTAATTGTTACTTTGTCTTTTTTTTTCTTTCTTCATCATGTAAAGCACTTTGAGCTACATTGTTAGTATGAAAATGTGCTATATAAATAAATGTTGTAATAGTTTTCAAGACTGTTTCAGGAACTTTCTTGTTCAAAACAGCCTTTAAATTAACCATCCTATAATCTGCATCTACGTATCTCTTGAGCTAGGCATAGAGCAGGGGGCTTATGTAATTTATATTTTATAGGCCTCACAAATTTTTTTTCCTGACGCACACCACATACTGACACATGTCACTGGAGAAAATGAGTATACTGTTGGTTTAATCTACCACAGAATCACCGAGAACATCACAAAAGTACAATTTAAGGAGGACAGGAGACTTCAGGCCATATCAAGAAGTATAGCACCCCCCTGACCTGTTAGTCCTCCGTGACCGCTTCACTCTTGCAGACAGCTTTAATACACAGTTTTAATACTGGGTTAATTTGTTGCTGGTATACATATATATCTATGGACATTTTGAGCACAGTTTATGAGCATATCTTGCACAAAATTCTTTTTTGAGTTCTATATACCTGTATCCTATTGCTGTAGTTATTTATAGGTTTTTAATGGCTTCAGACATTGTTTTTGGCTCTTGTTCAGAAAGCGGACGGCCCTTGGTTGTTTCACAGGATTAGGAATATAAGTAGGGTTCACATTTCTGTTATCATTTTAGCCCTAAATTAGTGACTTAACATCAGGGACATATTTTATTGACCTAAAGGTTTGTGTTTGGGTGAGGGGAAGGCCGTCTCAAGTGGTGTCCACTTTCTGAACAAGACCATTGTTTTATTCTGAAAAATTGTTCACTGCAACAACTTTACCCTTATATTGGTGGTAAAGTTAATACTGGAAATTGTTAGTCTTGATTCACGTGTACGTCCTGCAATATGTGACTGTTTCACATACAGACGGCACAGGTAACCTTAAATACATGGCAAAAATTGCTGGTGTAAATCCCATTACTGCCGTCAGGGACCCTACTCTGACAGGCCCTTTAGCAAGGCCCTAAACTTGAAAATTGCTCCAGGGGTGCTACACAACAGCTGACCCTGCACTCTGACCTCCAAAGGTCAGGCTGAAAAGATAATTTCCCTCAGTGATGAAAAAATATATTAATAAAAATATCTTGTTAGGTCCAACACCTTATCACTGCGGGAATTCATGAATGTGTCAATTGCTTCCCCTGAATGGACTACACTTCAGAATACCCTAGCATAAGTCAAGAGCCACCATAAGGGCTACTTCTCAAATAGCTACCTTTGAAAGGGGCTACACAATCTAACAGAAGCCAAGCCTTCCCTTGTCAGGTCAAGACAGGTTAGACTCGAATGGCTACATAGCTTTATATTAACACTTGCCAGTCAATGCTAAATGTCAGTAAACAACAAGACAGCTTCAGTTAAGTAATACCCAAATTTTATTTCAATCATTATATTTATAAAACACCAGGCATAAATGTTAGATATGAAAACGTACAACCTGACTGATGTGAATCAGGGTCACACGGCAAGCTTCCTATCAGAAGGCAGCTTTACCTTTTGTAGTCTTTGTCTCCTTTAAGCTGTAATGTGTACGTGTGTTGGGATGGCAGATGGCGAAACAGCGTTGTTCTCTCAATCTGGCAGGTATGATGTCTCTCTAAAAATGCCTTGTTGAATCCTTTGAATTGAAAATGTTCTGCTCTCTGCTTTATACAGGATGTTGCATCAGTCAGAAAATGGGACAATCGATAAGTTCCCATGTTCTGGTTGAATGTTAATGACATTACTCCTAGCTAAACATAAAAACATGTCAATCTTAAATCTCCAAGCCTCCATTTAACGTATTCTTAGGCTGGGTTTATACTTCACGCGACGAATGCTCCAGTGGACACTCCTGCTACGCAAGCGTTTTACTGTTTATACTTGCGAGTACTTTACGTAAATGTGGAGGAATCCACCAGTTGGAAGTGCAACATATTATCACAGTGAGAACAGGTTTGGCTTTGCTGTGTTGTGAATTGCCTGGAACATCCATTAAATTCTGATGACACCTTACTGCAATATCTCAGAAAACAATGTTTAATGATTAAATCCATCAATCCAGGGATATTTCCATTCCAGTAAGCATTGGGCACGAGGGAGAAACAATCCCTAGATGGTGCATCAGCTCATCACAAGGTTAATGCAAACACTTACATACACTAACATCATTTTAGTGTCACCAAATCTGCATATCTTTGGAAGGAAACTGGAGCTTACTGTGGAAAACCAGCAGGAAAACATATAAACTCCAGAGAGGGAATACCAGCAATGTGACTCCCTGTGAGACAGCAGTGCGACTGCTGCGCCACCGTGTCACCCCCATGTGTGTAATTATTAACATTATTCATTATTTAAACAAAATTAACAATTTATCGGCAAAATGTAACATACATACTTTAATGCATTTCCTCATGAAAGTGATATCAAGTATAAATCTAAGGATTCTAAATGTGCAGAGAGTTGGAATATCATACATTTATTGTGGTCTGAGTGATCTATTGCTGTTTGCTGCTACTGTCAGGTCAGGAGGATATCCCAGAATAAAAAGAAGATGGTATGTGAGACTTTTAAAATATATCGTGTCATTACGATTGGGAATATGTGACACTTGAATATAAAAGCTCCATGAATGCATTCTGTATTTCGGCATTTTGCTTCACCACATCGAACCATTCATCAAACATCGAAGCGTGCACATCGATCCCACAAGATCCGCATAGAGGCTTTCTGTCACATGTAGATAGTAAACAGAGTCTCCGTCATGTTCTGACTTTTATCACACTGCGCCTCCTCACTTTTTGCTGGTACTGCAACTCGCGCATGTGTTGCGTTAATTTCTGAGGACCTGCTCAGAGGACGCATCAACTGAACGCTGGGAATGTGTGGCAGCCATGATGTGTGCGCATACGCATTCTGAACGTGAAGCATAAACGAGCCCTTACAAGAATACACATGCTGGTCAGTCTAAGCTTAGACATATACATTCTAAAACAATGGCACTCTTTTAACACTTTTTATACATATTGTCCTAGAATTTTTGTCTATGTCTATTTTGCATGCACCCCAGAATTTTATCGAGTTCCAGATTCAACAAAAATTTTTAAATTCCTGGAAATCTATCTTATGAATATTAATGATCTAATGAACTCATTGTATGTGACTGCTATCTCAGTCGCAGGACATTTTGATTTCACAGTGCACAATCAGTACATTTACATGTGCTTTCATAACCCAGTTATTCACAGAAAAAAGGTTTCTGAACTCTCAGCGTAAACCCTTGTTCGGGTTTGAGAAACTGCCAAGAGCCACCATAAGGGCTACTCCTCAGATAGTTACCTATGAAAGGGGTTACACATTCTAACAGAAACCAAGCCTACCCTGGGTTATTGGTTACTGGGTTATAGGTCTCTGAGACACTGAGATTTCTTCATGAGTTACCCAGTTATTTGTCACTATAAACTCTTAACTGAGTTTTGTAGTCTGCCCATGTATGTTGAGAATACGTTGTTTAAAAACTAGAAAAGAAATGCAATGAATTCAGTAGTTAGGAAATGGACGTCACGGATAAGTCTCTGTCAAACATCTCTTTGGTGGCAGTATCTTCACTGAGAAAAATTTTGCATAAAATATTTATATTCTGCATGGATATTCAAAACCAAATACGTATTAATTGAGTAGAACAGTAATCTAATTTTTAAGAAAGTAAGAACAAGTAATTACCTGTGGGTCTCATTCTTCTTATGCGTAGTTGCGAGTTGCCGGAACGTACTGCCCATCTCAATCTGAAAGTGTTTAAGCAGCGTTTGAAGACTCTCTTCTCCTGAAAACATCTGTCTAATTGATAATAGTAAGTGGGGAGCCACTACAACCACCACTAATGTGTAGCATCTACCTGGATGATATGAAGGTAGCCATTTTTTGAGCCAGTACACTCACCACACATTAGCTGTTAGGTGATGAAGGGGTGAGGCAGTTAGCCAATTAGACACAGGAGATAATGAGGTGGCCAGAATAACTAGGCCGTGATGGGCAATTTATCTGGGACATTGGGATGCATCCTGCTGTTTAAGTCGGTTTTAAATCTCATGGCATTATTTTTACAGCACAGTGTCCTGGGGCCTCATGTATAAACGGTGCGTACACACAAAAATGTTGCGTATGAATGTTTCCACGTTCAAATTGTGATGTATTAAACATAAACTTGGCATAAAGCCACGCACATTCCCACAGTAGCTCATACCCTGGTGTATGCAAGTTCTGCGATCGGTTTTGCAGACTGGCGGCACCCAGCGTCAAAGCAGTGCTACTGTTCCAGTGTGGTTTCTTCTTTATTTTTTAGATCCACCTCCCTGACGCGGCTTTATAAATACACTGAAATTAACTGCATATTGTTTATTAGTTTAATGCATCTGATTTATGGAGCAGAAGAACTTGGAAGTTGGCATTCGCACAGATTTATGCATCTGGATTTTTTTGTGCGAACAAACATTTCCGCTTTTGTCCATACGCCATGTTATAGTGTGAATTCTTCACATGGCGTTCTGCATAAGGCCCCTGGTCACTGCACTGAAGCATTGGGATCGACATTCAACTCACAGGGTAAGCACACCCTGCTGGTGTCACCAACACCTCTTCCAGCAGCATCCCAAGCTTTTCCTAGATGGTCACCCATCCAAGTACTGGTGGGGCCCAAACATGCTTAGCTTCAGGTGGATAACCTGTTCTGAAGTGAATCTTTTAAATCTCATGGTTTTGACCATAGCTTGTTTCTAGATCACATTTAATTTTTTATCTCCCTGTCCTCTTGGCTCATTTGTTTCTTGATGTGTATACTGTAAATGGTATTCCTGGTAATGGTCCCTCCTGGTCTACTCCTGTCCACCTGTTTCGATTCTCTACACCAGCTTGCTTTCTCTCTCTCTCTTTCTTTTTGCTGCCTGCTTCTTCTCCTGTCCTTTAACCTCCGTTCTATTCGTCTCTCTTCTTTTTTCTCTATTGTGCAGGCTCTTTTTATATATACTGCTCTTTATGGGTTCAGGTGCGAGGAGCTGCTTCCTCTACAGTATCATCGTGGCACCTGACTGACCCCCCACCCCAACTCTGCACATATATTCAGTATGACCAGCCAGTGCCTCCACTAGTCGCAGAGTGACAGGCACTTACGCACCCTCGCACCCACTTAGAGCCTATACAGTACCTACACAAGGTGCAATTATTTATTTAAAACTGGCGTAGCACCATGGAGTACCCACCACAGTTCAGCATTTCCCTTGCATGTCTGTGTGTTCTTCCCCTGGTACCACCATTTTCCCCACTCATTCCTACTAGCAGGTTAGATTAATTGCAGGCTTGTGGGTATGTGTCTATCTATGGAAACCAAAGTTAATTTTCACATCTTAAAAATTACAATTTTCTTCAGAAAATGTAGCCTTTTTTAGGGTTGTGCACAGCTGCTGGATGACTATATTTCAGCAAACATAAAACATTATTGAATGTGTGGCTTTTGAAATATCTGCCCTGAATGCGGTGCCCTATATACATAGAGTGATAACTTCCAAAACATATGGCTCATCTTCTCTTGTCACGGGCTCCAGGTCTCTTGTTTTTGGTTCAGTACCTAGCCACATTCCTTTCAAAAACAATTTAATGTATGTCCAACAGAAAGTGCAGTAAAAAATGTTTAATTCAGCTGGGATTTTTGCAATCTGCTCATTTATTCATGGAGCTGGGCCTATTGATTTTCAGATATTTAAGTGAAGAAAAGTAATTTATAAATGAAGCTTGTTTGTCCTAGTGCAGCACATGCTGAAGGGGGAATAGAAGGAAATGAACACACAAACATACCACAACAGACCTGTGAAGTTCAACATGGACAGAGGCGTTAAGCCAATCCGTACCACTCTGTCTATCTATGCAGCTTGTTTAAGTCATTTGAGCCAATGTGTTTACTTTCAAATTAAATATTATCGAAGCTGTGCACTTGATTCAATTTCCTATTAAGAAAGTTAATTTCAGTGTGCACCTAGCATATGAGGAGACTAGCTACCATTGCTTACTGGATTTGTGCTGAGCTTATGCTTAAAGGCTGAGGTGTTATTTTGGTATATGCTTTGATAAAGATTTTAGCTAATAAAGAAAAGCATTTAAATGACTATTAATTAATATAGAAAAGCAGCAAGACTTCAAGGTATGAGAGAAATAAGGTACGAAAAGGTCATCTTTTTAAGCATGCTTGCTGCTTCAGTTGTTATGGTTAGGCTAGGTTTCCTGTTGACAGACTGGCCTGAGTAAAAAGGAAAAATATGGCCATGCTAAAGAAACAGGATGGAATGGATGTGATAGGGCACCACACAGCAGTGACTTTTTAACAGCTAAGAAAAGTCACATACTCTTAGGTTAACAAGAACTGATGAACTGATAGTGGACCAGGTCAATTGTGACCATTTATGGTATTACTGTTTTTCCATATCCTGTTAGCAACTGAATGTAGCCAATAATATTAAACATTTTCTGATTATGTAATGAATTCCTTAGAACTGTGATCTAATTAATGAAGTGTATAAATAAAGCCCAATGCCAGCTCCTCCTTTGTAACACTTTATATGAGTTAATTTATTTGATTCTGTTATTCTACAGTACAATCAGTTGTATTTGATTGTGAAATCTTCTATCCTGTGATTTTCTTTGTTTTTTTAATTGATTTTATTAAAAGCAAGTAACATTCCATACAATCAAATCAAGTTTAACAGAACTAAATTCGACGTCCAACCCATGAAAAAGAGAACAAGGCCAATAGCCAGAGCAAAGCTTTAAGAGTAGAAAAGAAGGAAGAGAATTCTCCCAATATAAATGCTTATTCTAAAATGTTATTAATTACACACTGAATTAAAATAGGAGAGTTAGGATTCTTCCAGTTAAATAAGAGAAGTCTACTTGCCAGTAGTGTAGTAAAGGCGATTACAGTTTGTTTGTCCTTCTCCACCTTAAGCTTTTTAGGGAGCCCACCAGCTGTTAGTGGATTAGGAGGGATTGTGATACCAATGCTGTCTGAAAGGCATGTAAAGGTTTTGGTCCAGAATGAAGTTAATTTGGTGCAGGCCCAAAACATGTGACCCAGTGAGGCTAGAGCTCGATTGCAACGTTCACAGGTTGGATCCCACCCTGGAAACATTGTGAACCATTTTAAATGAGACAGATGTGCTCGATAAAAGATTTTAAGTTAAATAATTGTATGCTTTGCACATATGGAGAGCGAGTGAATTCTGTGCATGACTGCCTTCCACTCCTTTTCTGAAATGTTGAGTAAGAGATCCTTTTCCCACTGCACTCTTTGAAAGGAAGGGACTTCAAAATGTTTTGATATATTATAGAAATGCTGCCTGAGTTGTCAAGACTGATTAATATTTCATCTGGAATAGAAATAGGAGGGAAGTGAGGAAAATTGGGCAGATTCCATTTAGCAAAGTTGCTAATTTGAAAGAAGTAGACAAATTGTGTTGATGGGAAGTGAAAGCTGAAGTGTAACTGTTCGTAGGATGCAAAGACATTATTTGTGTACAAATCCCTAAATGATTTAATCCTGTATGTTTTCCAAACATTACAAACTATGTAAGTTTGAGAGAGTGGAAAAAGCTGGTTGTCATGTAGAGGTGCCACAGATGAAAGTTTCTCTAACATGAAGTATTTCCTACATTGGTTTCATATTCTGAGTGAATGAAGGCCAACTGGGCTGTTAGTATATTGATGATAACTTGTATTTACTGGGGTACAAAGCAAGGAATATAAAGAGGTACTGCAGGATTTCATTTCTATTGAATACAAAGCTTGTGTATGTTCATCTATTTGTGTCAATGTCCAGGTTTTTATAGCTTGCATATTTGACACCCAGTAATAAAACTGAAAGTTAGGCAGAGCCATGCCGCCTTCTGATTTAGGTCATTTTAGGGTTGCCGTTTGGTTGTTTGGATGTTTCGAGTTCCAAATAAATGAGATTATGATTGAACCTAATTTCTTAAAAAATTATTTGTTAATGTATATAGGGATGCTTTCTAGTAGAAAAAGAAGCTTGGGAAGGATATTCATCTTGACAGTGTTGATTCCTGCTAAAGTGGGATGAAGGGTAGATCATATATGCACGTCTTGTTTAAGTTTTACCATGCAGACAGCTAAATTTTGTTGTAAATGAGCTTTATACTTACTTGTGATGTTTACCGCTAAGTGTTTAAACTGAACTGCTGGCGATTTTCTGAGGTGTTCACAAGTGAGCAAGTGGATAACCTCTCAGTTAAATGGGACTACTAAGGAGGTACTGAGAGATTTGAAAATTGTAGAGGGAGAAGAGCTGCTCAGATTAAATAGGCTGAAATCAAACAAATCACCAGGACCAGATAATATTTACCCTCGAGTTCTTAAGGAGGCTTGTGAGTACATACTGTATATAAACCCTTGACACATATTTTTAGGAAAACACTGTACACTGGAGAGATTGCAAAGGACTAGAAAATGTCAAATATCATCCCATTATATTAAGAAGGCGACATGGCAGATCCAAGCAACTATAGGCCAGTAAGCTTAATATGCAACACAGGATAATTAATGGAAGGAATTATTAAGGATAAGATTGAGCAACACCTGGCAAGGACAGGAGTTATTCTGAACAGTCAGCATGGGTTCAGAAAAGGGAGGTCATGTTTTACTAACATGTTGGAATTCTATGAGGAGGCAACAAAAGGATACAATCAAAGTGGAGCTTATGATATTATTTATCTGGACTTTCAGAAAGCATTTGATAATGCGCCACATGAGAGGTTGGGCATCAAACTAAAGAAGTGGAGTTCAGGGTGATGTTTTTAGATGGGTACAGAATTGGCTCAGACACAGGAAGCAGAGGGTGATGGTGCAAGGAACCTCATCAGAACTGGCCGATGTTAAGAGTGGTGTCCACAGGGGTCAGTGCTGGGGCCACTGCTATTTTTAATATCTATAAATGATTTAGATAGGAATATAAGTAACAAGCTGGTTAAGTTTGCAGATGATACCAAGATAGGTGGATTAGCAGATACAGTGGGATGCAAAAGTTTGGGCAACCTTGTTAATAGTCATTATTTTCCTGTATAAATCGTTGGTTGTTACGATAAAAAACGTCAGTTAAATATATCATATAGGAGACACACACAGTGATATTTGAGAAGTGAAATGAAGTTTATTGGATTTACAGAAAGTGTGCAATAATTGTTCAAACAAAATCAGGCAGGTGCATAAATTTGGGCACCACAAAAAAGAAATGAAATCAATATTTAGTAGATTCGCCTTTTGCAGAAATTACAGCCTCTAAACGCTTCCTGTAGGTTCCAATGAGAGTCTGGATTGTGGCTGAAGGTATTTTGGACCATTCCTCTTTACAAAACATCTCTAGTTCATTCAGGTTTGATGGCTTCCGAGCATGGACAGCTCTCTTTAACTCACACCACAGATTTTCAATTATATTCAGGTCTGGGGACTGAGATGGCCATTCCAGAACGTTGTACTTGTTCCTCTGCATGAATGCCTTAGTGGATTTTGAGCAGTGTTTGGTCGTTGTCTTGTTGAAAGATCCAGCCCGGCGCAGCTTCAGCTTTGTCACTGATTCCTGGACATTGGTCTCCAGAATCTGCTGATACTGAGTGGAATCCATGCGTCCCTCAACTTTGACAAGATTCCCAGTCCCTGCACTGGCCACACAGCCCCACAGCATGATGGAACCACCACCATATTTTACTGTAGGTAGCAGGTGTTTTTCTTGGAATGCTGTGTTCTTTTTCCTCCATGCATAACGCCCTTGTTATGCCCAAATAACTCAATTTTAGTTTCATCAGTCCACAGCACCTTATTCCAAAATGAAGCTGGCTTGTCCAAATGTGCTTGAGCATACCTCAAGCGGCTCTGTTTGTGCTGTGGGCGGAGAAAAGGCTTCCTCTGCATCACTCTCGCATACAGCATCTCCTTGTGTAAAGTGCGCGAATGGTTGAACGATGCACAGTGACTCCATCTGCTGCAAGATGATGTTGTAGGTCTTTGGTGCTGGTCTGTGGGTTGACTCTGACTGTTCTCACCATTCGTCACTTCTGTCTATCCGAAATCTTTCTTGGTCTGCCACTTCGAGCCTTAACTTGAACTGAGCCTGTGGTCTTCCATTTCCTCAATATGTTCCTAACTGTGGAAACAGACAGCTTAAATCTCTGGGACAGCTTTCTGTATCCTTCCCCTAAACCATGATGGTGAACAATCTTTGTCTTCAGGTCATTTGAGAGTTGTTTTGTGACCCCATGTTGCTACTCTTCAGAGAAAATTAAAGGAGGAGGGAAACTTACAATTGACCCCCTTAAATACTCTTTCTCATTATAGGATTCACCTGTGTATGTAGGTCAGGGGTCACTGAGCTTACCAAGCCAATTTGAGTTCCAATAATTAGTTCTAAAAGTTTTGGAATCAATAAAATGACAACGGTGCCCAAATTTATGCACCTGCCTGATTTTGTTTGAACAATTATTGCACACTTTCTGTAAATCCAATAAACTTCATTTCACTTCTCAAATATCACTGTGTGTGTCTCCTATATGATATATTTAACTGACATTTTTTATCGTAACAACCAACGATTTATACAGGAAAATAATGACTATTAACAAGGTTGCCCAATCTTTTGCATCCCACTGTAATTTGGAATCCGTTATATCATCACAGAAGGACTTGGATAGCATTCAGGCTTGGGCAGATTTATTGCAGATGAAGTTTAATGTCAGAAAATGTAAAGTATTACACATAGGAAGTAATTATGTTAGGTTTGAATACACAATGGGTGGTCAGAAAATCAAGAGTACACCTTATGAGAAGGATTTAGGAGTCGTAGTGGACTCTAAGCTATCGACTTCCAAACAGTGTTCAGAAGCCATTAAGAATAGAATTACTAAAGCCTACAAAAAAACTCATAAACCCAGCCCCTGGATCTGACTTTTATATAACTAACATATAAATGTTTTTATATAAAGACCATCACAAAACATAATCGCAAACAGGACTTTGCACGATACCTTGGCGAGCTCTGTAAGCCATGCTGTTTCATTGAAAGACAGGTGTGGAGCAGACCAACTGGCAGGATGACGCCGGACCTCGTCCTGCATCCAAACGGTGCCAACTTTCGCCTTTATGCCTGGTGCAGCTGTGTTGTTCTTATATGTGCGTGGACATTTCTTGAGGGGAGGGCTTCTGTTCTCTTTTTCCGATGTAGAACCCTCATCCTCATCTAAGTTCACCTCTATTATATCGTGTCTTTATTTGAAAACTAGCAGTGTCAGATCAGGGGGAGTGTGAACGCGACTTAGAAAATAAAACTGAAAAAAAAAGAAAAACGCTAACCTTTACACCAGTTGTTACAGGCTCTGATTAAATATATGTTTTTATTGTATAATAGTAAAAATAAGAGCAGTTCACTACTCAAAACATTTATTTTGTGACACGGCAAGGCCCCATCCTGCTACCTGTTGATTATGAGGCGGAAGTTCTAACTGCTGTACTACCAAAGCAGTCATATCAACAAAGTACACTAACCCGATTTCTTTTTTTTTTGGTTATAGTCTTGAATGAATCGTTTTGTTATACTTGTACCTTTTGTGAAAGTGCTTATTTGATATTTGGACTTTAGTCTTCACACATCATACACTTCATGTCAAAATTTTGTCATTAGTACTAAAACATGAAAAAAGATTGTCTTTTAGGTATGTGTTCAACATTTCTCAAATGCTACACTTACATAGATCTTTGTTGACACGGAACACACATGAAATGCATGTGTTCCAAATAACAATATATCATTTACTCTATACAGCTCCTGGTACCTAATTCCCAGATAAACAAGGCTTGAGCTGAGAGAGCTTTCTGCAGTTTCTGCAGCAGTGGAAGGATGGGATAGCAGGCTGCTTGCTGCTTGTGTTTATCAACACATTTACAAAACAAAAGACGCTGATGGAGAGGTGCGAATGGATTTAAGGTGTGCCGGGTTTAGGAGTTTTTTTCACAGGCTCTGGTAATCTAGTGTTAAGAAGGCAAACAGAATCTCAGGTTATGTAGCACGATGTGTGGAGTACAAGTCCAAGGAGGTTTTCCTCAAGCTTTATAATGCACTGGTGAGGCTTCATTTGGAGTCCTGTGAGCAGTTTTGGTTTCCAAGCTACAAAAAGGACAAAGCAGCACTAGAAAAGGTCCAGAGAAGAGCGACTAGGTTAATTCCAGGAAATATTAAAAGAGCCGTTTAAGCTAAAGAAGATTAGGAGGTGATATGATTGAAGTGTTCAACATTATGAAGGGAATTAGTCCAGTGGATCGAGACTGCTATTTTAAAATGAGTTCATCAAGAACATGGGGACACAGTGAAAACTTGTTGATGGTAAATTTCACACAAACATTAGGAAGTTTTTCTTAACACAAAGAATGATAGACACAAACTACAAATTAGTGTGGTAGACAGTAAGACTTAGGGACTTTGAAAACTCAACTTTATGTCTATTTGGAAGAAATAACTGGATAGGACTGGCGAGCTTTGTTGGACTGAATTGCCTGTTCTCATCTAGAGTGTTCTAATGTTCTAATGATAAAAGGGAAGGTGTTCAATCTAATATTGTGTACTAGAGAGTTCACTGGAAAAAGCACACTTTTATTCAAATTCAGTTTTAGTCCAGTTATCTTTTGAAATTCTGCTAGTGCTGTTAGGACTGCAGGCACAAAATTTTGTGGACCTGATATATACAGTATGGTACCATATCATATGCATATAGTGATATTTTCTGTTCAAGTCCTCCTCTGAAAATCTCCTTTATCTCAGATGCATTTTGAAAGTGAACAGCCAATGGTTCAGTAACTTTGCTGATCAAGAATTGATTATTTCTTTATAGATAATGATTTTTTGCCCACAATCAAATCTTGCAAGCACGACACTATTGTTATCTCTGACCATGCCCCTCTAAACATGGAGCTAAAATCACTATGCCCCACACACTAATCTTGCAGCTGGTGTCTCTTAACCCCCTGTTATTAGCTGACGAGAACTGTATACAATTTAAATCCTAGCAAACTGATTATATTTTAGAGACAAATGCATCCTCAGAGGTCTCAGCCAGAATACTCTGGGAAACTCTGAAGACACTTTTAAGAGGGCATATGATTTCATATTTGTCCCACAAAAATAAATTGGAAACCAAGAAGATGTTAATCAGTTAATCAGTGAAATTACCAGAATACTTCAAGAACATGCCAGGTCTCCAAATGAGGCACTTTATAGGAAAAGACAGGCTTTGCAATCATAACTCAATCTTTTGACAATAAAACAAACAGAACAACTCATTTTTAAATTGCAAAATCCTTGCTATGAACACATAGAGAAGGCTAATAAGATCTTAGCTCAACAAATCCACAAGCAGGTACTTTGCAATGCAATATCAGTAATTACCAACACAGACAGAGAAAAATCATTGACTATAAAAATACAATGCACACATTTAGAGAGTACAATAAGTCCTTATATTCTATTCAGTTTAAAGAAAACAAGACACAATCCAGTGGGTTCTTTTTTGCATTACATATTTGACAGCTAGATACTCTCAGTGCAGAGGAATTGGATAAACCTCTGACACTCTCTGAATTACTAGACGCTATAAACTCGCTTCAGAGAGGGAAAGCAGTAGGCCTTGATGGCTACCCTGCTGAATCTTTTAAAAAATTTTCAATTAAGTTAGCTCCCCTATTATTAGCAACATTTATAGAAGCCAGAGACAATAAAATTCTACCTCAAACCCTTCACCAAGCATTAATTTCTGTCTTTCCTAAGAAAAATAAGGGCTTATTACTTTGTGCATCATAAAGACAAATTTCATTTCTGAATAACAATGTTAAGACACTCTCTAAAGCCCTAGTTAGAAGGAGTGAGAAAGTACTTTCTTTAGTAATATCACAAGACTAAACCAGATTTATTAAATGCAGACATTTAATTTCCCATCTTAGACACCTGTTTAATGTAATATACTTACCCATAAAGTCTAAAACCCCAGAAATTTTATTATCTTTGGATGCAGAAAAAGCATTTGATATGGTTGAATGGGACTACCTATTCACCACTGCATGAATTTGGGTTTGGCCTGAACACATGTGCATGGATCACACTACTGTATACCAGTCCAGAAGCTTCAGTTTGTATTAACAACATTAATTCAGACTACTTCAAACTAGAACATGGTACTAGACAAGGATGTCCCCTGTCACCACTGTTCTTTGCTGTCCTGTGATTTTCTGTGGTATCACTAAAGTGTAATCGACATGGAAGTACTGGATGGACTATTTCATACTGATTTTTCTGGTATATTATAATTATTAACAAATATAAATTGATGTTTTAAATGTATATTATTATATAGATTAACATTTTTTATGTAATATAATTTAATTTATAGTTCTTAATGTTTTTAAATATTTATTTAATAATTACAGTAGTTTCTTTGCCATAATCTTATTTAAAATATCATAACATAGTTACTTACAGACATCCAGTACACGTCTTGTGAATGTTGATTTGGGTTTGTGCAGGAGATTTAAATTGCTCTTTATATTTCAGCATTATGTCAAGGGGTTTCAATAATGAGTCCAATTAAGGTCATTAAAGCATTGCTTCATTAAGCTCTAAAGTGAGCTCCCTGAAGAAAACTATGATGCATGTATGGTAGACTAATTAGAAAGAAGATGTGTGCCCATGATTCGATCTCCCAAAGCTGGGTCTTACTGTGCGGAGCGAGAAAAGAGTATAAACTGCTAATGAATACGTTAATGAGACTGGATAATCCGCTCATCTTTATAATTCATGTTCTGATGTTTGTGTCAAATTCCTGAATAAGCAAATTAAATTGTGGTGACCTTTGTGAAAGAGCCACGCAGGACCCTGAAAGTCCTCCCTGATAGATGCTGAACACTGAACAGCCACCCCACCGCTGCTTATTGTCTACATCATGGCAGCACATCCATAAGTAATAAAACAGGACAACCGCTTGTCCCTTACCTATCTATCATTCCTTTTCATTGATGTTCTTATTGGTGTCTTTTTCCTTCCAGGTTCCTTCATTCCCCTTTATTACTTATTTAAAACTCCAAAATCCGTTCTGGTGTCAATGCACCTAAAAGTTAGCTCTTAAAAACTGCCACTTGGCTCTCTTTAAGGTGTTCATTTCAAGTATCTGTTGAGATGTGTGATCTCTGAGTTACCGCACTCTAAAAACAGTCGTTCAGTTAATGGCACTTTCCTGGGTTGTGTGGTTACTTATAGAGCCATTGATTAAGAAAGAGCCTGTTCCTTTTGGCAAGTGTTCATCACATGTGAAAGTGGTCCTTTGAGCTTTGAGAATGTTCCTAATATCTGGGGAAAAAACCCAGAAATATTTAATGTATAGTATAGTAAAAGATCAAGAAAATCTGAACTAAGCCTGAGTTATTGTCTGTAGCAAGAAATCAGGAGCACATTGGTGTTTCACAAATCTGTTTTGTAGTTATTTATGGAATCTTTTACCGATCTACATAAAAGGTTCTTTGTGCAACTTTCATGTGTGTAGTTCTTTTGGGAAACAAAAAAGTCAACAGAGTCTGGCTGCAGACATCAACTGTGAGGCCACATCCATTGAGAGGCCAGATGGTCATGACATGACATTTCATTGTTTGCAGAAATCAAGCCACACATCTACTGTCTGGCACTGCTTTCCAAGAACCATTCTGGCATTGTTATTTTTAAGAGCGTACAGTACATACTTAAAACATTTTGTCCTATCCTGGACAATATAAGTTACTACGCTTGTGGTGATGTTTTTGATCTAGATAGCAAGTCAACCCCAAACCACCCTCAGGCCTCTGTGATATAGCGGGTCTGTGGCCCAGAAGGAAATGACAGTTTTTTTAAACCAATAATTGCTGCACTTGCGGCTTAAAGAGGGGGTGTAGTAGTGTGGCCGGAGCGGATCCCAGGTGCGATACGGACTTGAGTGTTTCAACACGGAAGTGCACGGGTGTGGGATCGCTTGTGTCCATAATTGATGTCGGTAGCTGCTAATTGCCGCACCTGTGCCACGTCCCCATTATAAATAGTAGGAGCGCGAGTGTGGAGGGGAGAGAAAGAAGAGAAAAGAATGGAGATTAAGGGAGAACCAGGGAGGAGAAGGAAAGAGCCGGTGCGGGTGTGAGCTAACGAGCAAGCAGGAAGAGCAGGCTCGCTGGTGAAGGCAGGCAGCAGAGAAGAGAGCCCTAAAGGAGTGTTTGGCCGACACTCTGAGGGGCACAAAGAGGCGTCGCACCAGCTGAGTAGTTTTGCGGAGAGTGGATGACTCGCTGTAGAAGGCAGCCAGAGTCGGAGGCTTGGGAGGAAGAGCCCCAGCGTGAGCGCATTGCCTATTGGGGAACCCATGTCTTGTTTTGGAGGGATCAGCTGTACAGTGCCAGGGGACGGAAGGCTATTGGACCAGTGTAATAGGCAGCTGCATCTGCAGATAGGGCGACTCCCCTGTTACAGGGAGAAGCAGGGGAGCCACCAGTTACAAGAAGGCACCGGGCTTTTAAAGGACAGCTTCCAGCCTTCTGTTGATTTTAACCTCATTTTAACAGGATTTATTTATTGAATTATTTTTAGCCTCCACATTAAACCTGATTTTAAGGATTATTTATTTATTAAAGCCGCTTTGAACACTGCACTATTGTTTTGAACACCTTTTGGTTTTGACTGTCTTTTTAATAAAAACACTGTTTGCAATTTGCACCTTCCCTTTGCTTCGTTTGGTGGCCTCATTGTCCAGCTCATCCGGTTACCTTACTGATAGTGTCGGGTTCAAGAGGCTCCCAAAAGAGAGATGGGAGCATGGGGTGGAATCCGCATCGTCACAGCCTCATCCTATGATATTGATTCATTAAATAATATAATTAAATTCATATAAAGAAAATGACCCAGAGCAGCAGACGGAGAACGGTAAAGAAATAAATATAATTAGTCAATTACAGAAAGGTGCTATATAAATAAAATGTATTATCATTATTTTTAGTTATATAAATACACAAACATACAGTAAGTGGCAGCAATCGAATACATAACCGCAACCCCCTTGACTCCAACACATACAGTATACAAATTACACGAAAGGAAAAAAAATCTTCGGTGACAGACAGCACACATAGTCCACACAGTTCTGTCACTTCTTAAATATAATCGTAGTATTTTTCTTTCTTTTTTGCAGAGTCTCCAGAACGCACTATCCCAGAACAATAAAGATTGCTTTCAGCTTACACCATCTTGACCCTCTTGACCACCTCGTCTGTTTCTTTTTTGTATCATGTCGGCCGATAAAATCTTCGAGGTGGCCACCTCCAAACTGGAAAGGGCTCCGACTTTTAAGTGAAGGCAATCTTCTGTCCTGCCTTGGATTGTTCTCGCTTGTACTCTCCACCACAGAGCTTACAGTATCATTGTTTTTCCTGCCTCTTCGCACTCCTTTTTAATTGTAAAATAGCATCCATCATAATGGCAATCTCCTAGAAATCAGTGCAACAGACTGTGCGTCACAAAGGTTCTCCTCTTTGCCATCTGCCCAATGTGCCTGTTTTTTTCCTTTCTGCTTTCATGTAAGTGCTTGGGCAGGAACAGGGTTTATATTGAGCACGAGACGTAGGAACAAAAGACTAACCAGTAAGTACTTTATGTGACAGTGCTACATACTGACACCCAGTGGTCTTCTTATGCATTGCACATTAAACAGTAATATATAGTATAGCTGTGTAAGCCTGTGCTTTTTAAACTATTGAAACTGTCACAAAAAAATTGAAATGTAGAGACGTCAGGTAATTGAAAGGAACTACTCTGGGCATCTCTCTCCTAGGAGGTTTTGTTTTGCCGACGTACTCGCACATTGCTTGTGCATTAACGGTGGGAGGAAAAGTAAAAGGGATACCATTTTGCCGATGTGCTTGTCTCGCTTGTGTATTAGTGGCTAAGTGAGTTTCTCTCTTTTCTCTGAGGTTTTACTTTAGCTCCGACTCCACCTCTCACTTCCGGGCCAGACAGACACACAAACTTCCACTCATAGACGTTGTAGCCGCTGATGCATAAGGCAAAGTCAGGCACGGGTAAGACGCGTGTCAAAGAAATCTCAGTCCAAAAGTTTGTTTTAAAATATTTAGTGAAAGTTGAAGGCAAATAATCCACACAAGAATAAAAAGTAAAATAATTACACACGTAGAATAAAGGCAAAAAAAAAGGAAAAATGTATCTTCTATAAACTTAGCTTTTCTTGAGAAACTTTAGTTATTTCTATACTTAAACGTTCTTTACTTCTTTCTATACTTAAAGGTTCTTAATTTCTTCTTCTGTATGCCTTAAGCATACGTTTCAACACTTAAATAAAAGTGCTGTCTTACGAGTTACTTCACACTCAAAAGGCCCATAGGCCCCACGGTCCCGTGCGCAAGCACGAACACGGTTAAAAATCGTATACCTTTATACCTTACACAAGGCAAGGCTAGACACTAGCTGGAGAACATTGTTCACTCAAAGCTGTTAGAAATGACAGGAAAATAACAACACAATTCTGTTCACGGGGGTTATAGGAACCTCCCATATTTTATGCATTATCATCTAATAAAATATTCATGAATTTTATAGAACCAGGAAAATGGCTCTTACAGACGTTTATATATAAGAAACTAGCAAAATACCTGCACTTTGCAGCAGAGAAGTAGTGTGTTAAAGAAGTTATGAAAAAGAAAAGGAAACATTTTAAAAATAACGTAACATGATTGTCAATGTAATTGTCGTAGGCTTATTTTAGTATTGAGAGTGAATTTGATGATTGTAATGAAAAGGCAGGAGTTACCAGCAGGAAGACGTGAAGGAAGGTGAACAATAACAGGCTTGAATTGGTGGACTAAAGAAAAAGGGAGCAGTAAGCATGACAAACAGCTGAGGATAGTACATGAGCGCGGGATGTCGTTAATGTATATAGGCAGGGAGCCAACCACATGCTAGGTGCCGTGTGGAAAAACAAAGGGGGACCAGGGGAGGCCCTTGTGTGTCTCTGCCATGAAATAAATTGTCTGTTAATGGAAATAAGTAATGAAACTGCCAAAAGGAGAGGTCAGTTCTGAAAGTTCCTTACGACATAATGGTGAGAACCGTCAAAAAGAAGACGTTATTTTTGAAAGTTTGTTATGGGGCATGGCGCAAAATGAAACATGCTTAACATTTGTAAGTACATTTTTAAGGATAAGCATAGGAAATTTGGGCTTCCTACGTATATGTCACAGAAATAGTGAGGAGGGGTTTCCCCTATCTATATATACAGTTTAGGTTGGAAACCTGTTTCCCTCCCTTGGGTGTTGCAATAGGATATGAATAGTCTAAAAATAACATTCTCAGATGGGTGTTTGGTTGCTCTAAGTGGGATATAACTATATGAAGTGCAATCGAGATAGCATCATCTGTAGAGCCATTTGACTGATAAGGAAACAAGTGCTTATCTAGATCGGGAGGAATGACAGAACTGATATGCGAAAGCAGCAGTGTCTTGAAACACCTCGGGATTATGGGTGTTATTGCTAGCGGCCAGAAGTTGTTCATGCACTTCACCAAAGATTTCTTGGGCACTGGCACAATCGTAGAAGATTTGAACGCTCATATGAGTATATTGCTGCTTTCCCTAATGAAGAAGACAGACATAGCAGTCAAAAAACGATGAAAAAAATTAAAAAGCTGCAAATCCATGGAGAGAGTAAAGCCAGTGCATCTACATGAGCCACCATTACTCCCATTACATTGCTGTTGAAGACAGAAATGCTCAAGGATTCAAAGCAACAAAAGATGAAGTTACACTTTTGGTTTACATCAATACTTATTACTGCCTAGTCTCTAAAGCCCTTAGAGAACAACAAAAATACATTTCCCATTTGTTAGATGTGAAGTAGGAAACCCTGGATGATGGCATCACTTTTCTTAAATTGGTTTCACTGCTGCTTTATCCCTAAGGTCAAGGAACACTTGCAGGTTCTGGGATTTCCATTTTAAGCCCTTCTTGTGCTAATAAACGTTCCAGGACATCTGAATAAAGCAGAAAAGAATACAGAGAGACGGTACTCCTCCCTCCTATGACAATGTCCCTTATTCAGCCACTCAACCAGATGATAATGAAGGCTTCCAAAGTAAACTACATGAAGGGATGTGTGGGCCAGATCATCAAGAAGAATTTCACCATAGTTGATCATCTTTTTGTAATTCAAAATGCACTAAAAGATATTAAGGAGAGTTCAAATGTGAAATCCTCGTCAGTGTGTCATGTGTCACACTGATTAGCATCAAGGCCCGTTCACAAATGCACATTTACAAGATGACTGTCTTATATTTAAATGTCTGCGCGTGGAAGTGTGTGTGTCGGGGTAAGGGCTCCGCCTCCGAGGATACGCAAGCGAGGCCAGCATGTTGCCAAAAAGAAACCTTTGAAAAAAGACAGTCGATTAGCTGCTAATGCACAAACGATGTGAGCACGTCAGCAACACGAAACCTCCTAGGAGAGAGTTGCCCAGAGTCGTTCCTTTCAATTACATGATATCTCTCCATTTCAATATTTTTCTGAAGATGTCAGTAGTTTCTAGGACCCCAGGCTTTTTACAACACAGGCTTACACAACTAGTGATTTATAAAGGGTAAGTTGCATAGAAATGTGCATGTGCCAGGTTTTGTAAATTAGATTTTTTCCACATATGCATTTTCTCATTTTTTGTAACGTATTAATATTGGCATATTGGTATATTTTTCACACTCAAATTAACACTAAGTTTTATAAATGAGGCACCAGGTACGGTAAAAAAAAATACATGCAAATTTCAAACAGTCATATATTTAGACATAAAAATAAATAAAATGTACACTTTGGAAGAAAACAACATTTAATGTATATAACTTTAATGAAGCCAAAAAAATATCTTATGAATGAATGACATCATTGTGTCATATCCCTCAAATGAACCAAACTACTTTTCTTTTATTTTCCACTGTTAAAGGAAAAAGAAACATTACAATGTCAGTAATTTAGTCAAATAGTTTAAGGCACAGATACCTTCATACATTTTAAAAATTATTTGAATACATTTAACACTGTATATTACACATAGATGATACACAGGAAAAATAAATACAATATTTTTCTTACATTGACCGTGGAAGAACAGCAATCACTATGGATATTTCAGGTGAGACCATCATAAGCCTGCATAGCCATTTCTAAGTAAAAACTCACAAAATAACTTTAGAGGAGTGCTGTCCAAGATGCGTACCAGTTACACAATCAGTGAGTCGTTCTTAGTTTTAATTAATTGAGTTGTTTCAGTAGCTACATGTTTTTAAACTCTCATTCTGTATTCTGAAAGATGAGGCAGTGTTTCATTTGCACTCTGACTAATTTCAGAATGGTTTTTATTTTTTTTTATATATTTGTCTTTAAATTTGCCATTTTCTTCTTTTTTATTGCGCTTACTTATATGCAGTTTGATTTGTTAGTTGTGTGCAAATACTGTCAGATAAAAACAGATTAGTGGACACAAGTACCAGCAACATTGAATGCTGCGGTCTCACTAGTACGTAATGTCTTAAACAATCTGAACATTAACATATATGAAAGTAAAAATCTAATAGGTAATTCCTGAATTGTGAAAAAAGGTAGAATCAGAGAAATAACAGCATATTTAGTTAAGCTAGTGGTCCATTTAAACAAAAAAGATGGTTGGAAAAAAAAAAAAACCTGAAGCCAGAGGCTGTCTTTGACTTACGGCTTAGATAATGTCTTCAATAAAAGGCTTCTTCATTGATGAGCTGTGTCTGTACATACGGTGTCTTTAAAAAGTATTCACCCATTTGGATGTTTTCACATTCATTCTACTTCACATCACTACATTTTTGAGGAAATAATTGGACCTTTTAAACACTGATCAACAGAAAAAGGTTCTTTAATGTCAAAGTGAAAAGAGATCCCTGCCCAGTGGTCTAAATCAGTGTTTCTCAACCCCGGAGGTCAATGGCAGCCATGGTTGAGTTGCAATTTCTTAATAGAACCACAATCTAGATGAGCACAGGACATTTAGGATAACAAAGCTCGCCAGTGGTTCTTGGTCTAATGAAAAACGTCCAAATGTTTGTGTGAAATTTACTCTTAATGAGTTTCCAACTGTGTCCCCGTGTTCTTGATGCACTCATTTTAAAGTCACAGTCTCTATCCACTGGATTTATTCTCTTCATAATTTTCAACACTTCAGTCATGTCACCTCTTATTGTTCTTTTGCTTAAACTGTAAAGGCTCAGCTCTTTTAATCTTTCCTCATAACTCATCCCCTGTAGCCCTGAATCAGCCTAGTCGCTCTTCTCTGGACCTTTACTAGTGCTGCTATGTCCTTTTTGTAGCCTGGAAACCAAAACTGCACTCAGGACACCAGATGAGGCCTCACCAGTGTGTTATAAAGCTTGAGCAGATCCTCCTGTGACTTGTACTCCACACATCAAGGCGCTATATAACCTGACATTCTGGTAGCCTTCTTAATGACTTCTGAACACTGACTGGAAGTTGATAGTGTCGAGTCCACTATGACTCCTAAATCCATCTCATAAGATGGACTTTGGATTTTCAGACAACCCATTGTGTTTTCAAACCTAAACTTGGAGGCCAAAACTACACCCAGGACTCCAGATGAGGCCTCACCAGTATGTTGTAAAGGTTGAGCAAACCCTCCTGTGACTTGTACTCCACACATCAAGGTGCTATATAACCTGATATTATTCTAGTCATCTTAATGGCTTCTGAACACTGTCTGGCAGGTGATAGTGTCGAGTGCACTATGACTCCTAAATCCTTTTCATAAGGTGAACTTAGATGAGGATGAGGGTTCTACATCGGAAAAAGAGAACAGAAGCCCTCCCCTCAAGAAATGTCCACGCACATATAAGAACAACACAGCTGCACCAGGCATAAAGGCGAAAGTTGGCACCGTTTGGTCCGGCGTCATCCTGCCAGTCACTCTGCTCCACACCTGTTTTTCAATGAAACAGCATGGCTTACAGAGCTCGCCAAGGTACCGTGCAAAGTCCTGTTTCAGATTATGTTTTGTGATGGTCTTTATATAAAAACATTTATATGTTAGTTATATCAAAGTCAGATCCAGGGGCTGGGTTTATGAGTTTTTTTGTAGGCTTTGGTAATTCTATTCTTAATGGCTTCTGAACACTGTTTGGAAGTCGATAGCTTAGAGTCCACTATGACTCCTAAATCCTTCTCATAAGGTGTACTCTCGGTTTTCTGACTGCCCATTGTGTATTCAAACCTCACATTTTTACTTCCTATGTGTAATACTTTACATTTACTGACATTACATTTCATCTGCCACAAATCTGCCCAAGCCTGTATGCTATCCAAGTCCTTCTGTAATGATATAACGGATTTCAAATTATCTGCTAATCCACCTATCAGCAGACTTAAACAGTGTGTTACTTATATTCCTATCTAAATCATTTATATATATTAAAAATAGCAGCGGCCCTAGCACTGACCCCTGCTGGTTACCACTCTTAAAATCAGCCAGTTCTAATGAGGTTCCTCACACCAGATTGCAAGCAATCTTTGCCTCCACTTTGCCTCGCCATTGTGTTATAAAGCTTTAGCAGAACCTCCTTAGACTTGTACTCCACACATCAGGGTGCTATATAACCTGCCATTCTGTTAGCCTTCTTGTGTACAATGGTAGTGAGTATGTGGTGGGTCACACTGTACTCAATGCAAAAGCCGATATGCTCTGCAGATCAATTCAACAAGTGAAAACCACCATGATGTCCGAGCTTGATTTTATCAAGGGAAAAGTGCTCTGATGATCCCACTTGATTCACCCCTGTGGTGGGTCACAACACCACAAAGGTCCAGAAACACTGGTCTAAACTAATTACAAATATAAAAGACCAAATAATTGATCCCATAAGTATTCACCTCCTTTAATCTGACATACAGTACCTAAATCATCACTGGTGCAGTCAATTGGTTTTAGAAGTCACAAAATTAATATAATGGTGATTACCTGTATGGTGTTTCAGTTGATTGTAGTCTAAAGACAACTGAATGTGAAAGTGACATGTTGTGCTGCGGCAGTATGGAGACCTGACCAACACAACGAGGACAAAAGAACACTCCAGGCAACTCCATGAACAGTCCAAGTCAGGGGGTGGAAACAATTTAATATCCAAGTAACTGAATATCCAATTAAATCAATCATGAAGAAATGGAAAGAGTATGGCAGAGCTGTAAATCTGCTAGAGCAGACTGTCCACAAAAGCTGAGTGATCGGCGATAGAGAAAGGCCACCAGGAAACCTATGAGAACTCTGAAGCAGTGACAAGCTGCACTGGATAAGACTGGAGAGAGTGTGCAGTTAACAACTGTTGCCTGTGTGCTTCACCAGTTGGAGCCTTATGAGACACATGACATCTTCCCAGAAGGCAGCTGAAAGAAGGATACACTTTTTGGCCTTCAGACTAAACACCATGTGTTTGGTGCCAACTATCAAAACGACACCATCCCCACCATGAAGCATGGTGGTGGCAGCATTGGTATGTGGGGATGCTTCTCTGCAGCAGGCTCTGGAAGGCTTGTGAAGGAAAAATGTAATGCTGCAAAATATGGGGAAATCTAGAAAGAAAGGCTTATGCGGACTGCTAGAAACCTGCACCTTGGGAGAAGATTTGTTTTCCAGCAAGACAACAACCACAAGCATACAGCCTAAGGTACTCTGGAATGGCTCCAAAACAATAATGTGAATGTCCTGGAATACACATTTGTGACTAGGCTTGATAAAGGTTCTTCACTTGCGATTCCCATGACACCTCTGGAGCTGGCGCAGTTTTTAGAAGAATGGGGAAGAAACGACAGACCTGATAGAGAGAGACCTGTACAAATAAACTCAAAGCTGCCGTCAGCTAAATACTGGCTTAAAGAGGGCGAATACTCATGCAATCAATCGTTTTGTGTTTTATATTTGTAAATCATTTTGCAGAGATCTGTTTTCTGTTTGACATTAAAGAGTGTTTTTCTGTTGATCATTGTCAAAAAAGCCAAACTAAATCTGCAATGATTCAATATTTTAATAAAATGTGGAAACCTATAAAGGGAGTGAATACTTTTATAGGCGTCTTATGGGTAACTTTTAATCGCAAAATGATTTTTTCCCATCTGAAAAATGGATTTCTAGTGTGATAACAGTTTACCCCTTTTTACAGTTTTTACAAAGCTGTCTCTGATCTCTTTAGTCCTCAGACAGTAGATAACTGGGTTCATTAGAGGTGGGATCACATTCTGCAGCACTGCTGCCATTATGCGGATGTCTTCAGAGGTTCCTGGAATTCGATATGAGATGTAAACACCAGCCGCAGTGAGAATAAAAATGCAAATCACTAATAGATGGGTCCCACAAGTAGAAAACGCTTTAAGGCGTCCTTCAGAGCTGGCAATTTTGACCACTGAAGCAATGATCCTTGTATATGAAAACACAATGTAGGCCAAGGGAATAAGTAGCACAGACAATGCGATGGTCAGAGCTACGTAGCTATTAATTAAAATGTCAGCACAGGCCAGCCTAAGCACAGAGGAATGATCACAAAAGCAGTGCACAACCTTGTTAGGTCCACAGAATGATAATCTGAGAGCCAGAATGAGTGGAAGTATGGGAATAAGAAGTCCACCGACCCAACACAAAGTGATCTGCTTCAGGATGGCCTTGTTGGTAATAATAGTGGGATAAAGAAGGGGGTTACAGATAGCCACAAACCTGTCATATGCCATCAGCATCAAGAGCAAGGACTCAGAAGTTGCTAAAGCAAGGTAAAAAAACATCTGTATGAAACAAGCAGCATAAGAGATCATGTTGAAGTCAAACATGAAAACAGCCAGCAATTTTGGAACCGTGATTGATGAGAAGGTGATGTCCAAAATTGCCAAATTGCAAATCAGCACATACATGGGCTTGTGCAGGTTTTCATCAAGAGTGAATGTGGCTATGATGGTGAGGTTCCACAGGCAAATTAGCAGATAGGCGATCAGGAAAAATATGGAATAAATAAGCCTGCTCTCGCGATCCTGAAATCCTGGAAACCCCACAAGAATGAACTGCTGGACTGCTGACATGTTTGCCATGATGATAATGAGAAATACCTGAGGAAATAAGAAAGTTTATTATTTGATTATTGTAGATATCAAAAAAATATGATCACTATATGTAACTTAATAGCCCATTTCACAACCCCGTATATTCATAAAATAAAAGGAAATGAATACCATTGTTATTTTTGTTAAGCTTTTTGTTATTATTGTTCAGCCTTTCTTGACACTTTGTAATATCCATTTTGACCATAAAACACTGCCCAGGTAAAGTAAACTCTTCACATTTTTGCTGTGACTGTTATTTTTGCACTGGACAGAATAGGAAATCCATTTGGATAAGAGATTGGAGCAGCAGGGACGTGCTAATGATTTCCTTTAGGGGTCAACCAAATAATTTCTTACAGTCGAGGCCAGGGTCTGTATTATGGAATGTTATCAGAGCGTTGTTAGGATTTGCCAAAAGAAAATCAAATCAGAGAAGGAACAAGACAATTAAAACTTGTAATTATACCTCTTCTTAGCCTATGTGAAAATATCTGACAGCATATCTGAAGTTTGTGGATGCTCCTCCAAATCATTGATAACATGGGTTTCGTTGTTAACAGGTGCATAAAATCAGCAAAAAGCCATGCAATCTCCGTTGGCAGTAGAATGGGGCATAATGAAGAGTTCAGTGACTTTGAATGAGGCATTATCATAGGTTGCCACAAGTCAGTACGTCAAATTTCTTCTCTGCTAGATTTGCCCAGGTCAACTGCGAGTGCTCTTATTGTGAAGATCACAGCCACAAAATGGTTGACCATGCGAACTTACAGAGATGGGCTGCCAAGTGCTGAAGCGCATAGCACATACAGTAAAGATCGCCTGTCCTCTGTAGCATCACTCACAATAGAGTTTGAAACTTCCACTGGAAGTAACCTTGTCGCAAGAACAGTGCATCAAGGAGTGTCATGAAATGGATTTCCATGGCTGAGAAGCTGCACACAAAGCTTAAGAGCAATGTGCAATGCCAATTATTGGCTGGACTGGTGTAAAGCACACTGCTATTGGACTCTAGAACAGTGGAAATGAGTTCTCTGGATTGAAGAATCATGCTTCGCTATCTGGGGGTTTGATGGATGAATATGGGTTGGCTAGATGCCAGGAGAACATTACCTTCTGGATGGCATGGAAAGGCATTCATTCACTAAAATTTGGTGGGGGAGGGATTAATAGTCTAGGGCTGTTTCTCGGGGTTTGAGCTGTGCCCCTTGGTTCCAGTGAAGGGCAATGTTAATGCTACATTTCCAATTGTGTGGCATAATTATGGGAAGGCCCTTTTCTGTTCCAGCATGACTGTGCTCCATACACAAAGTCAGGTCCATAAAGACATGGAGGAACTAGAGTTGATTGCACTGAGCTCTGATGTTAACCCTATTGAACATCTTTGGAATTAATTGGAATGCTGATTGCAAGCCAGGTCTTCTCGTCCAACATCTGTACCTGACCTCACAAATCCTCTTTTGGATTAACAGGGACAGATTCTCTCAGACACACTCCCATATCTTTTAGAAAGCCTTCCTAGAAAAGTGGATGCTTTTATAGCCATAGGGTGGGGGGACTCCATATTAAATCACAAGGGTTTGGAATGGGATGTCCAGCAATCTCATATAGGTGCCATAGGTCAGACAATGTAGTACTTGTTTATTCTTTGAATATCTCAATAAAAATGGTGATGGAAAACTTTCTGGGCAACCCTTGTATGTTTTGAAAAGAAAGGAATACTTTTAATTTTGTTACTTTCAATGCATTATGCTGTTTTGCTTTGTTTGTTTCAAAGGGAAACCACCTTTTACTTGAATTCTGTATAGGGGCCAGGGTTCTGGACTGAGCAGGGGTCCCATAGTAATAGTTTAAGACAATTTAATTTCTTTCCTGCCAAGTCACAGCTCTCTTATTTCAATTGGATGAGTGGAGCATGTTAAGTTCCCGAGAAGACATATGTGTTACACTAAAAGGCTGCTACTCACTCACCTGATCCAGGATGTCAATTTATTGTTTTGTTTTGTCTCATTAGTCTACTAAAAAGAAAAGAAAAAGAGCTTGTCTTTCTATGCAGATGGCTGTGATAACTGTGTTTCAGTTTTTTTCTGTTAGTTGGCTATATCCTTTTCTGAGTATTAATAACAGCGGCATAGGCAGTTTGGCTTGTTTGATAGGATCATGACTGCCATCACTTTTAAATGGGTGAAAAAGAAGCATGGTGTTTAGCCAAGCTGAAAAAATGGTAGTAAAAAGACAAAGTGCAGGACAAAGGGATGAATTGAAAATGTAATTCTTGAATGAACAATTTGGAAACTCAAGTTTAAAATGAAACCAAATGACTTCCTTATCATGGAATTCTTTGAGAGGCCAACTACAGTTTGTGTTTATCACACCCACTTTTTGAGAGATTAAGGTTTCAATTGAAAAACAGAAATACTAATTTGGAGAAAAAATGCAAAATATATTTTTAAACTAACTGTTCAGACTTCTTAGAGTTGTCCACCTGGTACTATGTCAAATTTTAGAAGCCCAAACATTATCCTGTCCACCAACTCTGTAAACAAATTAAGTTTTTTTTTTTTTTTTCATAAGTGGCGTAAGTAACTTTTGTTTCAACAAATGCAAAGAAAAGCCAAGCAAAATGGCACCTTTTATTGGGTAACTAAAAAGAGTACAATATGCAAGCTTTCGAGGCAACTCAGGCCCCTTTACATCTTGCCTGAAGAAGGAGCCTGAGTTGCCTCGAAAGCTTGCATATTGTACTCTTTTTAGTTAGCCAATAAAAGGTGTCATTTTGTTTGGCTTTTCTCTACATTCATAATGACTAACATGGTACAACACCCTAGTACTACAACAAATGCAACAAAAACTGTCTGTATTGTTCGTGCAAGCACGTGACACGTCTTACATTCATAAAAGCACAACTTTAAAATTATAACAAACCTTCTCTGCCTTACAGCTGAGGTGCAACTGAATCTCAGGAGTGAAAGGAAGTGTTTAGTTTGCCAGAGGGATTCCCTCCAATTCCATTTCTATTTTATCTACCTCTCTCATTTTTTTTTTTTAAACCAGTAACGTTTGTTGTCTCAATAAGTGAAGGCTGTTTATTCTTTTGCTGGTCTCTTACCTTGTTGGGACAATGCATGGATTAACCCAATCTTGCATATTTCTGTAAAAACCATTAAAACAACAGCTTTCTCCTTTCTGGACTATAAAAAATGCATCTTTCTAACCTTCTAAATATAAATTCCTGGCTATTTTGAAGGAATAAGAAGAAAGAAAAAAAAAAATTGTGATTAAGAGCAAACATGTTGTCACTGGGTTGTCTTTCACCAAGTTGACTGTCGCCCAGTTGCCATCAAACCATGTGTAACATACTTAACTTAGTTGTTTATACCTCAGCTTATATTAAGAATGGGGAAGTCTCATATTTTTCAGTTCAAAATATACTTCAAACCATATACTGAGCCATAAATACTTATTTTAGGATGGCACAGTGGCGCAGTGGTAGCGCTGCTACCTTGCAGATAGGAGATCCGGGTTCACTTCCCGGGTCCTCCCTGTGTGGAGTTTGCATGTTCTCCCCGTATCTGCGTGGGTTTCCTCCCACAATTCAAAGACATGCAGATTAGGTGGATTGGCGATTCTAAATTGGCCCTGGTGTGTGTTTGTGTGTGTCCTGCGGTGGGTTGGCACCCTGCCCAGGATTGGTTCCTGCCCTGTGTTGGCTGGGATTGGCCCCAGCAGACCCCTGTGTTTGGATTCAGTGGGTTAGAAAATGGATGGATGGATAAATACTTATTTTAATAAACAAATAGTGCTGTTTTTTAATTTGCAATTTTTTTTTTAACACTAGAATTACCAGAGCCTACGAAAAAACTCATAGATTTGTCCCACCTTGAAACACTTCACACCTCTCACTCATGTCTTTTGTCTTTTAAATTTGTGGCTAAGCAGCAAACAGCAAGCAGCCTACTATCACATCCTCCCACCCCGTGCAGTTTTCTCAGCTCAAGTCTGTTTACTGCGTGTCAGTTGCTTGGAGTTGTATAGAGTGAGAAGTCAAGCAAAATGACACCATTTATAAATACTATATCGTTATTTAGAACACTTGCATTTCATGTGTGTTCCGTATCTACATAGATCTATGTACACGCATCGTTAAAAAAAAACGTTTTTATGTTTTAGTCATAACTGACAAAATGTAGACATGAAGTTTATAATGTGTGAGATATTTGCTCTTGATTGGTAGTCAACTTCACTTTGATTCCAGATGAGTCTGTTTTGATTCTTACTATTTTAAAATAAAAACATACATTTGATTCCAGTCTGTAACAGCCGGTGTAAATTATGATACTTGTAAAGGTTAGCTTTTTTTTTTTATTCTGCTGTTCTCTCGGCCGCGTTCACGATCCCAACTCAAACATCACCAGCGCATTTGACACTGCTGTTTTAACAAACGGGCTATAACAGAGGCAAACTGTTCAAGAATGCACTTTCGCGCTGTACTTTATGCTGGGAAGCACTGCACTCGTGACTTTATGCTGTATGAAGCAAATAAATAAAGGTAATAAAATCAGATCTGGCTCTTACATACAAAGGATGGTGCATGCGCCTAAAACATTAACATTTATATGTTACATAAAAGCCAGATCTAATGTTATTTACCTTGAGTTATTTACTTAAATGATGATGGTTCTACATCGGATCAAAAATTCACTTTTGCCATTGCTGTACTTTGAATATGTACATAGGAAGCTCTGCACTCATGACTTTACGCTGTAGGAAGTAAGTAAATAAATAATATCTATATAGTAATAACGGTAATTTTATTATATAGCAGCTTCCCTGTCTATGTATCATATAATGCCTTTCCTTCCTTCCTATCTATCTATATATCTATCCCCTTAACTGTTGTAGTGGGATTAATTAGTCTAAAAATGGTATACAGCCCTATACCCCGTGCAGCTGAGTTATAAGACAGTAAGATCAGGTAGATATATCTTATAATGAGGCACACTTTCTGTCCAGTTCAAAACCAGATTGTGCTCTCCATATGCAAACAGCTTATTAGACATTCCCACCATCAACATGTTTTCTCATACCCACTTTAAAATGCTGTGATGGACTGGCACCCTGTTCAGAGTCTGTTCTTGCCTTGCGCCCAATGCTATCTTGGATAGGCTTCAATTCACCCTGTGACCCTGTTCAGGACAAAGTGGGTTACACAATGATATGACATGCCCCTTAAAAATGTTGGATAACCTACAGAGGTTCTCTGCCAAACTATTTACTAATGACAATATTGGAAGCATCTCCAATAAGAGTGGTTTAAAACCATAAGGGCATCCAAAAGGGGAACATGTCAATGGCCATATTGTACAAAATATTACAAATTCTATCTAGGAAAAGCATTGTTTTATACTTAAAGTTTCTCTGACTTTAGTCATCATTTCTGACCATTGTTTTACAAATGGTAGCCAGACAACAAATTCATTTTAGAACCTGTCTTTGCACAAATTAACTGCTAAAAAGGAGAAATAAACTGCAGACCCTCAGTCCAAAATATCTGTCCTAGGGAATTCATGCAATTGAAAGTTTATTTGATAAAAAATACCAGGTAGTGCCTTCAACATTAGAAGTTTTTCTTAGAGGAATAGAATACACACTTTTTAGAAAATCCATCAACTATGATCAAAATGGTGGTGCAACCCTGGGAGAGAGGAGGATCTGGTATAAAATTCATTTTAAACTTTAACAGAGGTTGCTTAGAAGTTGGTTTCAGTATGTCACTGAGAAACCCCTGAGAGGGTCTGACTCACAACTGGTAATATAGTCCTTCACGTTTGGATTCATATTTTGTTGAATTTGGACACCATCCATCCACCCATCCATTCATCCTCTTCCGCTTATCCGAGGTCGGGTCGCGGGGGCAGCAGCTTGAGCAGAGTGGCCCAGACTTCCCTCTCCCCGACCACTTCTTCTAGCTCTTCCGGGAGAATCCCAAGGCGTTACCCAGGCCAGCCGGGAGACATAGTCCCTCTAGCGTATCCTGAGTCTTCCCCGGGGCCTCCTCCTGGTTTTACTTGCCCGGAACACCTCGCCATGGAGGCATCCTGATCAGATGCCCGAGCCACCTCATCTGACTCCTCTCAATGCGGAGGAGCAGCGGCTCTACTCTGAGCCCCTCCCGGATGACTGAGCTTCTCACCCTATCTTTAAGGGAAAGCCCAGACACCCGGCGGAGGAAACTCATTTCAGCCGCTTGTATTCGCGATCTCGTTCTTTCAGTCACTACCCATAGCTCATGACCATAGGTGAGGGTAGGAATGTAAATCGACTGGTAAATTGAGAGCTTTGCGTTATAGCTCCACTCTTTTTTCACCACGACAGACCGATGCAGAGCCCGCATCACTGTGGTCTCCGCACTGATCCGCCTGACGATCTCACGCTCCATTCTTCCCTCACTCGTGAACAAGACCCCAAGAACAAGATTTGGATACCATGTACTGTAAATATGTGACAGCATGGATGTGACTCAGTTATATTTTTATGGTGTGTGTAGTCCACCATAGCATAGTTGACAAACTCAACCCATGCTGCAGAGGGTGAGGGACAGAATATTGCCAGCACCCAGCTTCCTTCTGTTTAGGATGTACACAACACTCACTGCCCTCCTCAGACCTCAGCCATTATGCACATTCGATTTATGGCAAAACTGACACTCACACAGTCATAACAACAAACAAACATGTCATTGTATGTATTGTATATACCATATTGTATGTGTGTATGTTACATTTTCTGTGCATCTTTTCTGTCATTCCTGTGCTTGCTGTGTTAAACTCCAGTCTCTCGCAACTCTGGTAATCAGGTAAAGCAGGCTTAGAAGATTGACTGGTATGGTATGGTATGATATTGTGAGGGACAGGCAAGATTTTCTTTGTTCTACATGCAGATGACGTTAAACTAGAACTTGACCTTTAAATAAATTCTTATTGAACATTACTGATGGAATAGGCAGCTTTGATCAGTTTTGCTCAGTTTTCGACATTCTTTCTGCTTTATCTCAGCATTACGTATTACAGTTCCTCCATCCATATAATAGTAATGAGGAAATTGGTGTTAATACTGTGTTCCATTTCAGTTGGGAAGTTGAAATTACCGAGTTCCTAGTCAGAATATTCAACTGGAATGCTGTCAAATCTACATTTGTCCGTCTTCAGTAAATCAGTCATATACACAGTACTCTTCAACTTTTCTATGGTGTTTACATATGCAAAATACCGTGTAACGCATTGTTCAGTAGTTGTCTGCATTCCGAAACTGCAAGTACAACAAAGTATTTCCGTATTGTTTTTCAGAATGTTTAACCTTAAACACTGTCAGCATGTGATCTCATTCCCAGCTCTAACAACCTACTTCTGAGGTATATGAAACAAAGCAATTACGACTTTGTGTAGTGTCTTATTCAGAATGCTACTTTATCAAAATTAAGCTAATTTTTAAGCCATTTAATTTACCAGTCCATCCATCTATCATTTTGTCCATTTCCTATTCCCAGGCTTGCATAGTGAATCAAACATGCTTTCAATAATGAATCTATATATATATAATTCACTAAGGGCACGCAAGACACACGCAAGACAGACAGCCACACCTGCCAACTCACAGAGCCCTGCCCACCAACTGTAAGACCGTGGGATACCATGGGATACGCACGACAGGGCCAGGCCCGCCAACTCTAAGACCATGGGATACGCTCGACAGAGCCCCGCCCGCCAACTGTAGCCCTCCTCCCGTGTCAAACGTCGCTCTTGACGCATGTTCATTGCCTGCTCATGTGCCTGCACGCAACAACTCACCAAACACAACCACAGTTGCTTTCGTCTGTGCTACAGTCCACATACACCTCTGAGCCACGTTGACTTTTCATTGTTATTTTCGGTTCTGGCTTCTTTTCTATATATATATATATATATAATCGATGAAGTTGCACGACCATGGGGTACGCACGACAGAGCCCCGACCGCCCACCTTCCTCCCACATCATGGGGAACGCATGACAGAGCCCCGCCCGCCATTCACTAACGGCCCACAAGACCCACGCAAGACAGAGAGCCCCGCCTGCCAACTGTAAGACCATGGGATACCATGGGATATGCATGACAGGGCCAGGCCCGCCAACTCACTAAGCCACCCCTGCCAACTCTCCGTAATGGCACTAGACTCACTGTTACCAGCATTCACCGCAATGTACTGGAGTGTAAGACTATCACAGCTGCTACCTCTCAAACTGTCCTTATTCCCCGGATTTCCCTGATCCCATCAGATTCAAATTTGCGTTTTACTTTTACACGCAGACAATTTCCTGTTAGATTGGCCTTTGCAATGACAATTAATAAGGCACAGGGCCAAACTTTCAAAAAGATATGCCTGTATCTGCCAAAACCTGTTTTCAGTCACGGACAATTGTATGTTGCTCTCTCCAGAGTTCCATCTTTTCATTCACTGACAGTCGTATCCTCAAACCCTCCCCATTTGGACAACTGTGTCTTTCAGGAAGTGTTCACACATCAATAAATAATTATGAGGTCTATGCTATGCTGCAGGTTGGCTAGTATTCATTAATACTCTTAACCATTTGTAGTGTTTTCAGAAAATGTCTTAAGCTAATTCATTAGAAGAAAATGGCGAATAGAATTCATTTATAGTTCCCGAAAAAAAAACTAACACAACAAGGTAATCATAATACATTCATGTAAGCAGATGTCCCCAGGTTGAAAATTATTTTTCACCTCAGTCTATTAAGAATGAGGTTCTTTAAAACTAGACAATAAAACTCAAGAAGGCAACAGTTAGGAAATAGATGTCTGTCACAAAAGTCTCTAAATCTCAGTAGTAATTCTTATTTATGATATACAAACGGTTGTAGTATCTTCACTGGGAACAATATTGTATAAAGTATTCACAGTCAATGTGGATATTCAAAACAATACTTAACCAAGTAAAATACATGTCACTTAACTCTTTTAGGGCGGATGTTGACTTTTGTCAGCAGGAGGGGTTGAGATCAGTAAGCAACTGCAAATGGTGACAAAACCCATCATTATGTTTTAGTTCGACTCTCTTTGCTAGAAAGAAAGTTAGCTTTGTTGGTTTGGCTGGGATTCCCATGGAGTAGTGAAGAACAAACAATGACAAAAATAACATTGACAGCCGGTTAGAGATCAAAGCGAATTCACAAAGCAAAGTCCTCCATGGACGACGTTTTGTATATTATTGCTGAATTGGACTCGAATTCTGATGAAAGTTGTCTGGATATTGAGATCGAAAATAAAAGTGAGGTACCGGCCTCAGCTGATTGATCTCCAGCTAATCGTGGTGCTGAACACATTTGTGTAGATGAAGACCACCACTCACAAAGACACAAGTTTACAAACCAGATTGCGTTGCGCTATGACTGTGACTACTGCTGCCGTTAAATAAACCCGTCACGTGAAGTCAGTCTGGCAGCCAGCCTGTCATGAATTCCTGCCAGCCATCAAGCCACCCGTGAGTGTCTCAAGCCACAAGAGACTGTGAACTGGTGGCCAAAGCACCCAGCAACTAATATTTCAGGTTGACTTATGTGTGGGACCCTTGCTTTGGGTGCATTTTAGAAAACTGCATATTTTGGAAAAGTTAATGGTAAGAGTTAATGGAAGAATAACGTACTAAACAATATATCACCAGTTTTGAAACATCTTTGCAGTTTTAAATGCTGCTTATGAAACTTTCATTCTCTTGCAAGTAAAGCTGCTTTGGTAAATGATATTATACTAAGTGCACAATCTGATTTGTATCTTCTCACTGAAACCTGGCTTAGCAAATCTGACTCTGTTCCATTAGCTGCGGCATCTCCAGACAGATATATATTCTTTCGTTAACATAGAGATACTGATCACAGAGGTGGCCTTGAAATAATTCATTGTAAGAAAATACAAACTGCTTCTAAAAAGGTAGGCAAATTCACATTCTTTGAGACACTCATTTTAAATATTAAAACAGATTCTGGAAGAAATGTACTCCTAGTTTACAGACAACCAAAGCCATATTCATTGGTCATGACTGAATTTGACAGCCCTATATATGATTTAGCTATAAATTATAATTGTGTAGTGTCGATTGGGATTTTAATATACACATTGATGTGGAAACTTTTCACAAATTTTACCAATCTGTCCATCAATCTTTTCACCCATTTGCTGTTCGCAGGTTTGCATAGTTAATCAAACATGAATTCAAATAAAGAACATTCATTAATAATCTTGCCGGTTTCTAGTGCTTTCAGAAAATTACATAAGCAAGCCATGCAAAAAAAAAAAAAATAAAAATCATATACTACAATCATAATGTTAAACAGAAAAAACTTACAGATACCGGCTGGCTCAGCTCCCACCTTCTAAATGGTAAATTGAGCAACAGGAGCTATAAAAATGCTGTGCAACACTTAACTTTAATGTCAAGGGTTTTCAGACCTCCGGTTGGAAGTAATTAGTTAAATTAGGAAACAACAATTACAATTCTTTTATGGTTCCCTGAAGAAAACCAGCCCAATACAGAGAGAAGATAAACAAAACGCTGCCATATAAACAGACGTCCCCCGACTGCACATTATTTTTCACTTCAGTCCACTGAGAATGAGGTGATTTAGAATTAAACAATAAACTCAATGAAGACGGCACTTAGGAAATGGAGGCCGTTGATAAGTCTCTCTCAAATGCAACTTAATCTCAGTAGTGTTTCATATCTTTGATATACAAACAGTTGTAATGTTTTCACTGGGAAAGATGTATAACATATTCACAGTCAACATGGATATTCAAAACAATGTTCAACAAAATAAAATACATTTTAATTATTGGGGCAGTCATTTAACTTTTAACAATGCAAGCATAAAAAATACAACACAGTACAATTTATTTTTTATACGGCGTTCTTCACTGGGCGCTGTGAACAATTCTCAGGTTACTTACAAGTATAGATTATATTAATTAACAAATACAGAACTGGTACTCATATAAATGCACATTTGTTAAAACACAATGAGACCAAAGTAGAAGCTGAAACCAACAATATCTGCCCATGAATTACTTAATTGATAATCTATGGCCATTTGACAACAGGCCAGGTCAGGTTTGGGAGGATGCACTGTTACAATGCGTTGTCGCACCCACCGCACAATGAAACAGCTGAGCATCCTTGTTGGCAACCCACCAAGCAGACATACGTTCCAGTCCCACCCTACAGAAATGACCATCTATCTTTGCCTTTACTTCACTATTGCCACATAGACTTTTCTTGCTCAACTGGAAGAATCCTAGTCCACCTCTATTAAGTCAGTGGGTATCTGATGTTATATTTGAAATTGGAAAAAAATCTAATTCTCACTTAAAGGATCTGTGCAGAACTTTTTCAGAAGTTGTCAGGATCTAATTAATAACAATTTACAAGTTTCCCACATCTTTTTTATTCTATTATTTTTTTACATATTTTTACTATTATTAAAGTTTTACTCTACTGACCTAGCACTCTTTCTCATGGGTGGGGGTTGATTTGTTTTGAACCTAGTTTTGTTAAACTTGACTTACTTGTATGGAATGGTATTTGATTTTAATAAAATCAATAAAAAAAAAATGACCATCTATCTGCCACAGTCAGGTGTTACGTGGGCCTTATCCAGCTGCTCGGGATCCTGTGAGCCGGGGCAACCATGGGGAATCGCACCACATGGCCATAGTGCTGTAACTGACGCTCCCTCACAATGCAGATAATGTTCCTCATTCCGGACTTTGTGAGCAACTAGCAAACTAGCAGTACCCAAGGCACAGTAACGAAGGAGTCCAGTCTTCGTCTCAGGTCACTGGATAGCATCCATATAGCAAGACAGGAAGCACAAGGACTCTAAAGACTTGGACCTTCGTCCTTTTGCATAGTTATCGGGAGCGCCACACACCCCTTTCCAGTAACCTCAGTAACCCCCATGCTCTCCCAATCTGTCTACTGACTTCATAGGAAGAGTCACTAGAGACATGAATGTCACTGCCAAGGTAAGTAAACCTCTCAACAAGGTCGAAACTCTCACTGCAGACAGACGCACATTGTTGATGGCTGTGCTCAAGAGGTCATTAAAGATCTTGATTTTTTTCCAGGGCACTCGCAAGCCCAGACACTCAGACTCCTCACTCAGTTTCTTGAGCGCCCTGATCAGAGCCTCCATTGACTCCACGAAGATCACAGCATCATCAGCAAAGTCAAGATCAGTGAATCTTTCTTCACCAACAAATGCCCCACGACGCTGCCCAACACCCAGTCCATGCAAGTATTGAACAGAGTAGGAGCAGAAACACACCTTTGATGAACCCCACAATCAACTGGGAAAAGCACAGCGGTTCTGCCTCCACTCTGCACAGCACACACAGTACCAGCATACAGGTCAGACATGATATCCAGCAACCTCGAGAGGATCCCACGAAGTCTCAGGATGTCCCACAGGGCAGCTCGATCAACTGAGTCGAGTTGATTCACTTTACTCCTTAGAGATGCAAAAAAAAAAATTAAACAAGTAACAATAAAGTATTATATATAAACACTGCTAAATAGAAAAAATATAAAGATACAAATTAATATCTGCTAATTAGCTAGGCAATAAATGTGGTATTACCAATACAAGAATATTACTGATGGTTCAGGTATAACAATTGAATTACCAATGATATGAATATTGCACAAAGAACACTACTAACTTAAGATATTGTACATAGGACAAATAGAACAATATTGCATTAGCCTGTGATTATTACACAGAGGATTATTGCATATCCTAGAAAAGGTGAGCTTTTTGGGGTGGAGATGGAGGGAAAAAAAAAGAGAGGGGGACAGAGACACAGAGAGAGCAAGACAGATGGCCAGTGCATGTTGAGATTCAATGTAGTTATGGCTCCAGGAAAGAAACTGTCCATGAGTCTGTTTGTCCTTGATTTGATTGACCTGTAGTGTCTACCAGATGGCAACAGGTCAGACAGGTGAACACAAGGACGTGAGGGGGGGGTCCTCCAAAATATTTGTTGCCCTTCCATGGCAGCAGGAAGTATACAGATCTTGTCGGGAGGGCAGAGAGCAGCCGATAATCTTCTGAGCTGCATTGATGACATGCTGAAGCCCCTTCCTGTCAGCTGCAGTGCTGTTTCTGTGCCACACTGTGATGCAGTATGTCAGCTCTCGATGGAGGAGCCGTAAAAGTTCACTAGCAGCTTTTGATCCAGAAGACTTAAGATTGGCATTTACGCTGGCAGTCTTATACCTCAGGAAACTTTTTTCTCTTCTGAAAGATGATTATTGATTAATTAACAATAATTTGCTTTGCACTTTCCTCTTTTAGTGATATTCTTGTGGGAAAACTACTTGAAAGGAAATAAAAACAAACACTGTTTTCTTATTATATGGCAATTTTTATCTGTCTATGGCTCCACTATCATAATGGTAATTATTATTTTATTGTGCCCAGTACAGTACCAGTTTTCTTATTTATGCCCACTGATTAAAAAGTGTAAGAAGCCCTGGTATAGGACACAAGGCAGAAACCCACTACATTAAAGTTATATACACCCTTATACACACATTGGCACCTTTGCATTTATTCCAGGGGGTCAAATCACCAAGACCAGCACATCATTGGGCTGTGGTAAAGCACCAGAGTACTTCAAGAATGGAAGCCACAACCAGAATTTTATTAATAACAAGTAAAACAATAAAAATGACACATAATAGTTTGAGCCCACATGCAAGTCATATTGTCTTTATGAGTACTGCTGAACCAGGAGTTTGTGTGAAATTAAATTTGCAGTGCAATTTAGAGTTTTATTTTCAAAAAATGACCCAGAGAAATTTGTGCTGTTGACACAGGAAGAAAGGTGTTTAATTGCTGTCTAGGAGATAATTCTGTATTAGCTTTTTATTTAGTGTTAAAATAAAGTTCTCTAGGAAAAAAAAAATCACCAGAGTCATTTCCTGCCACATGCAGACATTATGTTGTGCCATGCATCCTGTTGTGGTTTTTCTTGCAGTATAATGCCTGCTTTGCCCATTATAAGGATAGTTGTGGCAATCGAAATTTTAAAAATGTGTTAAAATCATAAATGATATTCAACATGTTCCTACATGGCACTTGGAATGTGCACATCCTCAAACAATCAAGAAACAGGAAATGGCAGCAAGGGATGGACTTCATGTGTAGTGTGTTTTCTGGCAGAAACAAATGCAGCCATGTGTCCAATGGTGCATTTTGGTGAGTTTTTTGCATATAATATGCACCAAGACATTCTTAAAGAAAATGCAAACATTTTTGCATGGATCAAACTACTGTATACCAATCCAGAAGCTTCAATTTGTATTAACAACATTAATTCAGACTACTTTAAACTAGAACATGATACCAGACAAGGATGCCCCTTGTCACCACTGCTATTTGCAATTGTCATTGAACCACTGGCACTTCACTGTAGAAATGCTTATCAGATAAAGTGGATTATCAGAAAAGGACTTGAACAGAAAATTTCTCTGTATGCAGATGATATAGTGTTGTATATATCAGATCCACAAAATACTGTGCCTGCAGTCCTAACAGCACTTACAGAATTTCAAAAGATTTCTGGTCTCAGAATTAATTTGAGTAAAAGTGTGCTCTTTCCAGGGAAATATTAGATTGGACACCTTCCCTTTTATCATTGCTGATCCTTTTAAATATCTAGGGGTAAACATTACAAGTAGACATAAAGCTCTCTATCAACAAAATTTTGCTGTCTGTATGGAAAAAATTAAGCAAAACTTGCATAGATGGTCAACCCTTCATCTCACTTTAGTTGAAAGAATTAACATTGTTAAGAGGATATCCTTCCTAAACTTCTCTTTTTATTTCAAAGCATTCCCTTATACATCAATAACTCATTTTTTAAGAAATTAGATTCAACCATAACTTCATTTATTTGGAATTCAAACCATCCATGTATCCAAAAAGCGACCCTACAAACTATAAAAACCTGGACATTGACACAAGGAGATGAACATACACAGGCTTGGTCCGCAATAGAAATAAAATCCTGCAGTGCTTCTTTATATTCTTTGCTTTGTACCCCAATAAATGCAAGTTATCACCAATATACTAACAACCCAATTGTGCTTCACTCACTCAGAATATGGAACCAATGTAGGAAGCATTTTAAGATAAAGAAGCTTTTATCTCTGGCACCTCTGCACAAGAACCGCCTTTTTCCACCCTCTCAAACATATGCATTTTTTAATGTCTGGAAAACATTTGGGATTAAATCACTTAGGATGCAAAGACATTGTTTATGTACAGATCTCTATGAACAATTACATTCCAAATTTAACTTTTCAGCAACACATTTCTCTCACTACCTTCAAATCAGAAAATTGGTTAAACAGAACTTGCCTAATTTTCCTCACTTCCCACCTACCTCTATGCTGGAAAAAATATTGATCAGTCTTGAGGACTCAGACAGCATTTCTGTAATATATACAACTATTTTACAGTCCTTCCCTTTCAAAGATCCAACAGGACAATGGGAAAAGGATCTCTCTCAAGTAGCAATGCAGAGAATCCACTCGAGATCCAAATGCGCAAAGAATACAATTATTCAACTCAAAATTATATATCGAGCAGATCTGTCTCGCTTAAAATTGTCCAAAATGTTTCCAGGGTGAGATCCAACCTGAAAACTTTGCAATTAAGCTCCAGCCTCACTTGGCCATATGTTTTAGGTGTGCACCAAATTAACATTATTCTGGACCAAAATCTTTAAATGTCTTTCAGACAACCTTGGTGTCATAATCCCTCCTAATCCATTAACAGCTGTGTTTGGTGGGCTCAGTGAGGGGCTTAAAGTGGAGGACACACAAACTGTAAATGCCTTTACTACACTATTGGCACGCAGACTTATCTTGCTCAACTGAAAGACTCCTACCTCTCCTTTTTTCAGTCAGTGGATAACTGAAGTTATATACTATTTAAAATTGGAAAAAATCAAATTCTTACTTTGAGGATCTGTGCAAAACTTTTTCAAAACCGGGCAGGATCTCATCAATAACATTTTAGAATAAGCTTTTAAAGCACTGAGGAAGCAGATTATCTCCCCTTTTTTCATTTATCATTATTCACTTAATAATTCATCTACTTACTTATTTTTACTAGCTTTACGTTTTACACTGCTGGCTTAGCTCTCCTTCTCAGGGGTGGGGGTTGATTTGTTTTCGACCTTATGTTTGTAGAAATGGAATTATTTTTTATGGAATGTTGTGTGATTTTAATAAAATAAAAAAAATAATTCATCATGTTCTTCATCGGTGATTTGAAGGGAACACAAAGAACAGAATCGATATCACTGGTGGGCTGAGGACCACCTGCATTACGCGGATGAGAAAAAAATGTGAAAAAAGGCCTTAGGAGAAATACTTCTTTTTTACTGAGTTTTGCATTTTATCATTAGAACATTTCTTGGAAAATATTACTATAAATTTCAATGCATGAGAAACAAAACATCACTTACTACAAGAACAGAAAAAAACATCCGAATGATGGTGGTACAACATGTCCAAAAACAAACATGTCAGAATTTAGAAATGTGCTTCCCTTTTCTAGGATGGTAATAATTTAGCCCTTTTCAGGGTTTTCACACAACTGTCCCAGATCTCTTTAGTCCTCAGGCAGTAGATGATTGGGTTAATTACAGGAGAAATAACAATTCCAACAATTGATGTCATCATTCGTACATCTTCAGAGGAACCTGGAATGCGATAAGAGATATAAACACTGACAGAGGATAGAAAAAATATGCAAACTACTATTAAATGTGTACCACAGGTAGAGAAAGCCTTAAAGCGTCCCTCAGAACTGGTGATTTTGATTACCGACATTATGATTCTGACATAGGAATACAGAATGTAGGCTAAAGGGATTACCAGAACTCCCAAAGCAAACGTCAAACCAACATAGCTGTTAATTGTAATCTCAGCACAAGCGAGCCTAATCACAGATGAGTGGTCACAAAAGCAGTGGAGAACCCTATTAGGTCCACAGAAAGGCAACCGGATGGCCAATATGACGGAGATCAGTGGGCTAAGCAGCCCACCAACCCAGCAAAAAATAACTTGCTGAACGCTTTTGCTGTTGGTCATAATGGAAGGGTAATGAAGAGGATTGCAGATGGCCAAATATCTGTCGTATGCCATTAAAACCAAAAGGAAGACTTCTACAGTACCTAAGCCAAGGTAAAATATCATCTGCAGGAAGCAAGCATGGAAAGATATCAAGCTGTAATCAAATAAGAACATGGCTAGCATTTTAGGGATTGTCACGGTTGAATATACAATGTCAATAGCAGCTAGATTAGAAATCATAATATACATGGGCTTGTGAAGGTTCTCATCCAGTGCAAATATAATGATGATGGTGATGTTTGCCAGGCAAATGAACAGGTAAATGATGAGGAAACATACAGAAAGGAATGTTTTGCTATCTTGGTTTTGAAATCCCTGCAGACATACAATAGAGAACTGCTGAACTGTAAAATTGGCCATAATGGTCTTCAGAAATCCCCAAGTGAATGTCAACCTGTATAAAAAATAACAAGAAAGGGTTAAGTAAATGGGATAACCTACTAATGCATACTGTCAATAAATATTTATTATGTTTGTCTTCTCATCCTGTGATACCAATATAGAGGTTTAACTTGACCAAACCAATTAATAGACAGGAACCAACACAAAATGGGGCACCAGTCTGATGCAGGGCTCACAAGTTCATCTAAATGGGATAAGGAAAGAGAGAGTTCACTTTATAAACATCCACAATGCTGAGGGTGGTTTGTGGGGGGCGGAATTCCAAACCACCTTGGAATGCTTGCCTGGCGGAAGAGACACAAAATATTTGTGACAGACCGAGGGCAAAACACTTCCAGGGAGTAAAATAAAGCAGTGAGCAATTCTAAATTGAATACTGAGAAGATGGATCTTAAATGAATATAAAACACTAATAATAACAGATTTTCAAGGAAATGGGGGTGTTGAGAGGATGTCCAACCACCAAATAGAGAGAATCAAGCTTTACAACACACTGATGAGGCCTCAGCTGGAGTCCTGGGTGCAGTTGTGGTCTCCAGGCTACAAAAAGGACATAGCAGCACTAAAAAAGTTGCAGAGAAGAGCAACTAGGCTGATTATAGTGGATGATTATGAAGATAGATTAAAAGAGCTGAGCCTTTCAGTTTAAGCAAAAGAAGATTAAGAGGAGACCTGACATAAAATTATGAAAGGAATTAGGCCAGTGGACTGAGACGGTGACTTTAAAATGAGTTCAACAAGAACACTGGGACATAGTTGGAAGCTTGTGAAGGGTAAATTTAGTACAAACATTAAGAAGTTTATCTTCACATAGAGAACCACAAACACATGGAATAAGTGACCAAGTAGTCTGGTAGACAGTAGGACTTCAGGGATTTTCAAAGCCAGACAATTATTTTGGAATAATTAAGTGGATAGGGCTAACGAACTTGGATTGAATGGCCTGTTCTCATCTAGATTGAGCTAACGTTCTAATGTTCAGTCTGGTGAAGGGCAATTTGAAGACTTGCACAGACAAGCAAATATAAGATGGCACTGGTCTTGAGGCAGAGGACGAAAAGTTACAGAAATTGTGAAGTGTATGAGAGGGAAGAGCTGAAGAGAGGGAAACATTTTGAGAATGTTGCAATATGTTTCTAATGTAATTTTTTTTTTGCGATATATTGGCTATAGGGTCATCTAATTATAGCTGTCCTCTTTCTTCATCACATTTGATAACTTTTCTAGTAAATTTCAGTTGTAGCCTTCATTCCACAATCTTTGCTAGCTGTAGGCAGTGATGAAGTCCTGTTGTGTAGTTTGACATACCCAGTGACTCATTCCAACTAGTCTCTGACTCTCCCCAACAGTAGTCAAACAGGTTTGATTTTGTCTTTAGTTGTAGGGATGGGTTTTGCATGCATGAGAGCTAACAACCAATAAATGCTCATCTGGAATTACAATTCCTATAATGCAGCAACAAGGAATAAGGAACACAGGTGTTTTGGACCTCACAAACAGAAGAAAGGCTCATCTGTCAGAGGTTTTACACCCTGTGATGAAATGGAATAAAGAATAGAAAGAAAAAAGTCTGAGATTGCAGATGAACCTTCTGTGCCTGTTAGCCCCTTTGTACAGCCACTACTGGCCGTCAGAAAAACTGGTTAGCATTATTATGTCTGAAAGTCATCAAACAGTGTGAGAGAAAATTTAGGGATAACAATAGTTATTGTTTGTGAAGTATTTTGGTCTGCAGTACACATTAAAAATATATAGCATTTGTCTTAGAAATGTCATGAAGAGACTGCTGCTGTGGTTGGCCAAAGAAATAGAAGGTTCCAGGTGGTGGCTTAAAAACCTGGCTGATGTCATATACACAGTAACACCTGACAGTTGCCATGTATACAGAAATTCCATACAAGGGGAACTTAAAAAATAAAAATGTAGTGAAATTAGACTTCTATTTTGGGTGTTTAAGCTGGCTCTACTCTGCGGAAAATATGTCATATCTTTTAATCAATCAGATGGGTATGTACATTAATGAGCCAATCCGAGTAAATGTCAGGTGTTACACAAGCCCCAATCCAGCATTGTTATGTAAATATGAGACTCTGTGACCATTTTGTGACAGACTGTTGTGATGGATGCTCCCTCTTCATGTAGCAAAAATTAAAGATGGGATAACAAGCTTCTTCCTGTCTGGTTACTGACTGCAAAAGGTTCTATATAATAAACTAACAGTTATATTTATGGTACAGTTACGGTACAGTTTTATTTATAGCAGTCACTGAATTTGACATGCGCTGTGATTTTCAGTTGGGTAAACTGACATGATCCGGCAGCTGCCTGTGTCGCCGGAACAATTTTTTGGTAATGAATTCTGTGGACTGCAAAAACTATGCAGTATCAATACATGATCCACATAGTCCCATATACAGTACAAGCATGAGGAATGAGGTTCTGGGCAATGGTCATTATTTAATTTATTTATTTAATTAAAAAAAAAAAAATTAAAAATACAGATGCAGCAGGCTTAGTTTTTTTGCAAGTTTGCAACTATTTCTTTGTCAAACCTTCAATAAACATTATCTGTTTTTTAGAAGAGTAACATTAAAACATTAGAACAAATTGAGATGAGAACAGGCCATTCAGCCCAACAGTCCCATCCAATTATTTCTTCCAAAAAACATCAAGTAGAGTTTTGAAAGTCCCTAAAGTCTTACTGTCTACCACACTACTTGGTCTCTTATTCCAAGTGTCTATCATTCTTTGTGTAAAGAAAAACTTCCTAATGTTTGTGCGTATTTTACTCTTCACAAGTTTTCAGCTGTATCCCCGTGTTCTTGATGAACTCATTTTAAAATAACAGTCTTGATCCAATGAACTAATTCCCTTCATAATTTTAAACACTTAATCTTCTTTTGCTTAAACTGTATAGGCTCAGCTCTTTTAATCTTTCCTCATTATTCAACCTCTGTAGCCCTGGAATCAGCCTAGTCTCTCTTTTCTGGAGGCACCAGAGAACCAGTAGGCACCAACTCAGTAACTGCATGATGTCTGTATCACTTCCTTGCCAACATGACCTTTCCAAACCATAAATGATTTGTCAACAACAATATCCTGCTCAGGTATGTAGACTTTAGTGAACTTCTATATCAGTAACGTCAAATAACGTTTTTATTTTCAAAAGCGATTTTCTTCTATTGATATGTTTTTTTTCAGTTGTGAGATGTTGTACATAATGTCTTAAATGTCAAGCACAACATGTTATCCTTAGCCTTCTGAATTACATACACTAGGTGCAAAAAGCAGCTCATCATGACATCAGATATTATGAGCAGCCTGGATTTTGTTTTCAATGTGTGCCACACATGGCCTGGGTGCAAGTAAGCATAAAATTCCACAACTACCTCCAGCCACCAACAAGGCAGTACAGACACACAGTAATAGGAAAATATTTACTGTATGTGATAATGCAGTGAACTTGATACCTATTAGGCTACTAATTATTTAAAAAATAAATACATGGTCTTACCTTAAACCCTGCACCATCAAAAAACAACGATGCATTTAGACCTGGAATGGACTAAACACGATCTAGGTCAGCAGTTCCCATACTTTGTTTAGCTGCACATTGGGCAACATATATGTAATATTTCCACACACATTCACAAGTGGCATCATACTTTACCATTGGAGCAAACTCATCATCGTGCGAAACTGATGAACCACTGAAACTGGAATCTACTGTATAATATAGTCAGTGGCCATTTCTAAACAACTGTCATTAACACAATAAATTGCTTTCTTCTAAATGTGCTTCTTGTTCTAACAGCCCCTATGATGAGTGTATTATCGTGGTATTTCCCTCTACTTACCCTTTACTTGTGTTTCAAGGGTAAATGTTCTCATCAAGATCGTTATTGGGTTGGTCTACTGTTGCACTTTAAGATGAACACACACACACATAGATAAACACACACACAGACCCTAGGAATGACACACACACGCTGATTAACCCTTAGCACTTTAAATCACACAACAGCCTGTTACTCAGCACTTCAAGAGACTTGCTTATTATCGGCACGAACAACATACGATGTTTTAATGATATCTCAGACCTAAATATTACTTTTGGTCTACAAGAATACATTTAAACATACAAAGACTGAGCGTTCTTGACTATACACCATTTATCAGCCAAGAATACCTTCTTTATCTTACTGTACCTAACTTTTGAGTGGCTCCCTCACTCTCAGCTTTATAAACCCCGCAGCACAGAAATAATGGCAAAAATACGGCTGTCACCAGGAGCTCAAAGAAATCTAACTTACTACTTCAATCACTCTAGACATTAAGACAAAGCATAGAAAGTTAAAAGCAGCATGGTATTTATTACAAGAATAATAATAATAATACCACTGGAACAAAGAAAACTAGAAAATAGGTACTGATAGGAAAGTCTGAATATATAGTGTTTAGAAAAAGCTTATGAAAAAGTTACAGATGACAAGGATGAATGTCCCAGGGAGGCGTTTTGATTTAGCAATCGATGTTCATGATGACTTTCTGACGACCAGTGCCGTCTTCATCTGTTCCTCTTCTTCTCCTTCTTCTCTTTGCTTCTGATGTTGCTTTCAAAATGAGCCATATTTATTATAAAGTTTCATGCCGTGGTTTCACAACACATGAATGTTCCATGCACCCGATTGGCTGGCTGTAAATATGATGGATGAATTTTGCTCCCCAGGTAATAAGGTTCTTTGATATTGCCTCAGTTTTTCCTTTCCCAGGCCGTAAACCCAATTGATGTCCCAGATGTCCATCCGTAAAGTACTCAGTAGCCTGAGGTATCAGCTAAGGCTTCCTTTCCCAGGCTGTAAACCAAATTAGCACTAAGCTATGAACAACTGTTATAAAAGTGAGGTATAAGGAAGAGGATATGTCTTTTTATTATAATGCCTCCTACATCTGAATTCATATTGTTGGGATTGAGCAAAATATAATACAGAATAAGATGTAGATTTTAAACACCATAACAAAGAGTTAACTCAGGGAACTAGCTGTGGATGAGTTCTCAAAGAAATTACAGTAATGAGGCTAAAGACAGCATAAATCGGATAGTCTAGAGGACAGGAATACATCTGTGAAAAACAAAGAGCACATTTTTTTTAAATTTTGTAGCCCGTGTGGCATTAGCTAATGCAGTAGTCTGGCAGTACTAATACCAATCAATTATTATTCCATCCAAAAGCACCTTCCTTGCCATGTTCTCAGAAACTGCAGTTGGCAAGTCTCGTTTTTTTTCTTTCACTTTACAGATATATTTCTCCTCATTGTAACTTTTCAACTTAATTTAATGATACATAAATTAAATAACACATCCTGTTATGTCTTTTGTTATGATTATATACTAGTTAGTTGCTGATATTAAGTTGTCTCAGTTGCTCATGTATGTCTTCATTCAGACTATTTCTTTTAGTATAGACAAAAAACAAAAATAAATACAGATTTAGCGGTGTCTTTTTTTTTTCCTCTCAAATGATTTGTATTTTTTAGTTTAGATTACTTTTATTTAGAGCAGTCTCAACCTAAAATCTCAAAACACATAATTCACACAGTGGCTTTCAATTTAAACACAGAGCAGCATAACATGCAATATTATTTCTTTAATGGACGTATAACATATTGATTTTCACAAAATTTATGGTGTAAGGAAATACTGAAAATTCCTAAATATAAATATTTTTTTGTTTATATATATATTAAAGATAAATATGTTTTATTACCCACACAAAGAGGGTAAAAATAACTTACCAAATCATTGAGTTTATGTCTTCTTGCTTCTGGTTAACAGCACGAGTCATTTGGAAAAGCACTAAATGGCTGTAAGCTTTAAATAATGGAATTAGAAATGATGTAACAGAAGCAATTAACATCACCCGAGGAGTGTTAATAGGCTGGCACAAAGGAAAACCAAAATAACACAAATTAATGACAAATAAAATACTAATAAGCATCCCAAAGCAACATATTAATCAGTCCACTCTGCATAGGAGTGCTTTAAAATCCATAGTCGACATAACTGATGTAAAACTACATACAAAGAACGCAGAGCTCTTGCTGTATTTCACAGATTTGTGAGGTGTTTGTGCTCATTAAGTAAGGACACAGGGACACTAATCCTTATTATTATTTTTTTATTTTTTAATTAATTTTATTACAATCCATACAAAGCAATCAAGTTTTTACAAAAAGAAAAATTAAGTTAAGAACAGATCGATCCCCACCCCTGAGAGAGAGAGCAAGCCAAACGGCATTAAATTTAAGGCTTGTAAACATACCTAAATTAATAAATTCTCTGTGCTTTATGAACTTATTTTAAAATATTACTGATTAGATCCTGCCATGTTTTGAAAAAGTCTGTACGGATCCTCTAACTGAGTATTTGATTTGTTCCAATTTCAAATAATATAACACATCGGTTTCCCACTGACTTAAAAGAGGAGAGTTTGTGTTCTTCCAGTTTATCAGAATAAGTCTGCGTGCCAAAGTGTAGTGAATGCAATCACAATTTGTTTGTCTTTCTCCTTTTCCCCTCTGGAAGAACCCCAAACACAGCTGTTAATGGGTTAGGAGGGATTGTGAGTCCAAGGCTGTCTGAGAGGTAATTAAAAATTTTTGTCCAGAATAATGTTAATTTGGTGCAGGCCCAGAACATGTGACCCAGTGAGGCTGGGACTTGGTTGCAACGTTCGCAGGTTGGATCATGCCCTGGAAACATTTTGGAGAGTTTTAGTCAAGACAGATGTGCTCGATATATAATTTTAGTTGTATAATTGTATGCTTTGCGCATATGGAGCTCGAGTGAATTCTCTGCATTGCTACTTTCCACTCCTTTTCTGATATATTAATTGAGAGATCTTTTTCCCAGTGTCCTCTTGGATCTTTGAAAGGGAGGGATTGTAAAATGATTTTATATATTGTAGAGATGGAGTCCTTGAGATTGAGCAATATTTTTTCCAGCATGGATGAGGGTGCAAGATGAGGAAAATCTGGAAGGTTCTGTTTAACAAAGTTCCTGATTTGAAGATAGTGAAAGAAATGTGTAGCTGGAATGTTAAATTTGGAATGTAATTGTTCATAGGATGCAAAGACGTTGTCTATATAAAGATCTCTAAGCAAGTTAATTCCAAATTTTTCCAGATATTAAAAACTGCATATGTTTGTGAAGGTTGAAAGAGGTGGTTCTCTTGCAGAGGTGCCACAGATAGAAGCTTCTCCGTCTTAAAATGCTTTCTACATTGGTTCCAGATTCTAAGTGAGTGGAGCACAATTGGGTTATTAGTGTATTGCCGATAACGTGTGTTTATTGGAGCACAGAGCAAGGAATACAAAGAAGTACTGCAGGATTTTACTTCTATTGTGGTCCAAGCCTGTGTATGTTCTTCTATTTGTGTCCAGGTTCTTATCGACTGTATATTTGCTGCCCAGTAATAAAACTGGAAGTTAGGTAGAGCCATGCCGCCTTCTGCCTTTTGTCTTTGTAAGGTCGCTCTTTTGATGTGTGGATGTTTTGAATTCCAAATAAATGAGGTTATTGTTGAATCTAATTGCCTAAAGAATGATTTATTAATGTATATTGGGATGTTTTGAAATAAAAAAAGGAGTTTAGGAAGAATATTCATCTTAACAGTGTTAATTCTTCCAGCTAGTGTGAGATGAAGGGTTGACCATCTATGCAAGTCTTGTTTAATTTTTTCCATGCAGACGCGAAATTTTGTTGATATAGAGCTTTATGTTTACTTGTGATGTTTACCCGAGGTATTTAAACTGTTCTGCAATGATAAAAGGTAGGGTATCTAATCTAATATAATATGCTTTAGAGTAACTGGAAAGAGTACACTTTTATTCAGATTAATTCTGAGACCAGAGATCTTTTGAAATTCTGTGAGTGCTGCTAAGACTGCAGGCACAGAATTTTCTGGGTCTGATATATACAGTACCATGTCATCTGCATATAATGAGATTTTCTGTTCCAGTCCTTCTCTGCTAATCCCCTTTATCTGATCAGTATTTCGACAATGTATTGCCAGTGGTTCAATGGCAATCGCAAACAGCAGCGGTGACAAGGGCATCCTTGTCTAGTGCCACGTTCTAGTTTAAAGTAGTCTGAGCAAATGTTGTTGATGCAAACTGAAGCTTCTGGGTTAGTATACAGTAATTTAATCCATGCACAAATGTTTGGGCCAAACCCAAACTTCTCCAATGTAGTAAAAAGGTATTTCCATTCAATCATGTCAATGCTTTTCTGCATCCAATGATAATAATATTTCTGGGTGTTTGATTTAGTTGGTGAGTATATTACATTAAACAGGCGTCGAAGATTTGAAGATAAGTGCCGGCCACTAATAAATCCAGTTTGGTCTTGTGATATTACCAAGGGGAGCACTTTCTCCATCCTTCTGGCTAAGATTTTAGAGAGTATTTTAACGTCGTTATTCAGAAGTGAAATTGGTCTGTATGATGCACATTGTAATAAGTCCTTATTTTGTTTTGGAAAGACAGTGATTAGTGCTTGGCGAAAGGTTTGTGGAAGAGATTGGTTATCTCTGGCTTCTGTAAATGTTGCTAATAGGAGGGGAGCTAGCTGAGCGGAGAATTTCTTGTAAAATTCTGCAGGGTAGCCATCAGGGCCTGCTGCTTTCCCGCCTTGGAGTGACTTTATAGCATCTAGTAATTCTGATAACGCCAGAGGTTTATCAAGTTCCTCCACACTAAAGCGTCTATTTGTGGTATCTGTAATGTATCCAGAAATGCATTAGATTGTGTGTTGTCTTCCTTAATTTTAAATTGTTTCATAAGGCTTTCCCCATCCATTGTAATTTTCTGGAGAAAATGTTGGGTATTTAACAGCCAGTGTTGGCTGATTTTTGATTTGCTGTATACCTCTAATATGGCTAAAGTAGCATGTATTGATTATTCTTATTGGATTACAAACCTTTGGAATGGGTGCCTTCTTGGAACAATGCCAACCATTCCAGTTACTATTCACACATCTTATTCATTAAAGGATTTAACGAAAATCTTTAATTTTCCTGTCAGGCCAGAAGTAGTGAATGTAGTAGTAGTAATGACAATGTAGTCACATGTCCGACTATCTGAGATGTAGTGGGTGGAGGAACACACCTTCAGTTTCGATTTTTGAAAGGGCACTGAGTTCAGAAATACAATGTGAGCTTGCAAGTCACAACATATAAGAAGATATAGTACAGTGCATCCGGAAAGTATTCACAATTTTTTTATTTTTAATAAATTTGCAAAAACCTCATGTAAACTTTTTTCACGTTGTCATTATGGGGTGTTGTGTGTAAAATTCTGAGGAAAAAAATGAATTTAATCAATTTTTGAATAAGCCTGTAACATAACAAAATGTGGAAAAAGTGATGCGCTGTGAATACTTTGTGGATGCACTGTAGATTTGCACTTAAAAACAGGAAGTCATAAAACAGCAGAAGTTAGAACTGAAACAAGAAATGGGAACAACTGCTAGAGTATTTTTAGATAGAATGGATCTTGAGTTGAATTGGGAAAAGACAACATTACGGCAAAGGTAAATCATAGATTAAATACAGTAGCTAACAGTCCTAATCTTTGCAAGAATCAGGGAAGATAAATCACGCTCCATATGTCAGGGGTGGTAGGGTGGGCTGTTGAAGAATTCCCTCATAATGCCAATAATATCTGAAGTAACAAAGACACAAGCCTTGACAGACTCAGAAGCTGCCAAAAATGTTAGAATCACACGATTAGTTAATGGTTTAAATTTACTTGTAATGCTTCTAAAACACATACCCCAGATAGTATTTGTAAATGGCAATTCATTAGGTACTGAAATACTTGAAAAAATCCTGGCAGATACAATTGAGTCCACTACATAAGGAATACATTGCATTTTTTGTTTTATAGGGAGATTCACTCGAAAGAGGCCTTGATTATTCTGTTGGAACTCCTTTTAGGATGAAGCAATCTGAACCATAAAAATTACGCTATATACATTGATGTATGTGCAATTGATTGCATTACATGCGATGTTGGAAGTGTTTCTGTTTTCTGCCATACACATTTCAACATGGAGCTCCATAATCCTGAATGTATCAGCAAGTGTCTCGAGGGGAATAGCAGCAATTTCACATTGGATGTTTACCATCGAATCTTCCACAGTGTGACACTTGATCCGATAGACTTTTCCTTTGAGCATACCCCTAAGGAAGAAGTCTGGTTGTGTCAGATCCGGCAACTGTGGTGGCCAAAGCCCCTTTGAAATTACCCTGTTACCAAAGAAGGACTCAATTTCTGCCATGTTCTTTGCACATGTGTGACACATCGCTCCATCTTGCTGGAAGTAACCTTCTGTTAACTCATGATCGTCCAGTTGATTCTGACAACGATTAAACAAATTGGTGACCCAATAGATTCGCACCGTGAAGACGCTGCACTCCTCAGTACTGTACATCACCATCCTGATGAGAAGTTAAGTGACTGAGTGAAGGCATATGGGCGGTATGTACCCAGAACTTGCAAATGGAGGTTAAATGTCGTGATGGCTTTTCGGCCCCAACCTCATTCCAGCTTGTTTGAAGCTTCATATACTGAGAAGCACATTGCACGTTGTTTCGTTCAGATTGCTTTGTCCTAGCGAGAGTTCTTACAGCATATTTGGGACCTCTTTCAAGTGAATCTTCCTATATTATTATGGGTTATCCAATGACTTCAGACTCACAATTCAGTCATAGATTGTAGAAAAACATTATTAGGTGGGGTAGCTCTTGTCAAGTTGAGGGTCTGGACAAGGTAAAACCATCTCCCAGTACTTGTTATTCTATAAACCTATTACTCTCATATGTTAAAGACTATTAAAATGTTTTAGTAAACTGAAACGTTTTGAACTTTATCCTCATTGTCTGTATTATTATGGCCTGGGGTTCCTTTGCAAGGAGATATAATCTATACCTGATCCAGGCTATGGATAAATATACACTTTTCTAAAAAAATTAAGGGAACACTTAAATCACACTGTAGCTGCGTTTTCTTTTTCCCAAAATTATCAAAGTTCTGCAGCTTCAACTCAAAAATGGGACTCAACAAAAGCCTGACGCGCAGAAATGATTCCACAGACAAAGTATCTTCGTTTTTTAAAGTTTAGTTAAGTTTTAAAGTAAAACAGTTTACACAAAAAAAGGAAATCAAAATAGCAAAAAAAAGAGAAAAATTAATGTTAAGAAAAGTTCAATCATAGATCAATCTTGTTACTATTTACTTAATATCTCTGAACCATTTCAAAACGGTCAGAAAACTGTATGCTTATCCCATTTCTAAGCTTAAATGGGTCTTTCAAGTCCTTCTTTACTGGGACTTGTTCCAAACAAACTGAGCTTATTATCACACTGTTATTCAGTTATAGTAAGAAGGTTCTATCTCTTGTTAACTATAGGGGGAAAAGACTATACCATAAGCTATGACTATGAAAGATATTAATATTCTATTTAAATTAAGCAAACATCAATATGAGTTTAACTCAAAACTTTAACTTTCTAAGATTGGCTCTTACATTTCCGGCCCCTAATTGGCTATGCAGGAGCGGAGACAATTATTTTACTTTACTTCAATATGAGCCAATTACTTTTACATTAACTATTCATTTCAAATCATTAGCAATAACACTGCAAACAAACATTTTTAAAAATTTCATATTTCAAACATTGGCTGTTTCTTGAAGTAGGCACAGTTTATTCACGGGTCTGTCCAGTGTGCTGGTTTTGGTCTGCACACAAACTCTTCTGACTGCTCCTTTGGCATCTGGCATTGTCTTGATGACTCGACCCATTACCCAGGAATTGCGAGGTGTAGCTTTATCTACAATTAGAACAACGTCCCCTGGTTCAAAATTTCTTCTTGGTGCAAGCCACTTTTGACGTTTTTGAAGTATTGGCAAATACTCTTTTGACCATCTTTTCCAAAACAAATCGGCCATGTATTGAATTTGTTTCCAGCGTCTTCTTGGGTATGGTTCATTTTCTGAAATGAGCTTAGGTGGTATTTCAGGTTTTGTCTTCAATAATAACAAGTGATTGGGTGTGAGTGGTTCCAAATCATTTGGATCATCTGATGTCTTCGTAAGGGGTCTGTTATTGAGTATTGCTTGGATACAAGAATCAGTGTCTAAGCTATGTGCGATCTCTATGTGCGCAGCTCTGGTTGTTAGACATGTGAAGATTACTCCGTACCGCTTGACTAGACTTCTTCCTCTTTTGACTTGGAAGGGACCAAAATAATCAACTCCAACATTAGTGAACGGTGGTTGGTTTGATGCTAGGCGATCTTCTGGCAAATCTGCCATTTTTTGCTCACCTGCTTTCGCATTGTATCTTCTGCATGTTGTGCACTTTGCAATTATTTTTCTGATAGCTGAATTTGCTTGAGGTATCCAGTATTTCTGGCGTAATTGTGCGAGCACATAATTGCGCCCACAATGTCCGACGCGTTTATGAATGTGTTGCAATATGAGAGTTGCAATATGTGAATGCTTGTGTAAAATTGCAGGATGTTTAGCTTCTTCGGGCATTGCAGCTTTACAGAGTCTTCCTCCAACTCTTAATATTCCATCTTGTATGATCGGGTCGAGTTTATAGATTTGACTGTTCTTTTTAACACAAGTCTTTTCTTTAGAGCTTTTAATTCTTCTGGGAATTCTTGCTGTTGACTTAGACGGATAAGCTCTGTTTCAGCTTTGACTAAATCATCTAGAGAAATTGTACTTGGTTTTAAAGACCATTTATATTTTTTCATGTGTTTTGTGATGAGTGATTCTTGTTCTTTTGGATTACCTTTAGTCTGACTGGTTTCTTGTTGAAATGTTTTTCTTTCATTTCTTAAGTTCAGCAGTAAGTCTTTAAACTTGAGAAACCAAGCTACTGCTTTCTTCAAGCGATGCCAATCTGAAAAATAAGTGATTAGTTTGTTGATGGATTCGGTCGCCTCTTCTACTCTTGTCATGTTAACTGCACAAATTTTAATTTCTGGATCATCTTCAAAAAGTGAATCATTCAGTTGATCTGGTCTTTTTGGCCACTCACGTTCTGACTTCAATAAGAAATTTGGCCCATGTGACCATGTGGTGTTCTTGAGAAAGTTTTCTATGTTCAGCCCTCTAGAGGCTTGATCAGCCGGATTAAGGACAGATGTGACATACCTCCATTGTGAAGGTTGTGAATGATCTCTGATCACGGAGATTCTGTTGGCAACAAAAGTCTTGAATCGAGTGCTTTCATTTGAGATGTATTTTAGCACCGTAGTGCTGTCAGTCCAAAATGTAGATTCTTGTAAAGGCATTTGAAGCTCACCTTTAAGCATTTTGTCCATTTTAACTGCCACAATGGCTGCTGTCAGCTCCATTCTTGGAATCGTGACCTGCTTCAATGGTGCAACTCTTGACTTGCCCATCAGAAATGAACAATGCTTTTTGCCCTCTTCATTGGTTAAGACAAGGTAGGTGACAGTGCCATACCCATTTTCACTAGCATCTGCAAAATGGTGCATTTGTGCTGTCTTTATGGTTCCAAACCCGTAGGTTTGAAGCATCTGTTCACTTTATAGTCTGTAAGTAACTTCAAATCATCCATCCATTTTTCCATTTCTGAATGTGTTTAACTTCTACTTCTTCATCCCACCCACATTTCTCTTTACATAAGTCTCTTAAAATAAGCTTCGCTGGCAATAAAGCAGGTGCTAGAAAACCAAGTGGATCATAAACTGAGCTAACAACAGACAAGATACCACGCCTTGTAGCGGGCTTGTTTTGTAACTTAATTTGAAATTTGAAACTGTCAGTTTCTGTGCACCACTGGATGCCTAGGGCACGCTCTGTGGGAAGGAGACTGTGGCTCAAATCTAAGTCCTTTTGTTCATGAGCTCTGTCTTCTTCTGGTATGGACAATAAAACTGCTCTGTTGTTACTCACCCACTTAGTCAAATGGAATCCCCCTTTGAGACATAGAGCTTGGAGGTCCTTTGCCAGCTTTATTGCTTGTTTTTCTGTAGTCACTGACCTTAAACAGTCATCCACGTAGAAGTTATTGAGAACGGTGTTAACAGCTTCCTCAGGAAATGTATCTCTGGCATCTTCGGCTGTTCTACGCAAAGCATAAGAAGCACAACTGGGTGAAGAAGTAGCACCAAAGAGATGTACTGTCATTTTGAATTCTTCTAGGTCTTTACTTAGATTACCTTCAGGCCACCATAGAAAACGTAAAAGATCTGTGTCTTTATCTGGTATCTTAACTTGGTAGAACATTGACTTAATGTCTGCCATTAAAGCTACTGGCTCCTTTCTGAATCTTGTAAGGACACCAATGAGTGTGTTAGTTAGGTCAGGGCCTTTAAGTAATTGTTCATTAAGTGAAATCCCCTGGTAGGTGGCTGTGCAGTCAAAGACTACTCGAATCTTATTTTTCTTTGGATGATACACACCATGATGTGGGATGTACCACACTCTGCCTTCATTACAATTCAGGTTTTTTTTGTGTACTTTAACAGCATAGCCATTGTCTATAATGTCTTTCATGAAGGCTTTATAGTCTTCATGGAAACCTGAATTTTTGCTCAATTTTCTTTTGAGTCCAATAGCACGCTGTTCAGCAATGCAGCGGTTATTCGGCATTTTAAGTGATTCATCCTTCAAAGGCAAATTTAAACAATAGTGGCCACCTACCAGTCTTGCAGATTCTGAAGCTATGCGCATGAACTTGATGTCTTCCTGTGACATTTCCTCTTTTTCCTCACAGTTGCGCTCTGGAAAATCTGTGTTATACTGTTGCAGCAGCATATCTTCAATTTCTGCAAGACTGGTAGGTTTTCTGACGAAGATGTAGCTGCGTTTTCTTTTTCCCAAAATTATCAAAGTTCTGCAGCTTCAACTCAAAAATGGGACTCAACAAAAGCCTGACGCGCAGAAATGATTCCACAGACAAAGTATCTTCGTTTTTTAAAGTTTAGTTAAGTTTTAAAGTAAAACAGTTTACACAAAAAAAGGAAATCAAAATAGCAAAAAAAAGAGAAAAATTAATGTTAAGAAAAGTTCAATCATAGATCAATCTTGTTACTATTTACTTAATATCTCTGAACCATTTCAAAACGGTCAGAAAACTGTATGCTTATCCCATTTCTAAGCTTAAATGGGTCTTTCAAGTCCTTCTTTACTGGGACTTGTTCCAAACAAACTGAGCTTATTATCACACTGTTATTCAGTTATAGTAAGAAGGTTCTATCTCTTGTTAACTATAGGGGGAAAAGACTATACCATAAGCTATGACTATGAAAGATATTAATATTCTATTTAAATTAAGCAAACATCAATATGAGTTTAACTCAAAACTTTAACTTTCTAAGATTGGCTCTTACACACACAATGGATCTCTATGAATGAAGTGGAAAATTTTTTTCTGAGTAATAAATACTGTGTAATTTGTTGGGAACAAAATGATGTAACAACAGTCGATGGAAATCAAAATCATCAATCCATTCAGGGCTGATTCAACATCACACTGAAAATTAAAGTCAAAAATTAAAATCACAGGCTGATCCAACTTGCCTGAATTTCATCACGGCAGTTCATAATGTGACTCACTAGTGTGTATGGACCCTACGTGTATGCATACACTCCTGACAATGTCTGGCCATGCTCCTGATGAGACAGAGAATGGCGAGCAGGGGGATCTCCTCCCAGACCTGGATCAGGACATCAGTGAGCTCCTGGACAGCCTGTAGATTTGACAACGGCTCTGAGGATTTCATCCTGGTCCCTTACAACTTACAGGGTACTGTAGTCTAGCATGTGGAGGTCTGTTTGACCCTCCATGGATATGCCTTCCCAGACCTTAACTAACCCACCACCAAACCAGTCATACTGGATGATGTTGCAGGCTGCATAACGTTCACCACTGTCTCCAGACTCTTTCATGTCTGTAATATGTGCCCTGTGTGAACCTGTTCTCATCTGTGAATAGAGCAGGGCACCAATGGCGGAGATGCCAATTGTGATATTCTCTGGTGTTTGCCAGTCGAGCTGCATGGTTATGGGCTGTGAGCACAGGTCTCACTAGAGGACATCAGGCCCTCATGCCACCTGCATGGAGTCTTTTTCTGACAGTTTGGTCAGAAACATGCACACTAGTAGTCAGCTGGAGGTCATTTTATAGGGCTCTGGCATTGCCCCTCCTGGTCCACTTCTCACAAAGTAGTAGATACCGGCCCTTCTGCTGGGTTGATGCCCTTCTATGGCCCTGTCAAGCTCTCCTTGCGTAACAGCCCATCTCCTATTATCTCCTCCATGCTCTTGAGACTCTGGTGGGAGACACAGCCAACCTTCTTGCGATGAAACATATGGATGTGCCATTCTAGAGGAGTTGGACTACATGTGCCACCTGGATCGGCTGCAGGTACCGCCTCATACTACCAGCAGTGACAAGGACACTAGCAAAATGCAAAACTAGAGAAGAACCAGTCAGGAAGGATAACGAGAGAGCAATTACCTATGGCCACCACCTGCAAAACCATTCCCTTTTTAGGGGTTTTCTTGCTGTCGACTCTCCAATGCCCATGTTGCCACTTTCAATTGCACCACAGCAGTTGAAGTTGATTCACAATCGCTTAGGTTTCCTAACTGGACAGATTGATATTCCTGAAGCTTCATTGACTTGATGTTAGACTGGGATGATTAAGTGTTCCCTTTATTTTTTGAGCAGTGTCACAGGGACTTTAGCAAATGAGTTTAATCATCAAATAGACCCCTAGATGTTGGATTTTTTTTTTAAGACAAAAAGATGGTCTTAATCTCTGTATAAATTATAGCAAACTGAATTAAATTAACTATTAAAAATAGTTATTCCCATCCACCCATTAGTCAACCAGGTTACTGATTCTACTATTTTCATTAAACTGAACATTCGGAGTGCTTACAATCTTTTCTGGATTATAAAGGTAGATGAACGGAAGATGGCATTTATTACATCCACAGTTCATTATAAATATTTAGTAATGCATTATGATTTAGCCAATGCTCCCATGCCTTTTCACAATTTTGTTAATGATTTATTTGCTACCTCGATTTTGTTTTACATTGATAATATATTGACATTCTTCAATAGTGTTGATAGCGTCCCGCCACATTTTAGAGAGGTTCTGAAGCAACTTTGTCAAAAACAAGTTGTTAATTAAACTTGAAATGTGCAACTTCCATAAAAACTCTCTAATATTTTTAAAATATTATGGAAAAGACAAAGGATCAGTTCAGTTTCTTAAAACTCCCCCTAAAGAGCTTGAAAAAAGTACAAATATTTGTCAGTTATTAACATCAAATTATTAAGAATTTTAGCTTTGTTATTTTACCGTTTACCAAGAAGATTAAAAAGAAGCTTGATTGGTCTTCTGTTGCTCAAGAATTTTGTGATTTGTTAAAATATTTACCTGTGCACCAATACTCTTTAGCTTCGATCCCACAAAACAATTTAATGCTTCCAGTACAGGTGTAGGAGCTATTTCCTTTCATGAAAGTCCAACAAATCTAATAAGTTATAACTTATAACTTGTACTTTCTTCAAAAAAACTCATCAATTTTGCAGAATCATGACGTTGGGGTATCAAGAACTACAAGCTACAAAACTGGCTGTAGACAAATGGTGGCAATGGATGAAGGGTGCTAAATTCCCTTTCATTATATTTACATTACCAACTACAAGGATCTTGTGTCTCTGAAATTGGCACAATAGTTAAGTTTGACAGACTAATTAGGTGTTATTCTTTAGTCACTTTAATGTTATAAATTCCTATAGACCTATAACAAGAAGAAGAAAGGCTGATGCCTTATTGTGCAAACTTGATTACGATGAACCAGTTGAAATTATACCAAAATACTTTGCCTTCTGTGTGATTCTTAGATACATCTTTATTAACTCTTTTAGGGCTAATTATTTTTACTTCCTTTTGTCCCAGGGCTGAATATTTTTCCAACAAACTCAGTTTTCTAAAAAGCATATAAAGCAATGGTTTTCATGCATAAATCAACATAATATACTTGCTGTAAGAAAAGCGAGAAGGCAAATGAGAAGGCAAGGGTAAAGGCAAATGAGAAGCTGTGACAGGAGTTGCAACAAGCAAATGAAAGGCTGCAACAGGAGCTGCGACAGATGTGGCAGCAGGATAATAAAATCTTTAAAGATATGCTGGGTGAAATTGAAGAGCACATTCAGGAAAACTTGGTTAACCTGAGCAGGTTTGCTGATCAACTGGAGGATGTCAAGGAGACATTCACGACTCGGATTGAAACAGCCGAAAATTTAGCTGCCAGTGCCGAAGAAAAAGCAGTAAATGTCAGCTCCAAATGCAAAAAACTCAGAGACAGACTGGCTGCTTTGGAAGATGGAAGCAGAAGGAATAATGTCAGAATTGAAGGTCTGCCTGAGAATTGAGAAAGTCCAAACCCTGTGAAATTCGCAGCTGAACTTTTTTCTAAAATAATTGGGGAGGACTTTAAAGCAGATTCTGAGATAGCAGCGGCTTATCTCGTATGCAGATCAAATACCATTAGACCTAGATCTTTTATTATTCATTGTGAAAGATCATCATTTAAGCTAGAGGTGATAGCACTCCTCGGACATAAACAAGAGATTTATATATGAAAATAACCACATTCGTATCTTCCCTGATTTCTCTCCAGCAACAGCTACTAAATGTGCAGCCTTCTACAACACTAAACAGTGGTTATGGCAAGCCAACATCAAATACAGCCTCGTATCCGGTCAAACTGAAAGTGGAATTGCAGGGTCAATTTTATGTCTTCGCTAGCAAGGAAGAAGCAGAAAAGGAATTAAGAAAGCTGATCCCGGGACTATTCTGATACATAATAGTGGTCATGGTCGTTAATGATATGGCAAGGATTAATAATCTACTGTCTGATCTATTTGTTTAAAATACGGGTTTTTATCATTATATATTCTCATTATCACTCATTATTACTTGGGCGCTATCTGTTTATGTTTTATTGTGCTTAATTACTTTTTCTTTTTTTTTTTATTATCTACTTATTTACTCTCTACCCTAAATGAGACTGTTCAACATCATACCCTTGGTTTATTGTTATTGCTATTATTGCATTAAGACTTATTATGTTTATTCTGGACGACTTTCTATTACCATTCCCCGGGTTTATTATCCGGGTGTATTATCTTAATACACTAAGATTGCTGAAGATTATATTTATTCTAAGTGCACAGTTTTTTAGACTATATTGGTAATAGATATCTCTATTTTTTAACCCTAAAACACCGCTGCGTGGGAGCTTGTTTTGCTTTGGACGTGCTCTGTCTCTGGGTATGTCAGAGGACTGGGACTGTGTGAAGTGGGATCTAGCCTCACTTGGGGAGGCAAAAAGGGAGGGTGGGGGTTTAAGGGGGGAGAGAAAGAGAGCAGGCTTGATCTATACCTAATCTATTCTTTTAATCTTTATAATTATAACTACCAATGTAATAATAGGCTGCATGGCAATAACTCTAGGGGAAATAGGAAATTAAGGCCAAAGCTGTCTCACTTCCAGTTAAGACTATAAAATGACATCAAAAACTCAGAATCAATGTCTCCATGATGGGACAGTTAACTTCGTGAGCTGGAATGTTAAAGGCCTGAATCACGAATTAAAGAGAAAGTACTCTCTCACCTAACAGGTCTAAACGCTGAAATAGTATTTTTACAGGAGACCCATTTACTAAGCAAGGATCAGTTCCGCTGCAAAAGACTGGACTGGCCAAATGTTCCATTCTAGTTTTACAAAGAAAACTAGAGGTGTGGGAATTCTCATACATAGAACTGTACCATTTGTAGCATCAGATGTAGTATTGGATCCTGAAGGGAGATATGTAATGGTCATGGGAGACTTATCTAACTGTAAAATGATTTTGATAAATGTTTATGCACCTAATGTTGATGATAAGGAATTTATACAAAATTTATTTGCATCCATTCCCAATCTGAACACTCATAAAATTATAATGGCTGGGGACTTTAATTGTGTTTTAAATCCACTCTTAGATAGGACTTCTACTACAGGGGAACGCATCTAACACCGCAAAGATAATTACAAAGTTTATAACTGATCACAACTTATCAGACCCCTGGAGGTTTTTAAACCCAAATTCAAGAACATATTCTTTCTACTCACCAGTACATCATTGCTACTCAAGGATTGATTATTTCTTTATAGATAATAACTTCTTGCCTATGATTAAATCTTGCAAATACAATGCTATTGTTATTTTTAACCATGCACCTCTGATCTTGGAGCTAAAGTTACTAAGCCCCACACACTCGACTCGCAGATGGCGTCTCAACCCGATTCTATTAGCAGACGAGAATTGTACAGAATTCATATCCAAACAAATCAATTTCTTCCTAGAGACAAATACATCCTCAGAGATTTCTGCAGGAATACTCTGGGAAACTCTTAAGGCCTTCTTAAGAGGACAGATTATCTCATATCTTTCCCACAGAAATAAATCAGAAACCAAGAAAGTAGCAGAGATAAAAAGCAAAATTACTAGAATAGATGAAGAACATGCCAGACTACCAAGCGAAACTCTACATAGGAAAAGGCAGGCTCTGCATTCAGAACTAAACCTCTTGACAACTAAAGAAACTGAACAACTAATTTATAAATCCAGACATTATTACTATGAACACGGAGAGAAACTAATAAGCTTTTAGCTCAACAAATTAACAAACAAGAAGTGCGCAACGCATTCTCAGTAATCACCAACACGAAAGGAGATAAAATCATCGACCACAAAAATATAATGTACACTTTCAGAGACTACTATAAATCCCTATATACCACTGAGGTTAAAGAAGACAATACACAATCTAATGCATTTCTGGATACATTACAGATACCACAAATAGACACTTTAAGTGCGGAGGAACTTGATAAACCTCTGGCGTTATGAGAATTACTAGATGCTAGAAAGTCACTTCAAGGCGGGAAAGCAGCAGGCCCTGATGGCTACCCTGCATAATTTTATAAGAAATTTTCCGCTCAGCTAGCTCCCCTCCTATTAGCAACATTTACAGAAGCCAGAGACAACCAAACTCTTCCTCAAACTTTTCACCAAGCACTAATCACCATTTTTCCAAAACAAAATAAGGACTTATTACAATGTGCATCATACAGACCAATTTCACTTCTGAATAATGACGTTAAAATACTCTCTAAAATCACAGCTAGAAGGATGGAGAAAGTGCTCACCAACAAAATCAAACACCCCAGAAATATTATTATCATTGGATGCAGAAAAAGCATTTGACATGATTGAATTGAAATACCTTTCCAAGAGGACACTGGGAAAAAGATCCCTCAATTAATATATCAGACAAGGAGTGGAAAGTAGCAATGCAGCGAATGGACCAAAATTTTTAATTACCTTTCAGAAGGCCTTGGTCTCACAATCCCTCCTAACCCATTAACAGCTGTGTTTGGGGTTCTTCCAGATGGGTTTAAAGTGGAGAAAGACAAACAAATTGTGATTGCATTCACTACACTTTTGGCACGCAGACTTATTCTAAAAAACTGGAAAAACCAAAAATCTCCTCTTTTAAGTCAGTGGGAAACCCATGTGTTACACTATTTGAAATTGGAAAAAATCAAATACTCAGAGGATTCGTACAGACTTTTTTCAAAACATGGCAGGATCTAATCAGTAATATTTTAAAATAAGCTCTTAAAGCACAGAGGAAGCAATTATTTCCTTATTTCTTTGTCTTCTGAATTCTTCTCTATTGGCTTATCAAATTTATTAATTTAGGTATGTTTACAAGTCTAAAATTTTATGCCGTTTGCCTTGCTCTCTCTCTCAGGGGTGGGGATAGATTTGTTCTTAACTCAATTTTACTTTTTGTAAAAATTGATTGATTTGTATGGATTGCAATAAAATTAATAAAACTTCAAAAAAATAAAAAATAAAGGGAGCAGCTGAAAGAAGAAAAAGAAGAAGAAGAAGAAGAAGGTGCAGTGAGAGTAACAACGCTAAAGCAGTTATGGTATTTGGAATACTATGGCTATTCCCTGAACCATTATATTGTTACAAGTTAATTACAATCAGATGCATTACACTAATAAACAATATGCGGTTAGTTTCAGTTTATTTATAAAGCCATGTCAGGAAAATAAAGAGTAACCTCACAGGAACAGTAGCACTCCTTTGATGCTGGGTGCCGCCAATCTTCAACGTGGAATCTTGAACGTGGAAAAGTTCTTACGCAACATTTCTGTGCGTACGCACTGTTCATACATGAGGCCTCTGGTCTTTTCTCTATTTGTTTGGAATTGGCCAAGTTTCATCTCTGTAGCAGTACAGAAGAGCCTCAGGCTAATAGACCAGGCAACCACCTTAAACATTGTCTAAGCTAAGAAAGTCATGCCACATGTGGCAGCAGAATTTGAAAGTACACCTGAGTAATTAGGAAATATTGCAAGCCCTTCTATCTTAATGATCTTAAATGAACCATTTTAAATGGATTGGTTGGCATACATTTTCTTCTTTTTGGTCTACATGCTCCTACAAGATCACAATTATTCAAACAGATCCCCAGTTTACTTGTAGTACACACATTGGTCTACATAACCTGACATTCTTTTAGCCTTTGTAATCGCCTCTGTACAATGTCTGGTAGAACACAATAGAGTCCACTATATGACCCATAGGCCTTTTCATAAGTTGTCCTTTCTATATTCTGACCCCACATTGTGCATTTATGCATAATATTTTGTAGTTTCTGTCTCAACAAGTTCATTTATACACATTAAATTTAACTGCTACATACAGCAGAGTTGGAAAGTTTTTCAGACCCCTTCATTTTCTGAACACTTTATTGTGTTTTTGATTACAATTTAAGTGGATAAATGTGCCATTTTGGCTCTTTCAATCTACACTCAATAACCTATAAGGACATATTGAAACCATGTTTTTCAGATAGGTTTGCAAATTTAGTAAAAACCAAAAACTGAAATCTCTCGTTCATTTCAATTTTCAAACCCTTTTGCTTTTTTGCTTTAATTCTCCTTGAGATGTGCCTAGAACTTCATTGGAGTCCACATGTGAAAAACTGAATTGATAGGACATCACCTAAAAATGCATGAGTGCAAATGTGTATATAAGGTCCACAATTCACACTACATGTCAGGATAAAAACTCATGAAGTCTAAGGAACGTACTGTAGACCTCTACAATCAAATTGTGATGAGGAATAGATCAGGATAAGGGGATATAATTATTTATAAAGCTTTGAGTAATCACAGGAGCACAGTGGCCTCAATAATTGTGAAATGGAAGAAGTTTGGAACCAGGAGGACTCTTCCTAGAGTTGGACATCTGGCTAAACTGAGTAATTGGACAAGAACAGCCTTCGTCAAAGAGGTGACTGAGAACCGAATAGTCACTTAAACAGAGCTTTAGAAATTCTCTGCTGAGATGGAAGAACCTTTCAGAAGGATGACCATCTCAACAGCACTCTGTTACTCAGGCGTTTATGGTAGAGGGCCTAGATGGAAGCTACTCTTTAGGAAAAGGCATATGACAGCCCACTTAGAATCTGACAGCATGAAGAAAAAGATTCTCTAGTCTGATAAGATGTGAATTGAACTCTTCAAACAGAACTATGAGCATTCTGTCTGATGAAGACCAAGCACTGGTCATCACTTGTCTAATACCATTATATGTTGAAGCATGTTGGTGACAGCATCATGCTAAGGGAATGCAGGGACACTGAGACTGGTCAGAATTGAGGGAACGATGAAAGTAGATGAAAGCAAATGAAGAGCAGTGCTTGAAGGAAACCTGCTCAAGAGCGCACACAACCTCAGACTAAGGCAACGGTTCACATTTCAGCACAGCAATGACGCAAAGCATACAGGGAAGACCATGCCGGAGTAGCTTTGGGACAAGTCACTAATTGTCCTTGAGTGGCCCAGCCAAACCAACACATTTAATCCTCAAAGTACATCTGTGGAGAGACCTGAAGATGGCAGTTTACAGACACTTCCCATCCACTATAATGGAACTTAAGAGGATCTGCCCAGAGGAATGGGATAAATTGCCCAAATTCAGTAATGCAAATCTCGTAAAGACTCACCTAAGAAGACTCAAAGCTGGAACTGCTTCCAAAGGGGCTTCTACAAAGTACTGAATTAAGCCTCTGAATAATTTTATGAGTGAGAGATTTCAGTTTTTGATTTTTAATAAATTTGCACACCTATCTAAAAACAAGTTTTCACTTTGTCATTATGGGTTATTGAGTGTAGATTGATAGGCAAAAATGGCAAATTTATCAATTTACAATTAAATCTACAACACAATAAAAGTGTGCAGAAAGTGACAGGGGGCAAGAACTTTCCTAATCCACTGTAATTACTGTTAGAAGTGTTTCCTTACGGGCATCAAATCTAATTCATAAATACTGTATTATTTCACAATAAGCTGTTGTAAGAGACTTTATTACTGTTTCTTAATTTTTGCAATAAAATACCATAAAATATATTGCTTTGTCCTTTCTGACCATAATATTACTTACTCAATAGTGGGTTAGCTTTATTATTGTGGGACAATGGAAACATTACATAATTAAGTTATTCTTGCTTTTTCTTTTGATTTTGTAGATCACCAATGTGTGACATGTTATTCCACTGAAATACAACTTGAGACCTTCAGACACTTACCTTTGCATTGGAAAATAGCTAAATTGACTCTTCATTTTCCACAAAATAGTCATTTGCTTCATTTAAGTTAAACAAGTCACACATACTCATTAAATTTCATGTTTTGTTTATTCAGTTTCACAGTGTTCACATTTTTTTCTTTTGAAGGAAAATAATCTTTCACCTAGACCATCAAAACAAAATCATGACCAAGATGGCCGATTAACATTATATTCATTAAGATGGGAATTCATTGATATATTTGTAGGACATACACCAGTTAAGGTGGCTCCTGTCTTGGCCCACAACATCTTTCAATTACTTATAATTTACATTACTCATACACTGCCATGATTCCTTAACTTTTATGCATTTACATTACAATACTGAAAATGACAAACAGAAGCTTACTAGTGTGTTAGGAGCCATCATGCACCTTAATCCAAAATTACCACATAGTACGTATTCAGTTTTAATGTACAAATTGAAGCACAGATAAAGTTACCCTTGCGTGCCATCAATTGATTTCTATGGTAATCAGGAACTTAATATTTCTGACTACTTTCTGATGCTTCTGCCACTCTCTCATACATAATGGTTTAAGGCTGAAGTAAACACGTTTATGGAACATTAAGTGACAGACAGTATTTTATTTTTTCTCAGAGTTCTCAAAAAGCTCTCCCGGATCTCTTTAGTCCTCAGGCAGTAGATTATGGGGTTCATTAGTGGTGGGATTATATTTTGAATTAGCGCTGCCATGATTCTCATGTCTGCAGACGTACCAGGAATTCGGTAGGAGATGTAGACACTGGCCGCAGTTAAGAAGAAGACAGAAATGACAAAAATGTGTGTGATGCAGGTGGAGAAAGCCTTGACACATTCCTCAGACTTGGCAATCTTCAGTACAGACCTAACAATTCTGATGTAGGAGAGAAATATAAAGAACAGGGGAAAAAACAAGGTCGATAGTGTAATGGGTAGGGCCACATAATTATTGATGACAGTTTCAGCACAAGCCAGTCGAATCACAGAGACATGGTCACAAAAGCAATGGACAATTTTATTGGGTCCACAATATGGCAATCTGAGCGCTAAGATTAGAGGAATCACTGGACTAAAAAACCCACCCACCCAACAAGAAATGATTTTTCTAACAACACCTGAATTTGTCATTATGTTAGGGTAATGCAGTGGCCTACATATAGCAACAAATCTGTCATAAGCCATGAGCCCCAGCAAAAAGGACTCTGATACGACCAGACTGTGGTGGAATAAAAGCTGAGTAAAACAGCCATTAAGCGAAATTGCCTTAAAGTCAAACATGAAGGCAGCTACCATTTTAGGAACTGTGACAGTAACAACAACTATGTCTAAAAAAGCTAAACTGCAGATGAGGATGTACATTGGTGAGTGAAGAGATTCATCTACGAAAAATATAAATATCATAAAAAGATTTCCCACTAAAATAAGCAAATAGAGTGTCATCAAAACTCCAGATAATATCATCTTAGATTCTTGATCCTGGAGACCCGGAAAACCAAAAATGATGAATTCTGTGATCGATGCTGAGGTCTGGTTTGTTTCCGACATGATGACTTTCAAATTCCAGCCTAGTAGTATCTGGATGCCCTGTAGCCTGTTGAGTAAAAGCATGAAGAAAGTGAATAGAAGAGTTTGAGCTTAATCTCCGCTTCATGAGCATTTAATTTATACAGAACCAGAAAAAAAACAGAATGCAAGTGCATGATTGTCCCTCCTAGAGTGGCAAGAAAAAAGTATAGAAACACCTGGGCTGACGACTTTCATAAAAGCTAACTGAAGTGAGGAATTGGCAAACATGGAGTCGAACCAATGGTGCAAGATTGGAGGCGTGGTTTAGAGATACTTCAACCTATGAAAAAGACTCAATCTGAATTTGCTATTCATAAGAAGCATCTACTGGTGTAAACCATGACTCAAAAAGAGAGATCTCAGAAGATCTGCAGTCAAGAATTGTTGGTTTGCATTAAGTTAGAAAGGGTTACAAAGTCATTTCATGATTAAATAAATTGACATGATTTAGTAGTGTGGCTACTCTTCCTAGAAGTGGGCGCTGAGCCAAAATGACCCAAAAGGTACAACACAGAATGCTCAGTGACGTCAAAAACAACTTTTGAGAAGCAGCTTGAAGGAATCATTGGCAGATGTTAACATCTCTGCTCATGAGTTTGCCATACACAAAATATTAACATAAAAAAAACATCCATGCATTCAGGAAGTTTGACCCTTCAAAATGCCATTGGAAAAAAAGCTTTTGTGGACTAACAAAAATATGGTTAATTTGTTCAGGAAGAATATGCAGCAGTACTTATGACTTGAAAAGGGCACCTCATACCAACATGAAAACATCACCCAAACAGCAAAGTATAGTGGAGGTTTTCTGTCTCACAGTCTGCACAATTTGATATTATTGAGAGGAAAATGAATTCCCAAATTTCTCAAGGTATCCTACATGTTAATGTCAGGGTGGGTGTCTGCTAGCTGAAGCTCAGGAGAAGTTGGGTGATGCAGCAGAACAATGAAGTAAATCTACTACAGACTGGCATGTACAGTAGTTGTCAAGTCAGAGCCTAGACCATAACCCAGAAGAGATGTTGTGGATTGACCTCAAGAGATTCATTCATACTAGAAATTGTAATAATAATACCTAAATGAAAATAATATTCTAAAGAGCAGCCAGCATGGGATTTTGAGGGGAACATCCTGCCAAACTAGTCTTTTAGTTTTTTTTGTAGAAGTAACCAGAATAATTGACAAAACCAAAGCATATGACATAATTTACTTAAACATTCAAAAAGCCCTTGATACAGTCTTCCCACACCAAAATTAATTCTCTGACTAGAAGTTGAAGGCATCAGAGGTAACCTACAAAACTGGATCTCTAGTTGGTTAAAGGCAGAAGATGAGACAAAGAGTAGAGATAAGAGGAGAATGGATTGAGGGCATCAGTGGAGTCCCTCAGGGGGCATTCCTCAGACTGTTACCTTTTCTGATTTATATTAATGACATGATTCTGGTATAGATAGTAAACTTGTGAAATTTGCAGATGACAATAAAATTGGAGGGAAGGCAGACACTGAAGAGGGAGGAAAAATAATTCAAAAAGGCCTGGACAAGCTTCAGAACTGGGTGAACACCTGGAAAATGGAGTTTAATGGAAAAAAGTGCAAAGTGTTGTGCATGAGCAAAAGGAACATTAATTATAAATACAAGATGGGAAACACCGAAGTACACAAAGCAACCTCTGAAAAAGTTTTTAGGGTTTAGTAGGTGACATAACATTTTCACCTACTAAGCAATGTACTGAAGCAATTAAAAAGGGAAATATTTAAGTTAGTGGATGTTATGTTCAAAATGTATAATGGAATAGTAGGACTAGTATTGTGTGCAGTTTCAGTCACCATGGTACAAGAAAGACACAGCAGCACTTGAAGCTGTGCAGAGGAGCAACCAAGTGCATCGTGGGACTGAAGGACATGTCCTACTGTGACAGACTCAGAGAATTAAACCTGTTTAGTCTCAGGCCAAAGAGACAGTGTGAGGACCTCAATCAGGTATTAAAAATCCTTAAAGGCACTGATATAGTAGATCCAGAAACATTCTTTTAGCTTAACACTAGAATCCCTGACGCCTACGAAAAAACTCGTAATCCAGCCCAACTTAAATTCCTTCACACTATTCCATCAGCATCTTTTCTTTTGTAAATTTGTCGATCAGCACAAGCAGCAAGTAGTCTGCTAACCTACCGATGCAGCTCAAGTCGCAGAGAATATTCTCAGAGCTCAATTCTTGTTTATCTGGGTGTGAGGTGAATGGAGTTGTAGTGGGTAAATAATGTATCGAAATACATACCTTTCATGTGTGTTCCGTGTTTACAATGATCTGTATAAAAGTATGAATGTAGAAATGCGAGGCAGGAATTGTTGAACACATAACTAAAAAAGAAACATTTTTCATATAATAGTAAACATTGACAAAGTGTC